>NC_065582.1:102601232-103260788 GCF_024542745.1 Macaca thibetana thibetana
CAGAAAAGGTCTTGTCCTTAAGAGATTATAGTCTGGTGAGGGAAACAGATGTTTTCCTTCATAGTATGTATCACAGTTTCCAATTATTTATTTGCATGCTAACTTTCAATATTTGAATAAATTGTAAGAAAACAATATTATTAAGAGACTGCAGGGATTTTTTTATGAGCGTAGGGTACTGAATATACTGTGGGTGTCAGAGGAAGTCTCCTTGAGGAAACATGTTTGGACAGGAATAGTCAGATGAAGTGGGGAGGTTTGTGAGATGGAAAAAGTTCCAGGCTGAGGAAACAGCATATGTATGTGAAGGTCCAGTGGGGACAGAGATTTGAAGAGGTGAAAGTTATGCAAGAGGGAGAGGCATAATAAATGATGCTTAAGAAGTATGCAGGGCCAGATTACATTATGAAGAGCTCTGTGGACCATATTAGTTATGACATGGAAGACTTTTAAGTGGAGTCAGAAACACAAGCAGATTTGAGCATTTGAAGCGTGCTCTCTTTGCCATGTGGAAAATGTTTAGGGAAAGATAAGGCTGACAGTGAAGGTATATGGTGATCCAGGAGAGACAGAGTGGTGACCTAGACTAGACTGACACAGTTAGAGGAGGAAGGGATGTTCTCAAAAACAGTAAGGAGGTAGGTAGGATCTGCAGGACTTGTTTGCATTTGGAAGATGAGGGGAATGACAGTGAGGCATGATTCGTGCTTTCTGGCTTGGATGCCTGTGTGGGAGGTGGTTGTAATTTTAGAGAAAGAGAACACTGAGGAGGAACAGGCTTGGAAGGGAGAAGATGAATTCATCTGTGGACATGTTGAATTTGAAATACCCAGCAGGCAGTTGCATATATGTGTTTAAAGTTCAAGAAATAGGAATGGGCTGGAGGTTATGGTCAGTCCTCATCACTAAATAGAAGGATAATGGGGCAAAGAGAGATTCTAGGAACAAACCTTGACAAATACCAACAAAGAAGAAGTGACCAGAGAAGGAGCATTAAAAATAATAATAATAATAATAATAATAATAATAATAATGGTAAAAGCTAAAACATATATGATACTTACTATGTGCCAGGCACTGTATTACATGTTTTTACATATATTAGATCATTTTAATATTCTTGAGAGGTTGGTCCCTGATTTTACAGATGAAAAATATGTGAGCCCCAGAAAGGTTAAGTAACTTTGAGACTGTCACCAACCAATATATGGTAGGGCTGATTTAAAACCAGGCATTCTAGCTTCAGAGATTGTGGGCTTTTTCTGTATATTCTACTGGAAACCATGGGAGTGCACTGTCCAGAAACTCTAGGAAGAGAGGGAGTTATAAGCCTTGTCGTTGCTTAGAGGCCAAGGAAGGTTAAGGCTGAAAGTTGTCCCTTAGGTTTAGTGACATTTACCATTTATGAGAACATGTTTGCTGTCGTGACAGCCTGAGAAGGCAGACGGCAGTAGGCTGAGGACCTCCTGGGAGATGAGCATCAAGAAGACAGTAAGTGTAGATGACGCTGTGTAGAACTTTGTCTGGGAAGGTGAGGAGATAGGACTAGGAGAATTCTCAACTCCTCAGGACGGGAAAAATGTCACGGAAAGGATTTGATTTCGGGGCAGAGCAAAGAGGGGTTCTTTATGAGAGGAGTGAAATTGGTTTGATGCCTATCAGAACTCTCCTGTTATATTATCTGAGAGTATTGACTGACCCATTTATCTTATTCTAGCAATTATTTTCTAGATGAAAGCAGGTATGGCCTAACATATTTATAAAGTAATACTTGGTTGTACATTATAGAATTTGTTGGTTTTTTAAAAAATCTCTGCAGCTGGGTGCAGTGGCGTGTGCCTGTAGTCTCTGCTACTTGGAAGGCAGAAGTAAAAGGATCCATTGTGCCCAGGAGTTTGAGGGCAGCCTGTGTAAAAAAGCAAGATCCTGAAGATCCTGTCTCTAAAAATAAACAGAAACAAACAAACAAACAAAACTCCACAGCCATACCATAATTAGTTGACTACCATTACCTCTCAGTCACCAGTCTTATATTTGGATGCAAAACCTATGGCCAGAAACAAATAGATTTGTGACTTCTCTCTTGAGAATCTTGGGAACAAATACATTATAAATTTTAATCAGCCATAAATGGAGTGCTTTCACCCAGGACTTTTCCTTGTAATTTCAGTCAGGTTTAATTTTGACCGTAGGCTTTTGTCTAGGTTGGTTGGATCACCATCTCTGTTATAACTTCCAAATTATTAAAAAGCTCTTCTGAAAGATTTTGTGGAAGGTTACAGCATGAAATGGCCTTTTTCTCTGTGGGAAGGTAGGGCTCAGGAAAATGTGACAAATGTCACAGTGGAACTATGCTGTGTCAAACCACAAGTGGTGCCTCCATACAAAGGTGGACTGAAATATATCCTCTAAAATTCTGTGTAATTTCATGGGTGATATTCTTTCCTTTTTCTATTACTGAGAGCTGAGGTTACTGAGAACACTTTTACATTGAATGTTAAAATGTTGTGATTCTACACATTTTTTTCTTCCCAATCCTAAATCCACAGCATGTGTTTGATGAGATTTTAAAACTTTTTAGAATAATTAAAAAAAATAACTTCCCAATGAAGGAGAATGATTAAAAAATGATGCATTTAAATGTAAAGTTTCATTTAAGGTAAAGTGTTATTTAAAACAAGTTTATTTAAAGTTTTATTAAACTTATTTAAATGTAATATGCATTTAAATGTAATTTATTGTTTTAATATCTTAATTTTGTTGTACTTCTAGTTTGTGTGTGTTGAAACATTTGCAGTATATTTGCATATTATTTGAAAGAAAATGTGTACCATAAATGGAGCCTTGCTATTATGGCTAAATGCACATATTCATGAAAGAGTGTGAGATTATCTGCTAATCACTCCAGAATCCCACTTAGTCATTAAAAATGGAACGGGAATTAATGACAGAAAGATATAGTTAATGATTAAATGAAATTTAGTTACAAACACAGCAGAGGTATAAGCAAAAACAGCTAAAGCATCAATTTGGTATAGCTTTTTTTCCTTCGAAACAGGCCTTGTAGATAATTATACTTGTTGAATCATTGGTCACATTGTACATTTGTTCACATTACCTATAAAACATATTTCATGAAGTTAATTTCGTGATTGATTTATTACTTTTAATAAAAAGTGCTTGAGTCTGCCCCTGTTAAAATAATTCAGTGAGTTTTTGCTTGAGGAAATTCATAGTGCATATTCTTTGTTGGATGAAAAACAGGGCAGGGACGCCAACTGAGAACATTTTTCTTTTCAGTTCGGGGACTGACTTTGAGAGAGAAGGAACACCTTGTGCTCTCGTGGTGCACCGCTCACATCCTAAGGTTAGCATCTTTTCTGAGAGAGATAAACAGACGTGGTTTTTCCAGTTTGGTCCTATTCTGACAAGACTCTGCTGTTGAATTTATAGGCTGATGAAAGGGTGCAGAGGGAACTCTGTCATTATACTCATACTTGAACATGGCTATATATCATGTTTTGGAAATTTCCTGTATTCAAAGAAAATAACCAAGCTGGTCCTATGTTCTGTTTTGCCTGTGTGCCACTAAGTGAGAAAACGTATGTTCCTTTCCTGCTTCAGCTGTTGTTTACTTTGTACAGAATTTTCTACTCCTTTGAAAATGACCATTTTTTCTGACTCTTATGCTTTGGTGAGAGTCTGAGAAAGGCTTTGGCTTTAAGAACTTTCTTGGTGGTTTAAGTTAAGCTTGAGAGAGAAAGTCATTGTTCTTCTCACTGTCCTCATATTTCCCTTTTTAGCTTCCTTATAAAGACGGGTAGTTATGACCTGCACTCTAGCTCAGGTTATCCCAACAGCCTTGAGCTACTTGTCAACATTTATGTTTTCTCACTGATATTTTTATTTCAAATCATTATTCATTCAACAAATATTTATTATCTGTTACATGCTAGCTATTGTGCTATAATTCTAAGATGAAGACGAAAAGGATAAAGTATTTACACACAATCTTTTTGTATCCAGAAAGAACACCAACAAGTATGTTGAACACATTTTAATTAACTTAAGAATTTAAAAATAAATGTAAAACACGAATTCCCCATTATGACTATGTCAAATTAACCTATACTAATGAAAACGCCTTAGCAGTGGTCCCTTGTATTAATCAGTTCTCACGCTCCTATAAAGAACTGCCCAAGGCTGGATAATTTATAAAGGAAAGAGGTTTAATTGACTCACAGTTCCACATGGCTGAGGAGGCCTCAGTAGACTTACAATCGTGGCAGAAGGGGAAGCAAACACATCCTTCTTCCCATGATGGTAGGAAGGGGAAGTGCTGAGCAAAGAGGGAAAAGCCCCTTATAAAACCATCAGATCTCATGAGAACTCACTCACCATCATGAGAATAGCAGCATGGGGGTAACCGCCCCCATGATTCAATTACCTCCCACTGGGTCCCTCTCATGACATGTGGGGATTATGGGAAATACAATTCAAGATGAGATTTGGGTGGAGACACAGCCAAACCATACCATCCCTATAGTTTATCTTAGTCTGTACCAGAGCTTCCCTTAGGTGTGGGAGAGCAGAGAGGGCAACGTAATGACAAAGATAAAATTTGTGTTGAAAGCCTGCTGCTTGCATCTGCTTTGATTCACTTGGTAAATCCTATTAGGTTGAGAAGTTCATAAAACTAGCAGGCTTCTGAACTATTTATGAACTTGTACTTAGACACACAAAAAAATTGAAAATAAGCACTGTATAAATTAGTTCCAATAGAAAGACATGATCATTCTGAACGGACACAGCACAATACACCTCTGTGTGACTTCTTACACATGCAGATTCTCATTTTCAGGGATGCAGACACACATGTACACACACTCACTTACAGCCACACATTCCTGTGTATTCTCTTTGCTGGCCCACCAACTGAACTTTCCTGAATTAGGTACATAAAATTCTACTAAATTAAAAGTCTGGAGAATATATGCCTCTGCCCATCTTTATCCCAGTGAGATTTAACTATTATTGGCTTCATTGCTTGTGATATTTGTAACATTAGGTATAACTGCATTTGAAAATAATATAATAAGAGACTTTCTTAAGATATGATGGGTTTTCTCAAAAAGAGATACATTGACTAATTGATTTCATTTTTGGAAGGTAGAAATGAGGTTATCTGTGGAGACTAGAGGATAAGGTTATTCAGTAAGCCTAGAGGAAGAAAGGCAAATTGTAACTCTGGATCTCTGCATAGGTATATGGCAGATGGCACAGTGGAGAACAAGGTGATAAGAACAGGCAGAGGAAAGTCACACTGTCATAAGCCCCAAACTGGGATCTCTCATTGCTGCTGGCTTGGACCAAGCGCAAGACCTTGCCCTTAGTAAAAGGCTGCAGAGAGTAAAGGCGGCACATATCTTACTTCTTAAAACACAATGATGGTTGCTTCCTTAAATAAAATTGTAATGTAGCAACACAATTTAGTGTGTCTAGATTAAATGTAGTTTTAATCTCTGTAATAATAAAAATATAAAAAAAGGTAGAACCAAGTGATCAGTGAATTAAAAACCAATTAACCAGCTGACTGAGATGTGCTTAAATATATTTAACACATTCGTGGAGAAGGTTACCGTACCAATAGAGTTTACAACATTTCATAAACTTTAAATAAATAATGATGTTTGCCTTAGTCTATTTTGTGCTTCTATAACAGAATACCACAGACCAGATAACTTATAAAGCACAGAGGTTTATTTTCTCACAGTTCTGGAGGTGGGGAGGTCCAAGAACAAGGTACCAGCAGTTGAGGTCTGGTGAGGGCCTTCTTGCTGAGTCCTCACATAGAAGGTAGAAGGGTAAGCTAGCTGAATACTGTAGGAAGCCTCTTTTTTGTTTTTATTTTTATTTTACTTTAAGTTCCGGGATATGTGTGCTGAACGTGTAGGTTTGTTACATAGGTATACATGTGCCATGGTGGTTTGCTGCACCTATCAACCCATCATCTAGGTTTGAAGCCCCATCGTGTGTTAGTATTTGTGTTAATGCTCTCCTTCCCTTGGTTCCCTTTGCTCTCCTCCCCCGACAGGCCCCATGTGTGATGTTCCCCTCCCTGTGTCCATGTATTCTCATTGTTCAGCTCCCACTTATGAGTGAGAACATGTGGTGTTTGGTTTTCTGTTCCTGTGTTAGTTTGCTGAGGATGATGGTTTCCAGCTTCATCCATGTCTCTGCAAAGGACATGAACTCATCCTTTGTTATGGCTGCATAGTATTCCATGGTGTATATGTGCCACATTTTCTTTGTCCAGTCTATCATTGATGGGCATTTAGGTTTGTTTCAAGTCTTTACTATTGTAAATAGTGCTGCAGTAAACATACATGTGCATGTGTCTTTATAGTAGAATGATTTATATTCCTTTGGATATATGCCCAGTAATTAGATTGCTGGGTCACATGGTATTTCTGGTTCTAGATCCTTGAGGAATCGCCACACTGTCTTCCACAATGGTTGAACTAATTTACATTCCCACCAACAGTGTAAAAGCATTCCTATTTCTCCACAGCCTCGCCAGCATCTATTGTTTCCTGACTTTTTAATAATCTACATTCTGACTGGCAAGAGATGGTATTTCATTATAGTTTTGATTTACATTTCTCTGATGGCCAGTGATGGTGAGCCTTTTTTCATGTTTGTTGGCTGCATAAATGTCTTCTTTTGAGAAGTGTCTGTTCGTATCCTTTGCCCATTTTTTGATGGGGTTGTTTGTTTCTTTCTTGTAAATTTGTTTAAGAAAACCCGTTTTATAAGGGCTGTAATCTCATTCATGAGGAAGGAGTCCCTATGGCCTACTCACTTCTGTTAAGGCCTCACCTTTTATTACTATCACACTGGCAACACCTGAAGTTTGGAGAATGCATTCAAACCATAGCAAGATTTTATAACAAACTATTATTATTATTGAGCCAGAGTCTCACTCTGTCGTCCAGGCTGGTGTACGGTGGTGTGATCTTGGCTCACTGCAACCTCCACCTCCTGGGTTTAGGCAATTCTCCTGCCTCAGCCTCCCAAGTAGCTGGGATTACAGGTGCCCACCACCATGCCCAGCTAATTTTTATTTTTTTATTTTTTTTTAATTTTTAGTAGAGATGGGATTTCACAGGGTGGTTCAGGCTGGTCTCAAACTCCTGACCTCAGGTGATCTACCCGCCTTGGCCTCCCAAACTGCTGGGATTATAGGCGTGAGCCACTACGCCACGCCCAATCACAAATAATTTTTAGAATGTATAGTAGCACACTACTTAATTAAATAAGCATCATGTAGGATATTGAAATAATGTTGTCTTTCAAAGACCTGTGTTCGATACAAGAGTGAAAATTATAAATGTTTAAACATTTGCAAAAAAAAAAAGAAAAAAATAGCGCTGAAAGTAATTCAGGGGAAAGTGTCAGCTAGGACAAGACAGACATTTTACTGTGGCATGCTGGCTCTGACTGAAGAAAAAATTCATAGTTTTAAAAAAATGAGATAAAAGTGAGATAATTTTTTGGGGGGTGAGATAATCTGTGCTAAAAAAAATTAAAGGTATCCCTGTTTGGTAAACTTCACTTGGAATATTCAAAGTCTCCAAGATTTGTAAAATTTAATGAAGTATTTGACTTTAGGCTGGGGACAGTGGCTTATGCCTACAATCCTGGCACTTTGGGAGGGTAAGGCAGCG
Source organism: Macaca thibetana thibetana (assembly GCF_024542745.1). Classification (NCBI taxonomy): domain Eukaryota; kingdom Metazoa; phylum Chordata; class Mammalia; order Primates; family Cercopithecidae; genus Macaca; species Macaca thibetana. The sequence goes on from NC_065582.1 coordinate 102,608,960, forward strand.
GGATTTCCTGGAGTTCGAGACCAGCATGGGCAATATAGTGAGTCCTGTCTCTATCAAAAAAAAAAAAAAGTTAGCTGGGTGTGATGGCACATGCCTGTAGTCACAGCTACTCTGGAGGCTGATGTGGGAGGATTGCTTGAGCCTGGGAGGTCGAGGCTGCAGTGAGCCATGATCACACCACTGTACTCCAGTCTGGGCAACAGAACAAGGGGCAACAGAGCAAGATGGATTACCTACAAAAAAAATAAAAAGACTTACAGTCCTTGTATATTACATGCATTCCTACTGCATAGATACAAAGAGTTCTTAAAGTTGATTTAAGAATGCTGAAAGTAATATAACAAGGAACAAGACTGTTAAATACTTACACAGTATAGATTTAAAATCAAGTAATTGTGTGTATTTTCTGTACCACTGGACATATTTATACAATTGTTAGCATAAACTGTGTGCTCCATTTTTCATTAGCAATTTTATCTCCCTACTGAATGCTAGACTTTTAGTTCTGTTATTTGTTATAGCTTAATTTGTTTCCCAATAGTGAAAAGAGATATGGACTTGTAGATTTTCAGCTATTTCATCTTAAAAAGCTAATATATCCGGACTACATATGACTCCAAGGGTGTATATTACTTTAAAGGAATTTGGGCTATTACTCAGCAGTCTGTAAGACATTCTTTTTCAGCATTTAGGGGGAGTTGGGAGAAGCTATGGCAAACCATGTCACTATCAAATCTCCTCTACACCACTGCTGCCCTGGCTCAGTCCTTTACCATCTCTCAGGGAAGCCATTGCAATTCCTTCCCTATTGGGTCTCCCCACAGTGTGAGTCATCAGACACACTGAAATCAGAGCAAATTTTCTAGAATAGATTAGACCATGTCTCCTCCTTGCTTACATGCATCCAGTAGGTACTTCCGCAAAGCCGGCATTTTAAAGCACAGTAGTCAAGTCACATAGTCTTGTCAGGCTCATCTCCTGCCCCTGTGAACCCAAGACCCTGCTTATTCCCCACACAGGCCATGTTCTTTCATGTATTTCCTTTTGACTGGAATGTTCTATACTTGTTAACCCCAGCCTCTGACTGGGTAAGGCACATACATTTTGCAATGTCGCTGCCTTTGTGAAGGTCTTCCTGGAGTTTTCCACACCCAACAAAAACATTGCTGTATTTTCTTGGTCCCAGTAGCTCTACAACATACCTTTATTATAGCCCTTAACATTTGGTAATTTTGAAATGTCTACTTCCCTTTGACTGAGAAGTTCTCAAGGGTAAGGCTGTTTTCTTCTTGCTGGTCCTCTGACGTGCTGCATGAACACAGTGAGTGCTCAGTGTAAGTTAGTTGACAAATGATTAAATTATTCTTAGAGTTTTTGCTTTATAAGCATTTAAATATTATTTTCTTTGTATATAATTTATCTTATTTGATACTAACAAATAGGTATTACTATTCTAAGTCATTTTAGCATTGTTTAAGGAAATAATTATGGTGACATGAATTAAGGGGTAATATTCTATTCCAAATTGTTTTTACTTAAGAACTGCTTTACATTGAAACTGCAACAAAAATAGGAATGTTCTAATGTAATTTTTATTTTAAAATTCAGATACAGTCATACCTTTTTGACATCTATTAATTCCTAGGTCTAAGCTCATGCATTTTTATGATAAACACTCATAAATAGGACTGTATTTAGTAACGTATTTGTTGATGATGTTAATTCACTAAATGAAATTTCAAAGGCAGTGTAGTATGGTGGTTAAGCAAACTGGCTTTAGAGCTAAACTGGGTTTAAATATTGACTCCACTAATTACTGGTTGAATAACTTTTGAAGGCTACTCTGCTTCAATTTCTTTTTCTTTTAAATGGAGATAATAGTAGTGACCTTCCTTATAGGACTGTTTTGTGAATTAATTACTTCATGTAAAAGTGCCTGGGCACCCAGTAAAGTCAGTAAGTACTAACTCTTATTATTATTGTTTCTATATTACTGTACTCTTTTCTTCCTCTGTGATCTGTGAAATCCTGGTTACTTAATTATTGGTGTAGAGTGCTTTATTTATTTATTTATTTTATTTTATTTTATTTTATTTTTTTGAGATGGAGTCTCACTCTGTCACGCAGGCTGGAGTGCAGTGGCGCAATCTCGGCTCACTGCAAGCTCCGCCTCCTGTGTTCACGCCTTTCTCCGGCCTCAGCCTCCCGAGTAGCTGGGACTACAGGCGCCGGCCTCCGTGCCCGGCTAATTTTTTGTATTTTTTTAAATGAGTATTTTCCAGTACAAGTTGCAGCTTTAGTTGGAAGCTCATAGGTATAGAAGAAGATTAAATTAAATATATAATGGAGAGAGAGTTGGAAATTAGAAACTAAATTGAAATCTCTATTTCCTTGTGTAAAAGTCCTTGTCTGAAACAGTAGGCAATTTAGAAGTCAATATGCACAAAGTGCAATGGCTCAAGTCTGAGAGCTTGTTCAGACTGTAAACTAAAAGAAAAATATTGAAATGGACAAGTTTTGCTGTGAAGAGCAGGTTTTATAGACTACGTGTATATGTGTCTGTGTGTGTGTGTATAAAGATAGTATTTTAGAAGGTACCTAGATTGTAAGTAGAGGCAAGGAATTCACAGAATTCATAGTGAAGAATTCCTGGATAGAGAACTAAGAAATCAGGGGGAAACAAGTTCATTAATAATGCTCTTTATGATAGAATTTATTCAATGGATTTTATGGATAATGTGAGTTTCTCATGATTATAGAGATAGAAGATATTCTTTTTGACATAATAATTTATCTGATTATTATGTGAGCAAAATGAACAGAAAATAATTTCTCAGAGGAAGGAGAGATGAGACTGAATGAATGATACGATTAATATTTTCTCAGCTCTAATCATACCTCTGCTTATCTGTCACTGTTTTTATTGGACACCTCCTTCTAGTAACTATCAAAAGTAGTATAAGGGACCTGAAAACAGATTACAGATCTTTTTTTTATTTTTTATTTTTTTTTGAGGTGGAGTTTCCCTTGCTCTTGTTGCCCAGGTTGGAGTGCAATGGTGCGATCTCGGCTTACTGCAACCTCCACCTCCTGGGTTCAAATGATTCTCCTGCCTCCGCCTCCCAAGTAGCTGGGACTACAGGCATGCGCCACCATGCCTGGCTAATTTTGTTTTTTTTTTTTTTTTTTTTTTTTTTTTTTAGTAGAGAGGGGGTTTCTCCAGGTTGGTCAGGCTGGTTTCGAACTCCTGACTGCAGGTGATCCACCTGCCATTGCCTCCCAAAGTGTTGGGATTACAGACGTGAGCCAGCACGGCCGGCCTAAACTAGCTCTTATAATGTATAAAATGCCCTTCTCTTAAACTCTGATGTTGATGTTGCTTCTCTAAAACCTTTGCTGGGAACTTTCCACCTCAAAAAGAAGCTGTAGAGTTTTATTATACTGTTTAGATTTGGTTATTTCAGTTTTATTATACTATTTAGATTTGGTTAGTACCAGAGAATTATTAGTCTAATCCTGCATTCTAATGATGGCAAAGAAATAGTCCTGTGATACCCCACTTGAATTTCTTATAAGTAGATTTTTTCTCTTTAGATTAAAATATTATTTTCACACAAATTTTCTCAATGTATGTTTTCTTTAGTGGTTCAACTCTTAATTATTCTGAAATTAACTTTTGAGTTGTGTGCCTGATAAGTAATATACTGTTGAATAAAATAGCAAAATAATTATCGATCATGCTATTATTATATTGAATCTTCTTTCTCAGCACTAAAGTCACAGAGACTATGACTGGGAACTTTGTATATCTTTAGTTTAATTCTTTTCTAATTACAGTCATCTCTGGAATTTCCAGGTTTTAGATAGACTGCTGTAGGAGTGATTATGATTTTGAATCTGATAGACCTGGTTTAAACATTGATTCTGACACTAGCTTTTTGTATGATCTTGAACGGGTTAGTTCTTTAAGATGCTCAACATGATTTGGTGAGGTTTAAATGTGATTACCTACATAAAACACTTAGCTCAATGCCTGGCACAGATTGGCAAACACCATTTCTAATTAATGTAAGATCTGTGCCTTGCCTTACCTGCCATGAATTAACAATAGAAATAAAATGTGACTACATTTGGAGACTTTGAGACGACATAGATCTTGCTTCAAAGGGACTATAAGGAAGAGAGCAAAGAAAATGCTTACCTTTCATTACCAGCACTTCCTTTCCAGCATGTGTGAATGTGTGATGATAAATGCTAATTTTTATTTATTTTTGAGACGGAGGCGCCCTCTGTCACCCAGGCACCCAGGCTGGAGTGCAGTGGAGCAACCTCGGCTCACTGCAACCTCTGCCTCCCGGGTTCAAGTGATTCTCCTGCCTCAGCTCCAGAGTAGCTAGGACTATAGGCGCATGCCACCACACCCAGCTAATTTTTGTATTTTTAGTAGAGATGGGATTTCACTATGTTGGCCAGGCTGGCCTTGAACTTCTGACCTCAGGTGATCCCCCCGCCTTGACTTCCCAAAGTCCTGGGATTATAAGCGTGAATCTCTGCACCCGGCCTAATGCTAATTTTTAAAATGGATGATTTTCTTCCCTGAGATCTGAAAAATAATACTTTTCTATTTCCTGGCATAAATATTTCAAATATGGAATGACTTTGATGAGCATATAAGCCACATTTATTAGCTTTAAAAACCCCAGGAAAGAGAATGGGGTTTCCATGGGCCCAAGGGCAGGTCAGTAATAAGATGCAGTAGTAGCATGGGAGATAATCCTTGCTTGGTAAAAAACCATCTGAAACAAATAGCAAACCTCTGCTATTGCTGCCAAGTCTCAGAACTGGGCACTTAGTCATATAAACAAATGTAGAATTGAAATTGAATTTGGCCACAGGAGTGCCTCCAAGTTACTGTTGCTTCTTTCTTTTTGAGTTCTTCAAAGAGGTCAGACTTGAGAAGGATCTTAGACGTTTTAATAGGCATCCTTTAGGTTGGGCTGCTTCCTCCTCACCAGTTAATTTATGTTAGATGTTCGTAACTGCACATCTCCTTTTTTTGTGCTGCCTTATTCTCTGAGTTCTATAAATAGAATCTCTGCAGAATGTATGCTAGCTGACTAGATTGTGTTCTAAAATGTGTCACGTGTAAGGGATGTAGTCTCCTGTGAAGTGAGAAGCTGATGCAGAGAAGAAATGCCAAAGACAAACAAATACAAATTTTTCTGCTGTTTTTCTGATTTGTAAACAATGTTGTCAGAAGTTGTTCCTTAAATAATTTCTCATGACTCAAAACATGCTACTGTGCTGCTTAAACATGGACATTAATTTGGGGCTATATTTTAGTTATGAATTAAGACATGATTTTATGGAATTAGGAATATTTGATTACAGTGGCATTTAAAATTAATCTGATTTTATTTTATAGAACTCAATTTTTCTATTTAAAAAGGAGATATAGGTTGGGTGTGGCAGCTTATTCTTGTAACCCCAGCACTTTGGGAGGCTGAGGAGAGAAGATTGCTTGAGGCCAAGAGTGTGAGACCAGCCTGGGCAACATAGTGACATCCTGTCTCTGTTTAAAAAAAAAAAATTAAAAAATATAAAAGGAGGTATGTTACAAATGAGAGCAGTATATATCTGTCTTGGAGTTACAAAACAGGTTTACAATTTATTTAGGATATTTAGTAGACCCACTCATATAGATTTGTTATTATCCAAAGTTCTAAGTCACTGATACCATTCTTTTTCATAAAAAGTGTAGATATTCTATTTGATTTGGTTATTAGAGTATTTGAGAACCTGGAATAGAAATAAGTCTCACTGCTAAAAATGTGAATCAAGTTCTATCACTGCAGGCTCTCATGAAGGTTTTGAACTATGGTAGACTGTAGTTGCAATTACATCCCAACAATCTAGGTGCAGTGGAACCTTCTCTCTTTGGTCTTGTAATTTCTGAACTATAGATTGGGAGATATATTTTCAAATTAAAGGCTATGTTAACTGGAAAAACCTAAGATATCTAGTCTGATCGCTGCATTTAAAAATCACAGATTGGATGAGTTAGCTGGCTTGTCTAAGGTCATACAGCAACTTAGTAACAGAGCTAGACTCCAGGTTTCATGCCTGCAAATACCCCATTGCTCTTAAAGTTTGACTACTTCTCATTACTTTCAAGAGCTTTCTCTAATGAGGCAACGTTTTGAAACATCTGAGTCTGCAACAGAGACTGAGAAGGACTTGGGTGTAAGTAGTATATTTTGGAAGTCACTTCAGAGGGGCTGGAGTGAAGAGGAGAGTGGAAAGTGAGATAGAGGAAGATGTTTCTGCCTTGGGCAGTAGGGCTTGATTGATCAAGACTTCCTGAAGGCAAATTAGGTATCCCAGGGTTGTCTCTATAAGGACTTGAGGCAGAAGCACTTGGGAGCATTAGCTGCCATCCCTCATTGATTGAATATTGCCCCTGGGGATATTAACTCTTCTAGTACTTCAGAACGGGCTTGTTTAAGGGCTGAGCAGGCTTAGTTGGAGTTGAGAAGGCCCCAGCCATAAAGAAGAAAGAGGTATAGTGCCTCCTGGAGTCAGGATGCTGCCAAAAGAAGTCATGTCTGAGCTTATTTGGAACTGTCCACTGCAGCTGAGGCTGAAAATCAGAGAGGAGTGAAAGGAAGTGGCTAAGGGCACCAATAGGGGCTGACTTTCTCATGATAGTGTGTGGTTGCACTGCTTCAAATTTTTACCATGGAATGACTTAGGAAGTTCCATCCCTTATTCAAGAGTATTTATTCTGGTTATTTTGCGTGAATTTTCTGAAATGGAGAAATACATGTCTCCATCCTTGCTAGGTGAGGAATGTTTTCAGTCTTTGGACTCTGAAATGAATTTTCAGCAGTCTCTCTCTCTAATTCCTGTTCTATTCTTCTTAACTTCTGGTCCTGGCATGGCTTCTCCCTTTACCCTTCTCAGTTAATTTGCCCGCCTACTTCCCATATTCTCTTGCATTCCCTAGTTCTCACCTCCTGGGTCCCCCTCACTTGTCTTCTTTTATCAATAGATTTTCCATTCTGCAGCCAAAGTTTTACTCACCCTGTTTCTGTGGAAGTGATGTATTGAAATGCTATTCTAGTGTTCTGAAACCTTGAACTGAAGAATGAGTGTTGGTCCCTTCTTCTATTTACTTCCTGAGATACCCTCCAACAAAGAGGTTCAGTAAATGTAGATGTTCCGCCTTTCCACTTAGAGTTGGAAGGGACTTTAGAGATAATCTAGCCTGTCCCACTTTAACTTTCAAGTGAAGAAGTGCTATGGAGAGAGGTTATGCAACCTGCTCAGGTCCTGCAATTAGTAATGGCAGGGCTGTGACGAATATACTTAGGGATATTTCCAATGTATCATGCTGCCAGCCTAATATAAATTATTAATTTATGTAAACATCTGTAAATTGCAAACTTCTGGTGGCTGGAGGCTAGATCTATTTTCTTGATTTATTTAAGTGCTACCATAGGCACAGTAATAGATATAATAACTGTCAGACAAGATCAGAGAAACTCTTCAAGTGATGCAAGGAAATGGGGGACAAAATCTTTCTGTCATCTCTTCTTCTTTTTCCACTTTGTGACTTTGGGCAGATTATTTCTCCTTATTATCTTGTTTAGCTTTCTCAGTGGGGCTTCTTATGGATGACTGAAGTGTTTAAATCTATAGATACTCTAAGATGCATGGGGCAATACAGCCTAAAATCTGCCAATATTTTATAATTTTGAACTTTCTCTAGATTTTTTTTAGTTTTGTTATGAGTGGATTTCTCCAAATACCCCAAATTATGATACTCTTTTAAAAAATGTAGGCAACAAAAGCTCAGTATATTTATTTTAGAATATTGTTTATTCTCCAGTGGTTACTGCTATTTTGAATTCTACGTAAAATCAACCCTGAATAGGTTAGCTGCTATATAAATTGGAATACTGTCCCCTCAAAATTTATGTCCACGAGAAAACTATGGATGTGATTTTAATTTTATTTTGGAGAGATGGTCTTTGGAGATGTAATCAGGTTAAGATGAGGTCCTACTGGATTTGAGAGGGCCCCTAAATCCAATATAATTGGTGTCCTTATGAAAAGAGGGAAATTTGGACACAGAGACAAAGACACATTGGGAGAAGGCAATGGGGAGACAGAGGCAGAGACTGGAGTGGTCCAGCTACAAGGCAGAGAACTCCAAGGACTGCTGGAAACCACAAGAAGCAAGAAGAAGCAAGAAATGGAGCTCTTCTAGAGCCTTCAGAGAGAGCATGGTCCTGCCAATAGCCTGATTTCTGACTTATAGCCTCCAGGACTGTGAGAGAATAAATGTCCATTGTTTCACAGCAAGCTTGCAGTACTTTGTTATGGCAGCCCTCAGAAACTAATAGAGATGCTAAAATAGCATGGCAAATAATTTCCAGGATTATTTATGGCATCCTTATCCATCCTGGAAGAGGTATGAGGTCAAGCAGTTAAGACTATTTCTTGAGTATTTAGCACCTGCTTAGTAAAATGTTAGAATTAATATGTTAGAATTAGTAATGTGTTAGAATGTAGATAGTGTGAGAGAAGGAAAAGACAGAGTTTGAACTCTAAAGGAATTTATAGTAGATTTGGGTATATAAATACTATAAAACAGAAAGCATAATCAATAGATAATATGGCACTGTACTGATTAGAAGACAGTAGTATTTCAAAGAAAGAAGACTTCATTGTGAGCTTCAAAGAAATCTTCCTAGATATACAGTATTTAAGTCTGGCCCTGAGAGGTGGGCAGGACAAAGGAGGGCGGAGTAATGGGCATCTTCCAGGGAGGGAGAAGAACCTGAACGAAAGTACAAATGTGAGAAGGAACCTCAGATGCATGGGAGGCTGATCTAATTGGAGTTTTTATGATTGAGATTAGGAGGGAGATTCTAATAGAAAAGGAAAACCGTAATAGCCCAGATTCATAGTGGTACCCCAGAGAACATGTGACAAAATGTGGTTTTGGAATACAACTTTGTCAGAGAATGCAGCAAACTGGGTGGTGGGGATGGGCACACCTCTTGGAGGGACAAACCTCTTTTGGATGTGCCAATGCCCTACTGTGTGATTTTGGGCAGATTATTTCTCCTTTATGGACTAGATAGAGATTGCAAACTGATTTACTTTGGGATGAGTCCATGTTTAATAAGGCTCGCACATGGTTCAACAAATTTAAGTATTAATTAGAAGCTTTTTAAAATCCAGCGTTAAAAAATTCCTTCTCATGAAAAATGATAAAATCTGAAGCATAAGGTGGGCATTTCTACTATGGCAACAACTGACTGCGGCTAATGCTGTTAGGATGGCTCGTGTTTTGTAGGTTGCCAGGATTCAGCTCAGCTTCCTCATGCATCTACGATACCTGTGTAGTCCCTGTGGGCACTTGAATTTGCAGCCCCTGGACCAATCTCTGTCTGCCACGACTGCTTTCTTAGTCAATGACCATTTTCTTTCCTGAGATGAAAATCATATCACCTTATAAATTATTGTTCATCTTAATAAAAGTGAAATGCTTTGCTTTTCTGTCTTATTTCGACCAATGAGAAATAATTGCAAATTCACCTGTACATTAAATACGTAGTGTTTTTCTGTGCATATGTATATGCATGTGTGACAGGGAGTCAGAGACATACATTGAAATTGTATTTTATTGAATTTACTGTGAGATATCCCTGGAAAGGATAATTTGTACATAGATATTATTAGTCATATGACCAATTCAGATTTATGTTTATATGTCAATACTCTCTCTCTTTCCTTAAGAAAAAGTTGGTTTTAAGTTGTTTGGTCCATTTTGCTTTAGAATGAAAAAAATATATATAAATGCTAGGCTTTAACTCACTGCAATGTTTTTTCAGACGTGAATATTATTTTTGGTGTATGCAGTAAGTCATGTATTGCTAAGTATTTGCTATGCTAATATACTTCCCTTTGTTATCGCTTTTTCTTTGTTGTATGGTGTAGTGTTTGATATGATTTGCATCAATTCTGGAGGAATGAAAATTTCAGTATAACATCAGCATTAGGGAGTAGCACCAATGTTTGTTAAAGAGGCATTTCTAGTGAGGATACCACTTTAGCAGTGATGTCCTTTCAAAAAAAATTTATAGACAAATCCCATTTAAGAGTAGGTATAGAGACTTACTTGCACAGAAGAAAAGAGTCTTAAGTATATAACCTTTTACTGCTTTCGGGGAAGAAAGTAATACTTTATTTTGTATTTCTATATATGTCTCAGAAGTATTAAATACTTTTTCAATAAGTCTACTTGAAGAAAAGTTAATATAATCTACATTTGAAGTTGAGTGACTTCTGTATACATCATTTTTCATGTTGATATGTCTGTGTCAGCATTAAAAATGTACTACTTTGCCAAGGTTATATAATTTTGGTTATTTGAATTAGAAAACAATCATGTACATACACATAAATAAAATTAACAGGCAAAAACTATTATGGTACTATATTCTTGAGGGTAATTTGACAATATACTACATCTTAAGTCCTCTAGAAAATGTTTACATTGTTGGGTTTAGTATTTTCATTTCTGAAATGCATTTAAATATTTTTTAATTTTTTAATTTTTTTGTAGGTACATAGTAGGTGTATATATTTATGGGGTGCCTGAGATATTTTGATACAGGCATGTAATGCATAATAATCACATCATGGAAAATGGGGCATCCATCTACTGAAGCATTTATTCTTTGTGTTACAAACAATCCAATAACTCTTTTAGTTATTTTAAAATGTACAATTAAATTATTATTGACTATAGCCAGCCTGCTGTGCTTTCAAATGCTAGGTCTTATTCATTCTTTTCTAACTAATTTTTGTACCTATTACATTAACCACTCCCCCCATGCCCCCCACCCCCTACTACACCTTCCACCCTCTGGTAACCATCCTTCTACTCTTATCTCCATGAGTTCAGTTGTTTTGATTTTTAGATCCCATAAATAAATAAGAACATGTGATGTTTGTCTTTCTGTGCCTGACTTATTTCACATAACATAATGACCTCCAGTTCTATCCTCTCAAATGCATTTTATGTGTGTCATCAAAGACTATGTAGGGATATTCATCTACTGTAATGTATAATAGCAAAATATATAAGCATTAGAATTTTTAAAAAGTATTTTAAACATTAAAAACATTTAAAATGTTCATTAATAAGGGATAGGTTAAAAATAATTCTATGTGTTGGAATACTTTGTAGACATTAAAACATAGAAAATTTTATGACACAAAGCTTTCATTTTAAGAGGAAAGAAATAGAAGATTGGGTGTGTAATATGGTCTTAAATTTGTTACGCATATCAATATATTCCCTTATCACTCTAGATGGTATTATGGTTGATTTTTTTTAATGTTGTATATCTAAGTATTTTCCTTGCATATATTCTCTTTGTAATCAGAAAACAACAACTTCTATTTCTATTGAGTTATATGCAGTAAGGTCATGTATCTTAAATGTACAGTGTGATAAATTTTCACACATTTATATACCTATTGGATTAGTCCATTTTCATGCTGCTGATAAAGACATACCCAAGACTGGGAAGAAAAAGAGGTTTAATTGGACCTAAAGCTCCACATGGCTGGGGAGGGCTCAGAATCATGGTGGGAGGTGAAAGGCACTTCTTACATGGCAGCAGCAAGAGAAAATGAAGAAGATGCAAAAGCGGAAATCTCTAATAAAACCATCAGATCTTGTGAGACTTATTCACTAGCATGAGAACAGTATGGGAAAAACTGCCCCCATGATTCAAATTATCTCCCAGCGGGTCCCTCCCACAACACGTGGGAATTATGGGAGTACAATTCAATATGAGATTTTGGTGGGGACACAGAGAGAAACCATATCATCTATCTATCCACCAAATGGTCAAGATCTAGAATATTTCCAGGAGCCTGGAAGGCTCCTTTGGGCTTCCGTCCAGTCAATACCTTCCAAAGGCAATGGCTCTTCTGACGTCTGTCATTCTAAGTTAGTTTTGCCTATTCTGAACTTGATATAAATGGCATTATATAGTAAATACTGTTTTTGTTTCTGCTTTTCACTCAGCATTATGTCTGTAAAGTCCATCCATGCTGTTTTTTGTGGCTGTAGTCTGATCTTTTGCATTGCTTGTAGGATTCCTTGTATGAATATATCCAAATATATTTTGTCATCTCTACTGTTGATAAACATATGTGTTGCTTCTAGTTTTGGCTCTTTTGAACATTCTTGCACTTGACTTTTGGTGAACATATGTACTTGTGTATACATCTGGGATGGAAGTGCTAGATCATTGGATCCCTGTATGTTTAGCTTTGGAAGATACTGCTATACAGTGTTCCAAAGTTATTGTGACAATTTGTATTCCTACCGGAAATGTTTCTGAGTTCAGTTGCTGCAGTTGCTACTTGGTATTATTGTCAGTTTTAGAAATGTTAGTTGTTATTCTGGTTGTATAGATATCTTATTGTGGTCTTAAACTGAATTTTCCTAATGACAAACAATGTTGAGAATATTTTAATCTGCTTTTTGGCCACTTGGATGTCTTCTTTTGTGAAGTGCTTATTCTACTATCTTGCCCACTTTTAAAAAACTGAGTTGTTTTTTCTTCCTGATATTATAGTTCTTTATAAGTCCTCTGTTGAATAGGTAGATTTCAACATCTTTCCATGTCTGGTCTTTATACTTTCTTAACAGAGGCTTTTGACCAGCAAGAGATTTTTAATTTTAATGAGGCTCAATATATCAACCTTTTATTTTTTGGTTATTGCTTTTATGTGTGTTCTTTTGAAGAAATATTTGCCTATCTCAAAGACATAATTCCCTTATTTATTTTCTAGATGCTTTTTAAGCATTTGCACTTGGGTCTGTGATCCATTATGTGTGGTGTCAAAGGAAAGATTAGAGTTCATATTATTTTGTTTTTCAAATGCAGATTCAATGGACGCAGAACCGTCACATTCCTCACTACACTGCAGTGGCATCTTTGCCATCAATCAATTGAAAAAAGTATATCTATCTATCTATCTAACTATATCTATCTATCTATCTATCTATCTATGCAAGTGTATATATATGTATTCATGTATTTATACATATGTATGTATATGCCTACATATTTATGTTCATGTATGTATATGCCTACATATTTATCTATATGTGCATACACATATATATACTTGCAAAAATAAAATAAAGAATTTATGCTCATAAACTTAGAATACCAGCTTAAATAATATCAACACCAGAAGTACACATAGCTTTGTGTTCCTTACACTGATGCCAGGAAATTGCTCTAAAATTGAACATAGACAACCCAATACTATTTCTCCACTATTAAGTTTTTAAGTATAAGACTGACAAATCAATTTTCTGTCTGATGCTGGATTCTTCTGATTACAAAACACTTCTAGTGGAGTTCCCTGAATTCCAGCTAAGCCACGAACCACTGTAACCTGAATTTGGGAAATGATCTCTGTTAGATATCACTTAATATCCTACAGTCCCTCTTTACATTGTTTCACCTAAATCATTAACTCTGAGAGAATTGTAGTGAGTTGGACTATGTGAAAAACCTTAAATTTATTGTGAGTTTGAATTCTAATTTTCAGATAGTATTTCAGATACAATGTAATACACTTGCTATTCACCTTTCAACCAGAAGTCCAGCAAGTTTCAGAAATATTTCCAATAAGTTGCTTTGTATGTATGGTGAATAAGGAGCAGTTGGAAGGACACTATGAGTATTTTCGTATGTGGAATTTAGTCATCATAGTAAGTGCCTTTTTGGATCCCACACACCATATTCTAATTTTTGTTACATGTGACTAGTTTCCACATACGAAAATACTCAACTAGTCACATGTAACAAAAATTAGAATATGGTGTGTGGGATCCAAAAAGGCACTTACTATGATGACTAAATAGAATTGCTAGTGATGTCCATGTTAGTTTAATATAAAGAACAGCATTTAAAACCATTAGTTCTGTCGAAAAATAGAAGAAATTGTTTCATGTGGTCACAAGCTGCTTGTCACTAGAAGTGTTTAAGCTGGATAACCAGCGTCAGGATGAAAGAAGGATGCCTCAGTTAGATTGAACAATGGTCTCAAACTTCCAATTCTATGTCCATATATATTTATTAGTACAGAATGCACATAGTACTGACTTGTGAGTTTATTAGTTTTGTCATTGTTAATTCCAGAAGAAATCATGGTCAGATAGCATAAGGATGTATACAAAATAATATTTTTTTGAGTCTGCCCCATTTTGGGATGCTTTCCCTTTCTTGGCTATTTTGATTCTTTTACAAAATAATAAAACAGAAGGTGTAGAAGAACAAGAGATAGAGTCTGATAAAAGGATTGATCTTTCTTTTTGTTTCTTATGAAATACAGTGATTTTAACACCCAGACAGTATCTTCACAGTTCCTACCTTTTGCCTGAAAGTGGAATTCTTCAGTAGTCCCCAAGGGTTCTGGATCCTGGGACCAGTGTGACTCTCTTTTTAGAGAGGCATGTGACAGAGGGCTTGCCTTTGACATAACCAAATCTCTGTAACCAGAAGCAGGCAACACACCTAGGAATAAAGAGTCTCACCATTTCTACCATCATACTTGGGGTAGAAACTACTAAATACGTAGACCATTTCTGCAAAGAGAGAGTTAGAAGTTGTCATCATTTGCTGACAAAATGTAATTAAATGCAGTTACAGTCCTTTAAAGTCTTATTTGCTCTCCACAAGATAATAAAAATTATTTTTCTTAGTGACAATGTTGAAGGTAGAGGTCCTCAAATTCCAAACAAGAACTATCCTAAAGGTATCCTATAATGTAAGATCAGTGCCATTAAGAATTATACAGTCATGATGGAAAAACTGAGAATCATAGAAGAGGTAAAGATTTACCTTGGATTATCTCTAAAACTAATGAATAATAAGACGAGAGCCTAGGATTTGTGGTTTATAACTTTCTCCTCAATATTTTATCTTTTAAGCTTCTTTGTTAATGTTGAGTCATTTTTGTTGATATTAATACATTTATGCTATCCAAGCAGTATGTGTTACATTTGTTTGCATATTAGCTTAGATGTTTGTTTTTCAGGACAAATATGCACAGCCCACATGGTTAACTCTGTTGTGTGTGTGTGGGTGTTGGGGGGGGGTGTGTGTGTAACTTAAAACTGTGTAATCATATAGTGCTTGGGATTTGGTGTCTTAATATTGTGTACCTGTGGGTCTGACTTTGACCTTGGACTCTTACAGGAAACTTATATAATGGCCCATCTTAAAAGTAATGTTCTAGTGTTCTGACCTATGCCACAGTAGGAGATGTGGAGTAAATAATTAAAATTGCCATCATGAAAAACATTCCACAGCAAGAAAGGAATAAAGAATCTTCCTTGAGAAGAAAAACCACTAAATCACACAGTAAGAAATTAGGAAAAAAATAACAGAGAGCAAGCCATCATAAATAGTGTCTCAAGGAAGTGAACTATATATTAAAAATAAGACTCAAGTTTAGGCATGTAAAGCATTTCAATAGGTTTCAAGGCTGCCAGCAATTTTAGAATCAACTTCTCCCTTGATATTATATACTGCTATTTTCACAATAGTAATATCATATTTATGTTGCTTATAAGAAAGTTACTGGTGGTAAAGCCAATGTACTATGCACATTGATCAGAAACCTTCACATTTCATCAAGTCATTCAGTTGTATATTACTTGGTATAAAAATGGATGACCCATATTCAAGAAATATATTCTCTGTATTTTCGAATAAAAGCCAAAATAGAGGGCATTGCAAATTCGCTTAGAATGATGTTACTAACATATGACTTGTGAACCCAGAAAATCGGAGATAGGTCTCAGTTAATTTAGAAAGTTTATTTTGCCAAGGTTTAGGATGGGCCTGTGACACAGCCTCAGGAAATCCTGACATGTGCCCAAGGTGGTCGGGGCACAGCTTGGTTCTATACATTTTAGGGAGACATGAGATGTGAATCAGTACATGTAAGAAGTACTTTGGTTCTGTCTGGAAAGGTGGGACATCCTGAAGCAAGGCAGGAAGACTAGAAGAGGGGGAGGAGCTTCCAGGTCACAGATAGGTGAGACATAAATGTTGCATTATTTTGAGTTTCTGATTAGCCTTTCCAAAGGAGGCAATTAGATAAAGCATGTATCTCAGTGAGCAGAGGGATAACTTTGAATAGAATGGGAGACAGGTTTGCCTTAAGCAGTTTCCAGCTTGAGTTTTCCCTAGTGATTTTGGGGGCCGGAGATATTTTCCTTTCACAGGCTCAAACAGTTCAAAGGATAGTGGTGCAGTGCTTAATCTTTAGGCCTGGATGTGGCCTGGCACATACTATTGCAAGCTTAAGTTGCATTATTAAGCACTTGCTACATGCCGGGCACTGCTTTAACTTCTTGCCATGTCTTAACTCTGATTCTTCTTGACGGTTCAATGGAGAATATCCCTTTATTATGTCCATTTTGTGAAATTGTCACTGAGGAAGAGGGAGGTCAGTAACTTGCCCAAGATCGCACACCTTGGTAGCAGTGCTGGAATTGAACTGAGACTATTTGGCTCTGGGGGCATACTTTTAACCACCACAAATGATTTCTAGGTTATAGCCAGAAATGGAAAAAGCCCCAGTTGTTGATTTTCTGATTACTTCAGTATTGCTGGAAGCATCTCCTTAATGCAATTACGGTGTAGACTGTTGAATGCAGGCTGCAGGAGGCTGAAGGCAATGTAGCCCTTGGTCTTTAGTTCCTGAGCATATGCCTCCTTCCTTTATTATATTGATGCAGTGCTTGTGCACAGAGGGGTCAAGAAGACCTGCATGCCAGAGTTCATCTGTTCTGTGTATCTGACCATGGTTTGCCTGCCCCAGCAATGGAGAGGTGGAGATATTCACACTGAGCAGCATCAGTGGGGAATGTGGGACTGCATTACAGCCTCAATTATTTTTTATTTCACTTATATAGTATGCAGTAGAGCTTTTAAATAAGGAGGCAAGTTACAAAATAAATAACAAAAAAACCAAAACAGGGGCCAGATGTCAGTGCCAGCAAAGAATACCGTCCCATAAGACTGCATTTAAAATGATTTATTTTTTCCATTTTAATGTAAGGATTGTAGGATATAAAATGTGTGTACATATACACACACTCACACTTTTTTCAGTTTTATGCATGGAAGAAATTTCAGTGTCTCAAGTTTTCAGTTATTGATGAGTGTGATAATAACGATGATGATAGCAGTATTTACATAGCACCTGACTATCTGCCAGGAGCTATTCTGAGGACTTTTTATATGTTAACTCATTCATCACCATATTGAGAGTTTTTAGTATTATGAAATGAAATGAAGTTTACTGAGTACAATTTAAATATCAAAATAGTTAGCTTTAATAACTTCAATCTTATGCCAGTTCATATTAGCAAATTTAGCAGAAAAGGTAGATGGTCATTTATTTTTAAATGGTATGCTTTCTTTCAAATCCCAGGTAGCTTTGGGAATCTTTCTTCTGGGTCACAGAATAGATGCGTCATTGTCCCAGTCTATTCTAAACTAAGTTAAAAGCCCGCCGATTCATCAGGTAAGTAGTTTGTGGGTATTATTCTTGGATAGATGCATCTAAATGGGCTATTTATAATTTAACTAAATCATGTCATGAGACACATTCTCACTTGTAAAAGGGGGGATGGCCTGCAGGAATTTATCTAAAAATAGAGGCATAGCGATTTTCAATTATCATGTCCTCTTACAAGTTTATGTTTTCCCCTTTTCTTTTTCCTCTTTCTGATCTTCAAGACAGCGATTCAGCAAAGAAAAGTGGCAGCTTGTAGGAAGACTGTACTCATTTTAAGCTATAGCAGAAATATAGGATAATGCCAGATGTTTCATTCTTCGCAAGAAAATGAAATGATAAAAATCAATCTCTTTTTCAATTAGATAAGAAGCTCTTTCTTATCTCCCACCCCTTTGGAAGTTTAAGGTATAAAGATATGTACAAAGATCACAGGTAGAGGAGTCTCAGCCCCTACTCTCTACTTTCAAATGCTCACTTAACCTCTATTCTGAAATTTAACATGTTCAATAACCATTTTCCTTCTCCCAAACAATTCTCTTTTTTTGTACTTCCCTATTAATATGAATGATATCATCATTTCCCTAATGGACTAGTATCAGAATTGGAGTCACTTTCTGCAGGCCTTTCTCTGTTAATTGTTATATTCACCTGTTGGTTCACTTTATAGTTTTGTCTTGGAAAATGTTTCTTGCCTCTATAATTCTGCAGCTGGAGCTGTAGCTCAGGACCCATTCATTGCTTCTTGCCTTGACTTAGATAACGGCTGCGTGCTGTTGTCCTACTGCTCTTTTCTCTAAATCCATCTGATGCAAGACTCTGAGACTACTAATAAAATCTTTAATGATTCCCTTTCACCTTAGAATTAACTACAGACTTCTCAGCCTGGAAATGAAGGACCTTGACAATATTCCACCACTCTACTATTCCCTATTAACATTCCCTGTTTGCCCAAAAAGTCTATGTCCCAACCAAACTAGACTCTTCACAGTTTCCTGAATGTGAGTCGTATGTTTCTGTTTTCTGTCTTTGCATTCTTTTAAAGCTATTTATTTCCCCTGGGATAACCTTGGTTCCCATTTCTACCTTTTAAAATCTTATTTGCCTGGGTATGTCTGTCTCACACCACTAACTCCTTCTTCTTTCTCCAACTTAAAGCATTCTCTTTTCTTTATGAATTTCTATAGCCCTTTGCACTTCTCTTAAAGTTTCTTGTGTTATAATCAACATCACATTTTATAACACTGGTTCAACTCCCTAGTTCCCACACTCATGCATACTTGTATGAGTCACTTGTAAAAAGTATTAGGCCAGTTGAATGGAATTGAACTTTCATCACTCTAGGTACCTCTCGGGTACAAATCAGAAAGGCTCTAAGATCTGCCTTTAGCATATTAAAAACTCACCTGAAACTGTAATGTGAGCCCATGGAGTTCTTCTGTTACAAGGTAGACTATGTAAAGACATATTTATTTTCTAAGTAAAGGACCAGAAACCACCTTTTCTGAAAATGTAGCTCAGAGAACTGGAATCTCAATTTATGCCACCGTGAGTCAGAAGAAGACTTTGAGTTTTGCTTCTTTTTTCCCCCAGGATATCACCCTAGCTATGCTTCATTTACTCATCTGGCTCTTCTTATGCTACATGGTTTACAATTTGAATGACTGCCCAGACTTAGAAAGTCACTAGACCCGTGCTTGAATTATAGACTGTAAGCTTATCTCAGCCATGTAAAAATACCCAGAATTCAAAGGGAGATATTTCCCTCCACAGAGACTACATATAAATGTGGGCACACATAGAGAGTAATTATTACTGCAGCGTTAGTGCTCGTGGCCTTCATGGCAAGATTTTCATCTAATGGGTAAAGGCTATGTGAGAAAAATGTTAGAGTTCAATCTGTTTTTAATTGCTGAAATTATCCCAAATGAACAGCAAATATATGCCACATTTTTCTTTGATTCTCCCTCTAAGGAAATCTATTTTTCATTTTGTTATATTGAAGGAGAAAATTATAATGTATTATAGTGTGTATTTTGTTTTCTATAATATTTCTGGGCATACTACACTGTAATTACCGTTTTAAGACTAATGTAAGATAATGTCTTCGGAATTCTCAAACTGATGCAACTGATTTGCTTATGGACATATTCCCTCAAAGTAGTTTCGAGTGAATACATTAGTGCAGTTGTTTGCAAAGTATGATTTGGGGACCCCTGGAAGTCTCTGAGATACTTGCAAGAAATGTGCAAGGCAAAAAATATTTTCATAATACTGCAAAAATACTATTTACCTTTTTCATGCTCATCCTTTCAGAAATGTAAAGTAAATTTTTCCAGAGGCCACATGATATGTGATATCACAATAGATTGAATGAGAATCTAGCTATCCTCTATTAAGGAAGATATTAAATAGATTTGCAAAAATATAAAACACTGCCACTCTTCTCACACATTTTAAAACATGTAGTTTTTAAAAAACATACATTAATTTTGCTAATATTTAATGGGTTTATTGTGGTTACTTACATTAATATTTAAACATTTTTAGCTTAATTTCTGATACAGTAAATCTGATAGATATAATGATCATAAATAGAAGCTCTTTTATTATTTTATTATTATTATCTCCTCAATTATTTTTAAGAGCATCTTGGTAAAAAGTTAGGTAATTCCTGTATTAGTGCATATAAAATAAAGTCCCAATAATATCAAACAAATTATCTGTTTCTTTATTTGCCAGTTGTATGATTTTAAATTGTGATAATATTAAGCATTGACAATTGATTCCATTTCCTTGATTAAAAAACTGTGTATTACAATAGACTCCTGCTTGTCTTAAAAAGAAAGTGATTGTCTGTTTTGATTTTTTTTTTTTTTTTTTCTTTTTGAGATGGAGTCTGACTCTTGTCGCCCGGGCTGTAGTGCAGTGGTGCGATCTCAGCTCATTGGAACCTCTGCCTCCCGGGTTCAGGTGATTCTCCTGCCTCAGCCTTCCGAGTAGCAGGGATTACAGGTGCTGGCCACCATGCTTGGCTAATTTTTGTATTTTTAGTAGAGACGGGGTTTTGCCATGTTGGCCATGCTGGTCTCGAACTCCTGATCTCAGGTGATCCCCCCACCTTAACCTCCCAAAGTGCTGGGATTACAGGCATGAGCCACTGTGCCCGGCCTTGATTTTGTTTTTATTAAAACTTAGAAAAATGAAATATCTGTTCCGCCATACCACTATATTTCAGGATTACCTTTTCTTTGATTTTTAATAGTTTTAATTCTAGTACATGACTATCATTTAGTTATTGAAAATGATTCTAAGTCTGACATAATGGAAACATAAGCTCTCTCAGAGGAATAATCTTAAAACAATACAGTGAGAATTGCTTTAATTTTCCAAAGTCTACATGATTCTTTACTAGGTTAGCATTTATGGATGGAAGTCTTTTCTTGATATGAAACTAACAGGGATACAACATAAGTAATATATATTATATATCACATTATTATAAATAAAATATGTATCAACAATGGGTTAGAATTTTAAAAAATATTTGAAAAAAGGCTCAGTAAAATAAATATTAATGTTCTTCAGGTGTAATATAGGTACACAATACTAAATAATCAAGAAGTACCATATATTTTTAATTTAGACAACACTGTCCCTAAAAAATAAGTGGTCTCTCAGCTATGCCCTTGAGTGGAAATTAGGGCTATTGGATTTTCACAAGTTAAGTGTGTAACTTACATTTGAAAAAAGAATAGCAACATGTTAAGTACGTCATGAGATAACCAAGAGGACTAGAGGAATTAAGGGCTTTGAATAAGTGAAAAAAACATATCAGAAATGGAGACATTTTTACAGTCTAGAAAACAAACAGAAAGAAATTTAATGTTAAATTAAGAAATACTCCAAAACAAGCCACAATGGTAGACAATGCAGATTTGAATAGATTAAGCATTAAGGGTGAGGAAACAAAAAACATCTTTTAACTTGACACTTGAAGGTTTAAAATTCTTCAGTGGCTTCCCACTGTTTTTGGACAGTCTATATGCTTGCATGGCACATGAAATCTTTCACAATTTGGCCCCAAATTCCCATTCCCGTGTAAACTTAACTTCTTTCCGTGACTTTATTCACTTTCCTTTCCTCCTACTGCCTCATTTTTAGTCATTTCCAAATACTTACTTTTCCAGATCTCTTTGTTTTTAATGTATTTTCCCCAAAATCTGGAATGCCTATTTCTTCTGCCAGAAAAAAGTGTTCAAGACTTGGAAATGGACTAAAAAGACGACTGGGTGCTATCTAGAAGATCCTGTGGGGCCTGTTGATTCCATACGTATGTGTGGAGTTGATTGACTTTCTATCGACTGGACTATTCTGTGATTTGGTAGTGGTAGAAGTTAAGTTGTAGAAAACTGATAGCAGTGAAGATGATTCTTATCTGTAGCAATACAAATGGTTTTTGTTCATACTAATATACTAATGCAATATGAATACTAATGCGAATGAATTTTGTCCAGTAGAGGTTATAAATCTCTGTAAGTCAGATGAAATATTTGACACGTGTTCATTTTATATGTGAATGAGAGCAACGTTTTCAACTTTTTGAAAAATATTTTTCAGTACCTGCCTTTTCTAACCACCACATAGAAAACTCCTTTGAGATATGGTGAAACCACCACCTTCTCAGTGTGACATTCTCTATTTCCCTAAGCAAACTTAGCTTTTTCTTCACAGTGTTCCCATTGTACTTTTAGTCTACTTTCTCTACTGTGTTTATCAAATTGTTATCTGTCTGTCTATCATCTATCTATCTATCTATCTATCTATCTATCTATCTATCTATCTATCTATCTATCTATCTATCTATCATCTCTTTCTAGTTTTCCTGCTAGACTACATCTTTAAAAGCAGAAAACATTTTTTTTTCATCTTTATATCACTTCTTCCTTTGCCAAGCATATAGCACATGACTTACAGAGGTTTACTTGGTAAATGCTTATTGATGAACGAAAGTAGAAGTCACAGAAAAGGGTAATGGGACTATTTTAGCAGTTGTTGATAAGGGAGAATTGGTTTCTTAGAGCCAAAACCAAAATGACGTTTTCACTTGTAGACTTTATGGAAAAATATAATTTAGCATGAAATCGAAAAGAGTTGAAGGAAGAAGCTTAATGAAGCCAGAATGACCTAGGAGACATGTGGATTAAGAGAGCTGAGAATTAGAGGCTTGCACTATGGCTGTTTTCCTGAACTGCTGCAGTCAAGACATTTTTCTTCTGTCATACTTTATGCATTTATAATTTAGGGGTAATAATGATTGTAATTATCCAGACAGAGGAATTCCCGTAACGGGATGTTTGAGTCTAACGTGGACAGGAGGCAGCCTGACTTGGCTCATTTTGCTATGAGTGAGGACGGGGGAAATTTAAAATAAATGTCGCTTGAAATAAAATTAAGCAGTGGCATGAATCCTCACTGTGAATTTGGAAAAGTCTTTTTCTTGGGGATTAGTATTACCTCCACTTCCTTACCATTTTTATTTTTATTTTATTTATATACTTTTAGGAACTAGTTTTTGGCAAAATAGGCAGCCATTAGAATGAATAGATAGACTGGCTTTTGTCAGGTATTCTGCACAATTACTTTTAATTGTGTTTGGATACCTTAAGACTCAGATGTTTTTGCAAAGGTTTGGATGATTTTTCTGAAGCAAAGAATGATTTCCAGTATTTACTCCCTAAATAGGCCACTTACAAATAGTAGACTTAAAAATCAGCAGTAAATTTTGAATTTATGCCCCGGCAGGTGAGAGAACTCAAACTATTTACCAACACAGTTCACTGCTGTTTCCATGGCAACAGAGGCCAGTTTCTGTCAGTCCAGCGTCACTTCGCCAGTTGACTTCAGCAGTGAACTCTGTGTGATGTTGCCAAATGTCTGGCTTCTATGTTTCCTGTTCCAAGCAATTGTTTCTTATCCTGAATACTAATGAGTAGTCTACAAAGGCTGTGGTTCAATGCCACTGAAGATGGGACTGTGAATCATATGTGGAAAAGTAGTGAGCATTTTGCCTGTAGTGAATTTAAAACTATATGTAATTAGATTGTACATTCTCTAATTAGCTATGCTAGTAATTTATTAATAATGTTACCTTGCTATTATTAGGCAGCTGGGCCTAAATAAGAAATGACAGCACAGCTGTCATCATTGAATCAACTGCTTTTTCACAAAGGCTTGCTGACTTCGGCTGGTTAGCATCATCATGTAAATTCAAAAGATTGTGCACATGTATGCCAGCAGAAAAATAAAATTGCAACTGGATTTTTTTTTTTTGCTTTTAAAAATGTTCATATATTGATTGCTCTGAGATGGAGAAAAAGCAGCTGCCTGAGATGGCAGTGAAATGGCTGAGAAATTTAAAATGAGAGAAAAAAATTAAAGCCTTCGAATAGAGAAAAAAGCTAAGCAGTTTTTGCTATTTAAAAAAGAGGAATACTGTGATTTTTTTTAAAGTTCTGGTTGTGTCGTGGTTATCAGTGTGGAGAACTGGGACTGGATCATACCCTATACCAGACATTTGAGGACCAGACTTGTTATGATTCTGTTTCTCTCTGCAGCATAAGTTCCTTGAGGGTAGACGTTTGCATCATTGTATTTCTGACAGCTAGCACAGAGCTTGGCACATATTGAGTGCTCAATAAATATATAATGAATTAAATGAAACTCAATGAATCCTCAGCAAGTAGTTTCTGGTATTTAAGCCCATCAAATTTCCTGGAAGAAGTCAATTAGACTCTTCCCTTCATTAAAGAGGCTAACAGCTTACTGCTAAGTATATGACCTGGAGCTTCAGTTGACAGTTACATATGGCTGTGGCGGCTCCGAGTGTTTGTTTTCAGCAGACGCTGCTCAAAGGTGGCTCTTCTCATCATTTATTTTTTTCTAGCTAGTGGCTCCATTAAGAATAGCTTTTGGTGGCATCTTTTGCCATTTCTAACTCTTGGCTTGGCCATCCCCCGCAGAACTTTCACTGTGAAGAAGACAGCCTTCTCCAGTAGTAGTTTTAGGAAGACATTTCCAATGTTCCTTTCCTTGTGCCAAATACCAGCCCTGGTTCTCAACTGGGGAAAATTTTGTCTGCCCCGCCCCTGCCCAACTCCCCCCACTGGGGATTTGGCAATATCTGGAGCCATTTTCGCTTGGCAGAGAGTGCTACCAGCCTCTAGTGGGCAGAGGCCAGGAATACTGTGAACCATCCTACAATGCATGGGAGAGCCCCCACAACAAAGACTGTTTCAGCACAAAATGTCCATGGTTAAGAAGTTCAGCTCTTTTATGACACTTGCTCAAAACCTGTCAGAATCACGCCCTATGCCCTCCTTGTCTCCTGTTTGGAACTGTTCCCTCTGTCCCCACTTAGGCTTAGCTTTTTTTTTTTAATACTTTACCAATTTGATCTCTCTTCCTCAGAATGTCAAGATGCTGTCATGAAGAGAGAGAGAGAGATACTCAGTCTTTGCTATCAGTGTCTGAACTTATAGGTACATAGTTATCTTGCCAGTAGCTCCACATTCCAGAGAGTGGAAAAGCAAATATGCAAATCAAGTTCCAGGAATAATCAATCTTAATGATCCCATTGCTTTTAAGAGAGACATGCAAGGAATGCTCTACAAATATAGCGCATGGAATGTGGAAGCTGCTCTATAAATAATAAATATTTTGTATTGTTCTAAAACCTTTTCATGGATCGGGAATTTTAAGTTGGGTATTTGTGTATTACATCAAATTCTGTAAAGCAAATGTGACTTGACAGTCTTAATAATATCATTCTAAGAACTGGCATTTTTTTTTTCTTTGAAAACCTCAAATTGATCTAAATGATATTATAGGTATTTTAAAACAATAAGTGAGCATTTTAATGCATGAATATGGGGCTCAAATTTTGAATTCTGACATGAAAAAGGTAATTGCACAGCATTGGATAGTTAGGCTTTTCTAAGACATTAAGAAGGGAATACTGATAATCACTTGTTAATGATTTCAGTGACACTTAAAGAAGGGAAGGAAGCATTTCACTTTTAAAGCTCTTTACGAATATAAACTAATGAATCCTCGGAACGTCTTATAAGAAATGTATTAGGCTAGGCGTGGTGGCTCACACCTGTAATTCCTGCACTTTGGGAGGCCAAGGCGGGCAGATCACTTGAGGTCAGGAGTTCGAGACCAGCCTGGACAACATGGCGAAACCCTGTCTGTACTAAAAATACTAAAATTAGCCAGGTGTGGTGGTGCACACCTGCAAACCCAGCTACTCAGGAGGCTGAGGCAGGAGAATCTCTTGAACCTGGGAGGCGGAGGTTGCAGTAAGTGGAGGTTGCACCACTGGACGCCAGCCTGGGAGACAGAGGGAGACTCTATCTCAAAAAAAAAAAAAAAAAAAAAAAAAAAAAAGAAAGCAAAAAAAATAAAAATAAAAATAAGAAATGTATTATTGTCTCTCTTAAAAGATGTAAATACGGTTTACCATATAATATTCTAGTTTAGCAAATTCATAAACAGTGATTATGGGAAGTGTTTCTGCTCTCAAATACAATAATTAAATCTTTTTTCCCAGAAGCTTTCTTTGTAAATAGCATAACACAGTAATTTCTAGTCTTTGCCTTTAGGTGACTAGTCTTGATTCATCAAGAGAAAGGAAATTTGGATAATAAATGTACAAAATATCTTAGTATGTCTGGGCCTCTATAACAAACTGCTATAGACTGGGTGGCTTATACATAACAGAAATTTATTTCTCACAGTTTTGTAGGCTGGGAAGTCCAAAATCAAGGTACAGGCAAATTCCACCTCTGGCGTGGTCTCGTTTCCTAGACAGGCATGTTTTTGCTGTAACCTCACCTGATGAAGGAAGAAGGGATCTCTCTCCAGACTCTGTTATAAGGGCATTAATTCCCGTTCATGAAGAATCTGCCCTCATGGCCCTAGCTCTGAAAAAGCATCATCACTATGGGGCTTAGGATTTCAGCATGTGAATTTTGGGTTGACATAGACATTCAGACCATAGCACAGTGTAACGAGATGAGTTAAATATATGTTGCCAAAAATCAAGTCTGTAATCTCTTTTCCTTTTAATTTTTATTTAAAGTTTATTTTAAAAGTTTGCTTTCATGAATATTCACATACTTAAAGTTGCAAAACAAGGCATTATTTTTACTGCCTTTATTCTGAAAAACAAAATTTCCTTATTTTAGTCTAATCACTATTTATTGTACCACTAAATTGGTTCAAGTTTTAGACACATATCAAGAAGGTTCTATCTCACAAGTATTCCAATAATAGGCAAGCCCTTCAGGTTTCTTTTCTTATAAAAAGAAGTTTAGAGGTTACATTAGCACCGACTATTAATGTCAGCTTCATCGGGGAAATAAAAGAAGCAGGAAGCTCTCTACTTTTTCTGTCCTCAATTTTTTCCAAACCATTTCCCAGCTTTCCTACCTGGTTCTCTACAGAGAACTGAATCAAAACCACTGTGCTCATGATCTGCTTTAAGTTTTTGGAATTTGAGTACAAGGAAGAAGAAGAACAAAAATAATAGAAGACAGTTATGGAATGGTAAAAGTTATATCTGGGCCAGTCACCAAGAATTCAGGAGCAAACATCCACTGACTGTCTGAATTAACTCTGATTACACACTAATGGCAAAATATAAGATAGACAACCAATATTGAGTGGCTGCTATGTGCCTGGCACTGAGATACTGGGAGAGACAGTCTGCCTTCATGGAGCTTCTGAGCAGGAGACAAGTGGAGGAGTTGTTAGTTCAAGTGCTTGTAGCATTGTCTGCAAAGAGTGAGGGCATCATCAGGAACTGGCTTCAGTGGTTTCCTGAAGCTCAGTACTCTAGCCTTCCTGATGGCTAGAGGAGGGTACAGGTGTGGTTAATATGAGAGTAGCTTTGTTTATTTAAAAATAATAGAAACTTCAGACCTATTTACTCAATTATTGAATGCCATTCTTATTTTTTTTAAAAGTTTAGTAGTATCTTTTGTATGCCAGGATTTGGGGAGGAATTCAATAATTAATATTGTCATAGCCCCTTATCTGGAAATTTCTACAAACTATTGGGGAACACAAACAAGAAAATAGGAAATTGAAGTAGAGTGTGATGAGTATTGGACTGGGTAATCTGGATTGCTTTGGAGTTACATAGAGAGGACCACAGGGGGTTAGCAGAGACTCGAGAGTAATGGACATCCAAGAGTCTTAGAGAAAACATAGAATCAAGCAGGTCAAATGAGGTAAGTGGAGCAGCAGTTTGGGCAGATAGGACCACACAGACAAAGGCTCTGATGCAAATGGAAACACAGAGAAGCACGAGTGTTCCAAGATACTGTGGGATAAAAGGAGTGGAGGTGAGGAGATGTCAGCCATGAACCTGGAGAAATAAGCAGGGGCCGGTCATGAGAGATCTTCTATGCCATCTTAGGAAACTTAGTATTTATCTGGACACAGAGAAGGAGTCAGTGAAAAGGATACCAGAGGTAAATGACATGACCAGATTTATGTTTTACATTTATCACTGTTGCTGAGATATAGGGAAAAAAGTAAAGAGTAGATATTGGAAAAATCGTCTGGGTAATAACATTGAATACTGTATTTGGAGCCAATTATAGGAAAAAATTCTCATTAATAATCATTTTTATTGTAAAATTATTTAACTGGGTACAGACATAAAACTCTATATAGACCGGGCGCGGTGGCCCACACCTGTAGTCCCAGCACTTTGGGAGGCCGAGGCAGACGGATCACGAGGTCAGGAGTTCAAGACCAGCCTGGCCAACATGGTGAAACCCTGTCTCTACTAAAAATACAAAAATTAGCCCCCCTTGGTGGCAGGCACCTGTAATCTCAGCTACTTGGGAGGCTGAAGGCAGGAGAATTGCTTGAACCCAGGAAGCAGGGGTTGCAGTGAGCCGAGATTGCACCACCGCACTCCAGCCTGGGCGACAGAGTGAGACTCCATCTCAAAAAACAAAATAAAACAAAACAAACAAACACTGTATATAACACCTTTATGCTTATAGTTTTTATGTAACTGTAAAACTAACAAATTACTAACCAGATTTAAAAACAAAAAAATTCAATTAACAACATTCAATTAACATGAAAGATGGTGTGAAATTCTTGAAAATACATCCCCAATGTTAAGTGTCAGTGGTTCTTAGAGGGTGGTCCTGGCCAGCAGTACTAGCCTCACCTAGGAATTTGTTAGAAATGCTAATTTCCAGGTCCTACACCAGACCTACCAGTCAGAAACTCTGAGGGCAGGCCAGGCAGTCCCTTTCTAACCCTTCCAGAGGATTCTGATGCACGCTGAAGTTTGATAACCACTGCTTAGCAGGTGAACAGATGGATCTCCTCCAATACAAAGAATAGAAGACATTGATTTTTCTGAAAGCAGAAGTTCCTAGGAATAGAATTTACAAAAATTGTTTTAAGGAATCATGAGAAATGCACATTTAGGGTCATCAGATGCATAAAATATAAGAAATTATCATCATTAACTATGATTAAATTAAATAGTAGATAGGAACTATTAAGAATTCTAACTCTAATGAGAATTTTGCTGTGCTTTTCTTCTTTTTAGAGTGGATTAGGTTCCTTCTCTTACCCAACTGTGGCGTGAGTTTTATCATGCCACTTAAATTATTCAGGGCAAAGAAATTTATATTTACATTCCAGTTCTATATTTGCCAGTCAATACTGTTTTATACTTTTTCCTACATACATATTTTTAAAAACATTTCGTCTAACAGAAATATTCTTACTTCTATCTGGTGGTTCCATTTTATCAAAAGAGTGAAATATTTTTTCATGTCCCATCATCACAGAAGTTCTCCATTTGTCTGTCAGGGGTTGATAAGCCTGGTTCAGGACCACCCAGGATTGGTTCCTTTCATCTCCTGGGTGCTCCCTCAGAAGGGAACTTCTGTTCTATCCTCCCACTTCTGAGGCCTCAACCCTTCCTCCTTTTTTGTTAGTCACGGCTGAATTTTCTCCTCTTTCCCACAAATCCAGTCTTAACCAGTCTTCAGGAAGAAGAAAAAAAAAACCAAAAACACAGTTTGCATTGCACCCAAATCAGTCCTTCCTTCCTTCCTTCCTTCCTTCCTTCCTTCCTTCCTTCCTTCCTTCCTTCCTTCCTTCCTTCCTTCCTTCCTTCCCTCTCTCCCTCCCTCCCTCCTTCCCTCTCTTTCTCTTTCTTTCTTTCTTTCTTTCTCTCTTTCTTTCTTTCTTTCTTTCTTTCTGTCTGTCTGTCTGTCTGTCTGTCTGTCTGTCTTTTTCCTTTTCCTTTTCCTTTCCTTTCTCAGAGTCTTACTTTGTTGCCCAGGCTGGAGTGGCATGATCTCAGTTCACTGGAACCTCCGCCTCCCAGGTTTTACAGATGCCCGCCACCAAGGCTGGCTAATTTTTGTATTTTTAGTAGAGACAGGGTTTCACCATGTTGGCCAGGTTGGTCTCGAACTCCTGACCTCAGGTAATCCACTTGCCTTGACCTCCCAAAGTGCTGGGATTACAGGCGTGAGCCACCGTGCCTGGCCTCTGCTAGGGTCTTTGAGTCTTTGCTTTGTTTTCTGCTTTGAGCACGTGAGGGAAAAAATAGCCCTTGGGATATTAGTAAGAGAGAAAAGGGGAAGGGAAATAGAATAAATATATATATATGTAAAATATATATATATTTATATATTATATATATTCACATATAAATACATGTATGAAACTAGAAGATACCATAATAAATGCTGTGACATATTTTTATAAACCATGTTTTTATTTTTTTTGTATCATAGTAGACAGTACACATTGGAGCTGCAGTTATTTTTCTAAAATGTTTATTCAGCAGATGATTGTTAAGCATTTATTATGTGCTAGGAATTGCTCTAGATGTTGATGAGATAACACGGAACAAAAACCCCTGCCTTCATGGGGGTTATAATGTAGGGAAGGGATGCTGACCAAAAAATTACATCCGTAAACTGTAGAGCAAGTTAGATGATGATAAAATTCTACGCAGGAAAATAAAGTTGGGAAGGAGGTTAAGGAATAGGGAGGAGAATACAAGTTTAAATGGGTGGTCAAGGAGGGCTTCGCTGAAAAGGGGACATTTGAGTACACCCCTGAGGAGGTGAGGGAGCAAGTAAAATAGAGATCCGGGAGAGTATCCTCCAGGCAGAGGGCCTGGGGCCTGAGGGGGTTAAACAACAAACACTGTGTTGTTTTGTTCCTTCATAATATGGAAGTGAAAGTCAGGAGGATATGAGTGTTGGGCTTTGTCCTAACACATAATTAAACCGCTTTGGATCGTGCTGACATTTTCAAATCTGCTTTTATGCTTTATTTTGGCAGGTGCAGAGCAGGCTTTGATGTAGGCCTTATTTAGCTGTACCACACAGGTGATACCCTTCTGAGGCCTCTAGCAAGTTCCCTGGATCACCAGTTTTTCCGCTTTGGCTGGTGAGATGACAAACTCTATCTAGCCTGGTTGAGCCCTGCAAATTGCTTCAGGAGGTTCTTTCCAAAGCCTAGTGGGGTTTGAAACCAGGTCTCTGCTGATCAGTACTCAGCCAAAGCCTCGAAGGGGTTTCTATCCAGGTTTCCGGAGCTCTTTCTCTTCAGGCTGTGTCCTTTCTCGTACTCTGCCCTGCGAATTCTGGCTGCCTCAGCCTCCCTGGTCTCTCCTCTACTCACCTTGCTGAGACCATGAGACCACTGAGTTCTGTTAGGCTTTTCCTATCCTAGGACTTTAGAGCTGCTTCCAGGCAACAATTTGGAGAAAGTATAAGGATAATTTGTTTTCATTCGTTCAAAGAACACAATTTTGCTCTGGCTGTTGTCCAAGGTCAGAAAATACTTATTGCTGTAGTTTTTGTTTTTTTTTTTTTCTTTTTCACAGTAGGAGGGCAATTCTCTGGGCTATTAATCCCTCATGGGTAGAAACAGAGGTTTCTTGTAGAACTTTTGATTGCCAAACTAATAAAAAGCCTTTCACAACTTAACCTATTTATATTTATAGGTAAACTCAGGCCCACGCTTAAAAACCAATATACCATGGAAACAAAAATTTTGCCCATGAGTTTCAAATTGGGTTATCTCAGAGTAAACCTAGGGGCAAGGATTTAAGTGCAGGGCAATTCATTTGGGAGGTGATCCCAGGAAACATGGGTGGAAGAGTGGGGAAGTGAGAGAGGGAAGGGAAAGAAGACACTAAATGGCACATTATCAACTCACTCACCAGATATACCCTAGGGCCCAGTCCTGCCAAGGAACTCTGGGAGCTCCTATACAGCACACCTCGGAGCTAATCACATTGATGAGGAAAGAAACTGGGTGTACGTCTGTGGACACATCAGCCAGCATTTGCTGAGTTGCTTCTGTGGGTGTTAACTCCGCACTTCTGGGTTGTCCTGCATGCTGGTTGCACATGTTCCCTGTGGTCAGAGAAAAGTCCTTGGGCAGAGCGGTATAGTTTGGATATATGTCCCCTCGGAATCCCATGTTGAAATGTAGTCCTCTATGTTGGAGGTGGGGCCTGGCGGGGGGTATTTGGATAGAGGCGGATTTCTCGTGAATGGATTAGCACTATCCTCTTGGTGCTGTCCTCTTGAGAGTGAGTCAGTTGTTTTGAGATCTGGTCATTTAAAAGTGTGTGGCACCTCCTGTGCGCTCTGTTGCTCCCGCTCCTGCCATGTGAAACGCCTGCTCCCCCTTTGCCCTCCGCTATGATTGTAAGTTTCCTGAGGTCTCCCCTGAAGCAGAAGCAGAAGCTAGTGCTATGCTCCCTGTACAAGCTGCAGAACCGTGAGCCAATTAAACCTCTTTTCTTATAAATTACCCAGTCTTGAGTATTTCTATATAACAATGCAAGAATGGCCTAACACAGAGAGATTCTCAGATGTTGACAGTAAGCAGCCTTCCTAGTGCAGAGGTGAAAGTCAAGGGGGTATAAGCAGGGTTACTAGTAATGCTGCCACATCAGACATGGGATGCAAGTTAAACCCTTTCTAAAGAAGTGCTCTGTGCTCTGATTTCAACCCAGCAGACTAAGTAGACCTGACCAAATAGATACAGGCTTAAGGCAGTCTTCTCTTCCTTTTCATAATTATTAGAGGACATTCTTTAAATTATTTCTTCAAAGTACTGTGAATACCTAAGCTACCTGGAACTCACAAGGAGTTAATAATTCTATACATTTGATATTTTCATGTACCTCAAAGTTTGAAACTCCAGGGAACATTTTGGAACGTTCTTATTATTTTTTTTATATGACTACATCCACACTTTTATTGCCTTCTTAAACAGAGGATGTAAAATAAATGTTAGATTGCTCTGAAGACTCAGTGAATTTTATTTAACGTGATATGTTTACACTATAGACATAGTTGTATTTGTAGATGTGGAGAGAAAAACATTTAGGGTAGATGAGTACTCTGCTAGTAGCGTTCCTGACAAAACATCTCATGGCGACTTAATTTTATGCATTTTTACCTTTCTCATAAGAGGAGGGGTGTAGCCTGATGGCCTGGACACAGAAACAATAATGAGTTATGCAAAAATAGTTACGAGACCACAGACCACCACTGCTTTCTCTGAAGTGGTTTAATTGGCCCTCACACACTCAAAATCATCTCCTTGGCCAAAGCTGTCCTCATCCTTTGACTTGTAGGCACTTTTCAAAACACATCTATTATTTCTTTGTTTTGTTTTGTTTTAGACACAGGGTCTCCCTCTGTTGTCCGGGCTGGAGGGCAGTAGTGCAATCATAGCTACTGCAACTTCAAACTCCTGGCCTCAAACGATACTCCTCTCTCAGCGTTCTGAGTAGTTAGGACTATAGGCAGACACCATCACTCCCAGTTAATTTTTTATTTTTATTTTTTTGTAGAGACAGGGTCTTGCTAAGTTGCCCAGGCTTGTCTCAAACTTCTGACCTCAAGCTGTCCTCCCACCTTGGGATCCCAAAATGTTGGGATTAAAGGGTGCCCAGCCTACAGCTATTATTTCTATACCACAGATACAGTTGATCCCAGGAATTTCCTCACTCAGTTACCCAAATGTTTTTTCTCCCTACATGTTGTTGACAGAAGGAAATGAGGATTATGCTTCATCATCTTAAGAATCTGTGCTAGAGATATAGAGAGAAGTATTATATTTTGTTAACAGCCGTTGAAATCAATACATTATATTTTTCTGGACATCACTCAGTTGCACACATTTCTAGATGTTCCTCTTAACTTTTTATGGAAATAGAATACCAGATACTATTTTTAAAAAGTATTCTTACTCTAATAACTAGAAAAATATTGAAAACCTTACAGGGTTCTTGATAAATTGGTGAACTTCCTATAAATACTCTTCAGAATCAGCAATGCTATAAAATCTAAGTAAGTTTCTGTCTCCATGGGCTCACTTAGTGAAATAACACTGGCTCAGAAAGATGTGAGAGAAAGTCCAATGTAATGGTCCTTTTTCTTGAGGGAATCATTATGATTGCCTGGAATTGCCTTCTACTGTAAGTACAAAAATTTATGAAATTATCCAGAAAAAGTTACATGACTATTCACAAATTGGTTTACACTTGACTCCCAAATATTGCATTTTATAGGAATGTATAGCATTAGCACATGCAAAATGAGTCTTTTTTTTCCTTAACCTCTTTTAATCAAAGGGCATTTAGTTCCTTGGAATCCCTTCAGTTTGGAAGTTAGCAAATATCAATGCAATGTAAATTATCTAGGAAATAGTGCTTAGAAATGAATTATCTAAAAAAACTAGAAATTTATGCTATGGTATGATTTATATTTTTTTTCATCAGTAGCATCTAGCTTTTTAGTGCCATGTCTCAGTTTGAAATGCCAAAGCTGTATGGATTTCTTTAAAAAAAAATGTGTATAGCTCCATTGACTACTTTGCTTAAATAAAACCTTGTACTTTTTCGGTAACCACTAGACCAGAGACAGGGCATGCTTGGGTCTTTTCCCTAAGAAGCATTTATTAGAACATTGTATAGTTGCCTCAGGGTAGGCTGATGTGATGTGTAGCACAGCTACCAGGCACTGGCCTACTCAAGACCTGTAAAACATTTCAACAGCTGCTCTTCTGAAGCGCTGTACTGGTATTACACAATGTAGATTACCAAGCTAGATTGAATTCCATAAGAGTAGAGGTTGTGTTTCTTTTGCTTATTGTATCATCAGTGCTGAATATGGTGCTAATGATCAATAAATATTTAGTGAACAGATGACTCAATTTGTTCAGAAGTTTTCTGATGTTTTCGCTGTCATACACAGGTGAAGTCTGACCTGGTTCTCCACCTGTCTGGTTATCTACTCACTTGATTAGGCCTCCAGTGGTCTTGCGTATAATTGCACTTACCGTGCTGTATTATATCTTTTCTATTTACAAGTCTTCAGTCACCACCAGACTGATCGTTCCTTGAGAATGTTGACCCTGCCTTATATATTCTTGCATCATAAAAGTCTAAAACAATGGTTTAAAAAATGTCTGGTAGCTTTTTAGCAGGCTGGTCTCAACATTTTAAAGATATATGCAAGGATCTGCTTCCTTTTACATATTAGCTTTTCACTAGAGGAAGATGAATCTATGGCCAGAGGTAAGCTTTGATTAAAAAACGAAAAGAAAAAGGTCTTTGTAAGGCTGCTACATCTAATATAGTAAATGGTGGCTTTGTTTATTCATCAATTCATGTTTTCAATCAGTATTTATTGAGTGCTGAGTGCTAGCCAGGAGTCAGGTGTCATTCTAAGTACCGATGAAATCACAATGAATAAAAGAGACCCAAAACCCTTTCTTTATGGATTTTATATTCTAATTAGGGAAATAGATAATAAGCAAGATAAATAAGCAAAACACCTAATTTATTACATAATGATAAAGAGTTAAGGAGAATGAATACAGCGGGGAAAGGGGATACAGGTAACTGGAGGAGAGGATTGGCTTTTTGATAGATTGACCATTGCCAGTATTACCAAGTAGGTAATTTAGAGTAAGGACCTGAAGAAAGAGAGGTTGCCATCTATATGGACACCTGAAACAGCATTCTTGGAAGAAGGAAGAACGTGTTGAATCCAGTAGTCAGTTCTCAATTCTCATATTATTTGTCCTTCTTAGCAGCTCTTGTCACAGTAGATCACTCTGCTACCACAGGGCCACTCTTCAGCTTTCCTCTTCTTTTGCTCATAGCTCCTTCACTGGTTTCTCCTTCTCTTGATTTTCAAATGTTGGAGAATTCTAGAGCTCAGGCATCATAATTCTTTTTTTCTCACTCTCCTCCCTGTTCAGCTCATCCTATCCTGTGGCCAAACACACTTAAATTTGTATTTCCAACCTTGACTTCTCTGAAATCTGGATCTGTATATCCAGTTGCTCACTTACCATTTCATCTATACAGTCAAAATACTCATCTTAAATTTAATATGTCCAAAATCAAGTCTTAGCCTAACTACCAACACATGCTTCACCTTATTCTTCTCCACGCCAGGAAATGGCATCATTATTCACATAGTTGCTCAAGCTAAAACTTAGAATTCCTCCATGAGCCCTCTTTTGCTCTCCCATCCCACAGAAAATTCATTGGCAAATCCTGTTGGGTCTAACTTCAAAATACTTACCTCAAATGAGTCTTTCTCCTTCTACAGCTACTTTCCTACTCCAAACCATCACCATCTTTTTCTAAGAATATAAAAGTAAACAACAATAGATATAATAGATATAGCATTATTATACAATTATAAAATGCATTATAACATGTACATATAATAATATAATATTTTTGGACTATAGAAACATGGCATATGATTATATAACAACATTATGCTATACATGTGATTTACATAATTATAAATATAAATATAGAAACATAACTTATCATATAACATATCCCATACTGTAATGCTATAACTGAAAATATTTGTGCATATTAACATAAATATAGAAACTATCTCCTAATTTCCGCCCTGCTTAACTGTTGCTCTCTGCCTCTTCATTTTCCATATGGTATTTAGAATGGTCTTTTAAAAATAAAAATTTGATCATATCATTCTTCTGCTCAAAACTCTCCTGTTACTTTGCATCCTTCAGAAGCAAACCCTGCCTCCTTACCATGTCCAACAAAAGCCTATATAATCTAGCCCCTGGCTACCTTTCCCACCTCATCTCAAGACATAACCTTCCCTGGAACTTTGCACACCCATCAAAGCAGCTCCTGCCTTAGGGCCTTTTCTCTAGGTATTCTCTCTGCCTTGGATATCCTAAATGCTCCTTTACTTTATCCATGTCTCTGCCCAAATGTCAGGTAAAGCAGAGACCATCTCTGACTATTCTATCTAAATATAATTCTCTACCAATGTATAGTCCCTTGTTCTATTTCATCTTTCTTGATAGTCTTCCTCACCACATAAAAGTATAGTGTATATTTATATTTATTTATTTATTTATTTATTTTGAGATGAAGTCTTGCTCTGTCACCCAGGCTGGAGTGCAATGGCACAATCTCGGCTCACTGCAACCTCTGCCTCCCGGATTCAAGCAATTCTCTGCCTCAGCCTCCTGAGTAGCTGGGATTACAGGTGCCTGCCACCACGCCCGACTAATTTTTGTATTTTTAGTAGAGACGAGGTTTCACCATGTTGGCCAGGCTGGTCTGAAACTCCTGACCTGGTGATCTGCTTGCCTCAGCCTTACAAAGTACTAGTATTACAGGCGTGAGCCACTGCGCCTGGCCATATTTATTTTATTCTTTGTTTGTCTTTCCGTTGCCTATCTCGGGCAGGATTTTTTTTTTTACTTTTATTTTTCACTGCTGTATTCATCCTGTTTGTTAGAATGGTGCCTGGCATATATTGAGTTCTTGATAATTGTTTGTAGAATGAATGAATCAAGATCTCTCTTTTGAGCTTCATACACTCCCCATTTAAAAACATATCATAGCACTTAAAATTCTATCTAACGAGAGGTTATTTTTCTGACACAAGTGACTATGAATCTCTGGAGGAGAAAGATTTAACATTAATGTTCGATTTTCCAGTGCTCATAAAAGACTTGGATACATAGATGTGTTTCATAAAATGACACTTAATGAAATTAACAATTACTTGGACTCATCCTTCCCTAAAGAGGCAATTCAAGGAACCTCTGGTGTTTCCCCAATGCATTAGGCTAGAGGCATCATGATCATCAACTACCTTGCTCTGGATACAATACAGCCCATTTCTGGTTTAGAAAATAGTTAAGTGACATTCAGGAAGCATCTGAAAGTTTAGATTATGGTTTTTATGGCTAAAAAATGCTAAGAGTTTAAGATAACATTAGAGCATCTTAGATTTCATAGAGTTCAACATTAGTGATCATCTAGTCAAATGCCTTGTTTTACCCATAATGAAGCTGAGGGCCAGAGAGGTGGTGCTATTTTCCCAGGTGATGACAAAGTCAGAAGTAGCATTAGGATACCTAATTGCAGTCTGATTCTTTCTCCACCATACCATTTTCCGTATGTTACTCAATTTATTTGATCTTGGTCATCACTTCGCCAGTTGTAACCTCAGAAGACTCTATCTAGGTAATGTCTTAATTCTACTCGTTTTCACATATAGATTTTCTTTCCATATATTTAGAAGCCTCAGTGGTCCAAGTCAGTGAGTCACACTTTTATGACAAGAATATTAACAGTGCAGAAACATTAGATCAGACTTTTAGACAAATTCTAAGCTGTATCTTGACTCCAGATACCACCAGCATTATTGAACGTTATCCTAACTTGAATTATTTCTGGTAGTGACTGGGTTTTCTTTAGTAGCAATTTAAATAGATTTATGTAGTAGTGTGTAATCTATGGATTATTGGGAGTAATTTTAATGTAAGCATTTTAACAATGAAAATTGCATCATGCTTAGAACATATAGGGACAATAAAAGTCACAACCCTCTTGAGCTTTTTAGAACCACTGATACTTTGAAATGTGTGTTAAAGCATTACTCATGACTATTTCTTTCCTAAAACGATGGCAGCTGTGTTTCCTATCTTGTGATGAATATTCTTAAGATCACCATACAGAAAAGAGCAAGAATGTATTTAGAGCATATGTCAGGTTTATATGGTGCAGTTTTGGCAAAAATAAAACAAAGAACAAAAACTTTGTGAGTAGATTCTTTGATAGAAATAGTTCATAATTAATAAGTACTTAGAAAACTGAAAACTAGAATCACCTCCAATAGAATTGCAGTGTTTTTATTTAACAATGGCAAACAGATACAACATATTAAAAAAGATTTTGTGGATTGTTTATAAAGGTAAAATGCTAGTAGATTTATTGGTTTATGATCCTAGATAATGGATTTTGTTATTTTAAGCCTTTTTTCATGATCCTCTTTCCTTACCCAGCTGGGTAAACGTTCCTCCTTTTTCCACTTATAACACCTCAAGCAAATCATTCTGTTTTCCTCATTGAACTGAAATGGCATGTTTATACTCTGGTTTTTCTGGAATATAGCTTAAGGTCCCTGAAGGCAGAGAGATCTGATATCCAATTCCTGTTAACGGTGCCAGCATTTTCCCAAACAGGCTCAAACATGCTCTCTACATACAAGTTTTCAAAATCCTTTTGGTTCAGCCTGAAACTTCTCTTCTGCGAGGCTTGACTGACACTGAGAAACATCATCAACTAACTAACAGGGTTATTCAGACTGAGGCTACTATTAGGCGGGGAGATGGATGTGTTCAGGCTCCAGAGATGATGCCAACCTTCCCCGTCTTCTCATTCCTGAAGTACTTGAGGATTGCACACTGCCCTCACTTTGCACAGTCTTGTGATTCAAGGCAGGAACTGTGGAGTCAAGCTGCCTGGAGTGGATCTCTGCTCTGCCATTTACTAGCTCTGCCCCTTTTAGCTCTTTAACCTTGGACAAGTTTCCTCACTTCTCTCTGCCTCAGTTTCCTCATCTGTAAAATGAGGATAATAATAGAACCTATATCATCTGGTTGCCATAAGGATGAGATTAAATGAGTTAATAATATAAAGTGCTTAGAACAGTGTCTGGCACAGAGCAAGTGCTAAAAATGTTACTTGTAATTATTATTATCATTACTATTCGGTAACACTGGTTCTCTGGGTAGTGATGGGAGAGAGAAATGACAGAATCTCTATGAGAATAAGGTGGTAGTTTCTAAAAGATTGCCTCCCCAAAGCCTTTGTTCAGGGACACTGCTCTAGGCTAGAAATCCAATGATGTTCCAGGTTTCAGATCCAAAGAGTAGGAAGGTATCCAGTGATAATCCATTGCTCTCTAGGCCAAGGATTGCAAATAGTTTATTTGATTTATTGGTCTACACAGTTCTTTAAAAACACATGTAACTGTGATGTTTAATTTTCTGTGTCCACTTAATTAGGCTAAGGGATGCCCAGATAGCTAGTAAAATGCTGTTTCTGAGTATGTCTGTGAGGGTGTTTCTGGAAGAAAGTGGCATTTGAATTGGTGGACCAAGTAAAGAGTATTGCCCTCACTAAGGTGGGTGAGAGTCATCCAATCTGTTGAGGGCATGATTGGAACACAAATGCAGAAGAAGGCGGAATTTGTTTCTGTTTGATCCTCTTCTGCCCTCAGACATTGGAGCTCCTGGTTCTCCAGTTTTTGGAGTTGGATTGGGACTCATGCCATTGGCTTCCCTGGTTCTCAGACCTCTGGGCTTGGACTGAATTATACCACCGGTTTTGCAGAAGGCAGATCATGGGACTTTTTGGCTTTCATAAATTGTGTGAGCCAATTCCTATAATAAATCTCCTTGTTTATATATCCTATTGATTCTGTTTCTCTGGAGACTGCTGATTAATATGGTTACTATACAGATGCTAGGCTTCCTTAAAATTCATGAATGAAATGACACTACACTCATATAATTGCTCTGTTCATAGAGGTAAATCTATCTGAGTTGTAAGTAAAGAACTAGAAAGGCATCTTAGAAATATTTTTAGAGGCCAGGCATGGTGGCTCACGCCTGTAATCCCAGCACTTTGGGAGGCCGAGGTGGGTGAATCACGAGGTCAGGAGTTCGAGACCAGCCTGACCAACATGGTGAAACCCCGTCTCTACTAAAAATACAAAAATTAGCCGGGCGTTGTGGTGTGCACCTGTAATCCCAGCTACTCAGGAGGCTGAGGCAGAGAATTGCTTGAACCCGGAGGCAGAGGTTGCGGTGAGTTGAGATTGCACCACTGGACTCCAGCCTGGGCAACAGAACAAGACTCCATCTCAAAAAAAAAAAAAAAAAAAAAAAAAAAAGGTTTTATTTAGAATATGTAAATTTTGCTGAAGAATGGTCTTTAAAAGCAAGATTCCATGATTCTGGTTAAAATTAGCACGTTACTGGTCTACTGTACTGCATTTACTCCCACCTTCCGCCTTAAATGTAAAAACAGGAAAATATGAAAAACCACAATAGGAATGAAAATGAGGATTGCTTATTTACTTCTGCTAGGTTACAAGGATTTTTCATTCATTGAAAGGCCATGTAAATCAGATTGAAAAAGGCAATGGATAGTCCTCATGGACAAAAAGAAAAATCCTGCTTTTCTGAGAGTAGCAATGCAGACTTTTTATTCTTTTCTCACTCCAAGCCCTTGACAGAATTAAAGATCTATACCTACTCACAAGGGATTCATAATCCTCCTACTATATATGTACTGCATTTTTAGGCACTCAGATGCTGTTACCCAACTCTTATCAGAACAGTGTTTTCTATATCCATGAAAAGACTGACTCTCTGTCGAGACAGAATCAGTGATGACAACAGCATCAATAATTCTGGTAACAATCCTTGTCATCATCATTAATATTTACTGGGTTCTTGTGCAAGCTGCTGTACAAAGGACTTTTCACTTTATGTCTTGTTTATAATAAACGTAATAACCTATGAGGCCAGTAGTATTATTCCTTTTCTACAGACAAGGAAACTGAGGCACAGAGCTCTGTGGAAGAAGTATTTCCAAAATACAGGGAGAAAGGGCAATGAAATGATGACATAGAAGCTGATAGCTATGAAAATCAGGGAACGTAACTCCAACCAACCACAGAATGGAAGTCATTCAGAGGAATAAATGAAAACAACTGAAATGAATCAACTTTCCCAGGCAAGGAATGGACTGAGCATGCGCAGCTCTCTGCTGAGGAAGGAGAGGCAGCAGAATGGAG
The DNA here is from genome assembly GCF_024542745.1 of Macaca thibetana thibetana. NCBI lineage: Eukaryota > Metazoa > Chordata > Mammalia > Primates > Cercopithecidae > Macaca > Macaca thibetana. The sequence goes on from NC_065582.1 coordinate 102,650,863, forward strand.
CCTCTAGAGTCAGGCTTGCCAGATGCAAGCTCTTTCTCTACCACAGCTTTGTGTCCTTGGGCAAATTACTTAACTCTTCTAAGCCTTTGTTTTTTTATTTGTAAAATGGAGATAATAACAATAGTATGTTCCTTATATAGTTTTTGTGAGGATTCAGTAAGTATTGCATTACGTGTGAAAGGATATATGAAACTGTCTGATACATAGTAAATGCTCAATAAATAGTAACTACTATTATTAAATGGTTGAAAAGAGAAAGGAGGAGGATTTGTGCTCAAATAATTTGTGAGGTGCTGATTAATTGGGTGTCTTTATTATGAGGCTTCTCATAACCTTTAATATGCTAACCTAGATTGTAAAACTTCAAGAACATTCTCAGGTTTATTTGACTTGAAACCTCCCCTTTTCCCACATGGAGCACAGATAACATCTCATGGGACACTGGTGTTCTATAGATCACAGTGTAGGAGATATTCTTCATTTCACACACTTCGTATACAAGAATAGAAAAGCAGACATGAAAATGTCTTACATTGATAACCTGCACTGCAAGTAACCATCAAAGGGCTTTTTAGCTTTACAAAGCATCATGAATACACTTCTTAGTCCATTTTATAAAACCATGTAATCCAGGCAGTCAAACCTGATGAATACTCTCTTTTGTCAGCATCATCACCTGGACCATTGAAAGTGTTCTCAGCACTTTACCAAATGCTGTAAAAAATGAGTTAACATTGGCACAGCTGCAGCCTTCTGGGAAGTTTATTTTACCAGATTATAAATCCTTCAAAGTGTTTGGAGTTCATCGTGTCTTATCATGTTGTAAGGACACTGTTCTCTTGTGTGTTGAAATTACATTTCTCCCATGTGCCCTATTTTAGTATTGGAGTGCTGCTGAATTAACATTAAAAGAACACACTAGTTAGAAGTTTTGTGTCTTTGCTGCCCAGCACTGCTGGTAGCTTATCTTGATCAGCTTTGTTTTATTTAATCTTCTTGTGTCAAAGGACATATTCTACATGGTTTTCCAGATGAGTTTTGTTTTATTCAGTCTTCTTGTGTTGAGTGACATATTCTACATGGCTTTCCAGAACTGGGCCAGGGCTTATTCAGAGAGAGGGTAATTAGCTTCTATAGGAATTATACCCATTATACCCCATTACTACTAAGCTGGGTTAAGGAAATATAATTACAAATAAAATCTCCTGCTAAACCGGTGAATCCTTTTTATAAAAATGTAGAAAAGAACAAAATAGTGTTTTTATTGAATAAGCATTAAATCAGACTGTGACGTACATTACAGACGATCTGCTAAGGAGATGACAAAGGGGAAATGAAATCTCTCTCTTCTATACAGCCAAGCAGATGCAACCTATTACATGCATGTTCACTTCACTGTCTTTACCAAAATATGAAATAAAACCTCTTGTATCTTAATGATAAGCAGGAACTTGCATCACGGAGCATGTTCCTAGGCTTCGATTCCATAGAGATAGGGAAACAAGGGGACTTCCATCCTCTTGGATGTTCCCATTTCAAAGAAATGCCTCTGACGCCTCAGGAAATACATTCCTAGGATGCAGAACTAGCAAGAGGCTTAGTAAGCTTTTAAAAAAGATTTATAACCGCCTCAGAGAGACAGATAAAGCATTTAAAACTTCAAGTTTCCTAAGGGAGGGCGGGGACAATACTCTTTCCCCTCTTGGCACCAGGGAAAATTTTAAATTAAATGTTTGTTTTCCTCCAAAATCGGTATTTATCTTTATAGGTTTCCTTTTCTGTTACTATTTCATAGTTGCAGTATAATTTTTTAAATGATCTCCATTGGCGTTTCTATTTTTTCTGGCTGATTTGCAGTTGACTAAATATCCAGCAAGTCCATAATACAGTTACGAAACAAGCAATTATCAGAATTACAATAGGATGAATTAAAAAATGAAACACAATATTTGCCTGTGGGAATAACCTTTAATATCATAACAATGGTATGATTCTCCATTAGAATTCTGAATTCTTGATTAGCCATGCATAAACATTGTCCATTACACATTAAATTCACAAAACATTGTGGAGATTTCTGCTTGTGCATTCAAATGATTCGCTATTTGAATATTGTTTTGTAGTTTCTTATGAAATCTTACCCAATATAAGCCTGAGCAACAACTTATCTCTATAATCAGATCATCTAAGTCTTTAAGTGTTTTTCTTGAAAGGCCAATAAATTTCTCCAGCGTTCTTGTCTGTCACATAAGTAATGTAGCATTTACATTTTAATCTAGTCCCTTCAATAATTATTCCGTCTTCTTAAAATTTTCCCAGTTGTGAAACACAAAGATAGCCATGACCTTTATCTAATATAAAAGTCTTATTAAAAGTCATCCATTAAAAATCACAGATTGAAATTCCAGTGTTTGATTTGCAATGGGTTGTCTTAAAGACAAACCCAAACTATGGGCCATTTTTTTTGCATCAGTCCAATCAATAGTTTTATTTATTTATTTTTTTTTAATTTTAATTTTTATTTTAATAGTTTTAATATTATAACAGTCAATTAAGTCTCCATGAATAATAGACATCTACCTTTGTTGACTGTCAATCCCGAGACTAGCAAAAACTTGTGTTCTGGGCAAATGGGACATGCCTTGAAAGACTGTGTGCTCTTCCTTAAGGAGCTAACATTCCAGTGGAATTTCCTTTCCCTTTAGCTTATTGTCTCAAACACCAGCTCAACAAGCTTCATTCCTGTTCAAAGAGTGGTCTGTGAACCACATTTTCAGGAGCAAGCCTTAGGGACACTGCTCTTCTGAGATTTTATTTTATTTTATTTTATTTTATTTTATTTCGAGGAAGTCTTGCTCTGTCACCCAGGCTAGAGTGCAGTGACGCGATCTCGGCTCACTGCAACCTCCGCCTCCCGGGTACAAACTATTCTCCTGCCTTAGTCTCCCAAGTAGGTGGCATTACAGGTGTACACCACCACACCCAGTTAATTTTTTGTACTTTCAGTAGAGATGGGGTTTCACCATGTTGACCTGGCTGGTCTCAAACTCCTAACCTCAGGTGATCTGCCTGCCTCCTAAAGTGCTGGGATTACACGCCTGAGCCACCGCACCTGACCCTCTGAGACTTTAGAAACTGGGTCATGGGATATTGGTATTAGGATAAACACAGCATGGTTGTGGTTAGTTGCAAATAACAGAAACCGACATTTTATTTATTTATGTATTTGTTTATTTATTATTTATATTTTTGTTTTTCAACTTTTATTTTAGATTCAGGGGGTTCATGTGCAGGTTTGTCACAGGGTATATTGTATATGCTGAGGTTTGGGGTATGAATGAACCTGTTACCCAGGTAGTGAGCATTGTACTCTACAGGTAGTTTTCCAATCCTTGCCTCCCTTTTCCTCCTTCCCCTAGTAGTCCCCAGTGTCTGTTGTTCCCATCTCTATGTCCATGTGTATCCCGTGTTTAGCTCCCACTGGTAAGTGAGAACATAAAGTATTTGGTTTTCTGTTTCTGTGTTAATTCACTTAGGATAATGGCCTCTGGTTGCATCTATGTTGCTGCAAAGGACACGATTTTGTTCTTTTTTTTATGGCTTTATAGTATTCCATGGTATATGTACGCCACATTTTCTTTAGCCAATCCACTGTTGATGGTCACCTAAGTTAATTCCATGTCCTTGCTGTTGTGAATAGTACTGTAGCAAACATACGAGTATATATGTGTTTTTGGTAGAAAGATTTGTTTTCCTCTGGGTATATACCCAGAAATGGGATTACTAGGTTAAATGGTTGTTCTATCTTTAGTTTTTTGAGAAATCTCCAAGCTGCTTTCCACATTGACTGAACTAATTTACATTGCCTCCAATGGGGTGTAAGAGTTCCCTTTTCTTTGCAGCCTTGCCTGCATCTGTTATTTCTTGGCTTTTTAGTAATAGCCATTCTGACTGGCATGAGATGGTATCTCACTGTCGTTTTGATTTGCATTTCTCTGATGATTAGTGATGTGGAGCATTTTTTTCTTATGTTTGTTGGCCACTTATATGTCTTCTTTGGAGAAGTCTCTGTTCATGTCCTTTGCCCACTTTTTCATGGAGTTGTTTGTTTTTCACTTGTTTGTTTGTTTAAATTCTTGAGAGATTCTGGACCTTTGTCAAATGCATAGTTTGTGAATTTTCTCTGCTTTTGTAAGCTGTCTGTTTACTCTGTTGATAGTTTCTTTTGCTTCTGCAGCTCTTTCATTAGGTCCCACTTGTCAATTTTTATTTTTGTTACAACGCTTTTGAGGACTTAGCCACACATTGTTTGCCAAGGCTGATGTCAAGAAAGGTATTTCCTAGGGTTTCTTCTAGGATTTTTATAGTTTGAAGTCTTACATTTACGTCTTTAATCCATTTTGAGTTAATTTATTAACTTAAGCAATAAAGAGATTTGTTGGAAGAGCATATGACGGCTCACAGAGCTGCAGGAGCACTGGAAATCCAGGGTTGGAAGATGGGCAGGAAACAAAAAAGGTAGGCAGAGAAGTGCACAGTCTGATTTCCACTTGGGGGGAGTGTGGCTCGAATGCTGGAGTGAGGAATTTTCTGCTTCCTTGATTCTGCTAATTTGCCCCTTCACTCATTATCCTTTCAGGAATCAAAATTCCAATCAGGAGTGTTTGATTAGTTGAGCCACCCTCCAGTAATGTCAGCTTCATTGAAGCAAGAGATTCAAGGGAGGGAAACAGCTGTCCCACTTTGTTTCTGAAGTAAAAGACATTACTCTGCCTTCAACTATTCTGGTGTTTCTGTCAAATGGTACTCACACTGGGCACACACTGCTCTACCATATGCTTTGCATATATTAACTCATTTATTTTTACACCAACTCTGTGTGGCAGATATTATTCTTCCTGTTTGTACCATAAAGAGACTGGGCACTGAAAGTTAATTTAATTGTCCCAAATCACACAGTAAATGGTAGAAATAGAATCTGAAGCCAGGCTCTCAGGCTGCAGGATGTGCATACTTCTCTATCTGCTCAACCTCGACTAAGGTAAGTGATCAGAGGCTTAGAAGATAAAAAAGAAAAGAAAAAAAGATACCAAAGAGAAGACAACAAATCAATAAGGCAGCAATCAAATGTTTTGTATGACAATAAAATGTGCACATTTCTGTTTTTCTCCATATATTGTGTGTACTTTCAAAACTTAATTTTGTGATAATATTAGACTTACAGAAAATTTACAAAGATAGTATGAACAGTTCCCATACATGGTCTACACCCAGCTTCCCCAAAGGTTAAGACTTTACATAACCATGGTACAGAGAGCCAAAGAAAGAAATGAACATTGAGATATTACTATTAACAAATGATGAACTTTTACATATTTTTCCACCAATGTCCTCTCTCTCTTTCAAGATTCGATCCAGAATCCCACATTGTGTTTATTTACCATGTCCTTAATCTCCTCCAATCTATGGTAATAAGTCCTTTGTCTTTCTTTGTCTCTTGTGACTTTTAAAGTTTGGTCAGGTATTTTGCAAATCATCCTTCCATTTGGACTTGTCTTATTGTTTTCTTATGATTGATTGAGATTATGAATTTGGGGGAAGGACTTTTTCTGTGTATGCTATCAGGGAGTACATAACATTGATATGTCATATTACTAGTGATGTTAACAGTGATCACTCAGTTAAGGTGACTACATGTTTATTCTTTTATCATTTCTTTTTAGTTTTTAAAAGATTGCTAAGTTAATGCTTCTTGTTTGAAACTTCAGTTGATTTAACATTTCCAATATTTAGTAAATTTTATTCATTTTTTTACTAGTGGGTTTTGCTGTATTTCAGAACCTTCAACTCATATAGATCCCTGAACTAGACATGACTCCTTTTGCCTTTCAATCACTTACTGTGATTCAGAACATATTTCCTTAAACTACACATAACTAAATGTTCTATATGATGTATAACAAGCTAAGGGGAAGATGAGTGCTCCACTATGTCCATATTTTGGAGTAGACTCCATGGCCAAAGGCAATCCTTATTCTAATACAAAATGTACTAGGACACTAGGGAGTTAGTGAATTAGAATCAATTCTGTCTAGTTGATGGGTATCCAGGCCATTTCTTTTGTTGTTTTTGAAAGCTACATTTGTTAGTAAGACCTTCAGGCCAATTTGGCTATTAGCCTAGGCTTTATGTGAAACAATTTTGCATATGTAAGATTGTATGTCTGTCTTTTGGTATGAGTAAAACATGCCAAAATAGTGATGTAGACAAACTATTGTCATAGAAAACCCTTTAGCAATTGTCCCTGTGTAAGCCCATCCTCTTTTGTAATTTGTTGTTTTACTTATAACTGAAGTACATATTTAAAAACATCATGATGTTATACTTTGTGATATATATATGAAATTTCTCCTTAATTTTTTACATCCTTGGCAGTAGTATTCCATGTTTGTGTGTATTTGTTTTTTCTTTGAAATAAGTGGTAACATCTACTCCAGGCCTTCAACAGATAGCATAGATTATTAATGTTTGGTAAACCATTTGTTAACAAAATTAAAGTTAGATGGTTGATAGTGGAGATGTGGCTAAGGGTAGGAAAATAATACAATTACATACCCATCATAAGCCAATGTTTGGTGTGCCACCATCCTGGCAATGCTTTTAGATTTATCAACTAGAAACAAGTGACACTGGTTATTAAGCATCTTATTCTGTATACTTTGCTTGCAAATATAACTTAACAGTTAAAAAAAGTTACTGTCTTCTTAACCATCTAGTCACGTAAGCATTAGTTTTTATGTAAACACTTAGGCATTTTAAAAAGTAATCCAAGCATCAAATTTAAGCTTGTTATATTAGCTTTTAAACAATTTTATGGGATTATCACTGCTAAGTGCTAACATGGAACCCTGGAGCCCTGGATTTTAATTTTAACATTAATATATTAGAAATCACAAAAATAAAAAGAACTCAGTTTTCTTCCTAGGATATGCCATAGATGATGTCTACAAACCACTATTTCCTTTTATTTTTTTTCCCCCCTGGTGGGTAATAGGGAAGTAGGAGAGAAGCCATTAGGCAGCAGGGAGCAAAAGGCAAAATTAAATGTTTTTGTAGACACTTTTTGCGCTTTTTGGTTTCTGGGCAGATTAAAGAGCCTCATTCAGAGAAAGCATGCAGCAATGGTGTGCTGGAGATGGCTTGTACCACCTTGAAAGAACCAATTGTAAAATTCTAAATAGTTTTGTCAATCAGTTGTTAAATACAGCTATTATTAAACATTAAATCATATAAATCCACAATTAAATAAATACTATTAAAAGAAAGATAACAAAACTCAAGACTGATCACTTGCTCATTTTTTTCTTACATGTTATTATTGTTATCATTTTGTTGATGCTCTTGAGTTGTTTACTTCTGTGGTATCTGTATTGTTGAGATACTACATAATGGTGTGTCACTGTGCATCTTCTCCCAACTCTGCACACAAGGAGTTCATGGTGGTAGCTTGATGAGCTGATGGTTCAAATTATGAGTATGTATTTTCTTAAAGAAAATAGAATTCAATATGGTGGGAGACTATGTGATTTAAAATTATGTCTCTCCTTTCATTACTGACATTCTTTCTGTCATTCAAACCTACTATCTTCCTATCTCAGGCTGTTTGAGTTTGCTGTTCTCTATACCTAGAATACTTTTTCTTCTACTACATGCTTAGCTATCTTTCTCTCATTAGAATAGACCATCCTTTCAGATCAACTTTGTCTGATTATCCTGTTGAAAATAGCCCACCATACTCTGTCCACTCCCTGACCTGGCAACCCTTGCCACTCCATCACCCTGTTTTTATTTTTGTTATAATGTTTACTACTCTCTGAAAGTGGTTTATTTGTTCATATGTTTACTATCTTTCTCCTTCACTAGAATGTAAGCTCCCTGAGGGGAGGAATTTTCTACAACATTTTCATTTCTGTTTTTTCAATACTTAAAACAGGGTCAGGCACACAGTAGATAACAAGTACATTTTTGTTTTGAAAAATTATTTAATATTTGAATAGATATTGAATTATTTAATATTTGAATAATATGCCCTTCACTGTATCAGTGAAGGGCATCTAAATTAAAATAGAGGTTGACAAATAAAGTAATTTGAATATGAAGTAAAATAAAGTTTGTCAAAGTCCCACCACTTGAAGAAAGAGGCTCTAAGATGCTGTTATAAGCTATGTCAAGCAAAGCGCTGTTGTGTGTGTGTATATATGTGTGTAATTTATATAAATATAAATATTGAACTTTTATTAAGTTTCTTAGGAGATAGAATTTGGGAATAGAGTATGTCAAAATTCTAGTTAGAGATGGGACTTGTACATTGCATTAATTATGCTCTACGCATCTGTGAAAATAATGCTTCTAAAGCAACACTAATTACATGAAAGAGAAAGAATGTTTTATTTTAAGGAATAGCAGCATATTCAGATTTTTTTTGTGGCATTTCTCCAGCTACAGAAGCTAGCTGTCAAAAACTACTTTCTTTCCCAGAAGATTTTATAAGGTGAAAGCTGAAGCTGCAATTCTATTCCAAGCCAAACTTTGTACAATATGAGCAAATAAAATGCAAAAAAGCATTTTCAGTGACTTCGATGAGGGTAGTTATTTCTAATATTTAGGAGCCTAGTCAACGTTATTGCTGACTTTTTAAAAGTATGATTGGGGATTCTGGTAGATTAACTATAATCTGTAAGGTTCTGTAATGTATGGTTCATAAACCGAGGAATACAAAGTAATGAGGATATTGCTTAATAGGAGTGGTGTGAGGATTGACAAGTATTGGGGAATACATTTGTTATTTCATTCATTTACTCAACAAATATGTTAAGCTCTAACTATGTGTCAGGCATTGTTTTAGGTGCTAGGGATACAATGAAAGAAATATTCACTATCCTTAAACAATCTAAGGAGGGAATAAAAACAAGTAAACAGGCTATTGTGATACAGCATGATGGGATGAGGAGGTTCAAGGCCTTCCAAGAATACATAAAAAAGACAACTCGCCCAGATTTACAAGGTTTGAAAAGTCCATCACATGGTCAAAATTAGCCGTGTGGATTAAGACAATTTCTGACAGGTCTGTGAAGAGTGGATTTCAGAGTGGTATGCTAGCAACTGTTTAAAAACTACCTCTTTGGGGAGACCAAAAAAACAACACCCTGATTTGTGGTGTTTGCCCATTTTTGTGGTGTGAATATGTCCACCATAGTGGTTTAAAGCTACCAATAAGATGTTGCTGAATGTGAAGATGAAAAGAGATGGTCGGCCGGGTGTGGTGGCTCATGCCTGTAATCCCAGCACTTTGGGAGACCAAGGCGGACGGATCACGAGGTCAGGAGATCGAGACCATCCTGGCCAACATGGTGAAACCCCATCTCTACTAAAAATACAAAATTTAGTTGGGCATGGTGGCACATGCCTGTAATCCCAGCTACTCGGGAGACTGAGGCAGGAGAATCACTTGAACCAGGGAGTTGGAGGTTGCAGTGAGCCAGGATTGCACCACTGCACTCCAGCCTGGCAACAGAGCCAGACTCTGTCTCAACAAAAAAAAAAAAAAAAAAAAAAAAAAAAAAAAAAAAAAAAAAAGATGGTCACAGTTGGTGCTAGAGAGCTGATATGAGCAGGATCCAGCATATTTCTGGTTGGAGAGGAGAGAGTAGAGGCTTAGAGACAAGTGAGAGGACACTCTTCAAACAGGAAAGAGATGATGCGGTCTCAACTCTATTGGTGAGATTTGAGCAACTTGCAGAGATGTTGAAGTTATAGATAATGAAGCAGTTTATAGCAATGGTTAAGAGTTAAGAGCATACATAGACTCATAGACAGACTTTGAGTCCAAATCCTGGTGCTGCAACTTAACTAGCATCGTGATGCAGGGTTGTTTATTAGCATTTCTAGGCTTCAGTATCTCATTTCTAAATTGGTGATAATGATAGAACCAGACACTCAAGGTTGTCATGAGGAAAAAAGGAGTCAATACACATGAAGTGCTTCAATCAGTAAAAAACACAGTATATGTTATCTTTAGCAATGCAGAGGATATATTGGTAATTAATGATTAACATGTTGATGGGTGGGCAAGGAAGGAGAAAGAGGAGTCAAGGTTGACTTGTGAATTTTTGGACTGTCCAAACAGGTAGCTAGAAATGTATCTAATTTTGATAATCTTCCCAGTGACTGCTTATCTATCTTTGCACTGTTCTGTCAGAAGCAAACAAGCATGTATCTTTTTTTTTAAACACTGGGTTTTAGGGCCTCTTTATTATAGCAGTTTAAACTATACATATGGTGGGCTAGTACAGATGGATTCTATTTTCTCTGTGAGTGATGAGATGGAAGGGTTTTCTGAGAAGTGAAATTTAGTGGTAAAGGGCATAAGGTTCGAAAAGAGTGAAATTAATTTGAAACAGTTAGTGGTTAGGGGCCATGATAGTAAAGTTAGGTACTAGGAAAATATAGAAACATGGTGTGATAATCTTGAGGAAGTAGAAGAGCACAGATTCATGGAGAAAAGAAACAATATAAATATGAATTAAATAAATAAACCCAACAAAACAGAAACAGAAAACTAACAATCTAGGCCACAGAATTTCTAATGGAAATATTTACAATTTTCAGAGTTAGTGTTAAAAATGTTTCAGGACAGTGAAGATCAAAAGTATGTTTTCAGTGTTACAATACTTATTAAACAACTTGTGGATTCTACTATTAATATAAGAATTTACAAAGTTTAGGGAGACATGGCTGCTATTCATATGCAGCCTTATAGATTTGCACGACTTTAAAGACGTAAAATAGGCATTGACTGCCAGCAATATTTAAATACCAAATCAAATATAAATAAAGTGCTGGAAACATTGAGATTAAATAAGATGGAACAATGCTTTAGCTTTATTATGGGAAGCTTCCTGAAGGAGGTGGTTTTTAAACTAAAACTCAAAATGGACATATCTTTACACTTCAGAAACTAGAACACATATTATTGGTTGTATGCTTCTATTTTCATACATATTTTCTGGTAGTAGTAGGTTGGTGTAAAAGTAATCGTGGTTTTATTTGGCCATGAAAAGTAATAGCAAAAACAAAAATTATGTTTGCACCAACCTAATAAAATCATATTTGACTTTAGGATCGTTAGGCTGGGACGGATGTAACGCTACACTCATTTTTTATAGGCTGGTGAAACTTTCTCTGACATTTGCTGTCTTTTGGGTCTTCCACATTGATAAAATATGATTTTATGTTAATGTTCCTGGTATGAACCATGTAGAATTAAGTATGTGGGGTCATTCCTAGAAGTGTACTACATCATTTCCTTGTCACAGTTTTTACTTTTATCTAATCTGAAAAATTATATAGGTTATTTTGAGTTGAGACCTTCTTTACATTGTAGCAAGGAAGCGTCTAGTGACCTTGCATTTTACACAACATTAGCTACAGTCTTTTTTCCTAAGTAGATGTTGAGACAGTGTTTTTCACATTTTTGCTTATGTATTAGGCAGTATAAAATATAATTGGAAGAATTCTTTTAAGAGCCCATCATGAACAGAATTGCATATTTATCTTGTGAATAAACTCATGCATGTTATACATTTAATGACTGCACAAAGTCATTGTCACTGGCTTAATTTTCTTTATTTTAATCAAGATCCTTTATTTCGGTAGTGAAGACAGTTTATTCATGCCGGTGAATGAGGTTCTGAAGATGAGTAAGTGTGCTTGTACGTGTAAAGCCTTAGAGAGGCTTTGTTTTCACTGGGAAAATGTTTTAATTTGGGAGACAGAGCCCTAAGCCAAATTCCTTGTTATCTTTGATTTAATTGAGAAAATTGCTTAACCTCAGTCTTTCTGTCAAGTCTGATTGACAGGTAACTGTTAGCTGTGAGGTGACTGGAATTATGAGTACCTTAAAATATCTTGAGACTTCTTGAAGAGAGGTGATATGTGTGTAAACAGGGACAGAAATTATTAATGTGTGAGGAGACATGCTTTCCTCTGTTCCTCTGCCTAACCAGTTTACCATGCAGATTGGCATCGTCTTTAGAGGCAGAACAATAGAATTAAGGATGGATAAATGCATGGAGATTTTATCTTGAGAAAAAAAGAGAAGAGCAGAGGATAGAAAGGAAGAGGGAAAAGAAAGTAAAGTCCCATCAGGAGACAAGGAAGATAGGAAAGGAGGTTTAGGGGAAAGGGTTGAAAGTGAGAGGCGAGAAAGCTGAGGTGTGGGAAAAATTGGCAATCAATTGGAATGGGAAAAAAAAGATTGTACATTGGATATCTTTTAACATTTTCCAAGAGATGCACCTAGGAATTAGAATTACTTTAAATTATTTCTGGTTGCTGAATTTTATTTCTTTGTCTGTATCACTTTGAATCAGATATTTGGATTTCCTGGAAAAAAAGTCACACAAATGATAAATTAGCTCCTTATTCTGAAATACTTTAGAATAACGTTGTATCAAAATCCAGTGTGGTAAAGGTAAAGATATTTTCGTATGCCATTAACATCTTATTACTCAGAAAGTTAATTTATATGAAAGTCTTGGGAGATATTAATAGATTTATCTCCAGCTAAAACTCAGATTATTATAACTTAAACATTTTCAGCTTAAGACAAATTCAGTTTTATGAAGACTAGTGTTTTCCCCTTACTTTTCTAACTTATAATTCTTGTGAAATATATTTCACCCTTTAATAGCTAAATCAATAAAATCCATTTTAAGTGAACTATTTTTCAAGCAAGAATTTTCATAGTATTGATTCAAGATGAGAATATCACATTGTGTTAAAAATCAGTAAAACTAGTAGCTCTCTAAATGCTAGCTTTTCTAATTTGAAACTTAGAGATTCATCATGCTTAGAATGCTAAAGTTTTCTAATGTTCTTCTCTTTAATATGTAAGACACAAAGCCTCTTAAACATAAATTGCAACTCATAACTATAAGGAAAAGCATCAACACTTGACCCCCTAAGTTATTTTAATAGAAAGGAGTGTGAGGGAGGAGTATTAATGAAAAGCAGTGGCACAGTAGACAAATCAAAAATTGTGCCTACTGCTCATTGAATTTAATCAGTAAGGCTGTTTGATAATTAGAGAAGCGGAATAAAAAAGCAGACCTAGATGCTACCAGGCTGTTTTTATGTATTATGGTAAGTTAGACTGAGTGGCTCTTGGTGGTAAATACATTCTCTGGAGATAATAGGCACCACTGCAAAATTTTGTATTGGTTTCTCCTAAAATACTTTATTGACTTCTGTGAGGCCATGAGCTAGTTGATATCCATGCTAATATGAAACATGTTTACTATTATTTCCCAGTTGATTTTATTTACAGGATTTTAGAGAAGGAGGGGGTATGAACCATTTTGAGGATTTTTGGATTTAGCTAATTAGGTGTGGCTTTTCTCTTGGCTTTGTTAACTGGTCGGAATCATTGCCTTTCTTTTGTTAGGCTTTTGCTTTGGGCAAGATAAAATTCTTCTCTCACACAGCCTTTATTTTCTTTTTATTACATCAGACTTCGTGAATTTCCTAAAGCAAGAATGCTGATGTGTACCCTATATTAAAAAGAAATTGCAGATTTCGAAAAAAATTGGTAAAATAGTGAGATTCCATAATTAAACGTTATCACCTTTGTTTTTCCTTATTTTATTTTGTAGCATTTTAAAAAGTGCTGCAAAATAGCATTGTGGTATATTTATTAAAAAGAAGGCTGATATCTGTGCCATAGACTTGCCATGCAGAATGGGCAGCTGTACATTTGCAGATGACTGCTAAAGTGGATGTCTGGATAGAAGATCAAATTATTTGCCTAGCCTAGTGTATTTTACAAGAGCAGCAGATGATGTAATTAGCTCATCATGCATGCAGACTCCAGGATGTGTGAGGTCTTCCTATGAGACCTCCTATGGCTTGGGCTACCAGCAAATCTCCCGGAAAAGGTGAAATTTGGTTACAGACAAATGTCATGTGATTTTCCCTCCCTAAACCTATGAACCATTTTTAGCCTACTTCTGTTTGGGCTATTCTTATACAGACAAGAGTTACGTTAAACAACAACAACAACAACAATAAAAAGGCTGGCAAAGTGTAAATGAAGAGAATTGATTTTTAAGTGCTGATCTTAGGTATCTAGTGTTTTTATGTTTTTCAGCAAAAATCTTAAAACAGTGTAAATGTATGAAAAAACCTTAACCTCTACTTTATACCATATAAAGGTTAATTTGAGATGCATCATAGACTTAAATATATAAGCTAAAATCATAAAACATTTAGAAAAAATAATACCTTTTTTTTTTTTACCTTGAGATAGGCATAAACTTTTTAGACAGGAATTAATTATAAAGGAGAAAAATATGGTACATCAGTCTTCATCAACATTTAAGGGGTGTGCTTATCAAGAAATAGTGCTGGAAAGATGCAAAGGTAAACCACATGCTGGGAGAAGGTATGCACAATACAGAATCTGACAAAGGACTTGTTTTCAGAATACATTAAAAATATTCCTAAGCTACTATGTGGTCATAAAAAAGAATGAAATTGTGTCCTTTGCGGCAACATGGATGCAGCTGAAGGCCATTATCCTGAGTGAATTAATGCAGGAACAGAAAACCAAATACCCCATGTACTCACTTAAAAGTGGGAGCTAAACATTAGGTACTCAAGGACATAAAGATGGTCACAATAGACACTGGGCACTACTAAAAGTGGGAGGGAGAGAAGGGGGCAAGGGTTGAAAATTAACTGTTGGGTACTGATATGGTTTGGCTGTGTCCTCACCCTAATCTCATCTTAAATTGTAGTTCTCATAATCTCCACGTGTCATGGGAGGGACCCAGTGGGAGGTAATTGAATCGTGGAGGGCAGTGACCCCCATGCTGCTGTTCTTATGATAGTGAGTGAGTTCTTATGAGATTTCACAGTTTTATAAGGGACTTTTCCCCCTTTTGCTTAGAACTTCTCTTTGCTGCTGCCATTTGAAGAAGGATGTGTTTGTTTCCTCTTCCGCCATAATTGTAAGATTCCTGAGGCCTCCCAAGCCCTGCGGCACTGAGTCAGTAAACCTCTTTCCCTTATATAATAAATTACCCAGTTTTGGATATGTCTTTATTAGCAGCGTGAGAATGGACTAATACAGGTACCATGCTCACTACCTGAGTGACAGGATCATTTGTACCCCAAACCTTAGCATCACAGAATATACCCAGGTAATAAACCTCCATATGTATACTCTGAATCTAAAATAAAAGTTGAAAAAATTATATACTAAAAGAAAGTTTTCTTAAAATAAAAAAACTGAATTTGCTGATAGAAAATAAAATAAAATATGTCTGAATCAATAATGACAAACAAACCAGTTTAAGAAATGGGGCACAGGATTTGAAGAGATACTTTACAAAGGAAGATATAGAAAAGGCCAATATGCACTCAAAAACGGACCAACATTGTTAGTCATCAGAGAAATGCAAATTAAAACCACAATGAAATACAATATCACACTCACTAGAATGTCTAAATGAAAAAACTGACCATATTAAATGTTGATGATGATGTGGAGCAACCGGAGCTCTCAAATACTGCCAAGAGGAGGATAAAATGATACAACCTCTTGGAAAAGCAGTTTGGTAGTTTATTATTAAATTAACATTTATCTACCTCTGCTCCAGTAATTTTACTCCTAACTAGTTATGAACCGAGATAAATGAAAGTATATGTCCACAAAAAGATTTGTACATAAATGTTCATAGCAACTTTATTTATAATTTTTCCAAACTGAAAATAACTCCAAATTTCAACAAGAAGTGAATAAACAAACTATAGTATATTCATTTAGAGAAATACTAACAATTAGTAAAAGAAAGATTACATCTACCTTTAAGGCAATCTGCAACATGCATGAATCTCAAAAACATCATTCTGAGAAAAATCATCCAGGCACAAAAGAGTACTCATGGCATGATTCCATTTTGTGAAATGCAAGAACAGGTAAAACTAATCTATGGTGATAGAATTCAGAATAGTGGTTGCTTAGGAGGTGTGGGGATGGCCTAGAATGGATACTTGGGAACTTTCTGGGTTAACATCTGGGATATTCTACATTTTTATTCAGGTTGTGGTTACAAGGTGTATGTAGGTATCAGAAATCATCACTTAAGGACTGTGTGTTTCACTTTATGTCAATTTTACTTGGATTAAAAAATTATAGTTAGACCATGATAGCGCTTTGCCTTACTAAAATTTTGATTGAGACTGTAAAATTTACAACAGTGTTCTCCACATTTAGATATAGTATTTATTCATTTTTTTTCTCTTTGTTTTGTACTTGGGAAGGAAATTTAAAAAAATAGTACACATTTTTTTTTCATTCATTGCTAATTTTTCTTCACTGTGTCCTGTTTTAGGTAAAGAGTAAATGAAAATTACCTCCCAAGAAATTTACTAAAATGTTGAGTCTTATAAGTCAAACTAATCTCTTTATTTCATGAGTTAGAATGCTGAGCAACTTTTGAACAGTAAGATCCCAAATTTCTAGTTTGAATTACAACATAATAGAATTTTCCATTCAATTTCTGTGCTTAAATGGATGCTAGCATAAGTTAAATTGTGAAATGCTTTCAAAATACTTTAATTTTTTTGAAAAATGTTTCTTGAAAAATTTAAGGTATTTAATCATAATATTTGTATTTTTTATTTAAAATAGAAAACTTTTTGTTATAAGTAGATTAAGTAGATGTAATATCTTCAAAATACATTTCAGAATGTTTGAACTATAATGTACAATTCACAGGAAAACAGTCTCAGGGATAACATGCTTGCTCACTGCACAAATATCTTTTAATCAAAACTTTCTTATTAAGTATGTTTACTACTGTTATACAGGAACCTTGCTATTATATTTTTTCTTAAGGACTGACACCAAATATTGAATTTCTTGTCATAGTTACAAGAAATTTTGTGTTAGGATGAGGTTTAATTGCTTTCTTACAATCTGTAATTTGTTATCTAGGAAATCATTTTTAAATGGACTAAGTCTGGGTTTGCCAGGGCAGGTGGGAATAGGGTGCTGCAGTGTTTGAAGTGGAAATGCTCTCCAAGTGGGAGTAGACAAAGGGAGAAAAAATAATGTGAATTAATAAACGAAGGGGGCTGGATAGAGGCAAGAGAGTAGGCATAAAGATGCAGGGCCTTGAGGGCTGAGACAAGATGTACAGACTCTGCATTCTTGTAGGCACTCAAGCACTTTCCGAATTGAATTATTAAGACTAAGGAAGCCAGAGGAAGAACTTAAGGAGTGTGGTTAGGTAGTCATGGTGATAAAAAGGGAAGATCTTAGAAGATGCAATTTGAATTAACTGGAAGAAGAGATCTGAAGCAGTGAGTCTTGTAAAGAGAAATTTGAATTTGTCAAAATGACAGGAACCAAAAACATTAAGGAGTTTAGGCATATGTCATAATGACAGGGCAATGTACTCACTACACAGCCTAATAGCTCATTCTAATAGACCGGTAGGTTCAAATTATTTATGTAGCTTGTGTTTATGAAGTGTGGAGAGGAGCACTGAGAATATCACATTGCAGGCAATCATTCATTTACTTATCTTTTTATCTCATGGTACTGATATTTATTACTTTCACCTTCATATAGCCTCGATATTTTGAGCCCAGAAAGATGCATTTTAGTCATTCAAGAAAATGTTAGTAGACGTTATGAAGTCAGTCAACAAATCATTACCGTATATGTAATACCATGTAGTGGGCACTATTCTAGACACTAGGAATGTAATGGAGAACAACACAGAAGTAGTCACATTTCTCAAGAAGTATATATTTTACTGCTGAGAGAGTGGAGGAGACAATTTTTGTAATTTATTCATTCAGTTATTCATTCGTTCACATACTGATACATGCTATGATGCATTTAAAAATGGAGTAACATGCAAGAAAGTGACAAGACTGGGCCAGTAATTTTAGTTAGAACTGTCAAGGAAGACCTCTGGGAGGAAACCACACTTCAGTTAAGACTTGAATGGTGAGAAGGCAGCCATATGAAAATCTGGGGAAAGTATTTGAAAATGAAATCACATCAAATGCAAATAAACTGAGGTGGAGATGAGTTTTACATGTTCAAGAGAGAGAAGGAAGGGCAGTGTGAGGACCGAGGGCTGTGAGACCTGAGGGGCAGTTGAAATGCCATCAAGGCAGAGCCTGTGATAAAGGCAGGGCCATGAGACCTGAGGGGCCGTTGAAACGCCATCAAGGCAGAGCCTGTGATTTAGGTTTTATTCCAGTTGCAGTAGGAAACCAGGGAGGCGGGGAAGTGATATGCTCTGAGTTATGGTTTAGAATTGTCATTTGGTTGCTGTGTGGACAGTAAGACTTGAGATAGAAAGCAACTAGGAGCCTCTTGCAAGAATTCAGGTAAAATATGATAAAGGTTGGAATCAAGATGTCACAGTAAAGACAGTGGGAAGATGGTGTATGTCCCAATCAGAGTGAAAAGCAAGTGCAAAAATCATGAAGTGGGTGTGTGTTTGGCTTACTGGGAACTGCAAAGAGGTCAACGTAAATGAACTGGGGATAAGGAGAATGGCAGCAGATGAGGCCAGGAGAGGCAGGAAACAGATCATTTAAGATGTTATAGGCCATTGTGAGCAATTTGCCTTTTACTCAGGGTGAGAAGCCAATGGAGGATTTGGGATAGAGGGATTTGGTCCTGTAGGTCTCAAAGCAAGTAGTATTTCTAGACCTCCAAGTGGCTGATCTTGTACTTGAGGGGACAGAGTAGCTTACAGGAGTACATAGAGCATGAAAGCCTTGGGACAGCTGGAGTTACTGCTTAGAAGGACAAGGATAAAATGGAAATAACTACATTTATATGGCTTCTGATTCTGACGCTTTGTTAGAAACTTTCTTTTGGCTATCTATTTACAAACCTGAAGGAAGGCAATTTTTTTTTTCCATAATCAAATGGAAACATTTGTGGGAAATCTATGCTAAAATAGTAACTTCTGTGAACTTTTCTGTTCAGGACAGTGTTTATTTTGTAGCCATTAATTCATTTTCAAATGATTGCATGTCGTTTACATTTGAATTACACACCTGTTAATTAGTTTCATCTAATCAGTCAGCATAGAAGCTTGTGCTGGAGACCAAAATGATTCATACAGCTTGGCTCCTGAAATAAATCTGGACTCTAATTTAAAAGCAAATACATAAATACATATCTATACCACCAATACACATCCATACCACCAAAAGAAAATACATAAATATATATCTATATATAATATAAATGTAATTTTGCAGAAAATATGTAATATTATTGTATAACACTACTTGATATGTTGTTTTATTTTTAATATCTTGTACTGTCTCAGTCTGGTGGTTGAGATGGTTGTATAGATGTAGATTTAGTAATAAATTCAAAGCTTAAGAGGATTAAGTGAATTTCAGAGTTGCAAACATAATAAAGCTTCTCAAAATCCTGGTTCATTTATGATCCACCAAGATATTATTGATGCATACTTCTCAATCAGGTATCAAATAAGTTTCTTCTGTTATTTATTTATTTTTACATGAGTTGAATGGATATTTTTATGATGTGTACCAATTGCTACTCTTGTAGTGATAGAGAAAGTAGTGGTAGAGAAAGTAGGAAATATCTGTTTGGCTTAGAAGATGCTGACATCCCAGCCAATTTGTACAAATGGGACCAAATTATAACACTCAAATGTTTGTCATTATTGCTAGTTACTACTCTGTTTTGCATGCAGTAACCCTTCAAACCTCACAGCAATATTGTGAGGTAGAGACTATTAGTACAGATGAGGAGAGGGAAGTACTGATTGTTGAATAACTTGCTGTATGCCAAGGTCACACAGCTATTAAGTAGTAGGCAAATATTCGAAACCAGGGCCTGTGACTCCAGAAAACCAAATCTTACTGACTGTGATTGACTCATTTCACATATCTTGGGAGCTCGCAGGAATTTAACTTGTTGAAGCTGAACTCCAGCCTCCATTTACCAGATATTCCTCTTCTCTTCCCCTGTTGTTTCTTACACCTAGTAAGCACCTCAGAGAAATTTCACAAAGTTCCTCACATGTTCTTTTGAATTTATCTGCCAAACAAGTTTACCACATTTCTGCCAGTTCTTCCTTTTTGATACCACCTTTCCCATACCCATATGTCTGTTTATAAGGTAACTATATTGTTAGATGTGAAAATGCTGATGTCTGTGTTAAAGGTATTTTTCCTTGCTGCTTGGAAAGTCGTTAATCCTCAAGGTCAGAGCAGGCCTAGGATTCATGCAAAAGCGGGTAATGAACCCCAACTCAACAATGGGTGGCATGCTGTCACTTTGACATTGAAATAGCACTGCTTGTGGGCAGGACTTCAGAAAAAAACTTACTACAAGTAGATTCTGCAGCTTCTACACCTAATGTGGCTCTCAATTTGTGCTTCAAATATCCTAAGGGGTTAAATGGGACCCTGAGCATTTTCCTTTACATCTCTTTCTCTTTTCTTTAGTGCCCGAAACAAAACAAAATGAAAAACCCTTTCCTTTCTCTTTCACCAAAGCCAAGTTATATAAATTGTTACTCAAATAGATTCCATAGCTTGGCAGGTCACTTTGGGGTTTAATAGTGAATCCATATCATAATACTTTTTTTTTCTTTTTCTTTTTTGTGATGGAGACTCGCTCTCCATCAGTCACCCCGGCTGGAGTGCAGTGGCATGATCACGGCTCACTGTAACCTCTGCCTGCTGAGTTTAAGTGATTTTCCTGCCTCAGCCTCCCGAGTAGCTGGGGTTGCAGGTGCCTGCCACCATGCCTGGCTAAATTTTGTGTTTTTAGTAGAGATGGGGTTTTGCCATGTTGGTCAGGCTCATCTCAAACTCCTGACCTCAAGTGATACACCTGCCTCCCAAAGTGCTGGGATTACAAGCATGAGCCACCGTGCCCGGCCCATATTGTAATACCTTTTAAGGCTGTTGGGCAAAGGAATGTTTCTGAAAAGACTCAGGATCCCCATATAAATTCCGGGGTCACTGGGAGGCCGAGGCAGGTGGGTCATGAGGTCAAGAGATCGAGACCATCCTGGCCAACACGGTGAAACACTGTCTCTACTAAAAATACAAAAATTAGCTGGGTGTCATAGCACACGCCTGTAATCCCAGCTACTTGGGAGGCTGAGGCCGGTGAATCACTTGAATCTGGGAGGCAGAGGTTGCAGTGAGCCAAGATGGCTCCACTGCACTCCAGCCTGAGCAACAGAGTGAGACTATGCCACAAAAATAAAAATAAAAATAAAAATGAATAAAAAAAAAAAGTAAAAAAATAAAAAATTTCAGGGCCATCAAAAACCTAGAGAAGGGGATATAGTTTAGCAGAAAGAAACATATTAATGAATTCTGTTTAAATCACGAGGAGTTGGGTGCAAGGTTAGCATTAGGCACAAATGTGAATTTGAAGAGGTTTGTCTTCAGGGTTTCCAGTCTTGTCTTTCCCAACCATTCAGTTTCCTGCCTGGCGTAGTCCTTTATCAGAATCAGGAAAAAACAGAAACAAATCTCACTATAAATTAAGTTTAATGACTGTGCATTTTAAACTTATTTCTAATTAGAAGATGACAGGCTTCATTCTTTATTGTCAAAGGAGCTTCAGAGTTCATTGTGGAGGACTAGAAAGGAAGAAGACTTAAGAAGTCTTTTCTAGCAGCCTTAAAAATTGCAACTCACAACCTACCAACTATTCAGTCTATAAGGCTGATTCAGTTAGTGAGGCTATTTAAAGATTAGTCTAATGCACGCTGAGAAGTTAAACAGAAGTATCATGTCTCTTCTTGTTCTTAGGTGGTGTGAAATTCATTTGCCTCCGAAGGTTTTTTTAACTCTGTGAATGTTTGCACTTTGAAAGACCATATTCTTAATTTGGAATGGCAACTGTGCCAGATATCTTGGCAACTTTACAAAAAAATAACTTTAATGTTAAAGGAAAAGTATACACTATGAATGCTGTCATAGTATCTTGCATTGATAGGGGACAGAATGGAATTAATATCACATTTTCGTCTTAACGTCAGATATCAAAATTAAAACACATTTTAATATAAGCAAGAAATAAAATAATAAAATTCTGGGACATATAACTTTTCTGCTCTTTATATTCGCAGTAACTAGAAACAAGAAAATATTTTC
This sequence comes from Macaca thibetana thibetana, assembly GCF_024542745.1. Classification (NCBI taxonomy): domain Eukaryota; kingdom Metazoa; phylum Chordata; class Mammalia; order Primates; family Cercopithecidae; genus Macaca; species Macaca thibetana. Next base: position 102,673,117 of record NC_065582.1, read on the forward strand.
TACTTAAGCAACAACTATAACCAATAATGGTGATAATTTGCTATTGTGAATTCATATGAGAGAAATTAGCAATGGGAGATTTTTGCAGCTAAAGAGAATTTTAATGCCTCTCTATTTAGCTGAATGGACCTTTGGAAATGATTGCTTGGTTGGAATGTGTTTGGGTTACAATGATGTTATCAATAATAATATGTCTACCACTATTTTTTCAGCACATATTGTGTGCCAAATATCAATACATATTTTTGGTGTCTATCAAAAAACCTCACAGGTAAAGATAGGTCTTGTTCTTCCTAATTTGCAGAAGAAATGGAGGCTCAGAGAGTTTTGTGAACTTACTCAGGCACCAGTAAAGTGGCTGAATTGAAATTCAAACCCTCATCAAGCCAGACTTAAAGGCTTTGTTCTTTCAACTATATCCTGCTATGTCTCCAAAACAAAAATTAATCCCTATTTGTCATGCCAGTATATAAGGGGCAGTGGCTATAAGTGATGGACAGTTAGTTTGGGCCAGGGAAAGTGAAGCAAGGTCTTGTTGGAGGGAGGGCAATGAGGAAACAGCAAGGGTTAAAGGTGATTCCAGCTAGATTCGACCAGGAAAAATAGTATTTATCATTATACTTCTACGAGAAACAGGAGCACCGATGGTGGGTCATGGCTGGTGGTTGAACCAAGTAGACTCATTAGTAAAAGGAAAATATATTGCAAGAGATTTGAAAAATACCTAACGAAAAGGTATTTCAGTTGAGGTCCTTAAAGAAACAGCATGCTTACATTTGGCAATTTGAGGAATATCTAGTAAAGGAACTAATTTAAACATGTGGACAGGATACAGAGAAATAACAAGGGACAATGTGATCTCCTGAGGAAAGTAACAACAAGAAGCTATTACCACTCATACACCTGAAGTGGTGAGAGACAGTGGTTCCTGAAACCTGGAGCTGAAACCTGGACATGATAGCTAGTGTGGAGAGGGCCGTATCACAGAAGCTGTGACCTTCACAGCCCCCCGATTCACCACACAGGTAGGGAGCTGGAGGAATAAATACTTCAACTCCTGTCCTACCCTCCATTCAATAACTTATTGTGGCCTTTGTTGGTATGACAGAAAGCTGGAGGGCAAGGTAGTCTGTTGATAAGTTCCATGCTGCCCAGCCTCCTGGACACAGCGTAGACTGGAGAAAGTTGGAGAGGAGATCTGGAGGTGCAAGTGGAAGTTAGCACAAGATGTTAAGCAGAGAATCAAGAAACTTGATTCAGAATCAAGCATAGGGCAGAGCTGGGGCAACTGAATAGCTAGGACCAAATGAGACTTGAGAGCTGAAGCTCTAGCTTCCTTTTTCCACTGTATTGGTTAGAGTCATTAATTAATTAATTAATTAATTTCATCAACAAAACATTCTTCAGTTCTACTATATGTCAAGCATATGGTTATCGTACTAGGTTCAGTACACACTAGGAGCCTAGGCATGAGGCTTGTTACAAAGGCAACCAGGAACCTCCTGACATGCTTATTAATTACTTATGTATTATTCTATTATCTGCCATTACTTTGCCCTAAACTCTGAAGGTGGGGCCAGGGGGCGTTTTTAGGTTCTTAATCTGCTTTGTGCTGCTACAACAGGGTACTTGAGACTGGGTAATTTATAAAGAACAGAGATTTATTATATTTTTTATAGTACTGGAGCCTGGGAAATCCAAGGTCGAGGGATCCATATCTGGTGAGAGCCTACTTTTTGTGTCATCCCCTGGCTGAAGGCAAAAGGGCAAAAGGCTGTATGTGCATGAGAGAGGGGAGGGGGAGGAAACCCACTCCTGTGATAGCTGACCCACTTCTGCTCTAGTGAGCTTATCTCCTCTTAAAGGTCCCGCCTCTCAACTGTGTTGCATTGAAAATTAAGTTTTCAACACAGGAATTTTGGAGGACACATTCATAGCAATTCAAAACAAATCATAGCGCAACAAATCATAGCAGTTATATTAAGTAATTAGACTCACAAGATTATCATAAATTACACGTGGCATCAAATTTGCTTAGAAGCATATGGGACAAGAACCTTAGTTGCCCAGCAGAGCAATGTCAGTTGTTACTCTTCCATGGAACTAGCTCTCACGGCAGTGCATGATGAAGTCTATAGTGCAGCACAAGAGCTATACTCTTTGGTTTCTCTTTGGTATGAAAGAATGATGCTCAGAGCAGCTATGAAAATTCCCCTGGTTTAAAAACCTCATGTCCCGCAGGAACCAATATCTCTTGTAACAACTCCATAGGCAGCGCTTCTATGGCTCTGAAAAAGGCATGTCCAGTTACAAAAGTCTAAAGCTATAGTATCCCTATCAGGTATTTATCATTTATTTATAATTTTTCCCACTCCACATGCAATTAGCCAATCAGATTATTTTTACCCTAAGCAATCCTGCCTATTAGCATATTTGACATACTTCCTTTTTCAGGTTGTCAAGGGAACAGATCTAGAAAGTGAATTGAAGATCAAATTCTAAGGGAGAAAGGGAAAATATTTTGTTAACCCTTTCCCACACACATTATGCTTCTAATTAGTGATTTGTTGAAGCAGAACTAGAGAAAGGCCTAAAAAGGCAGTGAATTAAAGTTCCTAACTTGGGTAGGGTTTGGCACATCTACAGACAAATTCAGCTCCTGTTACAAAAAAGAAAACCTATATTCCACTTTGCACCAGAAAGTGATTTTAAATTGTCAAAGTGACCCAACAGTATCATCCGAAGAGGTGGTCAACAATTTGTGATGGATTATTATTGAAACTATTATATCATGAAGGACAAGTTGCTGGATCTACTTCTGTATTAAGGTAGGCCTTGGAATGAGCTGATATCTTAATATTTAGTTTGCAAGGCACTAAAACATTACAAAGATGGTGTATTTTCTGTGTCATGAAAAATGGATTAGCATGGCCATTGAAATATGTATCAAATATCTCAAAGGTTAATTGCGTCTTGTTTGTCTTCTTATAGGACGCTATACTTTTCTTACTATGTTGTGTTGTACTTTTTTAGTAAAAATTTCTCCCCACTGGACAGTAAATCCTCTGAGGACAAAACTGATGTTTATTTCACCATTGCATCCACAGCATACAATACAATGTCTTGCATAGTAAATACTCAGTAAAGTTAGTTGAAGAAATGAATGAATAAATGAAAGAATGTAACTATAATTCATATTATAGTGGATTGAAATTTGGGATAAAATATTTCTTACAGGACTAACTGTGTTTTTAAATGCTATTAAAATCTGACTTCCCTATAATTTTATTTTCTATAGAAAGCCAGTCACATGTTTTGTTTTAATAAAGATATGTGAAAAGTGACTCTTTGATCATTAGAGAATGCAGACAGCTTTGATTTGTAGTACATTTTTCTACAGGGAGCTACTATGGAAATTACTTGTCCGGATGCCTTAGAACTCTCTCCTGAACTTCAGTGAACTTTTAATGTTATCTTCGAGGTCCTTGTAGAATAGTTCTTAAGACTCAAAGATGACGGCCGGGCGCGGTGGCTCACGCCTGTAATCCCAGCACTTTGGGAGGCCGAGGCGGGCGGATCACAAGGTCAGAATCGAGACCACGGTGAAACCCCTGCTAGTAAAAATTACAAAAAATTTTGTGGGCGCCTGTAGTCCCAGCTACTCGGGAGGTCCTGAGGCAGAGAATGGCGTGAACCCGGGAGGCGGAGCTTGCAGTGAGCCGAGATCGCGCCACTGCACTCCAGCCTGGGCTGGGCGACAGAGCGAGACTCCGTCTCAAAAAGAAAAAAAAAAAAAAGACTCAAAGATGAAATTCGCTTCACAGAATCCACTACAAGAAAATAGATTCTCAAATTTATTTAGGGAGTGATGCAGTACAAATCCCAAATAAAGAAAGAAACCATTGTTTGAAGTTTACCAATTTATTAGACTGATAATTCCATATGTTGCATTTGACAGTGATTTAACATTTACAAAATACTTTCATGTGCTATTTTAATTAAAACCCTATTTTGGAGATGAAACTCGTATTTTACAAATGGAAATCCTCAAAACATGATGTGGCATTGAACACAGAAGCTCTAGAATCAAGCAGCCAGGGTCCAAAATAAGACTGAGTGATCTTGGGTAAAATACTTTACTTCTAGGCTACTCAGTGTTTTCACCTGGAAATTGAGGAAAATGATAGTGCTTGTTGTATAGGGTTACTGTGAGAATTGTAAAATGTAAAACTCTTAGAAGAGTGAATGGCTATTATTAACTTACTTGAAGCCCAACAATTAATGAGTAGTAAAAGAGAAATTTGAATCCAGGTTGTCGGTTTTCAACTTTAGTGTTATTTGCACCAAACTCCATTGTATATGTAATATTTATTTAACTTTTATTTAGAATGATGCAGATTTTGCCCATGTTATACTTCTTCTGACATTTGGAGATAATATTGTTTAATTATAAATGTATGGTTTATCTCTGAACTGTGATCATCTTGGTTAAATTTATTGGATAATAGCCGACAGCTGATGGTTTTCATTTGTAGATGCAAATGGCTTGGAGGGTAATGTTGTAAAATTATGTCTTTATATATTTATTACAGAAAATTTAGTGTACCAAGTCACTAATTACCTGATTATTCAAAATTATAGAAAAAGCATCACTAAGATATGAAAGCAAGGCTTTATTTTATCTATCATAAATACCCCAGTTTCCCACTATTGGAAATATAAATCTCTCAATATGGTTTGAATGCTTCCTGGATGCATAAAGCATAGATTCATTTTCACATTCACAGTATCATTTTTACCTCTATACAGAGCTGGTAGTTAAAATATCTTATTTAACTTAGAAATAGTACTTTACAGAAGACATATAAATATAAATCTAGGTTACAATCATGTGAGTGAAGCCTATGGTAGGTTGGAAGAGAGTCTGAATATTTTGTGTTAGTGTTGTCTGTGGGACCTCTAAATGTAGATGTTTAGGAAGACATTAGATATATGGATTTGGGATTTAGGGGAAAGATTTGGAATGGAAATATAGATATTTCAGTAGCTAACATTAAGAAGATAGTTTCAACCATGACAGCAGCTGAGATGTCTCAGGGAGAAATAAGAAGAAACAGCCTATGGGAGGAAACTTGGGGAATATTAGAAGTTAAGGGATATGTAGCAGAAGCTGCAAAGGAGACTGAGAAAGAAAAATTCAAGAGTCAGTAGAAAAGCCCAGAGAGACTGTTGTCCTGGAAACCAAGAGATCCATTCTTCTGACAAATTTTTTTTATTACTTTATATAAAATGTTGAGATACATTAGTGAAAACAGCAAATTAGCTTATATGCTACTGAAATGAGACAGAAATAAATAAGTAAATTATACATTTTGTTAGAAGATGTGAAGTACAATAAAAATATAATAAAGCAATGTAAGAGCGACTGGGAGTGCAGGAGTCAGTGCTGCAATTTTAAGTAACAGTCTGGTTAGGTAAGTCTCACAAAGAAGGTGGCATTTTGGCAAAGACTTGAATGAGGTTAAGGGAGAGAGATATAAATAATACCAAAAATGATGCACTAGTCTATATTTTTCAGAAGGATTAGGTAAGATATGAATTGAAAATTTCCATTTGGGTTTTTGAAGTTTGGAGTCAACACTGACCTAGACAAAAGCAAAGATTTGGTGGCATGGAGTGGTATAAAGGGCAGATTGCATTGGATAGAGGCATAAATTTATGGTGAGGAAGAAAAGACAGCAAGCATGCACTATTCTTCCTACCAATGTAACTGTGAAAGGAAAAGGAAAAAACAGTGTGGTATCCAGAGGGGACATGAATACATAAAGATTTTGAACATAATTTTAGATAAAGAGGGAGTAAGCCAGCACAGAAAGCACGGAAGGGGTTTAAAACCCAGGAGTTGATAGGAGGATGTTAACTTACAAGAGGAGGCACCTGAGAACAAGGAAAATGAGGAAGAGAGAATAGTACATAAACGGAGAACGAGCTCTGCCACTTGGAAAAAAATGAATAAGAAAAGGTTGAGTTAGTTATACACAATCTAGTGATGGGAAGAGGCAAATGATGACTTTCGTCTATGAAGTAAGGAGTTAAGGTGATTTGTTAAAAATGATAAGGTAGGTAATGACAGTAGAGATCCTGCAATGACTTCATGTGGACTCTGTGGGACAAAGAATAAGGAGATGACCAGGACTGCAGACCAATTTTCAGAGTTCACTTGAAGCCGGAATCCTTTTTTCATGAATTTTTCATATCATTCATCTTCATGATTGAGCATTGTGAATTTTCTCTAGTAGGTCCCATCAGTCTAGGCATAGAAGAAGAATGAATAGACAGCGAATTGATCCAGGTCTGAAGTTTTGCCTGGTGCATATGATGAATTGATCAGGAGAATGAGTTAAGGGAGTCTGCAAGAGTATATTCAGAATGACTCTTGGATTAGTTGTAGAAAAGAGAATAAATAGGAATGGACTGATGAATTGGGAACAAATGGAGAGATTAAAGGGAAAAGGACATGGAATGTGTGTGAGGAACTGATATAAGAGGATGTGGTTCAACAAATCTGAACTTGGAGTTTAAGACTTAAAAAATGGAATCGTTCTAGGTAATAGAAAGCTAAATTGTGGATGCCTGAAGTCAAGTGGAGGTGGGTAATAAATAGAATTGAGGACAAAGAGTGTGAGGCACCATTATCAAACTGGTCAACCACGTGAGGACTGACTTCTCTGAGTTTGAAGGAAGTGATGAAGAGTGAGACTGTGAACCAGGTATGAAGTTATTGTTGCATCAGTGGAAGATAAAAATGAGGAAGAAAAAAGGGAGGCAATAAATGGATCACATGAGCCCCAAAGGAACATCTAGCAACATTTAAGACATTCTGCTAGACTCAAGAAGACTGCCTAGGAAATTTACTGTGAGTGGATATGGTACATGGATTCAGTATTTATCCTTTTTATTAGCAAATTAAGCTACAGTGTATTATATTTACCAATTTACCGTAACCCAACCCAAGCTAAGCTGGTACCTTAATTAAATGGACTTTTGCTTCTTTCAACTGTTCTTTTTGGATGAGAGCAAATTACAAATAAAGTAAGTTAATAATAGGGGATTAATAAAAATACCAACTTGTTGGTCATTTTTGGTTGGAGATATATTCTTGCTAGTGTCATGTATCTTCTCTATTTTCTTTAACATGACACAATAAGAAATAACATTTGAAGGAAAGACAGAGGAATTGAGATAGCATGGCCAGTTATCTGTTATAAAAGACCTAATGCAACCATTAAAAATGGAGTATAATACATAAAGTTCAGATATTTGGAAAGAAGTGTGTTGAGTTTCAAATCACTGACAAAAACTAAAAATAAAAATAAGTATGATTTTAGTTTACCTATAATGTGGCTATTTGCTCAGAAAAAAAATCTAGGTACTTACTAAATAAATATAAATATTTGCTCTTTTTGAGATATATATCTTATTCCTATGAAGGTCTGAATTTTTTTTTTTCTAATTTTAATGGAACTCTCAGGTCTCAGAATAAGCAAAACAGAAACAAATGTTGGTAATTTTGGTCAATTTTAAAACAGGAGAATTTAAGGAGTAGAAACTTTTATAAAACAACTGTATAGCTATAATTTTCTCATTGTAGCTATAACTCTGTAGGTTTTGACTGTGGGCAATTAAAATGAGTAGGCCAATTTTAAGGATATAGTTCCACTATTCTCTGGAGAGGATGAGTAAGCTACTGACACATTCATCATGCACTGGGATGAAAGCACTAGTTCAGCCAAGTATGAGATTGATGGATTATAGAGACAAAAGCTACAGACAATGTTATAATATACAAAATACAATAAAAATTACTTGTGGGTAAAGATGGAGAATTATCTCGATTCTGGTGTGCTTGCGGTAAATGAGGTTCCTAAATATAGAAACTTGTCTGGTGCCTGTAATTGCTTCATTCAGTAATACTGTACCTGTCTGACACCTGCTCGCTTTCCTTTCCATTTGGTTTCTCTATTCTTTTTTTCCCTTCTTCCATTGTATTTTAGGTACTAAGCACACACCAGGAACCATTTGATGCTGTGAATAAATAGGTAAAATATATTCTCCATTCTTAAGGAACCTACATTCTATTGGGGTAAAAATTAAAACAAACAGATATCTGAGATGAGACAAATACCATTACTAAATATCAAGGTAGTGCTGAATTATTTCAGAGGACAATTTTAGTTTATGTTTAGGGTCTTGGCAAAGCAGAGGGAACCCTCCCATCCCATCCCCCAGAAAAATAAAATTTGCTTTTGATAAACTTTTCTAGAATTTAGCAATTGAAAAAAGTTAAACAGAACCTTGAATTTTTTTTTAAAAAGAAAACATTCAATATAGATACCAAATTTGACATTCAAAATAAGATTGTAGTTTGAGTTAGATGTATGGTGTGGTCTCCAAAGTCTCCAGTCTAGCACTGCTTACGGGCAGACTGAAGAGCAGATGCACTATATCAGGACAGCATATATGCCTTCAGAAAGGAACGCAGCTCTTCCTCTTGAGATGTCTTCCTCTGACTTAGTGGCCTGTCTTAATAGGTCATGGTGCATTGATGAAGAAGAGTGAGAGTCAGAGAGAGAGATGTCACACACAGAAAAACTTCATATCAAATTCCATTCATGCTTTTTATTCATTAACACAGGGATATACATTTCTGAAAACTCTATACAGCACATTAAAAAGAGCAGGTGAGTTTATTTTAGAACCCAACGTGAACTGCTGTCGGTAAACTGGATGAGTAGCAAAATCCCAGGCAACACTCAGCCAGGAGGGCTTCTCCATTTTCCTGCTCTTTACCCCCCTACCCTCGATCCTACCATGTTTGCAATTCAGTCTCTTCTTTTTTAAAAAAATTAAATCAGAATATCTTTATCATTATTTTTCTTCAGAAAATAGAATTCTGAGAATATGTTACTCTGATTAAGCAGATTGGTTACCTTGGTCATGTCACTCTTATGTTACAGCTTCATAAAGGAACTGCATTTGGATGTTAGCTATCTTCTGTTGAAAAATAAGTGCGATCAGAGCAAGCGTTTTGGTATTTCTGAAAATACTTACAAAAACCCCAATTTTTATAAGCCTTTAAAAGGAGATGTCCTATTTGACATTGAGAATGGAGACTGCAATGTTTCCTCAGTGATTTTAAGAATCAGCATTGTTTTAGGCTTCTAATGTGGGAACAAATATCTTTTGTGTTGGACAATTCCTTCACTTCTCTGGGTTGCTCCCTGAGTTTTTATTTCAGTGAGAAAATTATTGGCCAATTGGTTCAAAGCAACACTTTAACTGCATGATTGAGCTTACTTTATCCCAGCTATGATTTCAACTGTTACAACATTGGCCACAGAGGAAAAATAATGGTTTTCTCCTAGAGTCAATCTATCATGTCCCCTGGCTGTGTTGTGACTCATGACCATTGGTGAAATTAATAAATTTGGCACTTTGAGAACGTGTTTCCTTGACAGTAGTACATTGTTAAGGTCCCAGGAAGCATTGTCCATGACTTCTTTACAACATGACTAGATTTTCAGAAACTGTGGGATTTACTTTTTTTTAACTTTCTTTGCCATTTTCTTGATTCCATAATAAATAAGTTTAAAGAGAGTCAGGGAATGTTAGATGACTCCTCTATGAAATTGAGACATAATTTAATTAAATTTTCAGAGATACATTGATTCCTTGCTTCAAAGTTGGATAGATGTTGCCTCCTTCTAAAATTTTTTTCACTCCAAAATTCTCTAGGCTTTCAGTAAATATTAATAGCAGAAGCATAGTTCAGCGGGAATAAGAGCTATTTTTATGAGATGCTTAACTTGAGGATGTAGAATTGCCTTCTGTTAATGTTGTTTAAAATAGAATAGAGTAAGTCTGTCTGGGATGTTTTAAGACCTCTGAATGAGTACTTAAGATGACCACAAATACAGTATAAGGACTACTTTAAAACCAGTCACTTGCCTCTGTGATTACTGAAGAGAAACGTTCATTTCAAAACCCTTTCTTGCCCAAGACAAACAGATTTATTTAATTGATGATCATAGTTCCTTGAATACCATACACTTTCTGAAAAGTTTGTAAAGATCAGCATTCCTATGAGTCTAGCTGGACTATTCACTATGACAAGACCTTAAAATGTTTTTTAGTCCATCATCCTCTTTTAGACAAAGGCAAAGTATGACACATAGTCATCAGATATTATTTCTAGATACTCTATTTTTGGGCACTTGTGTCCATCCTCACTTCATATGATTTCCCCCTTTTTAGACATGAGGCTTTTTGTAGTTCAATGACTTTGCATTTTTATTTCACATTCTCATGATGGTTCTATCAAATGCAGGCTCCGTAGTCAGAAATGAGGTTTGTTTTGGTATCATTGTATAATTATGAAGTTTCTTTGGTTTGCTCTCATAGGTATAAGCATCTTGACTGCAGTTGTCATTAGGGGACCCACCTGGCCTAGAAGTATATTTTCAAAATATTTGAAAAGACTATTTAATATGGGATTCAATACAATAAAAATTTATTCACCTTTTGTTGGCAGTGGTCAAACCCACTATCTGGACGAAAAAACTATATCCCATGTACTGATCATTACTGTAGGTGGTATGTGCAGGTAGACCTGGTTCTGAGTGACCCCAAGTCACTTCCAAACCGTATTTTCTCCTGCCTTCTTGCATGATAGAGGCTGGAAAGATTTTTTAAAGTTCTCTTTCCAACTTCCTTTGCAGAGAGGGGTGACATAGTTCTACCCAAGTGGAAGTCTGCTGGGATAACATCTGAGAAAATGTCACTTTCTAAATTAACAGGACAATTTGGTGGGCACAGGTCTACCCCTACTTGTTTTAGCAGCTAATGGGGATGTGATGCTTAGAATTACAGCAACTGCCTTGTGATGATGAAGGAATCTGCACAGAAGAATCATAGACACTGGCCTTACATAACTGAGCCACTAAACCAATGCCAGCAGCCACCCACCTCCAGATGTCTTTTGAAGTAATAAAAATGAGCTCCTATTTATTTTAGCCACCGTTAGGTTTCATTATATGCATCTGAAAGCATATGGTGTATGTGTGTGTGTGTGTGTGTGTGTGTGTGTGCATGTATGCATGTATAATAAAATTCTGGTTTTAGCCATTAGTTTCTCCTCACTAGGTAACTGACAGAAGCCAGAGGTTGATATGACCAAGGGAATTTACTTGGGCCTATTTAGATTTCTTCTCCTTTATTATTTTGGTTTGCTGATTTAGATTAGTTCTACATTTTTCTGTGCTAAATTATATTTTTAAAAACGATTTCAGAGTCTTCTAAATATTTCTGAATTTGTTCAGAACTTAGATTTCCAATAGTGCCTTTATTGATAGCATATCTATATTCTCACCATTACAATATTGAGATATATGGTTTGTTCTCCTTTGAAATATTTAATAAGATAGCAGTTGAGCAGCTCTTTATTATAGAAATAATTATATTACCGCTCTTTGGGGTTTTCAATCTGTTTCTCTTTGCCTCAGTCTACAGGAGTAAATCTTTCTGGTTAACCCCGCGTTGTGTTAGAAGGAGATCGTATATCCCGATTCTCAGTTTAGGTGGGTAGAAAAGTTGCTCTGTGGAGTCTGACTTGAGAAAGGTTCTTCTCTGATGAAGCATGAGTTCTATGAAACTTCCTTGTGGTATCATAAAAAAACTTTTCTGGCTGTAACCATTTGAGATTTAACTATTTCATCATTTAATGTCTACTAACTTCTAGGTTGCCTTCTCATAAAATTCCCAGTGCCTATAATATGCATATGGTAGGTACTTAGTAAAGGTATATTGTTTAAATGTTGAATGATGAATTGAGATTTTTAAAAAACTAATTACTGAGTTATCTTGATAAGTTTTCTTGACTGTTGGTTAGAATACAGTTTGTATCTCACATGAGGTTGTGAGCTAGCTTTACACAAAGATGTTAACAAATTAATTTAACATTTTAATTTAAACAACCAGCAATTTTCAAATAATCTCTCTAAACTGATTGTGAAACACAAGCTTTAAAAAATTAGAAAAAAACCAGTGACACACTGAGAAATTATATGGCTGTCAAAAGTAACCACAGGGTTTCACAAAAATCAGGATCTCATAAACACCATATGGCGATTAAGTACTTTTGCGCTTTTTGCTTCTGGCCTGAGATGGAGAAATGCAAAAACCAAAGAAACACAGCTTTGACTCTTTATTTAGCTCTGTTAGCCCTACCAAGATAATGTTGGCTGAGGGGCAGAAAAGTATCAAGCTACTTGATATATGACAACAGAAAATTAGAAGAACCTTTGGGATTGGCCAAACCTGACATCCTGGAAATTGTCTCTTTTCTTAATTTTTTGTAGGATGTTATCACTTGGAACTTTTCACCATTAACCAACACTCCCAACACTTCCATAGTTCAGTGCTGCTGACCATGTTTTTCCCAGTCCCTAGAATGTCTTTTCTCTATTGTAAAACTCCTAGTCATCTTTCAAGATGCAAATAAAATGTCACCTCTTCTGTGAAGCATTCATCAAGTCCTCCAAAACATCTTAGAAATTCCATTTTCTGTATTCTCAGATCACCTACACAACACATACACACAGACACAAGACCACACACACAGTGTTTATCTATTATAGCATCATTACCTATTACGGTAATTTGTTGATTTATATATCTTTCTCCCTTCTAGACTTTAATTCTATGAGAGCAGGGGCTGTAACTCATTTATCTCACTAAATCATGGCCTAATGATGCCTCAGACAGAGTAAGTGCTCAATAAATCTTTGTCCAATGAATGAATCTCCTGGAGAGGAAATGACTCAGCAGTAAAGATTCAACACAGAACTCAATGGGAAATATACATATATATATGGAAATATATATATATAGGGAAATATATATATTGGAAATATATATATAGGGAAATATATATATTGGAAATATATATATATAGGGAAATATATATATTGGAAATATATATATATAGGGAAATATATATATTGGATATATATATATAGGGAAATATATATATTGGAGATATATATATATAGGGAAATATATATATTGGAAATATATATATAGGGAAATATATATATTGGAAATATATATATAGGGAAATATATATATTGGAAATATATATATAGGGAAATATATATATTGGAAATATATATAGGGAAATATATATATTGGAAATATATATATAGGGAAATATATATATTGGAAATATATATAGGGAAATATATATATTGGAAATATATATATAGGGAATATATATTAAGACTGAGTCTCACACTGTGGCCCAGGATGGAATGCAGTGGGGCAATCTCAGCTCACTGCAAACTCCGTCTCCCGGGTTCACGCCATTCTCCTGCCTCAGCCTCCTGAGTAGCTGGAACTACAGGCGCCCACCACCACGCTCGGCTAATTTTTTGTATTTTTAGTAGAGACAGGGTTTCACTGTGTTAGCCAGCATGGTCTCGATCTCCTGACCTCGTGATCTGTCTGCCTCGGCCTCCCAAAGTGCTGGGATAACAGGCGTGCGCCACCGTGCTCAGCCCAGCATCTTGACTTTTAAGGTTATTTAATTTATTTTTGAATGTTTATTACTTTGTAATGATGAGTTTCAATTTTTAAATGAAAAGATAAATGGAAGGATAATAGCATAGAAAAGCATATGATTAACTGTCTATTAATCATGTCTGGAAAGTAAGAAACATTATTTGCCTGTTTATTCTGAGAGTGTTTATTATGCCAACCTGATGGCCATATAAACCAATTACAGATAAAATATTTAAAAATAATTTAGAGTAATATATTTTATTAGATTCTCAAACATCATCTACTTTACCCTTTCATTTTGCATGTCAGAAAACTAAACCAGAAGGAATTAAGTAAACTTTCCCCAAATTGTACAGTTGGTGGCAGAACTGGTTTTAGAGACAATGATTTTTAACTTCACTCAAATATTGTTTTACTGGCCCATGTAACATTCCTCTTGAGTGGTGGACCCACAATGCCTAAATAACTAAAGATAGAGATATGTTCTCCTTATTAAGAATTGGCACTGTGGGCCTGCCACAGTGGCTTATACCTAAAATCCCACTGCTTTGTGGGGCCAACACAGGAGGATGGCTTGAGCCCAGGAGTTTGAGACCAGCCTGGGCAATATCATGAGACCTTATCTCTGTTAAAAATTTTAAAATTAATGTTAACTAAAAATTAATCAATAGGTGTGATGGCATGCACTTGTAGTCCCAGCTACTCAGGAGGCTGAAGTGGGAGGATCACTTGAGCCTGGAAGGCAGAGGCTGCAGCGAGCTGTGATCGCATCATTGAACTCCAGTCTGGGCAACAGAGTGAGAGCCTGTCTCAGAAAATAAAAAAAAAAAAAAATGAAATTGGTACTTGTGCTAGTGTGTGTTTTGTAATTTGTGATATAGAACCGTGTATACAGTTGGGCTCAGCAAATCAGTGTTTTCAAAGCACTCGAATATAAACTGTCTAAAGAGCTCTTATAGTTAGTGTTATGACGTGTACAGGACTAAAAGAGACAGGCTACCCAGGTACTGAATATGACTTAGTCATATTTTCCAGGAACATGGTTACAAATACTAGCTCAAAATGTTAGATGTATGAAATGAAATAGAATGTTGAGCAGATTTCCTGGAGATAGCTATATTAATGTTTATAAGAAGGAGAAAAATGCATATCTAGACCACATATTGGATAAAATTCCCAAATGTTAGATACCGCAAAGTGTAACATAGGAAATATTGTGTCAATGCTGAAGGATGGGGAAGCAATCTAGAGCCTTCCAAATTTCACAGTAGAGTTTTAAAAGGAAAATTTCTCAGACTAAAAGAGATCACATTATGCAATTCAAAATAAAAAATGTGAGAATACTTAATAAGAAGCTCAGCCCTTTGATTACCTAGCCTAGAGCTGCTTTTTAAATTGGTTGCTAACATTTTATGGCCTTACCAACATGTCTTCTAGGAATCACAAAATGCACGTACACACTTTATGCTATCCTTTATGGGCCCTCTCTGATGTTCACTGGAAGCATCATAAGCCACTTTACAATTCCTACAGGAGCATGTTTTTATTAGGGTGGCTTCTCAGCTGGCAGTTCACTTATTCATGCTGAAGGATGCTATTATTAAGAACTATTTTGAACTGAAACACTAGAACTGGCCCTTCATTTGATGCATCATTAAGTAGAGACATAAGATCAAGTAAGTATTAATGAGCAGTTATATATTTTAAAATCTATTTTAAAAATTGCAGGCATCTCAAATGCAAGAAACTTTACCTTTCATATCTTTACTGTTGCATAAATTTTGTAAAATTTAGTTAATTCTTTGTTTTCATGTTATTATTAATCAAAAATGATCTTGTATGAATAAGGTATAATTTCACAAATTATGAGGTACAAAATGGTTTTTTTTTTTCGAGTGTTTTCATAAGTACCTAAACACTGCTTTTTCTTTTTCCTACAGACTTCCTCTCTCCTCCTGTTTTATACTTCTTTAGTTGTAACCTAAGAGCTATAAAAACATCTAGAAAGGTGTATATGCCTTTGCAGCACTGTGGATGTGCCAATGTCAGCCTCTGCTTATGTGACTCTTGAATCAGTGCTTCCATTTGAGCTTCTTTCCTGTGCTCCAGCACTAATCATGGAGCAAGTATTTATTGAGTTGCTATTGTGTGCCACTTAGTGTTACTCAAAATGAAACTGGAGCCATTTGTGGTTTTGACTAGTAAAGAGTCATAATCTGACGTTTTAACAAGGTTCCTCTGGTAGTCATGTATAGTCATGAAACTTACATTCTAGTGGGTGGGGAGGAGCTCAGCACGAACAATAAACAAACAAATAAAGTTGATTGTACCTTTACAGAGAACAGTGCTAGCTATGGACAAACTAAAGAAGGAAAGAGAGATTCACACTACTAGGATTGGGGGAGGGGTAAGAGATGGGGAGAAGTTTTAAATAGGGAGGTCAAGGAAGACACCGCTGAAAATATGATTAAGCCCTGAAGCAAGTGGGGGCAGGAAGCACATGGGAATCTGGGAGAAGAGAAGTTCAGGCTGAGGAAAGAGCATGTTCAAGGTCCAGAAGTGGGAGCATGCCTTTATCAGAGGCTGTGTGCAAGCCTGGCTAGAGTGGAATGAGTGAGTTGAGGAAGAGGAGAGAACAAGTTCAGACAGGTCGCTAGATTATAAAACCTATCAGGCCATTGTGAGGGCTTTGCATTTCACTCAGAATGAGACTGAACCCATTTGTGGTTTTGACCAGGAAAGAGACACAATCTGGCGTTTTAACAAGATTCCTCTGGTAGTCATGTGTAGTAGAATAAACCAATGTGTGTGATTAATGACTAAGTATCTCCACAATTAAGGCTTCTAGGCACCTCAGACTCAACATCTGATGTATCCAAAATAAAACCCATCATCTGGGCGGGGTCAAGATAGCCCACTAGAAACAGCTGAGTTCGGAGGCTCCCATGGAAAAAAAACATAATAAGCGTATGAATCCTTCACTGGCAACCAAGGTATCCAGGCTGTCTCATCAAAATTGACTGGAAGTCTGGCGTGAGCCACGGAGAGAAGGAAGAACCATAGGGGGAAGGGGATCCTTCCCTTCCCAAGGGAGGCAGTGAGTGAGCCGCGCTACCCAGCTGGGGAAACTGCTTTTCCCACGCAACTGTGCCACTCACTGATTGGAAGATCCCACTCGCAAACCCAGGCCACCAAGGCCTAGCTTCCCAACTCCAGAAAGCACGGATTCCTCAGCTGGAATCTGCTTAAGTCTATCGAACTTCCTGGGCGTGGGGGGGAATCCAGCACCTGCCACTGCCTGTTGTCTAAGCGTTTGAGCTCCTTCTGGGAGGGGCAACAGCCAGCACTGGGACTCACAACTGCCTAATAAGCTAAGCTCCCTGGGCAGGGGAAGAGCAGCACACACTTCTATAGCTCCAAGCTGCACTTCTCCCCTGTTGGAACCAGGGAGGCTGGACGGCTTGGTCCCAAGATTTGTCCCCACAGCCCAACACACAGGCTGTGGCAGTCAACGGCTAGAGTGGCTCTTCAGGTCTAACCCTGACCCATCCTTCCTCAGTGGGCAGGTCTTGCCTGCAGGATCTTCAATAATTCCAACCAGAGGCTCAGGGACAGAATTTGGATCTCCCCGGGCCTAAGCCCCTAGCGGAAGAGGCAGCCGCAGAATTTGCAGCAGACTTATCCTCTCCTCCTGGTAGTTCTGAGGCATCCGGGCAGCCCAGACAAGTGGGGGGTTTCCCCCAGCAAAGCACACCCTCTCCACCAAGGGACAAAGTGCTTCATTAAATGGGTCCTGCTCCCCGTGCCACCCAACTGGGTGAGACCCCCCAACAGAAGTTGTCAGACACCCTATACGGGAGCGATTCTACTGGCATCAGGTTGGTGCCTCTCGAGGTCAGAGGTCCCAGAAGAAGAAGCAGGCACCCATCTTTGCTGTTCTCCAGCCTCCTTGAGTGACATCTCCAGGCACGGGAACAAATCAGATGAATAGGGCCTGAAGTGAACCCCCAGCAAACTGCAGGAGCCCTATAGAAGAGGAACCTGACTATTGAAAGAAAAACAAACAAGCAGAAAGTGACAATAACAACATCATCAACAACAACAACAACAAAGGCCCCCACAAAAACCCCATCCAAGGGTAGCAGCTTCAAGGACCAAAACTAGACAAACTCATGAAGATGAGAAAGAATCAACAACAACAACAAAATGCTGAAAACCCAAAAGGCCAGAATGCCTCTTCCTCTCCAAATGATTGCAACATCTGTCCTTCAAAGGCGCAGAACTAGACAGAGGACCAGATGGATGAATTGACAGAAGTAGGCTTCAGAAGATGGGTAATGAAAAACTATGCTGAGCTGAAGGAGCATATTCTAACCCATGCAAAGAAGCTAAGAACTTTGATAAAAGGTTAGAGGAATTGCTAGCTAGAATAACCAGTTTAGAGAGGAACATAAACAACCAGCTGGAGTTGAAAAACACATCAGGGGAACTTCATGATGCATACGCAAGTATCAACAGCTGAATCGACCAAGTGGAAGAAAGGATATCAGAGTGTGAGGACCACCTTACTGAAATAAGACATGCAGACAAGAATAGAGAAAAAGAATGAAAGGAATGAACAAAGCTTCCAAGAAATAGGGGACTTTATAAAAAGACCGAAGCTACAATTGATTGGGGTACCAGAAGGAGACGGGGAGAATGGAAACAAGCTGGAAAACACACTTCAGGATATTATTCAGGAGAACGTCCCCAACCTAGCAAGACAGACCAACATGCAAGTTCAGCAAACACCATTAACATACCCCACAAGAAGATCAACTCAAGACACATAATCATCAGATTCTCCAAGGTTGAAATGAAGGAAAAACTGTTAAGCGCAGCCAGAGAGAAAGGTCAGGTAACCTACAAAGGGAAGCCCATCAGGCTAACAGTGGACCTCTCAGCAGAAACTCTACAAGCCAGACGATATTGGGGACAAATATTCAACATTCTTAAAGAATTTTTGACCGGGCATGGTGGCTCACGCCTGTAATCCAGGCACTTTGGGAGGCTGAGGCGAGCAGATCATGAGGTCAGGAGATTGAGACCATCTTAGCCAACACAGTGAAACCCCATCTCTACTAAAAATACAAAAAAATTAGCCGGGCGTTGTGGCCGGCGCCTATAGTCCCAGCTACTCGGGAGGCTGAGGCAGGAGAGTGGCGTGAACCCGGGAGGCGGAACTTGCAGTGAGCCAAGATCGTGCCATTGCACTCCAGCCTGGGCGACAGAGCAAGACTCCGTCTCAGGGAAAAAAAAAAAAAAAAAAAAAAAAAAAAAAGAATTTTCAACCCAGAATTTCATATCCAGCCAAACTAAGCTTCATAAGCAATGGAGAAATAAAATCCTTTCCAGACAAGAAAATGCTGAGGGATTTCATTACCACCAGGCCTGCCCTGCAAGAGTTTCTAAAAGAAACACTAAATATGAAAAGGAAAAACCAGGACAAGTCACTGCAAAAACACACCAAAATATAAAGACCAATGACACTGTGAAGAAACCGCATCAATTAGTGGGCAAAATAACCAAATAGCATCATAATGACAGTATCAAATTCATGCATAACAATATTAACCTTAAATGTAAATAGGCTAAATGTCCCAATTAAAAGACACAGACTGGCAAATTGGACGAGGAGTCAAGACCCATCAGTTTGCTGTATTTAGGAGACCCAACTTATGTGCAAAGGCACACACAGGCTCAAAATGAAGGGATGGAGGAATCTTTAGCAAACAAATGGAAAGAAAAAAAAAAGACAGGAGTTGCATTCCTAGTCTCTGACAAAACAGACTTTAAACCAACAAAGATCCAAAAAGACAAAGAAGGTCATTACATAATGGTAAAGGGAACAATTAAACAAGAGGAGCTAACTATTGTAAATATACATGCACCCAATACAGGACCACCCAGAATCATAAAACAAGTTCTCAAGAGACCTACAAAGAGACTTCGACTCCCACACAATAATAGTGGGAGATGTTAACACCCCATTGTCAGTATTAGACAGATCGATGAGACAGAAAATTAACAAGGATATTCGGGACTTGAACTCAGTTCTAGACCAGATGGCCCAAGTAGATATCTACAGAGCTCTCTAACCCACATCAACAGAATATACATTCTTCTCACTGTCACATGACACTTATTCTAAAATTGACAACATAATTGGAAGTAAAACACTCCTCGGCAAGTGCAAAAGAAGTAAAATCATAGCAAACAGTCTCTCAGACCACAGTGCAATCAAATTAGAACTCAGGATTAAGAAACTCACTCAAAACCACACAATTTCATGGAAATTTAACAATCTGCTCCTGAATGACTCCTGGATAAATAATAAAATTAAGGCAGAAATCAAGAAGTTCTTTGAAACCAATGAGAGCAAAGAGACAGCGTAACAGCTAAAGCAGTGTTAAGGAAATTTATAGCACTAAATGCCCACATCTAAAGATCTCAAATCGACACCCTAACATCACAATTAAAAGAGCTAGAGAGGCAAGAGCAACTAATCCAAAAGCTAGTGGAAGACAATAAATAACTAACATCAGAGAAGAACTGAAGAAGATAGAGACAAAAAACCCTCTAAAAACTCAATGAATCCAGGATCTGTGTTTTTGAAAAAATTAACCAAATAGACTGCTGGCTAGACTAATAAACAAGAAGAGAGAGAAAGACCAAATAGACACACAAAAAATGATAAAGGGGATATCACCACTGACCCCGTAGAAATACAAACTAGCATCAGAGAATACTATAAACACCACTATGCAAATAAACTAGAAAATCTAGAAGAAACAGATAAATTCTTGGACACGTACCCACTCCCAAGACTAAACCAGTAAGAAGCCGAATCTCTGAATAGACCAATAACAAGCTCTGAATTTGCGGCAGTAATTAATAGCCTACCAATAAAAAAAAAGCCCAGGACCAGACGGATTCAAAGCTAAATTCTATCAGAAATACAAAGAGGAGATGGTACAATTTCTTCTGAAACTATTCCAAACAATTGCAAAGGAAGGACTCTTCCCTAACTCATTTTATGAAGCCAGCATCATCCTGATACCAAAACCTGTAAAAGACACCACAATGACAAAAAAACTTCAGGCCAATATCCCTGAGGAACATAGATGTAAAAATCCTCAATAAAATAGTGGCAAACTGAATCCAGCAGCACATAAAAAGCTTATCCACCATAATCAAATCTGCTTCAGCGCTGGGATGCAAGGCTGGTTCAACATATGCAGATCAATACACGTAATCCATCACATAAACAGAACCAAAGACAAAAACCACAAGATTATCTCAGTAGATGCAGAAAAGGCCTTTGACAAAATTCAACATCCCTTCATGTTAAAAACTCTCAATAAACTAGATATCTAGTTTATTGAGAACATATCTCAAAATAATAAGAGCTATTTATGACAAAACCATAGCCAATATCATACTAAATGTGCAAAAGTTGGAAGGATTCCCTTTGAAACTGGTATAAGACAAGGATGCCCTCTGTCACTACTCCTATTCAACATAGTATTTGAAGTTCTGACCAGGGCAATCTGGAAAGAGAAATAAATAAAGGATATTAAAATAGGAAGAGAGGAAGTCAAGTTGTCTCTGTTTGCAGATGACATGATTTTATATTTAGAAAATCCCATCATCTCAGCCCAAAAACTTCTTGAAGTGATATGCAATTTCAGCAAAATCTCAGGATACAAAATCAATGTGCAAAAATCACAAGCATTCCTTTACACCAACAATAGGCAAGCAGAGAGTCAAATCATGAATGAACTCCCATTCACAATCACTACAAAGAGAATAAAATACCTAGAAATACAGCTAACAAGGGATGTGAAGGATCTCTTCAAGGAGAACTGCAAACCACTGCTCAAGGAAATAAGAGAGGATACAAACAGAGGAAAAACATTCCATCCTCATGGAAAGGAAGAATCAATATCGTGAAAATGGCCATACTGCCCAAAGTAATTTATAGATCCAATGCTATTCCCATCAAACTACCTTTGACATTTTTCACAGAATTAGAAAAAACTATTTTAAATTTCATATGGAATCAAAGAAGACCCCATCTCACACCAGTCAGAATGGCGATTATTAAACAGTCAGGAAACAATAGATGATGGCGAGGCTATGGAGAAATAGCAACACTTTTACACTGTTGGTGGGAATGTAAATTGATTCAACCATTGTGGAAGACAGTATGGAGATTCCTTAAGGATCTAGAACCAGAAATACCATTTGACCCAGCAATCCCATTACTGGGTATATACCCAAAGGAATATAAATCATTCTACTATAAAGACACATGCACACATATGTTTATTGCAGCACTATTTATAATAGCACAGACATGGAACAAACCCAAGTGCCCATCAATAATACACTGGATAAATGTGGTACATATTCTCCATGGAATACTATGTAGCCATAAAAGGGAATGAGATCATCTCCTTTGCAGGGACATGGATGAAGCTGGAAGCCATTATCCTCAGCAAACTAACACAGGAACAGACCTGTGTTCTCACTCATAAGTGGGAGCTGATCATGGAGAACACATGGACACATAGAGGGGAATGACACACACTATGGCCTGTTGGGGGATTGGGGGTCGAGGGGAGGGAACTTAGAGGATGGGTCAACAGGTGCAGCAAGCTACCATGGCACATGTATACCTGTGTAACAAACCTGCACATTCTGCACATGTATCCCATTTTTTATTTTTTAGAAGAAACAAACAAACAAAGAACCTATTATCTTCCACCTCTAGTTTCCTCCTTTTCCTGAAGAAATTTTAGTTGATGATGCCATTATTCATCATTCACCTTTTCCCCTGCTTTTACTCACATCCTTGTCTCACCAGATTCTTGCTAAGTCCCTCTTCAACCAGGACCTGCTTTTCCATCTCCAAACTATTTGTTTAGTTCAGACTCTCTCCTTGAATCATCACAATAGCTTGATACCTTCGTGTCTCTTTTAGTCTTCTGAATCCCTCTAATTCTAGCTAATACATTTTTGTCAAAATATAACTTGAAAAATACACATGAGATCATATCACTCTTCTTAAGATCCTACTGTGGCTCGTTTTGGAACAGTCTTCTTAACTTGGCATTAATAATGACTTTATAATCTGGCCTACGTTTCTATCCAGACTTACCAAAGCGTAGGATTCAGAAGTCTGATTCCTTCTTCCAGTCATATCATTTGTCTCTTGTCCAGTTAGCTAACATCTTTAAGGACATGTGGTAGACTGAATAATGTCTTCCTCACCCTCCTCCCAATTTCCATGTCCTAATTCCTGGAACCTCTGAATATGTTATCTTATGTGATAAAAAGAGACTTTGCAGAAGTGATTAAATTAAGAAACTTGGCTGGGGGTATTATCCTGGATTGTCTTAAGTGGGTCCAATATAATCACAAGGGTCATTATAAGAGGGAGGTAGGAGGGTCAGGATCAACAGAAGGAGACGTGAAGACAAAAACAGAGGTCAGCGAGAGAGAGAGTGTTGCAGATGTTACACTTTTGGCTTTGAAGATGGAGTAAGGGGCCACGTACCAGAAATGCAGGAGACTTTAGAATCTGAGAAAGACAAGCAAACAGCTTCTCCCTTAGAGCTTCCAAGAGAAACAATCCCTGCCATCCCCTTGACTTTAGCCCAGTGAGACTGATTTTGGACTTCCGACCCCAGAAACTGTGAGATAATCCATTTATATTGTTTGAAGCTACTAAGTTTGCGGTAATTTATCATAGGAGCAATGCACAACTAATACAAGACATGAATCAAATGTGTTAATTTTTTGAAGCTTCTTAGCACGCTGTTCATCTCTACTGCAGTTGACTCCGGCACTGGGTCCCCATAGCTCCTTTTCTGTTCAGCTGTCATCACTTTGTTCACAGTATTGTAACTATTTGCTTTTCTGTGATGTTTGAGGGCTTAGATTTTAACCTCATTTGTCTTTACATTAGCAGTACAATGCTTGGCAAGTAGGAGGTGCTCAGTAAAAGATGAGTGACTTTCTGCTATAATGTGATATATGTCAATTATCACAGAACAGAAAGTTTGAAAGCATCTTATTAAATTTCATTGACATATAATATGTATACAGGAAAGAGCACAAAGTGTAAGCTTGCAGCCTGATGGATTTTCACAAGGTGAGCACACCTGTATGATGAACCAGCACCCAGATCTGGAGATAGCAGTTTATGGGCACCCCACAAGCCCTCTTTGTCCTCTCTCTCTTCTAGAGA
The DNA here is from genome assembly GCF_024542745.1 of Macaca thibetana thibetana. Taxonomy (NCBI): domain Eukaryota; kingdom Metazoa; phylum Chordata; class Mammalia; order Primates; family Cercopithecidae; genus Macaca; species Macaca thibetana. Next base: position 102,697,028 of record NC_065582.1, read on the forward strand.
AAGCTTGACTTCTAACACCCGGGAGTATGTGCAGACAAAGCACACTTTTTGGTAAGAATTAAGAATTCTGAATAAAAACTGAATCTCCCTTTTGATTGAGTAAGAATTAGGATAGGAATGTGTGGGACTCATAAAATTTCTCTCTTTAGGGGCCTCCATTCCTTCATTTGGAAAACAAGGAGATATTCAGTTCCTCAGTTCACCTCAATGTATGAATCTAGGACTTGTTTCTGTGATGTATGAGTTAATTTGTGCAAAAAACACAGATGTGATGCTTGAAGTTTCTATATTATTAATTTAAATTATACAAATAATACAATTTATCTAATAATCTAGAAAATGAATGTAGCATGAAGGGGTAAAGGAGAGATGATCCGGTATGATTTTCTAAACCTCTTCTCTTTTCTCCTAATTGGTTACTGCATGTATTTTAGAAAATGTGTGAGAATATCTGTTTACTTTATCAAGTGAATAAAATGGAAGAAAACTTTCCTTACAAAGAGATGTATTTCCTGAAAGGGTCTTAGAGATTGTTGATTTACATCTAATATTGTAAGTTTCCCCTGAATTTAAAATATAGTGTTTCTGTATTATTAAAAACTTTGAGAACGGAAGGATTAACTCTGGGGTCTTTAAATAAAAATCCATATGAATGAGAAAATTGATGATGGTGATTTTAAATGAAGATGGTGATTTTAGACAGGAAAAGTTGATTTATTATTCAGATGCTTGGAGAAGAAAACAAATTATCTTACTTGTTAATACATTTGTCATTTGTCAGAAAATAAGACATTTATTTTAATATAGTATTTACTATTGAAGAATTTGCCCTAGGTATTCATGGATTAGATAAAAGTACCTGAGATATCATCGTAAGGAAGTTAAAGTGAAAAACAAATACCTAATAAGGAAATAGAACAGAAACTGTTTATATTTTAATAAGTAGTATTATGATATTAATTACATCAACTTTAACTCAGAATTTTTTTTTTTTTTTTTTTTTTTTTTGAGACGGAGTCTCACTCTGTCTCCCAGGCTGGAGTGCAGTGGCCGGATCTCAGCTCACTGCAAGCTCCGTCTCCCAGGTTCACGCCATTCTCCTGCCTCAGCCTCCTGAGTACCTGGGACTACAGGCGCCCGCCACCTCGCCCGGCTAGCTTTTCGTATTTTTAGGTAGAGACGGGGTTTCACTGTGTTAGCCAGGATGGTCTCGATCTCCTGACCTTGTGATCCGCCCGTCTCAGCCTCCCAAAGTGCTGGGATTACAGGCTTGAGCCACCGTGCCCGGCCTAACTCAGAATTTTGAGTATAATCTATTCTGAATTTTGGCATACATTTTTATGAGACAAAATATAATTATTTATTACTCAACAGATGATAACAAAAAGTACTATTTATTAAATATACAATACATATCAGAATCTTTACATTAATTTTTTTTTGTCTCTATGATGCTGTATATCAACCTCAAAAGGAGATGTTGTTTTTATTGTTATTGTTGTGTCTTGCATATAAGGAAATGGAAGTGAGATTAAGATCAAGGTCTCAGCTAATCCATTCTGAAATCTGTATCTGAGTCTAGAGCCACTGACTTAAAGTTTAATTTTCTTTTCATCACCTCAGGCAGCTTCACTTTGATACACATTATGGTTGATAAGCCCCTCATTTTACACATTCTTCTTGGTTTGAAGAAAAGGCCTTTGCCAATAATCCTTTTCCTTTTCCTCTCACTGCGAGTCCTATCTAGAATCAGTGTCATGTTGGAATGCACAACTCAGAAGGAAGGCACACACACCTTGGGAGACACATTACCATATCCTGGAATTCTAAGCATCTTTTTTGGATTCCTGTAATGACTACCACAAAGATTGGCAAGTTTGGAAAATTAGAGCAAAGCAAAATGGTTATACAAATCTGCTGTTGCTCTGCAAGGTGCCTAGTGAAGATAGGTGCTGACTCAAATGAGTGAGAAACACCTCCTCCCAGTCTGCTGTCCTAGGTGGTATCTTTCTACTTCTGCTCACACTCGCAGGCTATGGATTACCTTGGAAATCCGTCACCAAAATGTTGGTCAGGAGAAATCTAGCCTATCTGAGCTGCTTGGATAACACCACATATTTTAAAGGAAAGATTGCCAAGCACTTGCTTGGCACCACTGGGTTAGCTCTCAAAGGAAGCTCCTTGGGGAGGGAGGTTGATGCCTGGGGAGAAGCAAAAGAGTTGAGAAAAGCCCATTTAGCTGAGTCTTTGTGGCAGTCAGTCAGAGAGTTTATATTTTTCACTTGATTGTTTTTAAACTAGCTTTTCTCCATACTGTGGTTTCCAATTATTTTTGTAAGTAGGCCTCATACAGCCATCATTTATTCTGACTTCATTGAATACTTATATTATGTAGATGGATTTCTGTATAACCCAAACTAGATAAATGTATGTTTTTGATCTTTGGGTCTTTATTTTGATTTTTTTGGTCTATATTTGACTATAAGCAAAGAGAGTGGTTATGATTCTACTTTTTGCACCTTCTGTGAGGCCAAGAGCTTATTTGTTTCTGACATATGACCCTGGGAAAGACATTTAAACTCTTTGGATCTCATCTTTGAAATGGAAATAGTCACTGCTTCATATATTTTATCAAAAAGCTTATATTACACGAAAACTCTTGGAACACCAAGAAGGTCTTGGAGGCTTGCAGACACAAGCAGTCGCCCCTTCCACCCTGCGTGGCCTGTCGTGCAGTCTTCACTCCAGCACAGATCATGACAGCCACACCTCCATACCTTCCTTCATGCTCTTGCCCTTGACTCTAGCGTTTTATTACCAGCAACAAAGCATACAGAAGTTAAGAAAAATTGAATAGAAGAGGAAGAGAAAGGGAACCTAGATTTCATGTCTTACTAGGTATTCCCTGGGAGATATTCTTAAAGGATCTAGAAGAGTGGGGCAGTGGTTTGATTGAACTGAATGTTTGAATTTGGTTTAAACATAAAAATACATACATAAAAAATTGATTCTATTGTACATTTTTGCAAAGATGTTTTAATGTCCCAGGGAAACAATTGTAACTCCCTTGCTAAATTTCTACCTTGGTGGTTGCATCTACTTAGAATCTAAATAAACTTAACTGGTCATTTTGCTTATGTTTGTAGTATACACCAGGGTCAGCAAACTATATGGGTCAAATTTGGTCTACCAGCTGTTTTTGTAAATAAAGTTTTATTGGAATACAGCCCATTCTCCTTTGATTATGTATTGTCTCTTGCTATTTTCATGCTATGGTGGCACAGTTGAATAGTTGTGTTAGAAACCCATGGCTTTCAAAGTCTAAAGTATTGACTGTGTGATTCTTTACAGACAAGGTTTGGTGACCCCTGGTATAGACCAATTACAGTTAAAATGAACACATCTATGTTCCTCTGTAATATAAAGGTGCTTGATTTATATATAACCTAATGTCTAGGATTCTACATTTTTAAGAATAGCCCTGGCTTCATGGGCATTTGGGTTAATGCTCTACTGTTGCCATCTTGAAATAATAATAGCTCAAAAGGGTCCTGCATTTTCATTTTACATAAGGCTCTGCACATTATGTAATTGGTCCTGTCTAAGAACGTATATTTTTGCAACATTAAAGATCAAGATTTTTCTTTAATCCAAATGTGAGGGAAAAATGAATTACTGTCCCTATAATTGTACTTTTTTTTTTTTTTTATTTATTTATTTATTTGAGACAGAGTCTCGCTCTGTCACCAGGCTGGAGTGCAGTGGCGTGATATCAGCTCACTGCAACCTCTGTGTCCCAGGTTCAAGCGATTCTCCTGTCTCAGCCTCCCGAGTAGCTGGGACTACAGGCACCCACCACCACACCTGGCTAATTTTTGTATTTTTTTTTTAATTTTTATTTTTTTAGTAGAGACCCGGTTTCATCATGTTGGCCAGGATGGTCTTGATCTCTTGACCTCATGATCCACCCGCCTCAACCTCCCAAAGTGCTGGGATTATAGGCATGAGTCACTTTGCCCTGCCCCTATAATTGTACTTCTATGTAGGTTACCAAATTTGACAAATAAAAATGCAGGATGCACAGTTAAAGGTGAATTTCAAATAAAAAACAAATAATTTTTTTTAGTGTAAGTATGACCCAAAGATTATATGTATTTTTTCTGGTAATTATACTTCTACACAACTGGTAAAAGCTCTTTAGAGGTAATAATGAATAACTCATTTTAAATATCTACAATGCAGTTATAGGACATGCCACAGAAATTATTTTAATAACCAATTAATTCATAAGATTAAAAATCCTCTTCTCGCATTTTCACTTTCTTGTTAGCATTGGTCTTGGCTGAAGATTCTAATGCTTATCAATTCATATTTTCTGATAAAATGTTCAAATGGACCTAAAATTAGATATTCCTTCAGCATCCCTTTTCCAGTTATCCTGGGTCTAGATTTTTAGACCATTCTTCCCACAACTGTTAAACTGCCATTCCTGTCTAAGCAGATAAAAAAAGGTCATGAATAAAACAAAAAGCAGACTAAGCAAGTATTTAAAAGGGCAGAGACTTTATAATTACTATAAAACTAGATGATTAAATGTTGACCAGATGTCGTTATATGATATTTTGAGATTAAAAACATTGAAGTAGTAATATTTTGCTAAAACTTAAATTGCATAGAAATAAAGGGGAATAAATCAAGGGTAGTTTTAAAGAAATAATTTATAAATTAGTTCTATACTAAGGAAATTAATAAGTGAACTTGTACAAGTACAATTTCATTAGCATAGAGGTAACAATAATTTTTATATATTTAGTTAAGTATTAGGTTGATGAGTGATACAGATCAATAATTCCAGAAATTTAGCCTCGTAGTTTTTTCCATGTAAGCAGAATAGTTACAAAAATATATTTCCGAGGTAAAATTAGAAGAGATAATCTATTTTTAAAATTAATAGAAAACAGTAGGATACGTGTAGGCACGTCACACTCTTTTGAACATTCCCTCAGTGAGGGATATGCCAAACCTTTCTTTATGTGTTATATGTTGTTTTCTTTCAGTGGTACAATTTAAAGTCATATGGGAATTCATACACTGGCAGTTCACATGCTTTATTTCCCACTTAAAGATGAAGTTAATAGCCTTTAAAATGAAACACAGAACTCAATGGGAAATATACAGATATATATATAGGGAAATATATATATAGGGAAATATATATAGGGAACTATATATATTGGGTGTATATATATATATTTAAGACCGAGTCTTGCACTGTGGCCCAGGATGGAATGCAGTGGTGTGATCTCAGCTCACTGCAAGCTCCGTCTGCCGGGTTCAGGCCATTCTCCCACCTCAGCCTCCTGAGTAGCTGGAACTACAGGCCCCTGCCACCACGCTCCGCTAATTTTTTGTATTTTTAGTAGAGACGGGGTTTCACTGTGTTAGCCAGGATGGTCTCAATCTCCGGACCTCGTGATCTGCCCGCCTCGGTCTCCCAAAGTGCTGGGATTACAGGCATGAGCCACTGCACCTGGCCGGGAAATATATTTTTTAATCAACCAAACTGTATAAATTTACCTTTTCCAAAATCACTTAAAGATAAAAACGGGGAAGTGCCTTTTTATCTAAACCATGATTGGTTATTTTCAGATCTGACAACTCAAGAGTGTTCTATGAACATATCGTTATATTTTATTGTATTTTGAGACAGGATCTCACTCTGTTGCCCACACTAGAGTGCAGCGGTATGAACATGGCTCACAGCAGTCTCGACCTCCTGGGCTCAAGTAATCCTCCTGCCTCAGCCTCCTGTGTAGCTGGAACCACAGGTGCATACCATCATGCCCAGCTAATTTTTAAATTTTTTTGTAGAGAAAGAGTCGCACTCTGTTGCCCGGGGTGGTATTGAACTCATGGCCTCAAGTAGTCCTCTCTCCTCAGCTTCACAAAGTGCCTTGGTTATAGGCGTGAGCCACCGTGCCTGGCCTAAACATGTCATTTTAATTTTAATTTGAAAAATACACATGCATATACTTTTTTTCAAAAAATAAAATCCTAAGTAGTTAGAGAGTAAAAAATGAGAAAGTTCCTATATATTTAATATTTTCAATCATGCATACAAGGAAAAAAGCTAGTTGTTTTCCTGCATTTTTAGTTAACCATTAAGAGTGTTAATTTCCTTCACAACACTGGCCATATCAGTTTATTCTACTATAAAGTGAGTAGTTTTTAGATAGGGACAGGTACTAGAAAAAAGAGAGTCTGGATACTTGTAGGGTTTGTAAGTTATTTCCATGTGATTGAAACTTGATTAACATTTACTAATGTAATAGGAATTCCTTTTTCAGGTGTAGGCATAATATAGATTCATCTTAATGACCCGACACATATTGCTGCCATATAATCTTTTCACCGTGGCTACTTTATTATTTTATTATAGCAAAATTTCAGCTCATTGATAATATTTTACTGGCATGTAATTGATGTATTTGCGAGTGTGGGCAGTAAAATATTTTAACGGTACATGATTGTTGTATTTGGGAATGTGGCAGTGTGAAAAAAATTAAACTTCACGTGGACCCTGCAATTAACTTTGCTCTTCCCATTGGTATTTAATTAAGATCTTTATGTTTAAACTTAACAAAATTTCAACAGAGTATTGCTAGGCAACTTTTAGTTGCCTTGAAAACTCATAATGAAGGTTGAAAATTTCAATATATGAAGTATTTGTTTAAACTTTTCATTCTTGCTCTCTCTGAAAGACAGTACATTTAGAGACCTGTAGAACTATAAGTGAATGTTGCTGCATTTTGAACTATGCATAGTCTTGTTATTTAATGAAATTAGTGTAGTTGAAATATACTTAAATATACTTAAACTATATTTTATAGTTATTGTTGCTCATGAAGGACTCAAAATAAAACATTAAGCTAGGCTGAGAGAAACCATAGCTCACCTGGGAATCTGTCTTCATTTGTTCAACAAATATTTATTTAATGCCTACTATGTGAAGTGCTGGGGATACAAACATGGATCAGATATTTCTTTCCTGAAGAAGTTCATTGTATGGTGGGTAACAGACATTTATAATTAAGACTTAGAAGATACACTTATAAATAAGATACAAAGGGTGATAGAATTATGCTTACAATATCTTGTGAACACCCTGGAGTGGCAATTTCCCAGTCTAGGTCTAGCAAGAGTGATCTGACAAGGCTTCTGAGATGAATTTATAACTCAACTGAGCTGTAAAATATAAAAATAAGTTAAAACGTAGAAGTATATGGGAGAAGGATTTCAGATAGAGGAAGCTGCAGGAGAAAGGGGGAAGGAAAAAAGAACATGGTATTGTGATACATGACATTTACTGTTTTTTCTGTGACGTTGATTCTCTGGCATCTGGGGCCTTGATCCTGGAGAGATTGCCCTTCCCGGAGCTAGCTAATTCCTAAAGATAGCAAATGACCCTCCTGCAAGTACACTTTTCATAAACACACACGCCAAACAATGCAGAGCCCGTGCTCCTAACCATTTCCTTTATCAAACTGTCCTACATACCAACCTATTAGATTCCTGCCCTCAATCACCCCAGGACCAGGTATCAGACAGTGAGGGACAGTTCCTATAGCCCAGAGTCCTACAAAATTATTCAAGCTATCCAATCCTAAGCTTACTCAGTGTACCTACCATGCCATTCCCATTTCTTTTCAATAAAAGGGCAATGAGGATTTGGGCCATGCTCTCTTCTCTCTCCTCTCACCTCCTGACCCACCCTGGTTTTTCCCCACATAGCCCTGTGTGGTGTGCAGTGCCTACTATTTCTAGGGATCTGTGAGTATGGACGTCTTCCTTCATGACAGTCATTTCTGTGCCAGCATATCTTATATGTGATTAAAACAAACCCTAAGTACACTTTTAGAACAGACATCATAAGTAATTTAGAATTAAAACAAAATGTGAGGTAAGGACAGGAAAGAAACAGGGATAGAGAGGCAAGCAGGGACAGGACAAAGAAACTTGATTTTAAGTAATGTGGGCAGATCCCATATTAATATTGCTTATGGTATATATTTTTTGGTCCCTGTGTGAGTAATGCCATTTTTTTTTTTTTTTAGTATCTCTGAAGAGTTTTAGTTTGGCCATACATAATCTTCAAGGCTGGTCTAAATGTCCTTTAGGACAGACCCTATCTTGTAATTGATGTTGCTGACAGGTGAGAAAATATTCTTAGAGATCCAGCAATAATACCATCTATGCATCTTTTTTTCTAAACATCTTTATATTCTGCAAAGTAGATATTTACACTTTGTCACCTCTAGGAGAACAAGTATGTGAGGAGTAGTGTGAGAGAACCCTTCTTATTTCTGATTCATCAAGGTCTCTACATTACCATGACCGACGAGACAAATTGTGATGTTCACGATATGTTATTATTGGACAAAAAACCGTATTTTTTCAAAAAAATCAGAAAAAGCAATTCATCAAATCCAATGAAAATATGTTACCAAGTGAAGTTAGGTAAATTAGATTTGCATTGCTTTGGGAGTATAACATGTCTCACATGGAGGACCTATAATCGTTTGAAATGATATTGGCAAATGCTCAGGGACAGCTATGTCAGACTCTTCAGGAATTCATTCTCACTGGAAATGGCTTTCAGACCTGTTTGTAATATAGAACATAGAATGTTTTAGTACACTGTCCTAACATGGAATAGAAATGAAATTCCAGGCACATCTGTCATTTCTTATTTTCTGGAACTGTCTTTAAAATTCTTGAGGAGAAATTAAGGTGATGACTTCCTCTTGGAATCTTGCATTGTTGGGTAAATTACTCAGAAACTGATGAAAATAATATGCAATTTAAAATGTCCAATTAAAATCCCTCAGAGGGAAAATATATTCAAGGTTTAATGCTGGTTACTATACTAACCTATGTGCTACAAAGGAATTTTGAAATATCTTTAAACTCTGGCATAATGTACTATGATATTGCCCACTGAAATTAGTGATCTTTTAACCTGCCATTGGTAATACGCTAAGTTTTTCCTCTATTTTTTCTGTGTCCCATTGTATTTAGCATCATCTAAGGATTTTAAAATGAACTATGATCTTGAAGTATAACTTTCCACTTGAAACCTGGTAAAGTCTGGCTTTAAATGGAGAGTAAGCCGAGCCTATTTAGATACCCAAGTGACAGTTCAGAAGCTTGCCGCTTAGTTGTCCTGTGAGCCCCTCACACACTTAGATTTATGTTCTATAAAATCATGCCTGCCAAGCCCACTTCAATGAGAACAAAGTGTGTCAACAGATGCTGAAAGCCAGAAATCCCTATGTAAGGAAAAACATTTCTAACTTTTTAAAAATGAAACTCCATATATGATTACTGTATATGAAGACCATTTGTATTATCCTATATGCTGTCATAATCAAAAGGTTTTTCTGTATATATTGTTTCAGAAAACTGTTGTTAAACATCCCGCTCTGTATCTACTTTCTTTTTCTAAATGTATGTGAATGTGCCTGTCCATGTCCATATCTATATGTATACATATATCTAAATCTACGTATCTATTAGGGGAGATAGGCTTAGAAAACATTTACGGAGAACGTATTAGAGAGAAAGTTAATATCGAAGCTTGTATCAGTGGCACCAATAATACATTGCCTTTTGGAAATATTCGCTATTACTCTTAAATGCATCTAGGTAAATAATATGTTAATGTTTTATTAATGCCTGTTGAGCATAAAGCTTTTAAAATAGCAATACATGATATATTCACTATCTCATTATGTTACCTATAAAATATGGAAAATATGTTGAGGGGCGGGTCCCAAAGACCACCACTAAGTTTGATGATTCGCTAGGAGGACTCAGGTAACTCAAAATATAAAGTTACATTCACAGTTATGATTTGTTATAGTGAAAGGATACAAAGTGAACTAACAAAAGAAAATGGCCCAGGGGGTGAAATTCAAAGGGAACCACACACAAGCTTTCAAGAGTCTAATCTCGGTAGAGTCATGCAGGACTTGCCCATTTCCTACAGGAACAGATTGCGACTACATGTCTACCAGGGAGGCTCACTGAAATCTCACAGCCCAAGGATTTATTGGTGGCTAGTCATGTAGGCACCCTGTGTCTGGGATGTACCAAAATTTGAGACTTTCAGGACGAAAGCAGGCATTCAGCATAAACCACATTGTTAATACAAACAGTGATGGCACTCTCATCGGTTCTGACATTGGTAAAAACCCTCTCCACCTCCAAGTTTCTATACTCCAGCTCAGGGTCAAACTTCCAAGCAGGGATTTCCCGGGATAACAGCCTCAGGCCTGCGGTTAACTCTTTTCTGCACAGAAAACAAATATATTGACCTATTTGGATTCTTGCATGAGTATTAACATTATGTTTTCCCCTAGGGTATTAAATTACTTTAGCAGTTAAATTTACACACTAATTGAGAACAGTTAACTTCAAGGTTCCTTTAGGCCAACTAAACATCTGCTGTCTATAAATTTTAGATTACTACAAAATAAATGAGATTTAATTTTCATTGCAATAGATAATTGTATTTAAGATGTTATTTCTGTAAATGAATAATAAGGCTAGTCTCATTCATTTTGGATAATATTTTTAGACTTCCATTTCAGAAGATGAGATTCTCTGACCTTATTTTCTAATTTTGAGGGAGAACACAAACTCAGATTTATCAAATCTTGTGCATTGATTCTGTTATCTTAAATTTGGGGGGCAAAGAAAGGGAAGGGATACATATGCTTGTGAATTACATCAATAGCATTGATATTGGGTTATTGGTATTTGATCATTAATATATCTATCCTCTTTAATTCATTCTTTTTTTTTTTTTTTTGAGACGGAGTCTGGCTCTGTCACCCAGGCTGGAGTGCAGTGGCCGGATCTCAGCTCACTGCAAGCTCCGCCTCCCGGGTTCACGCCATTCTCGCGACTCAGCCTCCCGAGTAGCTGGGATTACCGGCGCCTGCCACCTCACCCGGCTAGGTTTTTTTGTATTTTTTAGTAGAGACGGGGTTTCACTGTGTTAGCCAGGATGGTCTCGATCTCCTGACCTCGTGATCCGCCCGTCTCGGCCTCCCAAAGTGCTGGGATTACAGGCTTGAGCCACCGCGCCCGGCCTAATTCATTCTTCATACTGACTCGATGTAATCATTCAAACACAAATCTGATAAAGTCATGCTTTGCACAAAGCCCTTCAATGGTTGCTCTGATTTTCAGTCCCTCACATTCTCTATGATTCCTCTGCCATTGTATCTTCGCTAGTCCCTCCACCTGGAATTCTGTTCCCTTCCCTTTTTACCTAGTGCACTTCTACTCATTCTTAAGCTTTCAGCCAATATATCACTGCCTTAATATTTCTCACTGTCTAGGACTGATTCCATTAGAATTGATAGGTTCATATAACATAATGATATACTTTTCTTCCCTGGCGTTTGTCACAGTTGAAAATTTACATTTCTTAAAATGGTATTAATATCTGTCTTTCCCATTAGACTGATGACTCCTCTGTATTCTTAGTGTCTAGCAGAATTCCAGGCCCGTAGTATACAGTAAATAAATACTTTTTACATGAAAACATTGAAAATTTTTCATTTGTTCAGTGCTCTCAGATAATCAGAACTGAGGTAGGGTTCCAACTCCATGATATTTTGGATCATAAAGAATGGCAACTAAGCTCAAAAAAGGTTTACACAAAAACTGGGGTGTGTCTAAGTCACCATCCAGAGGAAGGATAGACATCCCTCCCACAAATTTGGTTCAGGTGTAAAGATTGATGATGCCACACATGCCACAAGAGGGTATGGAAGGCTAATTATTTACATAATGAGGCTTTCTGGGGAGAGGAGGGTATGTTTCTCAGCAGGTCCAAGAGTGACATGAAAAGCAGGGAAAAGAGACTGGCTTGGGATTTTACTGTGGTTAGGGGGTGGGGGCAAAGCCAGAGTTCTTTTATGTATGGGCCAGGGCTTGTGCGATTTGAACTTCCTGTTGGCACCAGAGGAGGGAGCATCTGGGCTTTCTTATTAGTTTGCCCAGATGTGGTGCAGAGGAGGAAGAGGGACGGGTGAGATTTAGGGCTAGAGGAGGCTACTGCCTCCTGCAGGTGGAATTTGCCAGGTTTGTCTCTATCTGTAGCAAGGAAGCCTCAGTGGTAGTGCTGAGCTTTCCAGGTGCTGTTTTCATGACCGAAAGCATGATGTGCAGGTGGGTATGGGGAGTTGAGGGCTTAAGCCCTGTGAGAGCCTCTGTCCTCAGGAGAGCACCGAATGCAGCCAACGATGCTGTTCTAATGGTGTGTAGTATGGTATCGAACAGGACAATGTTCACAGGACTCATCACAGAGTCCATGGGCAAGTTAGGGCCATTATAGGTGATCCAGATATTCCAGGAGACATGAGAGGAGGTTTCTAAAGTGAAGAAGTCTTGGGGGAGGGAGGCACTAGTGTGAATGCCAGTTGTACTGCAAATTTGGGCTGATTCTAGGGCCTTCTTTTGTAAAAGGGGGCCTCATTAAAGAGGAGCTGATATGTAACACCCTAAATGGTAAAATTTTAAATTTGGTAAAAAGTAAGTTTAAAATGGTAAAAAGTAAAATTTGCAATGTGGAATGTGTTGCCTCCAGAATCCACAAGGTTTAAAAGATGTTGAGCTTGTGGGTGTTGAGGGTCAATGGCTGTTTCTTGACAGTGTCAGGGATGGAGTGATTCTTGACTTGCTAAATAATTTTTAGGAATTTAACCAAGGCAATGAGGCCTTGTACTGTGTGTGGGCAATGGCACATTTTCTCTTTGTGAACTCATTTGTGAGTGTTTGCATGTCCTGAATAAGTGTGTGAACTGACTCTCCTTAGAGGAAGATGTCATCAGTGTGATGAAATTCCTGTGCTCCTGGAGAAGGTTGGATGAAGTTCGGAAGTTGCCTTCAAACATTGTGTGTAAACATGCATTAGGGGGTGCATAGATCTTCTGGAGGCCTGGAGGACCAGTCAAGAACAAAATGGACTTCCGCTTCAGTAGGAAGAGGCTGGGTACTGCTTTCCATCTATTTTGGGATTCTTCACAAAGACAGGTTTATTTCTATTTTTAACTGGTCTGCAAAGGCTATAAATACAAGCTGTACTGTATTATGAAGTCTTAGGCTTTGCTTGGGCACCATGCAGTTACAACAGAGACCTCAGCTGATCCCACGGGTAGCTGTGAAGTTGCAATGACCCTATGGTGATGCCCCAAGTTAAGGCAAAGTGTGGAGGTGGTATGAGGGCTTTGTACCTTGCACTGCACAGTCATTGGGGAAGAGAGGTAACCTTGGGCAAGGAATCTCCTTTTAGCAGAGGACCATTTTTAGGAAACGGCTCAGCTGTGTGCTGTCAGCAAGCAAAACTCCTGGCATTTGGAGAAATGGGTGCCATGGTTTAGAAGAGAGGATTTGAGTGTTATACAGCATCATCCTCTATAAATGAAGAATGTGTAATATTAGTCTGTTTGTTCACTGCTATAAAGAAATACCTGAGACTGAGTAATTAATTAAGAGGTTTAATTGGCTCACAGTTTCACAGGCTGTACAGGAAGCATGATTCTGGCATCTGTGTAGCTTCTGGGGAGGCCTCAGGAAACTTCCAATTGTGGCAGAAGTTGAAGGGGAAGCTGGCATGTCTTACATGGCTGGAGCAGGAGCAAGAGAGTGAAGGGGAGGTGCTATACACTTTTAAACAACTAGATCTCACAAGAACTCATTCAGTATTACAAGAACAGTGCTGAGGGTATGGTGCTAACCCATTCATGAGAATTCCACCCCCCCCCTGTTCCAATCACCTCTCACCAGGTTCCACCTCCAACACTAGGGATTACGATTAAACATGAGATGCTGTGCTCAGTGGCTTACACCTGTAAGCACTTTGAGAGGCTGAGGCGGGTGGATCCCTTGAACCCAGGAGTTTGAGACCAGCCTGGGAAACATGACGAAACCCTGTCTCTACAAAAAAACAAAAATCAGCCAGGTGTGGTGGTGTGCATCTTTAGTCCCAGCTACTTGGGAGGCTGAGGTGGGAGAATCTCTTGAGTCCGGGAGGTCAAGCCTGCAGTGACCTGTGATCACCCCGCTGAACTCCCGCCTGGGTGACAGAGCGAGACCCTGTTTTTACAAAAAACAAAACCCAGAAATACACTTGACTATGAGATTTGGGTGGGGACACAGATCCAAACCGTATCAAACCATATCGAAACCTCTTTTATTATCTATAAATTTGCTTGGTTACTGCAATTTTTACACTGCCTTGTTTGCTGCATAAGATAAATTAGCAGAGTAGCCACCCAATGTGGCTTTTTACTGTCACATTTTGAATTACTCCTGTCAAGCCATTGACCTGTAAAAGCCAATGGCATGCTGGATGGCACTGTTCTTGAGGCGATTGCTCAGGATTTGCACCTCCTTGCTTCTGTTTAGTTTGGTCCTAGCCTGTGATCACTTCTCCATTTTGTCTTTCTAGCTTCACACTGAATTTTCATTTCTAAACCTCTCCTTGGGTGTCTGTCTGTCCCTGACTGATTGGCATTTCCCAGCCCCCTTCTATTCAGGAGACTCTGTGGGCTAGCTCAGTGGACTAGCCTAAGTGACAGTTTAAGCTAGGGAAAGGGAGAACTTACCCAAACATGTTCATTGGACAGGAAAATGATATAGAAAATAAAAATAATAATTCTCTGTCATTAGTTAAAACATTCCTTCAAAAGACCCTTATGTTGTTCGACAATTAAGACATAACTGAATCTACTGAACATATTTAAAGGTTATAGGCAGCCTAGAGTTTGGGATAGAAGAAAATGAGATAAAATAAACAAAAAAGAGACGTTTGCCCTTTGCCTTGATCCAAATGCTAAAATGCTAGATAGAAATGCCATATCAATATATTAGGCTGCACGTCATTAGAAGAAACCTAAAATATTATTCTGTTTACTGTTAAAAATTACTTGTAAAATTTTGAACTTGCTTTTCTAACTCTAAACACAAGTGAAGTTCAATGTAAAAATGTATATTTCCTTCTAAATATTAGCCAGTTAATCATATATGTGTGTAAATATGGAAAATATGCTTCTCTTTTCATTTAAATTCTTAAATTATTTAGGACTAAATAGAATTTAAGGAAGAGATGCTTCTGGCATCTTTGCCCCTACTTTCCTGCCTCCATCCAATCTCCATATTATTCCTACACTAGTCTTATGTTTTCCAACATTACAGATTACTCAATTCACAATATACAGAGGTCAAATTAGTATATTGTCAACCTTGTTTTTTTTTTTTTTTTTTTTGTTGACGCATATTTAGAAATCATACTTATTAAATATATTATGTTCAAAATAATTGAATGGGTTAAGAAATCTTGACAATGTGCAGAATTTATGGTTATTTGTTTTTTGCTTTTTTTTTTTTTTTTTTACTCTGGATGACGCGTTTGGCATGAGTAACTCTCATACGTGGTAAGTGATGGCTCCATATAGGCCAGCCATTTAGTGCTTTATTTGGACTTAATTTTTGTTGTTGTGACATTCCAACCAATCATAAAATGTCACAGATGAAATTAAAGCAAACCAAGATTATATAGCTTAACATTTTATTTAGTTTTGGGCCATATTAAGATGCCTTTGTTTATACAGTTTTTTCCTATAATAGGTTTTATAATTGCTATCTTAAAATAGTAAATGCAACTCAATGTATCATAACTTACTTAAATTGGATGTGGATAAAATGTGTAAACATACGCTTTGCAAAAGTGTGTGCAGTTTTATGTTGTAAGATTAAGTAATATATTGTAATTTGTATACACATTTCTAGAAAAGAAAATATTAAAGCAAATAATTTATACAAAGCACTTATCTGTAGACAGTTTTCAATAGATGGTTGTTCTCTTCTTACCAGCCTATAACCTATAACTTGCTTTGGTTTATGTTAACAGATATTAAAGCCACTTGAATATAAGAATATTGATATTATACCTGAAAAATATAAAATATTTTTCTTATAAAAGACTGAATTATTTTAAAGTCTTCAAAGTTGTCTACTAATTTATGTTATCATCATTAAATAATGACCTTATCATTAAATAAATGACCTTCCTCTAAGAGGTTAGGGGTTACTTGACATCCTTTTTAATTATTTCAAAACAATAAGAGATGTATTTCCATATTTCCAGAAATAATGTTATTCTTATAAGAAATATTATTTTCAAATATCCATTGCAAGTGGGCTAAAATAATAAATTAAGAAAACATTGACATTGTGAGAATTTATGGCTTATTCTGCTTGAAGCATTGGATTGTGATTTGAGTTTACTAGGAAAATATCCCAGATATCCTCCTTTTCTTCCTGTATTTTACGTAGTACTGGCCAATTAGAAAAACCAAACAAAAATCTTTATGCTGCTAAATGAAATGAGTGTTTGTACTTGTGACTCAAGTTTGTAGTAATGTGCTTTACTTTGGAATTTAAAAGAGTTTGGTTGTGCAAGAGAGGATGTGTGCTAATTATGCCTCTAGAAAGGGGCAAGTCTGAGAAATCTGCCCCCAAAACCATGGAAATCTCTCTCTCTCTCTCTCTCTCTCTCTCTCTCTCTCTGTTAATCTCTGTTTGGGAAAAAAGAAAGACAAAGAAAACTATGGTGACAAAGAGAAAGAGTTTAGGTTTACATGTGTGCTCATGAAGTCTATCAATAGAAACAGGAAAGTGGGGAAGTCAGAGAGATGTATGGATAAAAGGAAGGGAGGTAAACATTGTGTCTGGGGCTTTTGTGTCATGATGAATTCCTCCCTAAAAGAAGAGCTGGCTGGAAGCCCTGGGTAAAGCTGCTTCCATTTCCAATCTCCTTTTCACTTATCTCTACTATTTAGTATATGGTTAATTATTTTTACAAATCATTTCCCTCTTGCCTTCTTCACTACAAATCAGTTGCTAAGTGACTGGGAGATAGAGTGACCTCTGAATTTAATCTGCTCATTATATCTTTAGATTTTTCCACATCACTTAAGGGATGGATTTCTTCATGTAAGTTCAGCACCTCTCCAGGATTCAAGTTGACATTTCACCTAATTAATAGCCCCTATTGACCTACTTATTTTGAGGATGTATAATTAAAGCAATACTACTAGTTGTTCAGAGGAATTAGGATTTCATTTTGCCTTTTAAATTAATTGCCCAAAGTGTTATTTTTTTTCTTATGGCTTATTATTATGCCCATATGTGTTATAATAAACATATTTTGAAAGGCCATCCTTACAAAAATTTAAAATGTTGAACTTTTAAGATTTAAAAATAAGTCTAGGCTGAGCAGGTGGCTCACACCTGTAATCCCAGCACTTTGGGAGGCCACGGTGTGCGGATCACGAGGTCGGGAGATGGAGACCATCCTGGCTAACACAGTGAAACCCTGTCTCTACTAAAAATAGAAAAAATTAGCCAGGTGTGGTGGCGGGCGCCTCAGGAAGCTGAGGCAGGAGAATCACTTGAACCTTGGAGGCAGAGGTTACTTACAGTGAGCCGAGATTGCGCCATTGCACTCCAGCCTGGGTGACAGAGCAAGACTCCATTTCAAAATAAATAAATAAATAATAAGCCTAGATGTATGTACAATATTTTAATCTAATGGGAATTCCTTAAAGGCACTAATTTTGGCTTTTTATTTTTGAGTTGTTCATTTTTGTTCATGAAGTCCTCAGTATAGTGCCTCACTCAGAATAGATACTGTTAAATATTTATAGAATTATTCATTGAATCAGCATGATGAGAATTGGAATAAATTTTCTTTTAAAAATGAGGTTAATATTAAACATGACTATACATACAAATAATTCTACTTCTCTTTATAAGTAATTCTAAATAAAAATCAAAATGATCTTGTGGACAACATTCCATTTCTATTTTTAATTTGAGACTTGTAGTCAATATGTATTTATCTTCTGTGATGTGAATTGTTATTTACTTATCTATCAAATTATATATATATGAGCACATATATAGCATTTACCATATAGGAGATAATGTGTTTTATGCTTTACAAATATGTGTCTTATTAATGAGGAATCATTAAGGAAAATAATACCATCTTTTCTTTCCAGTAACTATTTAGAAAAAAAACCATGTATAATTCACATGTGTACATATACAAACCTAGCAATGATGTGGAGAATACAAGGATGTTACATGCTGAGTATTCTGTGTGTCAGGTGATGGCTGTGGTGGTGGTATACAGAGTTTCTTGGAATAACCAAGGAGCTGAGTTGTATGCCACTTAATAGATATAATGACAAAATGCATTGAGATATGTTGAAGGAAAAGATATAACTAGGCAAAAAATAATGGTTTGGATACTTCACCTGTGTAAATGGTTTTTGTGATTCTTAGTGAAACCTGAACTGGTAGTATCTGTTGAACTAATTTAAGAATAGTTTATTGATTTTACAAATTATAAGGATGACAGAAAAAAATCTTGTTTCTCTATATTAATATAATTCTGTACAGAATATTTTAGAAGAATAAATGAAATACTTGTGTCTAGGTTCAGGCCCCAAATACATGAATTTTAGGAACAACCAGCGGAGAAAAAATCAATTCCTAAGAGGCAATTTTTAAGATGTTTCAAGTGTTTGCTGGCCAAATTTTAGTGAGAAATGTAATCTGTGTTTAATGCATAGCATTTGGGCATTTAGATGTGACTCCTTATTGCCTCATGGATGAGACGTATAAATTTTGAAAGTTTCCTAACCATTTACCATTTAGACCTCTGGTTTCTCTACAAAAATAAGTTGCTGAGGTGTTTACTATGTTTTCCTTCAGTTCAAAATATATGAATCTGTTATTCTTTCTCATGCTGTAATAGTTCACCTTATTAAAAATATGCATTTTTCATTATGAAACAAACATACATAAAAGCACAGAGTTATTAATGTGCATATTTCTATCTATATCTTCTAAAACTATATTTGTATCTATATTTGTTTTAAAAGATTGGGGACGTATTATAATATTCTTTTGTTACCAATTTTTTCCACTTTACAATATGTTATGAACATGTATCCGTGTCATGATTTATAAATAACTAAGTGGAATTATGTTCTATTTCTAACAGTAATTACTTCATCATTTCCTTTTTATTGAACATTTAGTGTTTCTATTATTTTATTATAAATAATGCTGTGGTAAACATTCTTATGGATTAATCTTATGGATTAAAATATAGATATTTGATTACTTCTTTAGTATAAGTTCTTAGGTATGGCATTGCTATTTAAATCTTAATTACATTGTTTTTCTTTCAACTTTTTCTGTTGTGGCAAAATACACAGAACAAAATTTGCCATCTTCACCATTTTTAATTGTACAATTGAGTAGTATTAAGTACATTGATCATGTGCAACTATCACCAACAATAGCATGTCGGAATTTCCTTCATTTTTAAGGATGAATACTTTTCCATTGTACATATATAGCACATTTTGCTAATCCATTCATCCCTGGATGGACACTTGAATTGCTTCCATGTTTTAGCTATTGTGAATAATGCTGCTATGAAGACAGGTGTACAAATACCTCTTTGAGACCCTGCTTTCAATTCTTTTGGGCATATAACCAGGCATGGAATTGCTGGATTATATGGTAATTCTATTTTTGATTTTTTAAGGTACTGCTGTGCTGTTTTCCATGGTGGCTCTACTAATTTTCATTTTCACCAATAGTGCACAAGGTTTCAAATTTCTCCACATCCTAAACAAAACTTGATATTTTCTGTAGTTTTGTTTGTTTGATTTTTTATTTTATTTTTTAAAATAATAGCCATCCCAATGGATGTGAGGTGGTAACTTGAGTACTTGAATGGCTTTTCTTTTTGAGACAGAGTCTCACTCTGTCGCCCAGGCTGGAGTGCAGTGGCACAATCTCAGCTCACTGCAACCTCCGCCTCCCGGGTTCAAGCGATTCTCCTGCCTCAGTCTCCTGAGTAGCTGGAACTACAAGTGAGCACCACCATGACTGGCTAATTTTTTGTATTTTTATTAGAGACGGGGTTTCACCATGTTGGCGATCATGGTCTTGATCTCCTGACCTCAAGATCCACCCTCCTTGGCCTCCCAAAAGTGCTGGGATTACAGGCATGAGCCACTGCACCCAGCCAACTTGAATATTTAAAAAAAATTATTTAGTGTTAGTTTCTACATATTTTGGATTTGAATCTCTTTTTATCCATATTATTTGAAAATATTTTCTCTCACTCCATAGGTTGCCTTTTCACTCTATTGACAGTATCCTTTGATGCACAAGTTTTTAATTTTTATGAAGTTCCAATTTGTCTAGTTTTGCTTTTGTTGCCTGTGTCTTTCGTGTTATATCCATGAAATAATTGACAATTCAATATTGTGAAGATTTGTTCTGTGTTTTCTTATAATAGTTTGATCATTTTTTGCTCTTACGTTTAAATCTTTAATCCATTATTAGTTAACTTTTGCATTTGGTGTTAGGTAAGGGTACAACTTCATTTGTTTGCATGTGGATACACAGTTTTCCCAGTACTGTTTGTTGAAAAGGCTGTCCTTTCACCATTGAATGGTCTTGGCATCCTGGTTGAAAATTAATTGACTGTTTATGCCAAGGTTTATTTCTAGGGGTCCTATTCTATTTCAGTGGTCTGTACATCAGTCTTTATGCTAGTACCATACAGTTTTGTAGCTTTGTGGTAGGTTTTGAAATCAGGAAGTGTGGGTCCTTCTGTTTTGTTCTTTTTTCAAGATTGTTTTGGCTACTTAAGGTTCCTTGAGACTTCATATGAATTTTAGGGTGGATTTGTTTGTTTTTGCAAAAATCAATGTGATTCTGATAAGGATTGCATTGAGTTTGCATATAGCATTGGCTAGTATTGACATCTTAATATTAAGACATCCAGTCTATGAACATGAGATGTCTTTCTATTTTTTATGCCTTTTAAAAATACATTTCAGTATTTTTTTCTTTAGTTTTCATTGTACAAGTCTTTTACCTTCTTGGTTAAGTCAATCCTTAAGTATTTCATTCTTTGTGATGCTATTATAATTTGAAATGTTTTTATAATTTCCTTTTCAGATTGTTCATTGTTAGCATATAGAAATGCAATTGATTTTTATGTGTTAACTTTGTATCCTGATGCTTTGCTGAATCTGTTTATCAGTTCTAACAGGTTTTTTTGTTTGTTTGTTTGTTTGTTTTCTTTTAGGAATCTTAAGGGTTTTCTATGTAGTAAAACATTATCTGTGAACAAAGATAATTGTACTTCTTCCTTTCAAATTTGGATGTCCTTTCTTTATTTCCGTCTTTCCTGTTTTTTTCCCTAATTGCTCTGGCTGAAACTTCCAGAAATTTGTTGAAGAGAAGGGGTAAAAGTGAACATCCTTACCTTGTTCCTGATGTTAGACAAATATCTTTTGCTCCTTCACGATTGAATATGATGTTCATGATGAGTTTTTCATATATGGTTCTTATTATGTTGAGATAGTTTCCTTCTATTTTTAGTTTGTTGAGTGTTTTTTTAAATCACAAAAGGGTATTGAATTTTGTCAAATGCTTTTTCTGCATCAATTAAAATAATCACATAATGTTTTTATTCATTCTATTAATGAGATGTATATACCACATTGATTGATTTTTGTATGTTGAACCATCCTTGCATTCTAGCAATAAATCTCACTTGGTCATAGTATATAATCCTTTTAATGTGTTGCTAGTATTTTGTTGCTAAGAGTTTGTCAATATTTTGTTGAGGATTTTTCCATCAATATTCACAGGGATACTGGCCTACAGTTTTAAATTCTTGTGGTATCTTTGTCTGGCTTTTGTTTCAGGGCAATGTTGGTCTCATAGAATGAGTCTGGAAGTGTTTACTTCTATTCAATTTTTAGGGAAAGTTTGAAAATAATTGGAGTTAGTTCTTCTTGGTACGGTAGAATGGTAGAATTTACCAGTGAAGCCATTAGGTCCAGGGCTTTTTCTTTGCCAGGATATTTTTGATTATTGATCTAATTTCCTTGCTAGTTACAGGTCTATTCAGATTTTGTGGTTTTCTAAATTGAGTCTGTAGTAGTAGGTTTTGTGTTTCTAGGAGTTTGTCCATTTCATTTAGTTTTACAAATTTGTTGGCATACAATTAATCATAGTAATGTCGTATTGTCCTATTCCTTTTGTTAGAATTTATAGTACTGTCCCCACTCATATATCCACTTTCATTTCTGATTTCGGCAATTTGAGTCCTCTCTCTTTATCTTAGTAAATCCAGCTAAAGATTGTCAATTTTGTTTATCTTTTTAAAAAACAAACTTTTGGTTTTGACAGTTTCCTTTATTGCTTTCCTATTCTCTATTTTGTTGGTGTCTGCTCAAATCTTTGTTATTTTCTTCCATCTGCCAGGTTCGAGTTTAATATGTTCTTCTTTTTCTAGTTCCTTAAGTTGTAAAATTAGGTCGTTATTCAAGATCTTTCTCTCTTTTGTATTGTAAGCATCTGCAGCTCTAAATTTCTCCCTTAGCATTGCTTTTGCAGTGGCTTATAGGTTTTGTTATGTTGTATTTTCATTTTAATTTATCTCCTAGTATTTTATAATTTCTCGTATGATTTCTTATTTGATCCATTGGTTGTCTAAAAGTGTTTTTATTAATTTCTACAAATTTCTGAATTTTTAAGTTTTTCTCTGTTATTGGTTTCTAACTTCATTCTATTGTGACCAGAGAAGATATGTGTATTACATCTTGGACCAACATATGGCCTATTCTGGAGTATGTCCCATGTGCACTTGAGAATAATGTGTACTTTTTTGTTTTGGGGAAGATGGTTCTATATATATCTGTTAGCTATTGTTCATTTATTGTGCTGTTCAAGTTCTCTATTTACATATACTTTGTATTTGTGTGGTTGTTATATTTACTCTTTAGAATAGGGTGTTGAAGTCTCCAACTACTATGGTAGATCTGTCAATTTCTCCTTCCAATTTTGTGAATTTTTGCTTCCTATATTTTGGTGGTCTATTATTAGGTGAATAAATGTTTATAATTGTTATATCTTCTTTTATATTGAATGCTTTATTAATACAGTGCCCTGTTTGTCTCTTGTAAATTTTTTTGTTTTAAAGTTACTATGTCTGATATTAGTATAACCATCCCTGTTCTCTTGTGGTTACTATTTGCATAGAATATCCTTTTTAGTTTGTTTTCAAGACAAGGTCTCACTTTGTTGCCCAGGCTGGAGTGCAGTGGTGTAATAATGGCCCATTGCAGGCTTGAACTCCTGGCTCAAGTGATCCTCCTGCCTCAGCCTCCTGAGTAGCTAGGAATACAGGTGTGCACCACCATACCCAGCTAATTATATATATATATATATAATTTAATTTCCTTGCTAGTTACAGGTCTATTCAGATTTTATGGTTTTCTAAATTGAGTCTGTAGTAGTAGGTTTTGTGTTTCTAGGAGTTTGTCCATTTAATTTAGTTTAACAAATATATATATATAGTACAGACAAGGTCTTGATATGTTGCCCAGGCTGGTCTTGAACTCCTGACCTGAAGAGATCCTCCCAATGTGCTAGATGCACAAAATATATTTTTCCATCCTCTGACTTTCAGTCTATTTCTGTCTTTGGATCTAAAGTGAATCACTTATAGATAGCATATATTTGGATGATTTTTTTAAAAAAAAATCCATTCTGCCCATCTGTCTTTTGATAGAATAATTTAATCTACTTACATTTAAAGCAATTACTGAGAAGGAGGAAACTCTGGCATTTTGGTAATTGCTTTCTCTATGCCTCAGAGCTTTTTTCCCCTAATTTCCTACATTACTGTCTGTCTTTCTTTCTCTCTCTCTCTCTCTTTCTTTCTTTCTTTCTTTCTTTCTTTCTTTCTTTCTTTCTTTCTTTCTTTCTTTCTTTCTTTCTTTCTCTCTTTCTTTCTCTTCTCTCTCTTTCTTTCTTTCTTTCTTTCTTTCTTTCTTTCTTTTGTTTGTACGGAAACATTTTAATTCCCTTCTGATTTTCTTTTGTGTAGGTTCTATAACTATTTTTGTGTCTGTGTCTAGCATGGGGATTACATTTAACATGTTAAAGTTGTAGCACACCAATTCGACTTTATAGCAACTTAACTTCAATAACATACAAAACTCTGCTTTTTTCTAGTTTTGTCCTTAATCCCTTTATTTAGTTATTGATGTTATAAATTACGTTTACACTGTGTGTGTCCAAAAACAAGCAGTTCTCAGTGCATTAGCCTCTTAAATTATGTAGAAAGCAAAGAGTAGAATTACAAACCATTGTTGCAATAAAGCTAACTTTTATAATCATCTATATATTTTCCTTTACTGAGTTTTTATTTCCTCACATGGCTTTGAGTATCCTTTCATTTTAACCCGAATGACTTTATTTAGCATTTCTTGCAAAGCAGGTCTAGTGGTAGTGAACTCTTGCAGCTTTTGTTTCTCTGGAAATGTCTTAATTTCTTTCCTACTTTTGAAAGACATTTTGGTTAGACATTAGATTCTTGGTTGACACTTTTTTTCTTTTAGCACTTTGAATATATTAGCCTACTCCCTTCTGCCCTCCAAAGTTTCTGATTAGAAATCTAATAATAATCTTACTAAGAATCTCTTGTATGTGCTGAATCACTTCTTTCTCACTGCTTTCAATATTCTCTCTGTCTTTGTCTTTCAACAGTTTAATTTTAATGTGTTTCAGCATGGGGTCTTTTTGATTCATCCAACTTGGCATTTGTTGATCTTCTTAGGTGTTTATATCTTTCATCAGACTTGGGAAGTTTTGGCAGTTATTCATTTATATAATCTTTCTACCACTCTCTCTGTCTCCTCTTCTTTTGAAACTCCACAGTGTATGAGTTCGTTCACTTAATGGTATTCCATAGGTTGTTTAGGCTTTGTTTACTCTTCTCAGTCTTTCTGTTCTTCAGAATCAATAATTTTTATTGTTCTGTCGTCAAGTTCATCGATTCTTTACTCTGCAGCTCAAATCTTCCTTGGAATTTGTCTCATGATTTTTTTTTTTTTTTTTTTTTTCACTTCACTTGTACTTTTCAGCTCTAGAATTTCTTTTTTTTTTCCTTTTTAGGATTTCTCTTTATTAATATTTTTATTGTTCATATGTTATTTTCTTGACTTTTTCCATGTCTTCCTTCAGTTCTTTTTTTTTTTTTTTTTTTTTTTTTTTTTTTTTTTTTTTGTTGAGACGGAGTCTTGCTCTGTCACCCAGGCTGGAGTGCAGTGGCGCGTTCTCAGCTCACTGCAAGCTCCGCCTCCTGGGTTCACGCCATTCTCCTGCCTCAGCCTCTGGGGTAGCTGGGACTACAGGCGCCCGCCACCACGCCCAGCTAGTTTTTTGTATTTTTTAGTAGAGGTGGGGTTTCACCGTGTTAGCCAGGATGGTCCTGATCTTCTGACCTCGTGATCCACCCGTCTCGGCCTCCCAAAGTGCTGGGATTACAGGCTTGAGCCACCGCGCCGGCCTTCCTTCAGTTCTTTGAGCATCTTTGAGAGAGTTGTTTTAAAGTCTTTGTCTAATAGTTTTGCCATCTGACCTTTCTCAGGGATCGTTTTCTGTCTATTTTTTTCTTTGACTGAGCTATACTTTCCTTTTTTTTGGTATGACTTGTGACTTTTGTTGAAAACAACATAATTTGTTTTAAATTTTTATTTTTTGTGAGTACATGAGATATAGGTGTGCATGAGATATTTGATAAAGGCATACAATGCATAAAAATTACATCGTGGTAAATAGGGTATCCATCACCTTAAGCATTTATCCTTTGTGTCACAAATAATGCAATTATAAATACTTTTGGTTATCTTTAAATGTATTATATTATTGAACATTGAATTATTATTTAATCAGATTTTTCAATTTTTTCTTATAGAGTTGTTTGAGCTCCTTATATATTGTCTTATTAATACTTTTGTTAGGTGGATAGTTCGCAAATACTTTCTCCCATTCTATGGGTTATCTCTTCACTTCATTGACTGTTTCCTTTGCTGTGGAGAAGTTTTTCACTTGTTATCCTATTTGTCCATTTTTGCTTTGGTTGCCTGTGTTTGTGGGGTATTCCTCAAGAAATATTTGCCCAGTTGAATGTCCTGGAGAGTTTCACCAAAGTTTTCTTATAGAAGTTTTATAGTTTGAGGTCTTACATTTAAGACTGTAATCCATTTTGATTTGAATTTTGCTTATTGTGAGAGATTAGGGTCTAGCTTTATTCTTCTGCATATAGATATCTAGTTTTCTCAGCACCATTTGTTGAAGAGACTGTCCTTTCCCCAATGTATGTTCTTGGCAGCTTTGTTGAAAATGAGTTCACTGTAGATGTATGGATTTGTTTCTGGGTTCTCTCTTCTGTTCCATTGGTCTGTGTGTCTATTTTTATGCCAGTACCATACTGCTTTGGTTACTATAGCTCTGTAATATAATTTGAAGTCAGGTAATGTGATTCCTCCAGATTTGCTCTTTTTGCTCAGGACAGTTTTGGCTCCTCTGGGTATTTTGTGGTTCCATATACATTTTAGGACTGTTTTTCCTGTTTCTATGAAGAATGTCATTGGTACTTTGATAGGGAATGAATCAAATCTGTAAATTACGTTGAGTAGGGTGTAGACATTTTAACAATATTGACTCCTCCAATCCATAAACATGGACTATTTTTCCATTTTACTGTGTTCTCTTCAATTTTTTTCACCAATGTGAAAACTGAAAATTTGAATCTACTAATATGATAACTATGGAAATCAGATTCTCCTTCTATCCTAAAGTTTGCTGTTTTTAACTTTTGTTTTGTTTTGTTTTTGATTGGCATGGGCTTTCTTCATACTGAGGATTAGCCTAGAAATTGTGAGCCTTCAACAGACTCCAGAGTTCCAAAATAGTTACCTCATGCAGATTCTGTCAGTGCAATTGTTGTCTAGGTAGGGAGGCAGGTTTCTGGTGCTTCCTACTTCACCTTTTATTCATTAACAGTGCTTTAAATTTTATATATGTGAATACATCAGTGCTGTCATTTTCATGTGCTTCTTAAACATTGCTTTAGAAATGTATCCATATTGTTACATTTAGATCCAGTTTATTCACTTCAAGTCTTGTTCCTTCATGAATAAATTTCTCTCATGGTAGTTGTTAATTTTGTTGACTTTTTTACTATTAAAAACTGAGAAATAATGAACATGATCCCTGCTTGCATTTTGTGTCAAGTTTCTCAGTATAGATACATAGAAGGGGAATCATTGATTTGTTTAGTTTACATGGCTTCAACGTTACCAATTATTGTCAATTTGTTCTTTAATATTGTTGTATAGGAACAAGCAATTAGAATCTTATATACTAACTATTGTATTAATCTTTGTATTTCCCTATAAAATTGCCAACATTAGGTATTATCAGAAACTATTGATTTATCTCCAGAAATTCTATTTAATTATTTTATTGGTTAAAATAATTGGTGGTTGCTATTGCCATGTCTATCTAAACAATCCCGTTGTCTTCAGTGGAGAGCAGTTTGTTTTTTTCAATTCGTATGCCAATTTTAAAAATTTCATTTAATTTCCAGGGTACTATTGAATAGAAACAATGATAGCAGACATCTTTATATTTTATTAAACCTGAGAGGCAATGTCCCTTTTTCTTGTTTTCATCATTAAATATGATATTTGTTGCTTTTGATAGATAGCTCTTACCCAGTTATGAAAAATGTCCTTTTTTCTAGTTGGCGAAATGTATTTGTGTGTTTTAATCATGAATAGATTTGAAGTGGTATCAAATTATTTTCTCTATCTTTGAATAGGACAAGGATTTTTCTCTTTTAATGAGTTAAATATATTGAATTATATTATTAGATATTCTCAATTTGCCACATGCTTGCATACTTTGGATAAACTGTACTTGGTTTTGTGTATTTTTTTCCTAACATATAATTTTGGTTGATAATTTTTTAAATTTTTCACCTGTGTGTTCATAAGATTGTACTATAATTTTCTTGTCTTATATTATCTTTGTATGATAGTTTATGAACCTCAACAAATTAGTAGGAGAATTTCTCACTTTTTTGTTGTTTTATAACAGTTTGTATAAAAAGCAAGAGATAGTTATACTTTTCTATACTGTCCTTAAGATTTTTTTAAGCTTGATTTATCAATTACTGAGGAAGATGTATTAAAATCTCTCCAATTCTGTGAAGAAACTCATTGGTAGCTTGATGGGGATGGCATTGAATCTGTAAATTACCTTGGGCAGTATGGCCATTTTCACGATATTGATTCTTCCTATCCATGAGCATGGTATGTTCTTCCATTTGTTTGTGTCCTCTTTTATTTCTCTAAGCAGTGGTTTGTAGTTTTCCTTGAAGAGGTCCTTTACATCCCTTGTAAGTTGGATTCCTAGGTATTTTATTCTCTTTGAAGCAATTGTGAATGGAAGTTCGTTCATGATTTGGCTCTCTGTCTGTCTGTTACTGGTGTATAAGAATGCTTGTGATTTTTGCACATTAATTTTGTATCCTGAGACTTTTCTGAAGTTGCTTATCAGCTTAAGGAGATTTTGGGCTGAGATAGATAAATTTTTCAGACATGATATTGACTGAGATGAAAGGCAGTTTGTAACAAATATAAAGAATATACTATATTTGTGTGACATTTTGAAATTACAAAATATGCAAAAATGATTATATATTGCTTTTAAGTATGTATAATTGTGGGGTAAAACGTATTGGACACCATGTTAACATAAGTTTAATCTTGGTGGGAAGTACAAAAATTCCATTATATCATTTTCTGTATGTTCAAAATATTCTGTAAGTTTGCAAAGTTTTAAGAAGAGGCAAAGTCATCTAATGGTAGTAATGCCTAATTAGGTACTGAGTTATTTGAGAATGACACAGCAACATCAGAGAAACCCAAATAAATTCTTTTCAGTTCAATTAAACACATTTTGTTGAATGTTTACTGTGTTCAAAATGCACTATTTAAACACTATCAATATGTGACTTCGGTTTCTGGCAAGGATTGATAAGATGTTCTGAAAATCACTATCAGTGCAAAATCTCTAAAGATGTTAACATAAAATACATAAAATATCTTTCAGAATTCAGAGCTGAGTTGTCAAAAATAAAAGCATGAAAAGTTCTGAGAAGTTGAAAACAATGTGAAAGGATACATGCAGAGAAGTAAATGAGCTGAGATCACTGTTTGTCACAGACCATCTGCTGATGTCTGATGACTGGAACTTTACTTCTTTTTTTATTTTTATTTTTTATTATACTTTAAGTACTGGGATACATGTGCAGAACGTGCAGGTTTGTTACATAGGCATACACGTGCCCTGGTGGTTTGCTGCACCCATCAACTCATCATCTACATTAGGTATTTCTCTGAATGCTATCCCTTCCTTGTCAGGTGGCCCCCACCCTGACAGGCTCCTGTGTGTGATGTTCCCCTCCCTCTGTCCATGTGTTCTCATTGTTCATCTCCCACTTATGAGTGAGAACATGCAGTGTTTGGCTTTTGGTTCCCGTGTTAGTTTGCTGAGAATGATGGTTTCCAGCTTCATCCATAGCCCTGCAAAGGACATGAACTCATCCTCTTTATGGATGCATAGTATTGCATGGTGTATATGTGCCACATTTTCTTTATCCAGTCTATAACTGATGAGCATGTGGGTTGGTTGCAAGTCTTTGCTATTGTGAACAGTGCTGCAATAAACATACACGTGCATGTGTCCTTATAGTAGAATGATTTATAATCCTTTGGATATATACCCAGTAATGGGATTGCTGGATCAAATGGTATTTCTGGTTCTAGATCCTTGAGGAATCGCCACACTGTCTTCCACAATGGTTGAACTTATTTACACTCCCACCAATATTGTAAAAGCATTCCTATTTCTCCACATCCTCTCCAGCATCTTTGTTTCCTGACTTTTTAAGGGTCGCCATTAAAACTGACATGAGATGTTATCTCATTGTGGTTTTGATTTGCATTTCTCTAATGACCAGTGATGATGAGCTTTTTTTTCGTATGTTTGTTGACTGCATAAATGTCTTCTTTTGAGAAGTGTCTGTTCGTATCCTTCACCCACTTTTTGATGGGGTTGTTTGCTCTTTTGTTTTAAATTTGTTTGAGTTCCTTGTAGATTCTGGATATTAGCCCTTTGTCAGATGAATACATTGCAAAAATTTTCTCCCATTCTGTAGGTTGCCTGTTTCACTTTGGTGATAGTTTCTTTTGCTGTGCAGAAACTCTTTAATTAGATCCCATTTGTCAATTTTGGCTTTTGTTGCCATTGCTTTTGGTGTTTCAGTCATGAAATATTTGCCCATGCCTATGTCCTGAATGGTATTACCTAGGTTTTCTCCTAGGGATTTTATGGTTTTAGGTCTTATGTTTAAGTCTGTAATCCATCTTGAGTTAATTTTTGTATAAGTTGTAAGGAAGGGGTCCAGTTTCAGTTTTCTGCATATGGCTAGCTAGTTTTCCCAACACCATTTATTAAATAGGGAATCCTCTCCCCATGGTTTGTTTTTGTCAGGTTTGTCGAAGATCATCTGATTGTAGATATGTGGCATTATTTCTGAGGTCTCTGTTCTGTTCCATGGTCAATATATTTGTTTTGGTACCAACACTATGCTGTTTTTGTTACTGTAGCCTTGTAGTATAGTTTGAAATCTGGTAGCGTGATGCCTCCAGCTTTGTTCTTTTTGCTTAGGATTGCCTTGGCTATACAGGCTCTTTTTCATTTCCGTATGAAATTTAAAGTACTTTTTTCTAATTCTGTGAAGAAAGTCAATGGTAGCTTGATGAGGAAAGCATTGATCTATAAATTACTTTGGGCAGTATGGCCATTTTCACAATATTGATTCTTCCTAACCATGAGCATGGAATGTTTTTCCATTTGTTTGTGTCTTCTCTTATTTCCTGAGCAGTGGTTTGTAGTTCTCCTTGCTCTTCAAGGTCTTTCACATCCCTTGTAAGTTGTTTTCCTAGGTATTTTGTTCTCTTCGTAGCAATTGTGAATGGGAGTTCACTCATGATTTGGCTCTCTGTTTGTCTACTGTTGGTGTATAGGAATGCTTGTGATTTTTGCACATTGATTTTGCATCCTGAGACTTTGCTGAAGTTGCTTATCAGCTTAAGGAGATTTTGGGCTGAGACAATGGGTTTTCTAAATATAAAATCATGTCATCTGCAAACAGAGACAATTTGCCAGCCATCTTGCCAGCCACTCAGAACTTCAGTTCTTAAAAGGTAGTAGGCAGAGTACAGGAAACAAGATTTACACCTATGTATAGTGGGAAGTCATACTGGAGACCTGCATAGAGCTTACTATAGGAAGTTTTCAATAAACTTTAGGAGGAAGCAAAATAATCCGGGAAGGAAGGTCTGAAATGCAAGGAAAAATGTTTTGCATTGGAACTTCTGCAGGTTTTTTAAATTTAAGGAAGACTGAAAGGATAAGAATAGATAAGATAGTCCTGAAGAAGAACAAGTGGCTGTTTGCCTTGGGAAGTGTTCTGCCAGAGATCAAGAACTATTATAAAGGTGTAATAAGTAAAAATATGTTGCATTGATGCCATGATAGACTATGAATTAATAGAATACAGAGCCCAGAACAGACATAGACATACATGGGAACCTGATTATGTCAAGGTATGCACTGCAGACATCTGAGGAAAGAAGAAACTATGCATTAAATCATGCTGATCCACCCCAATTGGTCATTATATGGGGATGGGGAGGAAGTAGATTCCTGTTGGAAGGCAATTCTCTATGGCCCTCTCATATTTCCACATGTTTTGCAAACAGAAACACTAGTTTGTTCCAGACCATCTTGCTAAGGATGATTATATAGCAGACAGCCTTGAAAGATAGAGATAGTGTTTCCTTCTGGAGAACAGGGCAGATCTAATGACTATGGGGCTCTCTGGGGCAAAGGTCAGGCATGTTTACTGCCCATTACAAAAGATTTGGGTTCCCTTAGCTTGAGGTTTCTCTTCAATAATGCAACTGTTTGTACTGGGGTCACCTGAATGTCATATCACCCTATGGGAACTGGGGCCTGAGGAACTGATATGAGTTCTGACGATCTAACTGCTGCCATTGCTTTGAGTAATAAAGACCCTCATATCTGACCCAGGAGTCTTGTATCTTCTGCCAATATCCACAAAACTGTCAAAGGCTAACTTGTGAACTTGCAAGTAAGATAGTATCCCAGACTATCCAGCGTTCTTGGCAATCCCTACCTCACGTTGTACACAAAAAATAATTCCAGACAGATCAGAAACTTCAGGAAAGGCCAAACTTTAAATAATATAGAAGAAAATATGGTTGAATGTTTCTGTGAAATAAATCATAAATAATATATATGCTAAGCTTTGAAAAATATATTAATAAAATAATCTATATTAAAATTAACAATATTTATTAAACTATGTGATAATTAGTATAAAAAGTAGTCCACAAGTTTGAAATAAAATCAAAATGCATATAAACAGTGAAAAATGTATCCAGAATCTAAAAAAAGTTCCTTAAAAATCAAGAAGAAAAGACAAAGGACCAATATATAAATAAAACCCCCAAAGTTGAAGAATTTTATGAAAAAAGAAATATACAAGGGCTCACGAATATATGTGTACCTTAAAATCATATTGAGATACTGTTTTATATCCTTCAAATTGTCAAAAACTGAAGAGTATAATACATATTCAGTATTTGAAAGGAGGTTGATGAGAATATTTATACATTACTAATAGGTGTGGCAATTGGAACAACTAAATTTAGAGGGAAAATGCCATTATTTAGTAAACTTGTGCATAGCCTAAAACACAATAATTCCACATCTACACATATTCCTAGAGAAACTCTTATGTTTTTCTACCAGTATACACATACAAGAAAGTTCATTAGAATATTTTTATAATAGCACAATAAATAATAAAAATGAACCTGGAAAAAAAACAAATATTCATAGAAAGAACAATGGATAAATAAATTGTGGTATTTTCCTCTGGTGGAATACCATATAGCCATGAAATACTTGAATAGTGAAACAAGTATCAAATATGACAGCATCTCTTTTTTGTTATGTTATACTTAATCCATTTATGAAATTTTGAAAATATGCACAACTAAATAATATCTGATTTAAGAATATTGCTTTAGTATAATAAAACTGTTTTTTAAAAGCAAAGGAATAAAAAATGCAAAATCCAAGATTTGAGACAATTATCCTGGGAAGATGAGAAATGCCACTGGGAAGGGGCATGCAGGGAGCTTCAAAGACATTAGCTATGCCTACTTCTTGAAACTGGGCAGTGGGGTTCACACACGTTTATTACATTACTTAAACCCTATGAAACATATCAAACATTATTTAAACTGTGAAACATATACTATTGGATATGTCTGAAATATTTTACAGAAAAAAGGTCAAGTGATACAAGGAATGAGTGGTCCTTCAGTCTTCTGCTGGGCCTTGTTGTGTATGCATGGATGTGTATGCACATTTGGTATGATGTGCCAAACACTCATAATAGCCACTAATAGGAAATACTCTTGAGGAGAAAAGGTGAGGTTTGTAAAACAGGAAGATGAAAGGAACCATTAAACTACTGAATTAATAAATTCTAGAACTTTTCGCATTTTAGGTTTTCTGTTATATTTGAAAATAAATTCTCTATAGGAAAAAAATACTAAATATAATCAGTAAGTAAAAAACAAAACAAAAGGAGCAATTTACTCTTTAAATTTTAATATGTGAGGTTATTTAATTGCATGTCCAGGGATTTTATGTATAATTTTTGCCAGACAGCAGCCACTATTTTGTTAATCTTTTAATTTTTTTTTTTTCTTTTTTTTTTTTTTTTTTAATTTATTTATTATTATTATACTTTAAGTTGTAGGGTACATGTGCATAACGTGCAGGTTTGTTACATATGTATACTTGTGCCATGTTGCTGTGCTGCACCCATCAACTCGTCATTTACATCAGGTATAACTCCCAATGCAATCCCTCCCCCCTCCCCCCTCCCCATGATAGGCCCCTGTGTGTGATGTTCCCCTTCCTGAGTCCGAGTGATCTCATTGTTCAGTTCCCACCTATGAGTGAGAACATGCGGTGTTTGGTTTTCTGTTCTTGTGATAGTTTGCTAAGAATGATGGATTCCAGCTGCACCCAAGTCCCTACAAAGGACTCAAACTCATCCTTTTTTATGGCTGCATAGTATTCCATGGTGTATATGTGCCACATTTTCTTAATCCAATCTGTCACTGATGGACATTTGGGTTGATTCCAAGTCTTTGCTATTGTGAATAGTGCTGCAATAAACATACGTGTGCATGTGTCTTTATAGCAGCATAATTTATAATCCTTTGGGTATATACCCAGTAATGGGATGGCTGGGTCATATGGTACATCTAGTTCTAGATCCTTGAGGAATCGCCATACTGTTTTCCATAATGGTTGAACTAGTTTACAATCCCACCAACAGTGTAAAAGTGTTCCTATTTCTACACATCCTCTCCAGCACCTGTTGTTTCCTGACTTTTTAATGATTGCCATTCTAACTGGTGTGAGATGGTATCTCATTGTGGTTTTGATTTGCATTTCTCTGATGGCCAGTGATGATGAGCATTTTTTCATGTGTCTGTTGGCTGTATGAATGTCTTCTTTTGAGAAATGTCTGTTCATGTCCTTTGCCCACTTTTTGATGGGGTTGTTTGTTTTTTTCTTGTAAATTTGTTTGAGTTCTTTGTAGGTTCTGGATATTAGCCCTTTGTCAGATGAGTAGATTGCAAAAATTTTCTCCCATTCTGTAGGTTGCCTGTTCACTCTGATGGTAGTGTCTTTTGCTGTGCAGAAGCTCTTTAGTTTAATGAGATCCCATTTGTCAATTTTGGCTTTTGCTGCCGTTGCTTTTGGTGTTTTAGACATGAAATCTTTGCCCATGCCTATGTCCTGAATGGTACTACCTAGGTTTTCCTCTAGGATTTTTATGGTATTAGGTCTAACATTTAAGTCTCTAATCCATCTTGAATTAATTTTCGTATAAGGAGTAAGGAAAGGATCCAGTTTCAGCTTTCTACTTATGGCTAGCCAATTTTCCCAGCACCATTTATTAAATAGGGAATCCTTTCCCCATTTCTTGTTTCTCTCAGGTTTGTCAAAGATCAAATGGCTGTAGATGTGTGGTATTATTTCTGAGGACTCTGTTCTGTTCCATTGGTCTATATCTCTGTTTTGGTACCAGTACCATGCTGTTTTGGTTACTGTAGCCTTGTAGTATAGTTTGAAGTCAGGTAGTGTGATGCCTCCAGCTTTGTTCTTTTGACTTAGGATTGTCTTGGAGATGCGGGCTCTTTTTTGGTTCCATATGAACTTTAAAGCAGTTTTTTCCAATTCTGTGAAGAAACTCATTAGTAGCTTGATGGGGATGGCATTGAATCTATAAATTACCTTGGGCAGTATGGCCATTTTCACAATATTGATTCTTCCTATCCATGAGCATGGTATGTTCTTCCATTTGTTTGTGTCCTCTTTGATTTCACTGAGCAGTGGTTTGTAGTTCTCCTTGAAGAGGTCCTTTACATCCCTTGTAAGTTGGATTCCTAGGTATTTGATTCTCTTTGAAGCAATTGTGAATGGAAGTTCATTCCTGATTTGGCTCTCTGTTTGTCTGTTACTGGTGTATAAGAATGCTTGTGATTTTTGCACATTAATTTTGTATCCTGAGACTTTGCTGAAGTTGCTTATCAGCTTAAGGAGATTTTGGGCTGAGACAATGGGGTTTTCTAAATATACAATCATGTCATCTGCAAACAGGGACAATTTGACTTCTTCTTTTCCTAACTGAATACCCTTGATTTCTTTCTCTTGCCTGATTGCCCTAGCCAGAACTTCCAACACTATGTTGAATAGGAGTGGTGAGAGAGGGCATCCCTGTCTTGTGCCAGTTTTCAAAGGGAATTTTTCCAGTTTTTGCCCATTCAGTATGATATTGGCTGTGGGTTTGTCATAAATACCTCTTATGATTTTGAGGTACGTTCCATCAATACCGAATTTATTGAGCGTTTTTAGCATGAAGGGCTGTTGAATTTTGTCAAAAGCCTTTTCTGCATCAATTGAGATAATCATGTGGTTCTTGTCTTTGGTTCTGTTTATATGCTGGATTATGTTTATTGATTTGCGAATGTTGAACCAGCCTTGCATCCCAGGGATGAAGCCCACTTGATCATGGTGGATAAGCTTTTTGATGTGTTGCTGAATCCGGTTTGCCAGTATTTTATTGAGGATTTTTGCATCGATGTTCATCAGGGATATTGGTCTAAAATTCTCTTTTTTTGTTGTGTCTCTGCCAGGCTTTGGTATCAGGATGATGTTGGCCTCATAAAATGAGTTAGGGAGGATTCCCTCTTTTTCTATTGATTGGAATAGTTTCAGAAGGAATGGTACCGACTCCTCTTTGTACCTCTGGTAGAATTCAGCTGTGAATCCATCTGGTCCTGGACTTTTTTTGGTTGGTAGGCTATTAATTGTTGCCTCAATTTCAGAGCCTGCTATTGGTCTATTCAGGGATTCAACTTCTTCCTGGTTTAGTCTTGGAAGAGTGTAAGTGTCCAGGAAATTATCCATTTCTTCTAGATTTTCCAGTTTATTTGCGTAGAGGTGTTTATAGTATTCTCTGATGGTAGTTTGTATTTCTGTGGGGTCGGTGGTGATATCCCCTTGATCATTTTTAATTGCGTCGATTTGATTCTTCTCTCTTTTCTTCTTTATTAGTCTGGCTAGTGGTCTGTCAATTTTGTTGATCTTTTCAAAAAACCAACTCCTGGATTCATTGATTTTTTGGAGGGTTTTTTGTGTCTCTATCTCCTTCAGTTCTGCTCTGATCTTAGTTATTTCTTGCCTTCTGCTAGCTTTCGAATGTGTTTGCTCTTGCTTCTCTAGTTCTTTTAATTGCAATGTTAGAGTGTAAATTTTACATCTTTCCTGCTTTCTCTTGTGGGCATTTAGTGCTATAAACTTCCCTCTACACACTGCTTTAAATGTGTCCCAGAGATTCTGGTATGTTGTATCTTTGTTCTCATTGGTTTCAAAGAACATCTTTATTTCTGCCTTCATTTCGTTATGTACCCAGTAGTCATTCAGGAGCAGGTTGTTCAGTTTCCATGTAGTTGAGCGGTTTTGAGTGAGTTTCTTAGTCCTGAGTTCTAGTTTGATTGCACTGTGGTCTGAGAGACAGTTTGTTATAATTTCTGTTCTTGTACATTTGCTGAGGAGTGCTTTACTTCCAATTACGTGGTCAATTTTGGAGTAAGTACGATGTGGTGCTGAGAAGAATGTATATTCTGTTGATTTGGGGTGGAGAGTTCTATAGATGTCTATTAGGTCTGCTTGCTGCAGAGATGAGTTCAATTCCTGGATATCCTTGTTAACTTTCTGTCTCGTTGATCTGTCTAATGTTGACAGTGGAGTGTTGAAGTCTCCCATTATTATTGTATGGGAGTCTAAGTCTCTTTGTAAGTCTCTAAGGACTTGCTTTATGAATCTGGGTGCTCCTGTATTGGGTGCATATATATTTAGGATAGTTAGCTCTTCCTGTTGAATTGATCCCTTTACCATTATGTAATGGCCTTCTTTGTCTCTTTTGATCTTTGATGGTTTAAAGTCTGTTTTATCAGAGACTAGTATTGCAACCCCTGCTTTTTTTTGTTCTCCATTTGCTTGGTAAATCTTCCTCCATCCCTTTATTTTGAGCCTATGTATGTCTCTGCGTGTGAGATGGGTCTCCTGAATACAGCAGACTGATGGGTCTTGACTCTTTATCCAGTTTGCCAGTCTGTGTCTTTTAATTGGAGCATTTAGTCCATTTACATTTAAGGTTAATATTGTTATGTGTGAACTTGATCCTGCCATTATGATATTAACTGGTTATTTTGCTCATTAGTTGATGCAGTTTCTTCCTAGCCTCAATGGTCTTTACATTTTGGCATGTTTTTGCATGGCTGGTACCGGTTGTTTCTTTCCATGTTTAGTGCTTCCTTCAGGATCTCTTGTAAGGCAGTCCTAGTGGTGACAAAATCTCTAAGCATTTGCTTATCTGTAAAGGATTTTATTTCTCCTTCACTTATGAAACTTAGTTTGGCTGGATATGAAATCTCTGGGTTTAAAATTCTTTTCTTTAAGAATGTTGAATATTGGCCCCCACTCTCTTCTGGCTTGTAGAGTTTCTGCTGAAAGATCTGCTGTTAGTCTGATGGGCTTCCCTTTGTGGGTAACCCGACCTTTCTCTCTGGCTGCCCTTAAGATTTTTTCCTTCATTTCAACTTTGGTGAATCTGGCAATTATGTGTCTTGGAGTTGCTCTTCTCGAGGAGTATCTTTGTGGCGTTCTCTGTATTTCCTGGATTTGAATGTTGGCCTGCCCTACTAGGTTGGGGAAGTTCTCCTGGATGATATCCTGAAGAGTGTTTTCCAACT
This sequence comes from Macaca thibetana thibetana, assembly GCF_024542745.1. Taxonomy (NCBI): domain Eukaryota; kingdom Metazoa; phylum Chordata; class Mammalia; order Primates; family Cercopithecidae; genus Macaca; species Macaca thibetana. The sequence goes on from NC_065582.1 coordinate 102,735,571, forward strand.
TGGTTCCATTTTCCCCCTCAGTTTCAGGCACCCCAATCAGACGTAGATTTGGTCTTTTTACATAATCCCATACTTCTTGCAGGCTTTGTTCGTTTCTTTTTCTTCTTTTTTCTTTTGGTTTCTCTTCTCGCTTCATTTCATTCATTTGATCCTCAATCGCTGATACTCTTTCTTCCAGTTGATCGAGTCGGTTACTGAAGCTTGTGCATTTGTCACGTATTTCTCGTGTCATGGTTTTCATCTCTTTCATTTCGTTTAGGACCTTCTCTGCATTAATTACTCTAGCCATCAATTCTTCCACTTTTTTTTCAAGATTTTTAGTTTCTTTGCGCTGGGTACGTAATTCCTCCTTTAGCTCTGAGAAATTTGATGGACTGAAGCCTTCTTCTCTCATCTCGTCAAAGTCATTCTCCGTCCAGCTTTGATCCGTTGCTGGCGATGAGCTGCGCTCCTTTGCCGGGGGAGATGCGCTCTTATTTTTTGAATTTCCAGCTTTTCTGCCCTGCTTTTTCCCCATCTTTGTGGTTTTATCTGCCTCTGGTCTTTGATGATGGTGATGTACTGATGGGGTTTTGGTGTAGGTGTCCTTCCTGTTTGATAGTTTTCCTTCTAACAGTCAGGACCCTCAGCTGTAGGTCTGTTAGAGATTGCTTGAGGTCCACTCCGGACCCTGTTTGCCTGGGTATCAGCAGCAGAGGCTGCAGAAGATAGAATATTTCTGAACAGCGAGTGTACCTGTCTGATTCTTGCTTTGGAAGCTTCCTCTCAGTGGTGTACTCCTCCCTGTGAGGTGTGGGGTGTCAGACTGCCCCTAGTGGGGGATGTCTCCCAGTTAGGCTACTCAGGGGTCAGGGACCCACTTGAGCAGGGAGTCTGTCCCTTCTCAGATTTCAACCTCCGTGTTGGGAGATCCACTGCTCTCTTCAAAGCTGTCAGACAGAGTCGTTTGCGTCTGTGCAGAGGTGTCTGTGTGTCTTAGTTTACTGTGCCCTGTCCCCAGAGGTGAAGTCTACAGAGACAGGCAGGTTTCCTTGAGCTGCTGTGAGCTCCACCCAGTTTGAGCTTCCCAGCAGCTTTGTTTACCTACTTAAGCCTCAGCAATGGCGGGCGCCCCTCCCCCAGCCTCGCTGCTGCCTTGCCGGTAGATCACAGACCGCTGCGCTAGCAACGAGGGAGGCTCCGTGGGTGTGGGACCCTCCCGGCCAGGTGTGGGATACGATCTCCTGGTGTGCCTGTTTCCTAAAGCGCAGTATTGGGGTGGGAGTTACCCGATTTTCCAGGTGTTGTGTGTCTCAGTTCCCCTGGCTAGGAAAAGGGACTCCCTTCCCCCTTGCGCTTCCCAGGTGAGGCAATGCCTCGCCCTGCTTCAGCTCTCGCTGGTCGGGCTGCAGCAGCTGACCAGCTCCGATCGTCCGGCACTCCCCAGTGAGATGAACCCAGTACCTCAGTTGAAAATGCAGAAATCACCGGTCTTCTGTGTCGCTCGCGCTGAGAGTTGGAGACTGGAGCTGCTCCTATTAGGCCATCTTGCTCCGCCCCCCTAATCTTTTAATTTTTTAAGAAAAGAGTTTTGATTCAAGTCTAATTTACAGAGCAAAATGAACAATTCTTAAGCGTACAGGAGGATGAATTTAGAAAAATGCATATATCCCTGAAACACACATTCCAACAAACAGAGGATAGTCTGAAAACCCCATGTGCCTTTTTTGGAAAATACTCCTCACCCTCCAAACAGTGTTCTAACTTCTTTCATTATAAATTAGTTCTTCTCCTAGAACTAATGTAAATGAAATTACACAGTTATGTACTCTGTTTTGTTGGGCTCTTTTTGCTCAGCAAAATGTCTTTAGTATTCATCCATGTTACTGTATTTATCAGTAATTGTCCCTATTTATTGCTGTACCATAGTTTGTTAATTGATTCTGCATTTGGTCAGTTGAGATGTTTCTATTTTTTGGATATTATAATAATGCTACTATGATCATTTATGAATGTGTCTTTTTGCATGTTTTCATTTCTCTTAGGGAAAATACCTAGAGAAGAAATTCTTGAATTGTGGGGATAGTATTATGTGTAATTTTTTAATTTCTAATTTTTATGGATACATGACAGCTACACATATTTATGGGGTACATGTGAAATTTTAATACAAGCATACCATGTGTAATGACTAAATCAGCGTAATTGAGATATCCATCACTTCAAGCATTTATCATTTCTTTGGGTTGGGAACATTCTAATTCCACTGTTTTAGTTATGTTAAAATATACAATAAATTATTGTCAACTAGACTCATCCTACTGAACACTAAATCGTATTGCTTCTATCTAATTGTATTTCTGTACCCATTAATTATTCCCTCTTAACTCCTTCCTCTGCACCACCCTTCCCAGCCTTTGGTAATCATCATTCTATTCTCTATCTCCATGAGATCAATTTCTTTAGTTCCCACATATGAGTGAGAACATTTGTCTTTTCATGCTTGGCTTATTTCCCTTCACATAAAGTCCTCCAGTTCTGTCCATGTTGTAAATGACAGGATCTCATTCTCTTTTACAGCTTAACAATATTCCATTGTGTATATATATGTACCACAGTTTCTTTATCCATTCATCTGTTGATAGACACTTAGGTTGAAGGAATATGTTTAACTTTTTAAAAGCTGCCAGAACGATTTTCAATCTCCTGCAGCAACGTACGAAAATTCAGTTGCTTCACATCCCTGCCAACATTTGATGTCATCAGTTTTCTAAATTTTAATCATTTTAGTGAGTGTTTAAAAAATATAATGAAGACTTATAATTTTGGGAAATTTTTATGTGTTTATTGGCCATTTATTTATCTTCCTTGGTGAAGTGCTTTTCCAAGTCTTTTGCTCAATGGATAGTGGACCGTAGGTGGGGAGAAGGCTTTATCTTTATATTACAAATTATAGAAATGCTTTATCTATTCCAGAAAAAAGTCTTCTATTAGAGACATGCATTACGAATATTTTCTCTCAGCCTTCAGCTTGCATATTTAGCTTATTAATGTTATTTTTAAATTAGTAGTATTTTTAATTTTATGAATTTATTTTTTCATTTATTTTCCTTTTATGATTAGCTTGTTTTTGGATTTGTGCCTACCCTCAGGTTCACGGAGATATTCTCCTATATTTTCTTTGTGAAGCTTTAAATTGTCTTTTTCTTTTTTTAGTGGTTATTCTAGAGTTAACACCCCGCATTTTTAATTTATAATAATCTAGCTTCAAATAATATTCTGCTTCACATATAGTTTAAGAAACTTATAATAGTATACTACCATTTTCCTCTACAATCCTTTGAGCTATTGATGTTACATATTTTACTTATACACATATTAGGCCTCATAAAACATTGCTATTAGTTGTGTTTTAAAGAGGCAATTATATTTGAAAGAAATTACTAAAAAGTTACTTTATATTTACTCACATAGTATAAAGGTGTACAGTTCTTATACACTTCTTTAAGGTTTATTTGTAAGCATTCATGGGTTTTGATATTATTTTAAATGGTATTTTTATTTTATTTCTATTTTCAAACTTCATTTTCAGCATTAAAAATACATTGTTTCATTGTTGTTCACTGTCTTGTAGCATGCATGAAACAGGGAAGTCTTCCAGTCACTCTTCGAATTTCCCTCAGTCTTCTCACAGCACTTTGTTCATTACTTTTGTTGTGAATATCATATAATATTGTAACCATTCATTTATATGTCTTTTACTTTCTATTTAAGACCTTCTCAAGGAAAATGACTTTGTTTTATTAATCTTCACAACCCCAGGGCCTACCACTATTGTTGGTATATAGATAATATCGAGAAAATGTTTATTGAATGAAAGAAGAACCCAATTTTAAAAGTACAAATCTACATTTTTAAATTATCTCCTCATATTGAAACCTGTGAATTTGCGATACATTTGATGCTAACAAATTAGGAGCAAGGAGTTTGCAGTAGTGGAAATATGAAAGAAAGAATCCAAGCACAGTGACTTCAGAAATGCTACCCAGCAAGGACGTTTCAGTTCTGTACTGCTGAAGTGGGCATGTGGGAAATAATAACATCCAGCATCCCCGCCCCGAAACAAACAATGTGTTTTAATTTTTAATGAATGAATGATCTTACTATGAAAAGCAAGCGTTCTGACCTTTCCTAGTTTGCATTACAAAGACTCCAGTGTAACACCATAGCTGAAAAAGTTACGAAGTCACTGCATAACCTTCTTGCTCTACTAAGACACCTTAAAAGATAAAGAATGTTTACTATGACAATCCCAGCAAATTACAAAAAATGTGTTTGCTAATTGTTTTCCCTGGTAGCATGGCAGAGAGCATTTGGCCCATTGCATAGAAACAACACAAATGGTCAAGGTGGTATCTCAATATTATGCTAAAGTGAAATTAGTGACAATATATTGGTGCAATATACGACCTGTAAATAGCTTGAAAGAGAAGGAGAAACTAATTTAGGGAGTTTAGTGCTTTAAATCACTAGTTGTTCTTCTGGGAAAAGCCCCGTATGTGCATTTCTTGCTATGCTATACACTATACTGAGTTTCTCTTTATTATATGTCTGTAGGAATTACTGGATACTCCAAACAAAGCAATAGGCCAAATTGCATGAATGAGATACACTAGAGATTTTATTAGGTTGAACTGGTGCACAGCAGCTGCTGTAAGATAATGTAACTATGATGTGTTTTCACAGCTTAGATCAATGTTTAAATTCTTGTGTATATGAGATGTGTCAACTAAACCACAGGAGGTTTAAGAAGCTTCACAGATGGAAAAATCAAATTGTTCTGGGCAGCTCCAGGATTCCATGGTTTGTCACTGAAATGCAATATATACAAGGAAGAACCATGAACTACTAATTATTAAAAAAAAAAAAAAGGTCCAACTGTTTCTAAGTTCAGTCAGTATACAATGTTATTACTTATAAGTAATTTTTGTATTTGTTACATAGCAGATTTACTATAAATGACTTTTATAACAGCCTGAAAGCATATGTATGATACAAGAACACAAAGTCATTGTTAATTAAAAAGGACTTTGTGTTCTTGTATCATACATATGCTTGCAAGCCCTCATAGACACACTTTGTCTCTTCCATGTTCAAAAGGATTCTCCCTATAATATGCAAAAGACGAGATGAAAAATATGTCTTGAAACAAGCAATTATCTTCTCAAGGGCTGCAATAGAAAATAGAATTAAATTTAATTTTCTAATAAGAACTGTGCATATGCTCACCTTAAGATATTGTCAAATTCTTAGGTAGACGTGCCATCATTTAGAGCAGGAGGCAGCAAGTTATGGTCCATCAGCCAAATTCAATTCATCACCTGTTTTAATAAATAAAATTGTATCGGAACACAGCCATCCATTAGTTTATAAATTGTCAATGGCTGCTTTCACGTTACAGTGGCAAAACTGAGTAATCGTGGGAGGAAATGTATGAGCTATAAAGCCTAAGAAATTTACTACTTGGCCTTTACAGAAAAAGTTTGCCAACCTCTTGATTTAGAGCGTGCTGACCAACAAAGAACCAGAAGTATACCGTTAACCTCAATAGAAAGGCCAGACTAATTTAATGTCTCCAACCATAAGTATATAAATGCATAAAATACTTTCTAAAATAATATCTAATTTCTTATAAATAATACCTCCGTAGTTTTACATCTGAAACTTAGATGTTTCTTAAAATACTGTTCATATAACAAGATAGAAGTAAAATTCTTTAATTTTGGTGGCACAAAATAGTATGATTTGCAACCAGTAGGAAGAAAATTAATTAACATTAGAGTTATCACCAGCGAGAGAAAGGGACACCAAACAAGATAGCTAGTACAGCAAATTATTTCCAGTACTATAATGATTCAGTAATATGGTAAGCATCGACATAGACAGCACACAAATATGAGAAATAATGTGTGGAACCTGAATGGAAACAAAACAGGAACCTCGGAATGGTGACAACTTCAGTTTTGGAAATGCAGCCATGTTTAAGCACTTCTGGCGCACTGCAGACAACTTATTGTCATTGTTTCTTTCCTTCTTTCAATTCCGATGAGATTACTTTTGTTAATAAATCATATTGCAGTAATTTCCCAATTCTTTTTCTTTTTACTAAACACTAGACACTATGCATGGCTTAAATTATAGACTGGGAAATGGCAATGGGTTACACAAGTTGTAGTCTATGTGAGCTGATCTGAGATTGTAGCACTCCCAGTTATATTTTTTTTAATTATAAAAAACTGTTCTTTCCATGATTTTGGAAAGTCAGAACTGCTGAGATGGAGTGCAACAAGAAGTCAAAACAAACAATTCTATAATAACCGTAAAACCCAAAAGGCAGTGAAAGCAATAAAAATCAGAAGTCAATGACTATTACATTAAATAGAATTAAAGAAAAAAAATTCAGCTATAAGCTATTGTGACTAACCCATAACACAGAGCAGTTGAAAGAGATATTTAAGTAGTAAGGGATAGATATCCCCACCACATAAAAAATACTTAAACCAAAGAGAGCCAGTATCTTATATTAACAAAATAATCTTTAAGGCAAAAAGTATTATTAAGAATTACAATAGTCATTACTTACTGACAAAAGAGAAACACCCCAAGAAAATGTAACAGTCTTAGACTTACATGTACTTAGCGTTACCTCAAAAAGTGTAAAGCAAATATTAACACAATTATAAGACTACAAAAGAAAACTGAAAAATTCAACATCACAGTGAGAGATTTTTTTTTTTTTTAAGTTTCAACAGTAACCATATATTATTTTTAAAATTTTTTTCTCTTTTTTTTTCCTTTTTTAAAATTATTATACTTTAACTTCTAGGGTACATGTGCACAATGTGCAGGTTTGTTACATATGTATACTTGTGCCATGTTGGTGTGCTGCACCCATCAACTCATCATTTACATCAGGTATAACTCCCAGTGCCATCCCTCCCCCCTATCCCCTCCCCGTAATAGGCCCCGGTGTGTGATGTTCCCCTTCCCGAGTCCAAGTGATCTCGTTGTTCAGTTCCCACATATGAGTGAGAACATGTGGTGTTTGGTTTTCTGTTGTTGCGATAGTTTGCTGAGAATGATGGTTTCCAGCTGCTTCCATGTCCCTACAAAGGACACGAACTCATCCTTTTTTATGGCTGCATAGTATTCCATGGTGTATATGTGCCACATTTTCTTAATCCAGTCTGTCACTGATGGACATTTGGGTTGATTCCAAGTCTTTGCAATTGTGAATAGTGTCGCAGTGAACATACGTGTGCATGTGTCTTTATAGCAGCATGATCTATAATCCTTTGGGTATATACCCAGTAATGGGATGGCTGGGTCATATGGTACTTCTAGTTCTAGATCCTTGAGGAATCGCCATACTGTTTTCCATAATGGTTGAACTAGTTTACAATCCCACCAACAGTGTAAAAGTGTTCCTATTTCTCCACATCCTCTCCAGCACCTGTTGTTTCCTGACTTTTTAATGATTGCCATTCTAACTGGTGTGAGATGGTATCTCATTGTGGTTTTGATTTGCATTTCTCTGATGGCCAGTGATGATGAGCATTTTTTCATGTGTCTGTTGGTTGTATGCCTGTCTTCTTTTGAGAAATGTCTGTTCATATCCTTTGCCCACTTTTTGATGGGGTTGTTTGTTTTTTCTTGTAAATTTTTTTGAGTTCTTTGTAGGTTCTGGATATTAGTCCTTTGTCAGATGAGTAGATTGCAAAAATTTTCTCCCATTCTGTAGGTTGCCTGTTCACTCTGATGGTAGTTTCTTTTGCTGTGCAGAAGCTCTTTAGTTTAATTAGATACCATTTGTCAATTTTGGCTTTTGTTGCCATTGCTTTTGGTGTTTTAGACATGAAGTCCTTGCCCATGCCTATGTCCTGAATGGTATTGCCTAGGTTTTCTTCTAGGGTTTTTATAGTTTTACGTCTAACATTTAAGTCTCTAATCCATCTTGAATTAATTTTCGTATAAGGAGTAAGGAAAGGATCCAGTTTCAACTTTCTACTTATGGCTAGCCAATTTTCCTAGCACCATTTATTAAATAGGGAATCCTTTCCCCATTTCTTGTTTTTCTCAGGTTTGTCAAAGATCAGATGGCTGTAGATGTGTGGTATTGGTTCTGAGGACTCTGTTCTGTTCCATTGGTCTATATCTCTGTTTTAGTACCAGTACCGTGTGGTTTTGGTTACTGTAGCCTTGTAGTATAGTTTGAAGTCGGGTAGCGTGATGCCTCCAGCTTTGTTCTTTTGACTTATGATTGTCTTGGAGATGCGGGCTCTTTTTTGGTTCCATATGAACTTTAAAGCAGTTTTTTCCAATTCTGTGAAGGAACTCATTGGTAGCTTGATGGTGATGGCATTGAATCTATAAATTACCTTGGGCTGTATGGCCATTTCCACGATATTGATTCTTCCTATCCATGAGCATGGTATGTTCTTCCATTTGCTTGTGTCCTCTTTTATTTCACTGAGCGGTGGTTTGTAGTTTCCCTTGAAGAGGTCCTTTACATCCCTTGTAAGTTGGATTCCTAGGTATTTTATTCTCTTTGAAGCAATTGTGAATGGAAGTTCATTCATGACTTGGCTCTCTGTTTGTCTGTTACTGGTGTATAAGAATGCTTGTGATTTTTCCACATTAATTTTGTATCCTGAGACTTTTCTGAAGTTGCTTATCAGTTTAAGGAGATTTTGGGCTGAGATGATGGGGTTTTCTAAATATACAATCATGTCATCTGCAAATAGGGACAATTTGACTTTTTCTTTTCCTAACTGAATACCCTTTATTTCTTTCTCTTGCCTGATTGCCCTAGCCAGAACTTCTAACACTATGTTGAATAGGAGTGGAGAGAGAGGGCATCCCTGTCTTGTGCCAGTTTTCAAAGTTTTTGCCCATTCAGTATGAAATTCGTTGTAGGTTTGTCAAAAACAGGTCTTATTGTTTTGAGATACGTTCCATCAATACCTAGTTTATTGAGAGTTTTTAGCATGAAGGGCTGTTGAATTTTGTCAAAGGCCTTTTCTGCATCTATTGAGATAATCATGTGGTTTTTGTCTTTGGTACTGTTTATATGCTGGATTACATTTATTGATTTGCATATTTTGAACCAGCCTTGCATCCCAGGGATGAAGCCCACTTGATCATGGTGGGTAAGCTTTTTGATGTGCTGCTGCATTCGGTTTGCCAGTATTTATTAAGGATTTTTGCATCGATGTTCATCAGGGATATTGGTCTAAAATTCTCTTTTTTTGTTGTGTCTCTGCCAGGCTTTGGTATCAGGATGATGTTGGCCTCATAAAATGAGTGATGGAGTATTCCCTCTTTTTCTATTGATTGGAATAGTTTCAGAAGGAATGATACCAACCCCTCCTTTTACCTCTGGTAGAATTCAGCTGTGAATCCGTCTGGTCCTGGACTTTTTTGGTTGGTAGGCTATTAATAATTGCCTCAATTTCAGAGCCTGCTATTGGTCTATTCAGAGATTCAACTTCTTCCTAGTTTAGTCTTGGGAGTGTGTAAGTGTCCAGGAAATTATCCATTTCTTCTAGGTTTTCTAGTTTATTTGCATAGAGGGGTTTATAGTATTCTCTGTGGTAGTTTGTATTTCTGTGGAGTTGGTGGTGATATCCCCTTTATCATTTTTTATTGAATCTATTTGATTCTTCTCTCTTTTCTTCCTTATTAGTCTTGCTAGCAGTCTATCAATTTTGGTGATCTTTTCAAAAAAAACAGCTCCTGGATTGATTGATGTTTTGGAGGGCTTTTTGTGTCTCTATCTCCTTCAGTTCTGCTCTGATCTTAGTTATTTCTTGCCTTCTGCTAGCTTTCGAATGTGTTTGCTCTTGCTTCTCTAGTTCTTTTAATTGTGATGTTAGAGTGTCAATTTTAGATCTTTCCAGCTTTCTCTTGTGGTCATTTAGTGCTATAAATTTCCCTCTACACACTGCTTTAAATGTGTCCCAGAGATTCTGGTATGTTGTATCTTTGTTCTCATTAGTTTCAAAGAACATCTTTATTTCTGCCTTCATTTCGTTATGTACCCAGTAGTCATTCAGGAGCAGGTTGTTCAGTTTCCATGTAGTTGAGCGGTTTTGATTGAGTTTCTTAGTCTTGAGTTCTAGTTTGATTGCACTGTGGTCTGAGAGACAGTTTGTTATAATTTCTGTTCTTGTACATTTGCTGAGGAATGCTTTACTTCCAACTATGTGGTCAATTTTCGAATAAACGCGATGTGGTGCTGAGAAGAATGTGTATTCTGTTGATTTGGGGTCGAGAGTTCTGTAGATGTCTATTAGGTCTGCTTGGTGCAGAGTTGAGTTCAATTCCAGGATATCCTTGTTAACTTTCTGTCTCGTTGATCTGTCTAATGTTGACAGTGGGGTGTTGAAGTCTCCCATTATTATTGTAGGGGAGTCTAAGTCTCTTTGTAAGTCTCTAAGGACTTGCTGTATGTATCTGGGTGCTCCTGTATTGGGTGCATATATATTTAGGATAGTTAGCTCTTCCTGTTGAATTGATCCCTTGACCATTATGTAATGGCCTTCTTTGTTTCTTTTGATCTTTGATGGTTTAAAGTCTGTTTTATCAGAGATGAGGATTGCAATTCCTGCTTTTTTTGTTCTCCATTTGCTTGGTAGATCTTCCTCCATCCCTTTATTTTGAGCCTGTGTGTGTCTCTGCATGTGAGATGGGTCTCCTGAATACAGCACACTGATGGGTCTTGACTCTTTATCCAGTTTGTCAGTCTGTGTCTTTTAATTGGGCCATTTAGTCCATTTACATTTAAGGTTAATATTGCTATGTGTGAACTTGATCCTGTCATTATGATATTAGCAGGATTATTTTGCTCGTTAGTTGATGCAGTTTCTTCCTAGCATCGATGGTCTTTACATTTTGGCATGTTTTTGCAATGGCTGGTACTGCTTCTTCCTTTCCATGTTCAGGATCTCTTGTATGGCAGGCTTGGTGGTGACAAAATCTCTAAGCATTTGCTTTTCTGTAAAGGATTTTATTTCTCCTTCACTTATGAAACTTAGTTTGGCTGGATATGAAATTCTGGGTTGAAAATTCTTTTCTTTAAGAATGTTGAATATTGGCCCCTACTCTCTTCTGGCTTGTAGAGTTTCTGCCGAGAGATCTGCTGTTAGTCTGATGGGCTTCCCTTTGTGTGTTACACGACCTTTCTCTCTGGCTACCCTTAACAGTTTTTCCTTCATTTCAACTTTGGTGAATCTGACAATTATGTGCCTTGGAGTTGCTCTTCTCGAGGAGTATCTTTGTGGCATTCTCTGATTATTCTAGTTATCCATTCTTCCATTCTTTTTTCAAGATTTTTAGCTTCTTTGCACTGGGTACGTAATTCCTCCTTTAGCTCTGAGAAGTTTGATGGACTGAAGCCTTCTTCTCTCATCTCGTCAAAGTCATTCTCTGTCCAGCTTTGATCTGTTGCTGGCGATGAGCTGCGTTCCTTTGGAGGGGGAGATGCACTCTGATTTTTCGAATTTCCAGCTTTTCTGCCCTGCTTTTTCCCCATCTTTGTGGTTTTATCTGCCTTTGGTCTTTGATAACGGTGACATACTCATGGTGTTTTGGTGTGGGTGTCCTTTCTGTTTGTTAGTTTTCTGTCTAACAGTCAGGACCCTCAGCTGTAGGTCTGTTGGAGATTGCTTGAGGTCCACTCCAGACCCTGTTTGCCTGGGTACCAGCAGCGGAGGCTGCCGAAAATAGAATATTGCTGAACAGAGAGTGTTGCTGTCTGATTCTTGCTCTTGAAGCTTCGTCTCGGGGTGTACCCTGCCATGTGAGGTGTGAGGTGTCGGTCTGCACCTAATGGGGAATGTCTCCCAGTTAGGCTACTCAGGGGTCACAGACCAACTTGAGCAGGCAGTGTGTCTGTTCTCAGATCTCAGCCTCCGTGTTGGGAGATCCACTGGTCTCTTCAAAGCTGTCAGACAAGGTCGTTTGCATCTGCAGAGGTTTCTGCTGCTTTTTGTTTAGCTGTGCCCTGTCCCCAGAGGTGGAGTCTACAGAGACAGGCAGGCCCCCTTGAGCTGCTGTGGTCTCCACCCAGTTTAAGCTTCCCAGCGGCTTTGTTTACCTACTTAAGCCTCAGCAATAGCGGGCGCCCCTCCCCCAGCCTTGCTGCTGCCTTGCAGTTAGATCTCAGACTGCTGTGCTAGCAATAAGGGAGGCTCCATGGGTATGGGACCCTTCTGGCCAGGTGTGAGATATAATCTCCTAGTGTGCCATTTGCTAAGACCCTTGGTAAAGCACAGTATTGGGGTGGGAGTTACCCGATTTTCCAGGTGTTGTGTGTCTCAGTTCCCCTGGCTAGGAAAAGGGATTCCCTTCCCCCTTGTGCTTCCCAGGTGAGGCAATGCCTCTCCCTGCTTCAGCTCTCGCTGGTCAAGCTGCACCAGCTGACCAGCAGTGAAAGTCCGGCACTCCCTAGTGAAATTAACCGGGTGCCTCAGTTGAAAATGCAGAAATCACCCATCTTCTATGTCAGTCGTGCTGGGAGCTGGAGACTGGTGCTGTTCCTATTTGGCCTTCTTGCTCCACCCCGATGGAACCAAAAAAGAGCCCGCATTGCCAAGACAATCATAAGTCAAAAGAACAAAGCTGGAGGCATCACGCTACCCGACTTCAAACTATACTACAAGGCTACAGTAACCAAAACCACACGGTACTGGTACTAAAACAGAGATATAGACCAATGGAACAGAACAGAGTCCTCAGAACCAATACCACACATCTACAGCCATCTGATCTTTGACAAACCTGAGAAAAACAAGAAATGGGGAAAGGATTCCCTATTTAATAAATGGTGCTAGGAAAATTGGCTAGCCATAAGTAGAAAGTTGAAACTGGATCCTTTCCTTACTCCTTATATGAAAATTAATTCAAGATGGATTAGAGACTTAAATGTTAGACCTAATACCATATAAAAAAACCCTAGAAGAAAACCTAGGTAATACCATTCAGGACATAGGCATGGGCAAGGACTTCATGTCTAAAACACCAAAAGCAATGGCAACAAAAGCCAAAATTGACAAATGGTATCTAATTAAACTAAAGAACTTCTGCACAGCAAAAGAAACTACCATCAGAGTGAACAGGCAACCTACAGAATGGGAGAAAATTTTTGCAATCTACTCATCTGACAAAGGACTAATATCCAGAACCTACAAAGAACTCAAAAAAATTTACAAGAAAAAACAAACAACCCCATCAAAAAGTGGGCAAAGGATATGAACAGACATTTCTCAAAAGAAGACAGGCATACAACCAACAGACACATGAAAAAATGCTCATCATCACTGGCCATCAGAGAAATGCAAATCAAAACCACAATGAGATACCATCTCACACCAGTTAGAATGGCAATCATTAAAAAGTCAGGAAACAACAGGTGCTGGAGAGGATGTGGAGAAATAGGAACACTTTTACACTGTTGGTGGGATTGTAAACTAGTTCAACCATTATGGAAAACAGTATGGCGATTCCTCAAGGATCTAGAACTAGAAGTACCATATGACCCAGCCATCCCATTACTGGGTATATACCCAAAGGATTATAGATCATGCTGCTATAAAGACACATGCACACGTATGTTCACTGCGACACTATTCACAATTGCAAAGACTTGGAATCAACCCAAATGTCCATCAGTGACAGACTGGATTAAGAAAATGTGGCACATATACACCATGGAATACTATGCAGCCATAAAAAAGGATGAGTTCGTGTCCTTTGTAGGGACATGGAAGCAGCTGGAAACCATCATTCTCAGCAAACTATCGCAACAACAGAAAACCAAACACTGCATGTTCCCACTCATATGTGGGAACTGAACAACGAGATCACTTGGACTCGGGAAGGGGAACATCACACTCTGGTGCCTATTACAGGGAGGGGATGGGGGGAGGGATGGCATTGTGAGTTATACCTGATGTAAATGATGAGTTGATGGGTGCTGATGAGTTGATAGGTGCAGCACACCAGCATGGCACAAGTATACATATGTAACAAACCTACACATTGTGCACATGTACCCTGGAACTTAAAGTATAATAATAAAAAAAAAAAAGAAAAATTTATCTATACTGGTACTTTAAGCTCTAATGTAATTACTCCAAGTCCTATATAGAATTCTATTATAAATTATATTTTATTTAATAGTGCTTTTATTCTACAGTAAGTACATATATCCTGTTCAGCATATGTTTGAGAGGTTTTTTTTTTTTTTGTTAATTAAATGTTAAGAACTGAAAATGCTTTATAACAGGATGTATTTCCCTTTAAATTATTAGGTATGTCCCCTTTCTTATATCTAATCTTTATGAGTGTGATGGAATTGATCATTATAAAAGATAAGACCTTTTAACCTTATTTCATTATTAAATACAGTTTGTGAAAGTTATAGTATGGGTCAAGATAAGGATTATGTTGGAGATATGTTGTGCATGATACTTTGCATATAGCTCAAATTATGCCAAAATCTATATTGTTATGTAATGAAAAATAAATGATTTGAATTCTATTTCTTTTTCCTCTAGGTATTTATGAGCCTCCATTTCTTATACTACTGCAGTGAACCAACATTGGATGTGAAAATTGCCTTTTGTCAGGTGTGTGTTCCTTACAGGTAAAACAAGGTACAGTATATATTCCCTTGTATTTCCACTTTGACATACCATGTGCATACATTCCACACCAAAGTCAGTATTTATATCATATTAAAAGTAGTTTAGGATTGGGAGCTGGCAAGATGGCCAAATAGAAACAGCTCCAGTCTGCAGCTCCCAGCGAGATCAATGCAGAAGATGAATGATTTCTGCATTTCCACCTGAAGTACCATTAGACAACTTCTGTAATCTCGCTGGGACTGGTTACACAGTGGGTGCAGCCCACAGAGGGCGAGCTGAAGCAGGGTGGGGCGTCACCTCACCCAGGAAGCGCAAGGGGTCAGGGAACTCCCTCCCCTAGTCAAGGGAAGCCGTGAAGGACTGTGCCATGAGGAAGGGTGCACTCTGACCCAGATGCTATGCTTTTTCCATGGTCTTCGCAACCTGCAGATTCCCTCAGGTGTCTACACCACAGGGGTCCTGGGTTTCAAGCACAAAACGGGGCAGCCATTTGGGCAGACACCAAGCTAGCTACAAGAGATTTTTTTCATACCCTACTGGTGCCTGGAACACCAGTGAGACAGAACCATTTACTCCCCTGGAAAGGGGGCTGAAGCCAGGGGGCTCAGCGGATCCCACTCCCATGGAGCCCAGCAAGCTAAGATCCACTGGCTTGAAAATTCTCACTGACAGCACAGCAGTCTGAAGTCCACCTGGGATGCTCAGGCTTGGTGGGGGGAGGGGCGTCTACCATTACTGAGGCTTGAGTAGGTGGTTTTCCCCTCACAGTGTAAACAAAACCGCCAGAAAGTTTGAACTGGGCGGAGGCCACTGCAGCTCAGCAAAGCCGCTGTAGCCAGACTGTCTCTAGATTCCGCCTCTCTGGGCAGGGCATCTCTGAACAAAAGGCAGCAGCCTCAGTCAGGGACTTATAGATGAAACTCCCATCTTCCTGGGATGGAGTACCTGGTGAAGGGGTAGCTGTGGGCACAGCTTCTGCAGACTTAAACATCCCTGCCTGCCGGCTCTGAGGAGCGCAGCAGATCTCCCAGCACAGCAATCAAGCTCTGCTAAGGGACAGACTATCTCCTCAAGTGGGTCCCTAACCCCACACCTCCCAGCACGGGTGGACAGACACCTCATACAGGAGAGCTCTGGCTGGCATCTGGCGGGTGCCCCTCTGAAAAAACCTTCCAGAGGAAGGAACAGGCACAATCTTTGCTGTTCTGCACTCTCCTGGTAATACTCAGGCAAACAGGATCTGGACTGGACCTCCAGCAAACTCCAGCAGAGGGGCCTGTTAGATGGAAAACTAACAAACAGAAAGGAATAGCATCAACATCAGCAAAAAGGACAT
Organism: Macaca thibetana thibetana; assembly: GCF_024542745.1. Lineage (NCBI taxonomy): Eukaryota > Metazoa > Chordata > Mammalia > Primates > Cercopithecidae > Macaca > Macaca thibetana. The sequence continues at coordinate 102,751,594 of NC_065582.1, forward strand.
TCACAGAAAAATCCCATCTGAAGGTAACCAGCATCAAAGACCAAAGGTAGATAAATCCACGAAGATGAGGAAAAACCAGCACAAAAAGGCTGAAAACTCCAAAAACCAGAATGCCTCTTCTGCTCCAAAGGATCACAACTCCTCACCAGCAAGGGAAAAATTTTGTTCTATTTTGTTAACCTTTTCAAAAAACCAGCTCCTGGATTAATTGATTTTTTGAAGGGTTTTTTGTGTATCTATCCTTCAGTTTTGCTCTGACCTTAGTTAGTTATTGTCCTCTGCTATCTTTTGAATTTGTTTACTCTTGCTTCTCTAGTTATTTTAATTATGATGTTAGGGTGTCGATTTTAGATCTTCTTCACTTTCTCCTGAGGGCATTTAGTGCTATAAATTTCCCTTTAACCATGGCTTTAGCTGTCTCCCAGAGATTCTGGTATATTGTGTCTTTGTTCTCCTTGATTTCAAATAACTTATTTATTTCTGCCTTAATTTGCCCAGTAGTCATTTAGGACCAGAAACACCATTTGACCCAGAAATCCCATTACTGGGTATATATCCAAAGGGTTATAAATCATTCCATTATAAAGACCTATGCACAGGTATGTTTATAGCAGCACTTTTCACAATAGCAAAGACTTGCAACCAAACCAAATGCCCATCAGTAATAGACTGTATAAAGAAAATGTGGCACATACACACTATGGAATACTATGCAGTCATAAAAAAGATGAGTTCATGTCCTTTGCAGCGACGTGGATGAAGTTGGAAACCATCGTTCTCAGCAAACTAACACGGGAACAGAAAACCAAACACCCCATGTTCTCACTCACATGTGGGAATTGAACACTGAGAACACATGAACACAGGGAGGGGAACATCACACACCAGGGCATGTTGGCAGGTGGGGGGCTAAGGGAGGGATAGAATTAGGAGAAACACTTAATGTAGATGACGGGTTGATAAGTGCAGCAAACCACCATGGCACGTGTATACCTATGTAACAACCCGCATGTTCTGCGCATGTATCCCAGAACTTAAAGTATAATTAAAAAAAAAAAAAAGTAGTTTAGGAAATGGAAGTGAATAGGTGTGTTGTTTCTAATTCATTTAAGTTAGAATGGGAATAAAGGTATTTTTTTCAAGTTTTATTGTAAAGTGATTTATTCTTTGATTATATTTATACTTCAAGATTTTAATATTTCTTTTCAAATCCTTAAAATGGGACTTTAACCATAAAAATGACTTCATTCTGTACAGTTGTCCCCCCTTATCTGTGGTTTCGATTTCCACAGTTTCAGTCACCCACTGTTAACTGTGGTCCTCAAAATATTAAATTGAAAATTCCAGAAATAAGAACTCATGAGTTTTAGATTGCAGGCTGTTCTGAGTAGTGTGAAGAAATCTTGTGCCATCTTGCTCCATCCCACTTAGGTTGTGCAGCATGTCTATATAATGCCACCTGCCAGTGAATTACTTAGCAGCCATCTCTGTTATCAGATTGACCGTTGTGGTATCACAGTGCTCTTGTTCAAGTAACCTTTATTTTACTTAATTGTTCTATTTTTTTATTAGTTATTGTTGTTAATATCTTACTGTGCCTAACTTATAAATTAAACTTTATCGTAGGTGTATATGTATAGGGTTCAGTGCTATCTGTGGTTTCAGGCATCCACTAGGGGGTCTTAAAATGTATTCTTTGAATATAAGGGGAGACTACTGTAGTATTTCTCATCATAACAACTGATTGGCCTCAAATAGAGTATCTCTAAACCCACTATAATAATATACAGGTGGTACTCAGTTTGTTTTGTGATGCCTATTATATCTAACCAGTACTTATAATAGTAAAAATGTTAACCAACAATAATGACAAATAACGGTGTACTTAACCTAGAAGGGAAAGTAAGAAGGTGGCAACAACGTTTGGTAGTGTGCATGGACTAGATAAGAGTTGACTTCTTTGTATTCATGCGAACCCTATTTTTAAGGAGAAGTCTCCCTAGGGCACCTACATATATTTCAAGTATGTTTAAAACAGTTCTAACTTAACCTTGTTGTCATATATAATTGATAGTACTCTCTTTTACTCTTAAGAATTGTTCTAGTTTGGACAATAAATTATATGTTAACCTTATTCATACTTAAGCAGAGAGCTTCCCTTAAGTTTTTCAGCAGTGATTATCATTGCACCTTCTCTTTGAGCTGTGTTGTAAATAGAGACTGACATGCATTTTGAAACAAGATTTTTAAAATAACTCCTTTGCTTTATTTTAATGCAATTTTTCCTGATTCTAGAATTAATATTTATTATAGAAAATATAGAAAAGCATAAAGGGGAACAAAACATAGTTTTTGCATATACTCTATACTTACTGTATCTACTTTCCTTGAGCATAGATTTTCTATGACAAAGTAAAATGTGTTACCTGCTATGAATGAGATTTACTGATCTCTCTCATCTCCCTAAACTGTAATTGTTGCAGTTCCTGAAGCCTCAGGCCATTAGACAACTTCTCTAATAATAACTCCAGTGCTAAACAGCCTTGGTTAAAAATTCCATTTCTATCACTTACCAGCCATTTGCTTGTGACCTTGGGCAAGTTACTTGATCTCTAGTGCTTCAGTTTCTTTATTTATAAAAGGAGGAAATAATAATGCCTACATTTTAGGCTTGGTATGAGAATTAAATGAGTTTATACTTGCAAAGCACTGAGAGCAGTACTGGAACATGTGTTTGTTAAATAGATGATTAAATTTTAAATAAATTTACACTCACTCTCTGGAGCTCCCACTGAGTCCCAGTGCTTTAAATATTATCATTATCTTGAATATCACACAGTTTTATCTCCAACCCAAACATTTTCCTGGAACTGGACTCATATTCAACTGTCTGTTCTACATCTCCACTTAGATGTCAAATAGGCATATCAGACTGTACGCATTCCAAAGCAACATCTCATCTATCCTCTAAAATTACTCTTCCCATTGTCTACTCTAGCTCAGTAACTGATAACTCCACCCTTCCAGTTATAATAAAATCCTTGGAATCATCTTTTGGGTCACATTCCATATTCAAGCCATCAGCAAATTCTGTTGACTCTATAATTAATTAAAACCTAACTGGAATCTCACAGATTCTCACTATTTTTCCACTACCACCCTGATCCAAGATACCCTTATCTCTTGCTTAAATTATTGTAAGAGCTTCTACTTTTGCCCATCCCCAAGCGGTTTACTCTTAAACATTAGAAAGAATTGTCTTTGAAAAATATAAGTGAGATCGTGTCACTCCTTGACTAAAACTAAAACAAAAGAGAAAGACCTGTCAATGTCTTCCCATCTCACTCAGCAAAATCCTTATAGTAAATCCTTATAATAAATCCCCAAGGCTTTATTATCTAGCCCCCTAGAAACCTCTATCCTAAAATATTCTTCTGTTATCCACTTGGACCACTCTTTAACCATCTTCACAGCTTCGCTCAAATGTCATTTTTAAGGAAATCCTTCCTGATAACCCTATTTCAAATTGTCCTAACCACCTGACTGCATACCCAACTTCCCTGCCTCCATAACACATCAGTATCTAATATTCTATTTATGTTGCTGGTCTGGAATTTTGCTTCCCTCTCTCCACTGGAATGCATTTTGCACATGAACCAGATTTTTTTCAGTGTCTTGCTGGGGCCATTTCACAGAGGCTCACAAGAGCTGAATATGCACAATTTTCCAACTCAAAGTTTAATGATGCCAAGTTGGTAACTTAAAATCTGTCATGATCAGAGTATTTATGTTACAGAAATGTGCAAATACTGCAAATATGTCCCCTTCCCATTTTTCCTCCTCCACAGCCAGTTGTTGAACATTTACCATCACACCATTGGAATTTTGTCTCCTGTTCACTGCTGTACTGCAACACTCACAGTAGTATCTGACATAGGGTCGGTGTATTAGGCAGTTCTTGTGATGCTATAAAGAAATACTTAAGGCTGGGTAATTTATAAAGAAAAGAGGTTTAACTGACTCGTGGTTCTGCAGACAGTACAAGAAATGTGGTGCTGGCATCTGCTTCTGGTGAGGGACTCAGGAAGCTCACAATTACAGTAGAAAGCAAAGGAGGAGCAGGCATCTCACAAGGCCAGAGTGGGAGCAAGAGAAAAAGTGAGGAAGGTTCCACACACTTCTAAGCAACCAGATCTCACAACAACTCACTATAGTGAGGACAGGACCGAGCCACAACCCAAACACCTCCCACCAGGCCCCACCTCCAGCACTGGGGATTACATTTTAACATGAGATTTGAAGGGGACAAATATCCAAACCATATCAGTAGGCTCTTATCAGACATTTGCATAATGAGTAAATGAATTATACATGTTTTGTTTATGTAATCAGTTGCAACAGTGATCCTGGTGTGGTGGAAAATGAGTAGGCCTGAATTTTTAGGTTAAATATCTGGGCCTTACCACTTGCAAGCTGTATGACTGTGAGCTATTTCCTTAGCCTTCATTATCCTAGCCATTTACATGCCATTAACACTTAAAAAACATACCAACCAAAACCAAAAAACTAAATTAATGTTTTACATATTTCCAGTTTAAATCTGAACCTCAAAAACAATATCAATGAATATAACCTTAAACCTTCAGCCATTTTTTAAAATACAGAAAGTCTTTGTGTAGGTTGTAATTATTTTTCAGTTCAACTTTCTACATCTGGGTGCAGATACAGAATGTTTATTTTTAATGGAAGTTCTTTTAAAGCAAAGGAATACAAAGAAGTGAAGCAGGAACTTTCTTAATGACTCTGGATTTTCTTGCTTACTATGAGCTTTTAATATATAGAAAATATGCATGCATATAATATTTTTTTAAAATCTAGAAATAACATAGTAAGCAGAATATTTCCATTTGTGACTGGACATTTTATTTACTTCCCGTGTAGAATTTTCTTTGATAATAACATTTATTTTTATTTTTCCTGTAGCTCTGTGCCTCATTCACTTCTCTAGCAATTGAAAGAAAATAGTGTATTTATTTTTAGAGGCAGAATGATCTATAGAGGTTTTCTTTAAACTATGCTCTGTGGAAGCTTCTCATTTCCTGGGTCATCTCACAGATCCTTTATGTACTATGGTGTTTAAGCTTATCACCAGCTTGGCTGAGGCTACTCTCAACTTTTTGCCCAAGAGACAATACTCAAAGACCTTAAAAAACTTGTCAATAATTAATTAATGATTAACTGTGTCCAGAATTTCAGTCTCTTGAGCCTTAGTCCATGGGGTTTTCAATTATGTCATTTTTCTAAGTTTTTCACTATTGTCTGTAAGAAATCAGAGAAATATGGAAAATAAAATTGCTGAATAGTATTTGTCAGCAGAAAATATGTACATTATCTATAATAGTTTTTACCGTAATTCTTAACTGAATTATTTGAAGAATATGGAATTCACTGACTTTTTAAAAAAAGTTACTCTTACTATTTTTTTTTAACCCAGCAAAGTAGCTTTTGAAGGCAAGAGGTTTCTTGTTATAGTCTCGGGGGAAATTTTTCATTGTCATGTTAGACAATAAAAGAATAATCTTTAGTTTGCACTGGTATTAATTCAATAATTACAAAAATATAAACCTACAGGGAATATAAAGTGCAAAATTCTTGATTCTCCTGAGAAATAGGTAAGTAGTCTTAGCTCTCTTTTCTCAATTGAACAGAGCTACAGAAGTGTTACATTTCACTCTATAAATTTAAAAAAACTCATGGAAGTGTTCTTTTTGGAACTTTGTTGTACTGAACAGATTATTCAGGATTTTAACCAGGAGATATATTCACAGAGAAATAATATGTGTTGTGGCCTCCCAACTCCTACACACTCACCGGTGTCTACAGCACTTACTGCATTCTTTGTGCATTACTACTAAGTTTATAGATTTGTTTTCCCCACTCAATGGTACTATCTCAGGGTCAGGACCAGGGCATCTTTCTCCCTAACTCCCAGGCCCAGAAGTTTATCTTACTCCAGAAAATATTCAGTGAAAGAGGGAAAATGAAAACCCAGCAGAAAAACACCATTTCCTAAGTAGAAATGTGTTTGCTTGCTTTTCAAAATCAAATCAATTTTTCAACATCCTCATATCCTACAATTATATATTAATAGATTTAATTATGTTTTCGTTATTTTCCGAAATCATAAATCAGTGTTTACCTAACATTTATCTAACATTTATCAACTTACTGTCCTCTGTAAACATTTACCGATGATTTAGTTATGAATAATTTTAAATTATTTCCTGATTTTGAGAAAGCCTGTGACACAGAGGGTATGAATTAATTAATCAACAAATCATAAATTTAAGCATCACTAGAAGTAAAAGGGACTGAGCTAAGATTGGTCTTCCTTTTTCTTATGACACGAAAACTCCTTGTGGCTCCTTATCTACTCATTGACTGATTGATTATTGGTTTTACCATTCATTGTTTCAACACATATTTTTAAGAGATTTTGGTAATTTTTCTAGTTTATTAGTTTAATATCCCTCCCATTTAAAAATTTAACTTAATTCACTTAAAAAAATTGACACATAACAATCCTACATGTTTATGGAGGTACATAGTGATGTTTTGATATATAGTGTATAGTAATCACATCGGAGTAATTAGCATATCCATCATCTCAAACATTTATCATTTCTTTGTGTTGGGAACATTCAATATCCTCCTTCTAACTATTTGAAATTTATAATGTAAACTATAGTCACCCTACAGTGCTATAGAACACCATATTATATTCTTCCTGTCTAGTTGTAATTTTATACCCTTTAACAAATCTCTTTTTTCCTCCCAACCCTTACCCATCTCAGCCTCCAGTACCCTCTGGTCTACTTTTTACCTCTATGAGATCAACTTTTTTTTAGTTTCCATATATGAATGAGAACATGTGGTGTTTAACTTCCTATTCTTATCTTATTTCACTTAACATAATGTCTTCCAGTTCCATTCGTGGTGCTGAGAATGGAACTGGTGCTGAGAATGACAGGATTTCATTTCTCTTTTATTCCATTGAGTGTATATACCTAATTTGCTTTATCTAGTCATCTGCTGTTGGACACCTAAGGTTGATTCCATGTCTTGGCTATTATGAATAGTGCAATAAACATGGGGCTGCAGATGTCTCTTTGATATATATATATATATATTTTTTTTTTATGAGCACCCAGTAGTGGTGTGTATGCTGGATCATATGGTAGTTCTACCTGTAGTTTTTTGAAGTTTTCTGAAGAACCTATATACTGTTCTCCATAGTGGTTGTACTAGTTTACATTCCCACCAACAGTGTATAAGAGCTTCCTTTTCTCCACATTCTCACCAACATTTATTATTTTTTGTCCTTTTTATAATAGTCATTCTAACTGGAGTAGGATAACACATCAATGTGGTGTTGATTTGTAGTTCCCTGATGATTAGTGATGTTGAGTGATCTTTTCATATATTTGTTGGCCATTTGTATGTCTTCTTTTGAAACATGTCTGTTCAGATCATTTGTCTATTTATAATCCAGATTTTGTTGTTGTTGTTGAGATATTTGAGCTCCTTGTATATTTAAGATATTAATTCCCTTTGGAATGAATAGTTTGAAAATATTTTCTCCCATTCTGTAGGTTGTATTTTCACTTTGTTGATTGTTTCCTTTGCTGTGCAAAAGCTTTATAGTTTGATACAATCCATTTTTGTTTTGTTTTGTTGCCTCTGCTTTTGAGGTCTTATTTTCATAAAATCTTTGCCCAGAACAATGTCCCAAAGCATATTCCCTATGTCTTCTTCTAGTAGGTTTATAATTTCAGGTCTTACATTTAAGTATTTAATCTGTCTTGAGTTGTATTTTATTTATTGTGAGAGATAAAGGTTTAATTTCATTCTTCTTCATATGCATAACCATTTAGCATCATATATTGAAGAGGGTTTCCCTTCCCCAATGTATGTTCTTGGTAGCTTTGTCAAAAGGCAGTTGGCTGTAGATATGTGAATTAATTTGTGGGTTTTCTAATCTGTTCTGTTGGTCTATGAGTCTGTTTTTATGCCAGTGCCATGCTGTTTTGGTTACTATAGCCTTGTAGTATATTTTGAAGTCCGGTGGTGTAATACCTTTAACTTTGTTCTTTTTGTTCAGGATTGCTTTGTCTATTTGGGGCCTTTTGTGGTTCCATACAAATTTGGATTTTTTTTTTTCCTGGGAAGAATGTCATTGGTATTTTGGTAGGCGTTACATTGGATATGTAGGTTGCTTTGGTTAGTATGGTCATTTAACAATATTAATTCTTCTGATCCATAAGCATGAGATATCTTTTCATTTGTATCCTTTTCAATTTCTTTAATCAGTGTTTTATAGTTTTCCTTGTATAAGTCTTTCACTTCCTTGGTTAAATTTATTCCTAGGTATTTTATTTCTTGTGTACTATTGTGTAAATGGAATTGACTTCTTGATTTCTTTTCCTTCTTTTTTCATTTTTTTGAGATGGAGTCACTCTTTTGCCCAGGCTGGAGTGCAGTGGTGTGATCTTAGCTCACTGCAACCTCCACCTCCTGGGTTCAAGTGATTCTCCTGCCTCAGCCTCCCGAGTAGCTGAGACTACAGGCACTGACCACCACGCCAGGCTAATTTTTTGTATTTTTAGTAGAGACAGGGTTTCATCATGTTAGCCAAGATGTTCTCAATCTCCTGACCTCGTGATGTGCCCACCTTGGCCTCCCAAAGTGCTGTGATTATAAGCATGAGCCACCACACCCAGCAAACTTCTTGATTTCTTTTTTAGCTAGTTTGTTGTTCGTGTGTAGAAATGCTACTGATTTTTGTTTGTTGATTTCGCATTCTGCAATTTTACTGAATTTGTTTGTTAGTTCTAAGGGGTTTTTAGTAGAGTCTTTAGGTTTTTCTATATATGAGATTATGTCATCTGCAAACAGGGACAATTTGACTTCTTCCTTTCCACTTTGGATGCCCTTTACTTATTTCTTATGTCTAATTGCTTTGACTAGTTCTTCCAGTACTATGTTGAATAATACTGGAAAGAGTGGGCTGTCTTGTTCCACTTCTTAGAGGAAAAGCTTTAAGGTTTTCCCTATTCAGTATGATGTTAGCTATGGGTTTATCATAAATGGCCTTTGTTGCAAGACATCTTACTGAGTACTTATAATATGTACTTGTAATTTGTGGAATAGAAACTAGAGATACAGCATGATGTGGTTACTCCCCTAAAAAACATGCTGTTTACTCTCAATCATGATAGGGAGTGGTTAGGCTCATAAACTTAAAAAAAAAAACAACTCTACTCCTTATAGTTCAAGACCTCAGGGATAAGCAATAATGAGTCACCAAACATCCAACCAACCAAAACCCCTCACTACTTATTGAATACTTACTGTGTGTGAAAAATTTATTAAGGTTTTACCTTATTTTATCTTTATAATACCACTTAAACTACATTTAACTGAGAACAAAAAAACTATGATTAAATGCAAAGGAGCCTAAGATGTTTATGGACCAGTAGGGGGAAAAAGGTTTTTACACAAATTCCAAAATATGGTGGTGGTATTTAAGGTCCAGAATACTACTGGAGATATGAAAAAAATAGCAGTCTTAATGTGGAGTTGTTAGTGTCAAAATTAGTCTTCAGTTAAAAACAACTCTTACTTTTTTTTGGCATTTTACGTTGTAAGATATGATAGCCAAGATTAAACATGTAGCCTTTTTTTTTTTTTTTAGTTAGAGCAATGTCTTTTAAATAAATATGAAATATTATTAGATGACTTGATTGGTTAATTAAAATATATTTTATTCCTCTGGATAATAAAAGCACTATGTGTGTATATGTAATAATATCTACCCTTTAGCAAAATTACTGATCACTTGATTTACTATTATTTTTTGGCACAGTGTTTTTCAATCTTTGGAAATTTCAGGATAATTTGCTAATGTTTTACAGGGTACAGTAACCTTTAAGAGCCGTTTTTAAACATGGGAACTAGTAAACAAGGGAATTTATGAAAAGAAGTGTCTGGAGTATCCATGGAGTGGTTTGATTTTAAATGATATGTTCAGATTACTAGCATCTAGAGCATTTAAAAAACATCATTAAACTTGGTTCCAGAATTATATGAGTTTTTAAAAACAGCTCTCTTGATTTGAAGGCATTTTGAATTCAAAGTAACTTGTTTTGCTCATTTCATTTGATGGGTCTATGATGTTTCTGTTTCAAAGACTCTGAAAATATCCAATTAAAAATTTTATACTTCATTGGATGGCCATCCTAGATGGAATAAAGACTTCTACAACAACATGAGAAGTAGACTATCAAAGAAAAAGATGTTTTGGCAGAGCAGGGCAAAGGAAAAACCTGCATAATGTAACAGGTAAACTGTAAACCATTTTAGGTGATCTGTGAAACAAATGTCATGATTTGTATGGTTTAGGTTTTTGGAAGGACTGCCTGAACCTCCAAAAATCTCAATTTAAATTTTTCACTTGATAAAAATATGGCTTAAGGGGAACAGCAGGTTGAACCATGGATGTAGTTGAAGGCACTGGTGTTTCATAAATAAATGGCTGTAGTTTTGAGATACGAACCTATATATCCCTTTTTAAAAAAACTATTTTAGTTTTTCATATAATGGAGAAAGAGAAATTTTTACTTCTCCTTTTAGTGGGTGTTATTTCTTATGTATTATTTAAGGAAACCTGACTGTAACTTTCTTCTACATCTGTTTTAATATGTAACATTTAATTTTGCACTAATTTTCTAAAATCACAATGTATATGCTTTTGTTTGAATGACTGTGAGTAAATTATTAAACAAAGATAAGGTAAACGTTATTATAAAAATGTGATATATCTTGTATGTTGAAATAAATCACAGAGATTTCTATACTGTCATGGTAACAGTCTACCTGTTTTTATGGATGGATGATTCATGTTGCTTGACAATAGTTTTTTCTGGGTATCCACAGGTGAACACAGTTATAACAAATTTCAAAAGTGTAAATTTAGTGCTGTGTTTCTGTTTTATATGCTCAGCAGTTTTTTTCTGAAGATTTATTAAGTAGTTATTATAGTTAATGAATACCCTTAGTTATGCTGCTCAAGTTTAACAGAAAATTTGAAGTTCAGTTCCGTGATAATTAGTTTTTCTGTATTGGTTCATTGTGAAAATGCGCTTTATTTTCTTGAAGCACAAAAAGGTCAGATTTTGACTTCTTTTTGAATTGATTTAACCCAAGTTTAAGTGTAATTTGATGTTATGAGTTTAATTATTGTTGAGGTATTATTCAGAGTAAATGCAGTTATTGGTTACATTTTTCAAAATACAGAAGTTATGTTAAAAAAATTCCAGAACTATTTGTGATTTTCAGTGTATGATTAATTTGTAATTGTGCTCTGCAAGAGAAGCATCAACTTTTGGATTGCATTCTTGTCTAAATTATGTTCTTAGGTAATCAACTAACTTCTTAAATACACTATTTTAATTCTATCATCATCCTGATAGGAGACTTTGGAAATACATTTCAAGTGATACTGTTTGCTTATCTGCACAGTTATTATTTGAAGGTGTGATGCATGATAACCATAGGCTGCATTTTTCAGTAGCTTAAGAAGAATGTCCACTTTGATTCTTAGTTCTAAAACCAATTCTAATCTGGAGTGTATCATTAAATTCCTCTTTTGTTCATCTTCTCTGTAAGTGAATGTTTATTTGGTTATGCACATGTCTAACTCATTCCAATAAAGGTCAAGGCAGCTACAAAAGTACATATTCAAAAAGATGAAAAACAAGATCATGGAGAATGTGGAACTATTAAAGTGAGGTACTAATTAAATTCTTTTATAATTGTGCAGATGAGGGAATGATAAGGATAAGCTTCATGTATTAGTCCATTCTTGCATCACTTTAAATAAATACCTGAGACTAGGTAATTTATAAATAAGAGAAGTTTAATTGGTTCACAGTACTGCAGGCTGTACAGGAAGCATGGAAGCATCTGCATGGCTTCTGGAGTGGCCTCAGGAAACTTATAATCATGGTGGAAGGTGAAGGGGAAATAGGCACGTCTTACATGGCAGGAGCAGGAGGAAGAGAGAGAGGAGGGAGGTGTTACACCCTTTTAAACAACCAGATCTCATGAGAACTCACTATTGAGATGATATAGCACTAAAGGGAATGGTGTTAAACCATGAGAAACTACCCCCATGATCCAATCATCTCCCACCAGGCCCTACCTCCAACATTGGGGATTACAATTCCACAGGAGATTTGCGTAGAGACACAGATCCAAGCCATATCGTGTCACACAGGGTTTAAGAATAATATTCTTTGCTGTGTGAATGAAAACATGGCTTTAGTGTTTCAGATTCTTTAATGCAGCATTTGAAAATCTCTAATTCTCTCCCATTCTGTAGGTTGCCTGTTCACTCTTATGGTAGTTTCTTTTGCTGAGCAGAAGCTCTTTAGTTTAATTGGGTCCCATTTGTCAATTTTGGGTTTTGTTGCCATTGCTTTTCGTGTTTTAGACATGAAGTCTTTACCCATGCCTGTGTCCTAAATGGCATTGCCTACGTTTTCTTCTAGGGTTTTTATGGTATTAGGTCTAACAATTAAGTCTCTAATCCATCTTGAATTAATTTTCGTATAAGGAGTAAGGAAAGAATCCAGTTTCAGCTTTCTACTCATGGCTAGCCAATTTTCCCAGCACCATTTATTAAATAGGGAATCCTTTCCCCATTTCTTGTTTTTCTCAGGTTTGTCAAAGATCAGATGGTTGTAGATGTGTAGCATTATTTCTGAGGACTCTGTTCTGTTCCGTTGGTCTGTATCTCTGTTTTGGTACCAGTACCATGCTGTTTTGGTTACTGTAGCCTTGTAGCATAGTTTGAAGTCAGGTAACATGATGCCTCCAGCTTTGTTCTTTTGACTTAGGATTGTCTTGGCAATGCGGGCTCTTTTTTGGTTCCATATGAACTTTGAAGTAGTTTTTTCCAATTCTGTGAAGGAAGTCATTGGTAGCTTGATGGGGATGGCATTGAATCTATAAATTACCTTGGGCAGTATGACCATTTTCACAATATTGATTCTTTCTATCCATGAGCATGGTATGTTCTTCCATTTGCTTGTGTCCTCTTTTATTTCACTGAGCAGTGGTTTGTAGTTCACCTTGAAGAGGTCCTTTACATCCCTTGTAAGTTGGATTCCTAGGTATTTTATTCTCTTTGAAGCAATTGTGAATGGGAGTTCACTCATGATTTGGCTCTGTGTCTGTTATTGGTGTGTAAGTATGCTTGTGATTTTTGCACATTGATTTTGTATCCTGAGACTTTGCTGACGTTGCTTATCAGCTTAAGGAGATTTTGGGCTGAGATGATGGGGTTTTCGAAATATATAATCATGTTATCTGCAAACAGGGACAATTTGACTTCCTGTTTTCCTAATTGAATACCCTTTATTTCTTTCTCCTGCCTGATTGCCCTGGCTAGAACTTCCAACATTATGTTGGATATGAGTGGTGAGAGAGGGCATTCCCGTCTTGTGTCAGTTTTCAACGGGAATGCTTCCAGTTTTTGCCCACTCAGTATGATATTGGCTGTGAGTTCGTCATAAATAGCTCTTATTATTTTGAGATACGTTCCATCAGTATCAAATTTATTGAGAGTTTTTAGCATGAAGGGCTGTTGAATTTTGTCAAAGGCCTTTTCTGCATCTGTGGAGATAATCATGTGGTTTTTGTCTTTGGTTCTGTTTATATGCTGGATTACATTTATTGATGTGCATATGTTGAACCAGCCTTTCATCACACGGATGAAGCCCACTCATCTCACAAAGGGCTAATATTCAGAATCTACAAAGAACTCAAACAAATTTACAAGAAAAAAACAAACAACCCCATCAAAAAGTGGGTGAAGGGTATGAACAAACACTTCTCAAAAGAAGACATTTATTCAGCCAACAGACACATGAAAAAATGTTCATCATCACTGGCCATCAGAGAAATGTAAGTCAAAACTACAATGAGATACCATCTCACACCAGTTAGAATGGCGATCATTAAAAAGTCAGGAAAGAACAGGTGCTGGAGAGGATATGGAGAAATAGGAACACTTTTACACTGTTGGTGGGACTGTAAACTAGTTCAACCATTGTGGAAGACAGTGTGGCAATTCCTCAAGGATCTAGAACTAGAAATACCATTTGACCAAGCCATCCAATTACTGGGTATATACCCAAAGGATTATAAATCATGCTGCTATGAAGACACATGCACACGTATGTTTATTGCAGCACTATTCACAATAGCAAAGACTTGGAACCAACCCAAATGTCCATTAGTGATAGACTGGATTAAGAAAATATGGCACATATACACCATGGAATACTATGCAGCCATAAAAAGATGAGTTCATGTCCTTTGTAGGGACATGGATGAAGCTGGAAACTATCATTCTCAGCAAACTATTGCAAGGACAAAAAACCAAACACCACATGTTCTCACTCATAGGTGGGAATTGAACAATGAGAATACTTGGACACAGGGCAGGGAACATCACACGCCAGGGCCTGTCGTGGAGTGGGGGTATGGGGGAGGGATAGCATTAGGAGATATACCTAATGTCAATGACGAGTTAATGGGTGCAGCACACCAACATGGCACATGTATACATATGTAACAAACCTGCACGTTGTGTACATGTGCCTTAGAACTTAAAGTATAATAATAATAAAAAAAGAAAATCTCTAATTCTCTTTTCTAAAAATATAAAGACATATTTTAGAGATGAGTTGGTAAAATCCAGATAATTCATTTTAACCATTTTGATTCCCAAATGTCATTTTTACTTTCCTTATGATGAAATATTAACCACTTACTCCCACTCTGAAAAAGATTTTTTAAATGAAATGTACTGTTACTACCCTGGAAAATTTGTCCTGTCTTCGATTATGTAATAACACTTATTATTTCTGATTTTGTATGTCTTTTTCTTTATTGCAGACAGATTGTGAATGTGTAGATCAAAAGGTGTAGAATCAGTGTGATTAGTTTAGTAGTTTAGATCATTGTGATAATGAAGCCTATAACTTGGAAAAGTTTGATCCTCTAAGGGACAATTTAATATTAAGCTCTATGAGGTCAGGAGCTTTGCATTCTCAGTGTCTAGGATAGTTCTTGGCACATTTTATGACCAAAATAAATATTTATAGAGTGAAAAACATACTGCAGTAGTAATAGATAGACTCCAAATCTCAGTGATGTATCAGATCAAAAGTTTATTTCCTATCATTCAAATTCCATTTCAGGTGAACAAGGGTTGTCCTCTATTTGGTGACTCAGGAGTTTAAGTTTCAGTCATCTTGTGATGTACGAACTGAAACACCGCTGTGGAAAGAGATGTGTTGAGGGAGGAGGCACATCACCTTTAAAAAAAAAAATAATTTAATTTTAGGCTCTGGGATACATTTGCAGAACGTGCAGGTTTGTTACATAGGTAAACATGTGCCATGGTGATTTCCTGCACCTATCAACCTCTCACCTAGGTATTAAGCCCCACATGCATTAGCTATTTGTGCTGATGTGCTCCCTTCCACCACCCTCCTGACAGGTCCCGGTGTGTGTTGTTCCCCTCCCTGTGTTCATGTGCTCTCATTTTTCAGCT
This sequence comes from Macaca thibetana thibetana, assembly GCF_024542745.1. Taxonomy (NCBI): domain Eukaryota; kingdom Metazoa; phylum Chordata; class Mammalia; order Primates; family Cercopithecidae; genus Macaca; species Macaca thibetana. The sequence goes on from NC_065582.1 coordinate 102,767,279, forward strand.
CCCACTTATGAGTGAGAATATGCAGTGTTTGGTTGACTGTTCCTATGTTAGTTTGCTGAGGATGATGGCTTCCAGCTTCATCCATGTGCCTGCAAAAGACATGATCTCATTCCTTTTTATGGCTGCATAGTATCACATGGTGTATATGTGCCACATTTTCTTTATCCAGTCTATTATTAATGGGCATTTGCGTTTGTTCTATGTATTTGCTATTGTAAATAGTACTGCAATAAACATATGTGTGCAAGTACCTTTATAGTGGAATAATTTATATTCCTTTAGGTTTATACCCAGTAATGGGATTGCTGGGTCAAATGGTGTTTCTGATTCTAGAGCCTTGAGGAATTACCACACTGTCTTCCACAGTGGTTGAAGTAATTTACATTCCCACCAACAGTGTAAAAGTGTTCTTATATCTCTGCAGCCTCGCCAGCATCTATTGTTTCTTGACTTTTAAATAATTGCCATTCTGACTACTGTGAGATGGTATCTCATTGTGGTTTTGATATGCATTTCTCTAATAATCAGTGATGTTGAGATTTTTTTCATGTTTGTTGGCTGCATAAATGTCTTCTTTGAGAAGTGTCTGTTCATGTCCTTCGGCCACTTTTGATGGAGTTGTTTTTCCCTTGTAAATTCGTTTAAGTTCCTTTTAAATTGGGGATATTAGACCTTTGTCAGATGAATAGATTGAAAAATGTTTCTCCTATTTAAATTTCTTCCTATTTAAACTCATAAATGGTGCCGGGAAAATTGGCTAGCCATGAGTAGAAAGCTGAAACTAGATCCTTTCCTTACTCCTTATACAAAAATTAATTCAAGATGGATTAGAGACTTAAATGTTAGACCTAACACCATAAAAACCCTAGAAGAAAACCTAGGTAATACCATTCAGGACATAGGCATGGGCAAGGACTTCATGTCTAAAACACCAAAAGCATCTATTGAAATAATCATGTGGTTTTTGTCATTGGGTATGTTTATGTGATGGATTACATTTATTGATTTGCGTATGTTGAACCACCCTTGCGTCCCAGGGATGAAGCTTTGACTAGTTCAACCATTTGAGTATGTGTAGGATAAGCTTTTCGATGTGCTGTGCTTGCGGGATTATGGTGACAGACTAGATTTTGCCAGGTACTTTATTGAGTAGCTGGAAACTATTTTATCATCACTCATAGGTGGGAATTGAACAATGAGATCACCTCATGGGAAGAATATTGGTGTTAGGATGGCATTGGGAGTTTCTGATGTAAATGATTTTTCTTGAGTTGATGTGCAGTACACCAACTGCATATATAACAAACCTGCACGTTGTGATAAAAATAAATAGCTTTTTTCTTTCTTTCTTTTTTGCCCTGGTAGAAATTCCATTACTTGAATAGGAGTGGTGATGCATCCTTATCTTGTGCAGTTTTCAAGGGGAATGCTTCTGCCCATTCAGTTGTGGGTTGTGGGATATTGGTTGTGGGTTTGTCAGATATAGCTCTTGTTTTTTTCAGATATGTTATGTCAATACGTAGTTATTGATAGTTTTTAACATGAAGGGATCTTGAATTTTATCAAAGGCCTTTTCTGCATCTATTGAAATAATCATGTGGTTTTTGTCATTGGGTATGTTTATGTGATGGATTACATTTATTGATTTGCGTATGTTGAACCACCCTTGCGTCCCAGGGATGAAGCTAACTTGATTGTGTAGGATAAGCTTTTCGATGTGCTGCTGGATTAGGTTTGCCAGTACTTTATTGAGTATTTTTTCATCGATGGATGCCAGATGTATCAGGATGATGCATGCTGGCCTCATAAAGTGAGTTGTGGGGAAGTCCCTCCTTTTCAATTGTTTGGGATAATTTCAGAAGGAATGATAAGGGATCCTCTTTGTACCTCTGGTATAATTTAGCTGTGAATCTGTCTTGTCCTGGGCTCTTTGTTGGTTGTTAGGCTATTAATTACTGCCTCACTTTCAGAACTTGTTATCGGTCTATTCTAGGATTTGATTTCTTCCTGGTTTAGTCTTGGAAGGGTGTTTGTGTCCAGGAATTTATCCATTTCTTCTAGATTTTCTAGTATATTTGTATAGAGGTGTTTATAATATTCTCTGATGTTAGTTTGTATTTCTGTGAGATCAGTGGTGATAACCCTTTATCACTTTTTTATTGTGTCTATTTGATTCTTTTCTCTTTTCTTCTTTATTAGTCTAACTAGCAGTCTATTTATTTCATTAATTTTTTTTCAAAAAACAGCTCCTGGATTCATTGATTTATGAAGGGGTTTTTTTTTTTTTTTTTTTTTTTGTCTCTTTTTCTGTTCTGCTCTGATCTTAGTTATTTCTTGTTTTCTGCTACTTTTTGGATTTGTTTGCTCTTGCTTCTCTAGTTCTTTTAGTTGTGAGCACATCACGTTTTGAAGGACTCTCTGTTTAGGTGACAGCTGGCATTTCTGTATATAGTCACATGACACCAACTGCAACTGCAAGGGAGGCTGGAAAGTGGAGAGGGGCACATGGATATTCATGGAGCACTGTCTCTACCACAAATGAAAACAAAATAAAAAATATCTTGTTATCCTGTAATTCGGAACTCTGTTGGTTCTTTGTGGATTTTATAGGAGTATCATAGTGCTTTCAGATGGCACTGTGGCTGAGGAGCTAGGCCAACTTTTGTTATAAATATCCTAAAACTGCTAACTATGGGTCTTAAATGTTGTCAAACTTCTCAATAATAATGATAATTATAACAATGGTAATAATTATATTAAAATAATACACTTGGAGAGGTTCCTATAACCTTATGCCATGTTTAGAGCTTACATAGATTAGATAATCTTATTTAACCTTTCCACTAATCAAAAGTAGATTATCACCCTCATTCTACAACTGAAGAAACAAGGGCTAATATTATAAAGAACTTGTCCAAGGTCTCACAGTCAGGATTTTAAACTGGATAGATGAGAAGCTGCATTTTTACCCTTGGCTAAAGTTCTCAGTCTAAAGTTTCTTATTTGTTGAAAATAGAATGCTAATTCTTACATGAAATAATTTGTTAGACATCTAGCACATTGCCTGTTACTAATACTAGCTTGGTGCCTAATAGGTATTCAAGCAGTATTAGTCTCCCTCCTTCATGCATAAAGAACAGGCAGGCAGAAACCATACCAGCTCTACTATTGATTACTGTTATATGCTTTCCAACATAATTGAAAATAATTATCAAACATAATTTAAGTCTTAAAATTTTTGCTGCTTTATTGATTTTTTATAATTCATTGATTTCATAGAATAACCATCTCTGGGCCAACTAACTAATGTAAAAGTGAAATTGATTCCAGGATGTAACCCTCTGTTGAGAGTAATACTTCAAGGAACAGGGTGAGGAAATGTGCTCTTGAGAGAACAAAATTTAATCCTAAATATCACTAAGTATTGTCTCAAATCTTCCCCTTTAAAACTCATATGTAAGGTCAGGTGCTGTGGCTAACAACTGTAATAGCAGCACTTTGGGAGGCTGAGGCAGGAGAATTGTTTGAGGCCAGGAGTTCAAGACCAGCCTGGGCAACATAGTAAGACCTCATCTCTAAAAAAAAAAAAAAAAAAAAAAAAAAAAAAAAAAAAAAAATCTGGGAGTGGTGGCATGTCCCTATAGTATCAGCTCTCAGAAGAATGAGGTGGGGGGATTGCTTGAGCCCAGGAGTTCAAGGCTGCAGCAAGCCTTGATTGTGCCACTGCATTCCAGGCTGGGTGACAGAGCGAGACCCTGTTTCTAAAAAGAAATAAACAAACAAATCTCATATGTAAATAATTTGATATATATTTAAAATAGATTAAGCACATGCCTTTTTGCCACAAAAAAACCCAGAACATCAGGCATTATTTCGGCTGACTTTATACAACAATGTTGGAGTGGTATCATGAAGCAACTCAATCTGCTGGTCATAACTATGAGAGTGGATAGCTCAATATCATTTGTGTCAAAAGCAGGATCATGACTTTAGGCAAGTGGTTTTCAGTATTCAAATGACCATACTAAAAAAATATCCAGCAGATTGACTGGCTAATTATCTGCAAGTGCACTTTGTGGTTAATATTTCTTGGCTATCCTATTGAGATAGATTAATTTTATGCCCATGTTACCTTTAATAGTGCCTGACACACAGTAGGTGCTCAATATTTAACAAATGAATAGAATCAGGCCCTTTAAATTTCTTGGCATCTGTGAATATCCAGCTTTCCATCACCACACAAGATTGTCTACTTCAACTTTGAATTATTTCATGTTAAGCTTAAACTCTAGGCTGAAACAATTGATAAATGAATTTATGAAGGAGGATATTCATTCATTTCTCTTGATTTTCTTAGCTTTATTCCTGAGGCTCACTTTATTATAAGAAAACCACATCACTATTCTTAATTATTTTAGCTAAACTAGTACATGGTTTAGCTTACAGAAAGAAGAGAACTGGTTTTGAAGTCAGACAAACTTTAATTCATATTTATTGGTACCACCAATTAGTAGTTCTGAGATTTTGAGTCAATTAATTAACAGCTGTGTATGCCACTTTCTTCATCTGTTTTGAGTGTTCGCTCTAACATGTTTAACATAATACAGAGTACATCTGTAGTAGGTAAGCAATAATACTGGTTCAACTTTCTTTTTCCGTTGCGTTATTGAGAGTTAATATCATACAAGTCATATGGCACATATTTCTGTGACTTTCACTAAAAATATCTTACCTACTGCCTGTTGTTTGATTCCAGGTTTTTTATATGAAGAAACTATTGAATATATTCTTCCTGAAGTTTAGCTGAAGAATTTTATCTTTCCTATGAATCGGTATTATATATTTTATGAGATGAATGAATCAAAACCTGCCACTCACTGTGGTTTTGTTGTTGTTATTATTTTTTTTCCTTTGGTGTTCCAGAAGTGTGACACTAACTTTTGTGCTCAAGGCAATAGATATTCATAACTTAAGTCTTCTGGTAAAACTGTCATCTCCTAGCTGGCTTTGTTTGACATTTGTTTTTAAAACTGGATTTAATGGTTTTATTGTTTCTCTGTCTTTTACCGTGAGCTACACAAATCCTTTATGGAACCATGCAGAATATAAATAATGCATGAAAGAATAAAATGGTTTGCCCAAGGTTTCACAGCTATTAAGTGCAGAACTGATCCAGGCTCAGTGCTATTTTCAGCTATATCATTCAAAAGAAACAAAGAAAGCTTAACCTCCAAAAATTCTTAAACTCCAATGTTTCCCACTCAGGAACTGACTATCAGAAACGTAGGACAGTCATTCACAAGTGGAAATGAGGAGGGAGTGCTTCTGAAATATAGGCTATTAAAGTGCAATCAAAGCTTTGGACACCTGCAGGAGAAGATCAATAATATGGGACATTTTCCTTTGCAAAATTCTATGGCTATAGGCTAGCAATTGAATGGATGATGAGCACTCAGGTGCTGATACCACGGAGAGTGTTTTATGCCATTGTTTTTAACTTCCACATCCTTTGTTTACTTGTTGATCTGCATTGCTTCCAGTTTTTGACTCTTTAATTATTCCTCTTTGAATGGTGGCATCTTTTATATCTACTATTGTCTAAAACAGTGATTCTCAAAATATGAAACTTGTTAGAAATACAGATTCTTGGCCTTATTCTAGTATTACTGAATCAGAAACTTTGCATTTTATCAGCCCCCTAGCTCATCCTAATCCATGTTAAAAGTTCAGAATCTCTGCTCTAGACCAATCATGCCTTCTCAACAGGATTTTTTTTTCTTTGTAGGTTCAAATAATCAGCTGTTTTATTCTATGACTTGAACTTAGGAAATACTAAAATGTATAACTAGAGAAAAGTCATTTTTAGCACTGATAATATTTTTCTGTAATGTGCTTAATGGAATATTTTCATGGGCACATTTTATAAAGAAAAAATTGTATTTGAACTTTATAGTCATGACAAGGAAGACTATATAGAAGCTGAAGGATGAAATATAGTCTATTAAATATGCTCGGAACCTTTCAAAACTCAATTTAGATTTGTAAGCTTGGGGCACAGATGGGATCTGGGGGAAGCTCTTTAACACATCATATTTGCTATCAAATTTTTGGTTATGACATCAATCTAAGAAAATTTCCTATGCTATTTTGTCCATGTCTTACTGCTTAAACTAGTAATTAAAATAGACTTTTACCAATTATTTGAGATGCTTTCATGAACATCTTCCCTAACTTCCAAATTTTACCTGAAGTTTAATTCAAAGTGGGGCATAAAGAAGAAACTTGAAAGGAAATTATATATTTGTGTGTGTGTGAATTCACAAACCTTGTAATGATGATTTTTAATTGGTTGATTTCTACTTGAATCCAAATCTCCAGAATGTTATGCCAATGACTTGTATTTTATCAAGCCCTGCTTCTCCAATGTGCATCCCCAGGTGGTTGAGATGCACACTCATATCTGAGAACCAGTGAAAAGGGAGGTTCAGGGATAGTTTTAGTTGGGGAAAACAAAGATCAAGTCCCCCTCAAACATTGCCACTTTATACCTGTAACTTGGCATCTAGTAGTTGCTTGATACATGGTAGGTGAATGAATTAATGGTAATGAATGAGTGCAGGTGGTTAGTTGCTACTGTGAAAGTTGTCAGAATCCAAATGGAGTCACTTGTGTTAAAAAAAGAAAGAAAGGAAAAAACCAGGACAAATAGAGCAGAGGAAGGCCATAAACAGAAGGGTTCACATACGTAAATACCTGGTGAAAACTATCAGAAAGGGCTGAAAAACCCACAAGTTTGCACCAAGACCATCACAACCTTATGAAAAAAATATTTCTGCAAAGCCATCTGCCCAGCAACTGCCTGTCCCACTTTGGACTGGCATTACCTTTGTTATTGATCCTTGTAGCCAAGGATAATTATCTCAAAATAGATAATCATCCTCATTTTTCCTTTGAAAACCTCTGTCTTCCTTTAACTCCCGGAATACACACATAGTTTACTGTGGCACATATACTGCCATTGCAATACTCTATTCCAGAATAAATATTATTTTATTTCTATTATATAGAAAGAGCCCTTTTCTGCTTGTTAGTTTCTGTTTGCTTCTAGCACCTTCTTTTATTCTACTGTAGAATATATTATCCATACTTTAACTACTTTCTTATTTGATTGTCTTCATTCTAGACTGAACCTTATCTTTTTTTGGTTATAGTTTGAGTGCCAAACCTAGCATTTGACAAATAATATGTATATAATCAGTGTTTGTTGGATTAAACAGTTCTAAATATTAAATAGGGTAGCCCTTAGAGTAAACCTTAAAGATAAGTGACATGAATTGTTAAGCTTCTTTGGTTTATTTGAATATACATGGAAATGTTGGAAGAGGAGAGACAACAAGTTGAATCAACTATGATATATTGACTGAGACCATAGCTAGAAAAGCCACAGTGAAGTCCAAAGGCACAGGGCTGTGCCACAATACAGCATTAAGTCAGGAGTCCAGAACACAAAGTTCATTGCCAGTGATTAGTTTATACATGCAATACAGTTGAGAAAGCCACACTTCCAAAGTGAAGGGAATAAGTAAGGGAAGGGGAGATATACTATCTAGGTTTGATGAGGCTAGTGTGTGCTAAAGATTTTGTGTGTGGTCAGAAGCTGAATATTAAAAGATATAAAGAAGGGTCAGAACATGACAAATGGCAAGTTAGGCACTTCATCCCAAGTTAAACTTGACAGATGAATTCATTTTATATTCTAGCTCCAGTTGCTTTTTAACCTTTCTTAGCCAGGAAAAAAAGCAGGGCTTTATTCAGGCTGTTCTACTCATATGCCAAAAAGTCTAGAGTAGAAATGGACCATGGTGTGGAGAGCAGTTCCTGGTACTGTGGCTGAAATCAAGGATTGTTTAAAGACTAATGTTCTTGTTTCTGCCACTGTCCACACCCATTGTCTAAATTCTAAACCCTGTTGTTGTCTCCTTGAATAGGCTTGCAATGTCCTGATTTTTAATAGTCTTATTTAATTCCCTATCCCGTGCTCCACAAACTGCTTTCTTGATTTCAGACCTTTTATTATTGCATTTGCAGATCACTTGAATTTTTGGTTTCCTGTCCAAGCAACCTAAGTTCTCTAAGTCCATTCTATTCTTTGGGGTCTTGGTGCATTTGCAGTGAATGCTGCCATCATAGCCAATGCAATCATAGGTTGGTGCCTGTCACATGTATTCTACTCTCGAGCCTGTCTCAGCTATCTGGGGGTCTCATGATCCTAGCACTGGATTTGTAGGTTTTGCCACCCGTGTTCCCATGGGCTCCACTGTATTCTCCTCATTTACATCACTGATGCTGCTTGGGTCTCTTTCTAAGGGAATATGGGGAAAATTAGATAGTACTTCTATTTCAAGTTTTTATTTAGAAATGAAATGCCAGAACTTTCCAGGAAAAATAGTTTTATTATCAATCCAGAGGTACAGAGCCTAAGAGTTAAATCTTTCAAATTGTATCAGAATGCGATTTTCAGAAAAGTTCATGTATGTTAAAATTACACAAAAAGTCTTTGGTTTAGATTCTGGACTCAAAACATTATAGGCAGATTTTTCACTAATTAAAGCTTTGGCAGGACACTCACAAGTTGTGAGGTATGTGAGAAATTATTCATTGCATGGGAACGTCTCACGTCTCACTTCTTGTAGGACAACCAGCATTCTTTGACAAACCAAATCAATCTAAACCGTACCTCTCCCCTTATTGTGGCATTTAAAAACCTGCCCACAAATCTAAATGCCCCAAATCGGTCAAAACCATCTTTGATGAGAACCACTGGCATAGATTGTTTAATTTTCAGTTAAACAATTGGGGAGGATCCCACAGAAAATGTGGGTGCTTAAAACCTGAACAAAATCAGCAAGAAGGGTTGACTACTGGGAAGGCATCCACCAGTGTGTGCCACAGGAGTGGACCAGATGATGTTCTGTGAGGTCCCTTCTAGCTGTAGAATTCTTACTATTTATGTCATAAATACAATATAAGATCGTTCGTGGATAAATAATCACAGGTAATGGATATGTATATTCAACATATGTATTATGGTTCAAAATTTTAAAGACAGACTCTTCGATTACTAAATATAATTGATAGATGAACCTCTCTCAAAAATAAACAAAAAATGCAAAAATTAAGATATTTAAAATCTAAGCTTCCAAAAAGTAAAGTGTCATGTGGTATTTTAGAATAATGTTAATTCGAACAAAAATTTTGCTATGCTTAATTCAGAACAATAGCACTTGTGATATTAATGAGGACAAATGAAGTCAAGACTGTTTAATTCAAGTTTACCCAATTAAAATAATTAAAACTTTGCATAAGTTTGTATCTTAGTTCTTTCTGAGAAAGGATTGTAGATACAATCTTTATCTGTCCTCATGTGACTGGTATAATGGATGACCAGTGATCATCTTTGTCTTATGTACTTGAATCCTGAAGGAGCTAATATAACCTCTGAGACCAATGCATGTTCAGTAGATAGAGATGTTTATTCTATAAATGAATGTCTTTATGAGATACTTTAGAAAAGATTATGTGAATCAAATCTAAGATTAGTCTATTATAAATAGTTTTAATGTTGAAAAAAAAACCAATTTCTTTGCATTTTTTCCCTAAGCTCTTTTACTCCAGGTAATCTTGCATGGACTGATACATGCTTTTTTCTATGTGAACTTCATGAACTAGATGATAGATGGCTAAGTGTTAGTAATCACTAAAAGAACCAGTTTCTGTACATCTCATTATCATTCTGCCTGTTCACTTGCCTCATGATTTTGCTGTTCTTCTTTTTGACAGGGATTCGATAAACAAGTGGATGTGTCATATATTGCCAAACATTACAACATGAGCAAAAGCAAAGTTGACAACCAATTCTACAGTGTGGAAGTGGGAGACTCAACCTTCACAGTTCTCAAGCGCTACCAGAATCTAAAGCCTATTGGCTCTGGGGCTCAGGGCATAGTTTGGTAAGTGGAATGGATTTGCTGTATTTTTAAATGCATCATACTGTGTGCAACTACTAGACACAAATACACAAATAAACAAAACCCCCAAAATAAATAGCATAATTTGGGAGGGGAAAATAATCCTACTGAACAAAAAAATAACATTATAAGCATTATGTTTATTACCCACTTGCTAACAATATATACAACTTGGCTTGTGACATGTTTTTTGGTCACAGAAAAAAAAATATTCCACAAGAATCATAAAGGAATAAAGAGAACCAGAGATTTCTAGCAGTTGCTACTGTATTTCTTGTTTTATTTGTTGCACAGCAAGAAATGAGGGGACATGTCTTAAGATAACATCAAATAAAACTCCTTACATGCTAGAGAGGAGTAAAAGCTATTTCAAATGTTTCTGTGACTTTTCAAATTCAGTGTTTGAAACTGAGTTTCCTATTTAGAAAAAGTAGCATTTTAAAAATGTTTGCCTCATGTTTTCAAAATGGGAAGGTTCTGGACTTCTTAGTAACTGTTCTTTTATGACATTTTTGAGTAGCTAATTAAAATTACGACAAATCTAGATCTGATTTACCTAAGACTCTTGCAAATTTAATATCAGGTTAATTGTCAAGCATTTCTTTTACACAGTTTTAATTTGTAATGTCACAACGAAATGTATTTAATATAAACTTACTAGTGAAATAATTTTTAATCTTTCTGATGGCTCACACAGATAAGTAAAAATTCAGGACATGTACCCTGAATATGTATATTTATATATGTATATTTATTTATAAAGGATATTTATTTATACAATGTATTTGTTTGTTACTGCTACATTCATAATGTCCATTTAAAAACAAAAACACTTTTAAGGGATGAGATGAATTTACAGCAAATCACCATCAACTTAGCCACTTTCTTGCTGATCTTACAGTTCTGTAGGTCAGAAGTCCTACACAGGTTTCATTTTAGCCCAGTGGGGCTAAAATCAAGACGGTGGGAGGCTGGGTTCCTTTCTGGAGGTGCTGGAGGAGAATCTATTTTGCTGTTCATATGAATTATTGTTAGATTTCAATTCCTTGCAGTTGTGGTTAAAAAAAAAAAGAAAAAGAGGTTTAAAATTTAAAATATTTTAAATGTTTTAAAATTTGTGTTTAAATGGATAAGTTTATGGTGATTTGCTATGCTAGCAATACTAATACACATGTTATAGTAAAGATTCTAATATTAAGACAATTGCTGTAACTCTCCTAAATTTACCAGTGGCAGGAGAAAAGAGTAGTTTCTGGCTATGTTTCCTTGGTGGAAAATTGTAATATAGTAACATGAGAAAGTTTTCCTAAGATTCTCAGTCCAGATGCTCAAATATTAATTGGGATAGTTTCATTTTCCTTTGAATAGGTCTGCCACAGATTTGTGGCAGTGAAAGAAGTACTGTCAGTGAAAGAAAACTGATAGACCTTTAACGACTCAAAAATAGATCCAAAGCAGCATTTTGCTCAGGAAGTTAACAGATTATCACAGAAGATTTGAACATTTTCTAATAACTTTGTAGTATGTTTTATAGGAATTTTGGGCCTCAATTTCTCCTTTCCATAGGGTAGAAATTACCTTTGGCCTTAGATATAGTAACTGCAAAATTTTTTATATTGCGTTTGTCAACTGTAAGCTCATCTACCTCTCTTACATCAAATGCATCCATTCCCAGACATGCTTCTGAAATCCACAGACCTTTTCTATGTGCACAACTGTCAGATTGCATAATATCTTGAATGTTCCATGCAATCCTGAGTATAGTGACTGGTTGAAACAGGAAACTGGGAATATCTGAGATCTCTGATGGACAGACAAACTGAAACATATCATTAATTTATTTTGCCTTACTATCTTTGGAGTAGAAATAAAACATGGAGGAAAAAATTACAAAACAAATATCATCATTTTTGTCCATGTGTCACCACAAGTAATTTTGCATGTATATGCAAGAGAAATTCTGCTTTATTATTATTATTATTATACTTTAAGTTCTAGGGTACATGTGCATAATGTGCAGGTTTGTTACATATGTATACTTTTGCCATGTTGGTGTGCTGCACCCATCAACTCGACAGCACCCATTAACTTGTCATTTACATCAGTTATAACTCACAATGCAATCCCTCCCCCATCCTCCCTCCCCATAACAGGCCCCGGTGTGTGATGTTCCCCTTCCCGAGTCCAAGTGATCTCATTGTTCAGTTTCCACATGTGAGTGAGAACATGTGGTGTTTGGTTTTCTGTTCTTGTGATAGTTTACTGAGAATGATGGGTTCCAGCTGCATCCATGTCCCTACAAAGGACGTGAACTCATCTTTTTTATGGCTGCATAGTATTCCATGGTGTATGTGTGCCACATTTTCTTAATCCAGTCTGTCACTCATAGACATTTGGGTTGATTCCAAGTCTTTGCTATTGTGAATAGTGCTGCAATGAACATATGTGTTCATGTGTCTTTATAGCAGCATGATTTATAATTCTTTGGGTATATACTCAGTAATGGGATGGCTGGGTCATATGGTACTTCTAGTTCTAGATCCTTGAGGAATCGCCATACTGTTTTCCATAATGGTTGAACTAGTGTACAATCCCACCAACAGTGTAAAAGTGTTCCTATTTCTCCACATCCTCTCCAGCACCTGTTGTTTCCTGACTTTTGAATGATTGCCATTCTAACTGGTGTGAGATGGTATCTCATTGTGGTTTTGATTTGCATTTCTCTGATGGCCAGTGAAGACGAGCATTTTTTCATGTGTCTGTTGGCTGTATGAATGTCTATTTTTGAGAAATGTCTGTTCATATCCTTTGCCCACTTTTTGATGGGGTTGCTTGTTTTTTCTTGTAAATTTGTTTGAGTTCTTTGTAGTTTCTGGATATTAGCCCTTTGTCAGATGAGTAGATTGCAAAAATGTTCTCCCATTCTGTAGGTTGCCTGTTCACTCTGATGGTAGTTTCTTTTGCTGTGCAGAAGCTCTTTAGTTTAATTAGATCCCATTTGTCAATTTTGGCTTTTGTTGTCATTGCTTTTGGTGTTTTAGACATGAAGTCCTTGCCCATGCCTATGTCCTGAATGGTATTACCCAGGTTTTCTTCTAGGGTTTTTATGGTGTTAGGTCTAACATTTAAGTCTCTAATCCATCTTGAATTAATTTTCGTATAAGGAGTAAGGAAAGGATTCAGTTTCAGCTTTCTACTTATGGCTAGCCAATTTTCCCAGCACCATTTATTAAATAGGGAATTCTCCCATTTCTTGTTTTTCTCAGGTTTGTCAAAGATCAGATGGCTGTAGATGTGTGGTATTATTTCTGAGGGCTCTGTTCTGTTCCATTGGTCTATATCTCTGTTTTGGTGCCAGTACCGTGTGGTTTTGGTTACTGTAGCCTTGTAGTATAGTTTGAAGTCAGGTAGTGTGATGCCTCCAGCTTTGTTCTTTTGACCTAGGATTGTCTTGGCAATGCCGGCTCTTTTTTGGTTCCATATGAACTTTAAAGCAGTTTTTTCCAGTTCTGTGAAGAAAGTCATTGGTAGCTTGATGGGGATGGCATTGAATCTATAAACTACCTTGGGCTGTATGGCCATTTTCACAATATTAATTCTTCCTATCCATGAGCATGGAATGTTCTTCCATTTGTTTGTATCCTCTTTTATTTAGTCAAGCAGTGGTTTGTAGTTCACCTTGAAGAGGTCCTTTACATCCCTTGTAACCTGGTTTCGTAGGTATTTGTGTCCCAGAGATTCTGGTATGTAGTATCTTTGTTCTCATTGGTTTCAAAGAACATCTTTATTTCTGCCTTCATTTCGTTATGTACCCAGTACTCATTCAGGAGCAGGTTGTTCAGTTTCCAATTAGTTGTGCGGTTTTCATTGAGTTTCTTAGTCCTGAGTTCTAGTTTGATTGCACTGTGGTCTGAGAGACAGTTTGTTATAATTTCTGTTCTTTTACATTTGCTGAGGAGTGCTTTACATCCAATTATGTGGTCAATTTTGGAATAAATGGGATGTGGTGCTAAGAAGATTGTATATTCTGTTGATTTGGGGTGGAGAGTTCTGTGGATGTCTATTAGGTCTGCTGGGTGCAGAGTTGAGTTCAATTCCTGGATATCCTTGTTAACTTTCTGTCTCATTGATCTGTCTAATGTTGACAGTGGGGTGTTGAAGTCTCCCATTATTATTGTATGGGAGTCTAAACCTCTTTTTAAGTCTCCAAGGACTTACTGTATGTATCTGGGTGCTCCTGTATTGGGTGCATATATATTTAGGATAGTTAGCTCTTCCTGTTGAATTGATCCCTTTACCATTATGTAATGGCCTTCTTTGTCTCTTTTGATCTTTGATGGTTTAAAGTCTGTTTTATCAGAGACTAGGATCGCAACCCCTGCTTTTTTTTGTTCTCCATTTGTTTGGTAGATCTTCCTCCATCCCTTTTTTTGAGCCTATGTGTGTCTCTGCGTGTGAGATGGGTCTCCTGAATACAGCAAACTGATGGGTCTTGACTCTTTATCCAATTTGCCAGTCTGTGTCTTTTAATTGGGCCATTTAGTCCATTTACATGTAAGGTTAATATTGTTATGTATGAACTTGATCCTGTCATTGTAATATTAGCTGGTCATTTTGCTCATTAGTTGATGCAGTTTTTTTCTAGCATCGATGGTCTTTACATTTTGGCATGTTTTTGCAATGGCTGGTACCGGTTGTTCCTTTCTATGTTTAGTGCTTCCTTCAGGGTCTCTTGTAAGGCAGGCCTAGTGGTGACAAAATCTCTAAGCATTTGCTTATCTGTAAAGGATTTTATTTCTCCTTCACTTGTGAAACTTAGTTTGGCTGGATATGAAATTCTGGGTTTAAAATTCTTTTCTTTAAAAATTTTGAATTTTGAATGTTGGCCCCCACTCTCTTCTGACTTGTAGAGTTTCTGCCGAGAGATCTGCTGTTAGTCTGATGGGCTTCCCTTTGTGGGTAACCTGACCTTTCTCTCTGGCTGCCCTTAACATTTTTTCCTTCATTTCAACTTTGGTGCATCTGACAATTATATGCCTTGGAGTTGCTCTTCTTGAGGAGTATCTTTGTGGCATTCTCTGTATTTCCTGAATTTGAATGTTGGCCTGCCTTACTAGGTGGGGGAAGTTCTCCTGGATGATATCCTGAAGAGTGTTTTCCAACTTGGTTCCATTTCCCCCCTCACTTTCAGGCACACCAATCAGTTGTAGATTTGGTCTTTTCATATAATCCCATATTTCTTGGAGGCTTTGTTCATTTCTTTTTCCTCTTTTTTCTCTAGACTTCTCTTCTCGCTTCGTCTCATTCATTTGATCTTCAATCTTTGATACTCTTTCTTCCAGTTGATCGAGTCAGTTACTGAAGCTTCTGCATTTGTCATGTATTTCTCGTGTCATGGTTTTTATCTCTGTCAGTTCGTTTATGGCCTTCTCTGCATTGATTGTTCCTGTTATCCATTCTTCCATTCTTTTTTCAAGATTTTTAGTTTCTACGCGCTCTGTACGTAGTTCTTCCTTTAGCTCTGAGAAGTTTGATTGACTGAAGACTTCTTCTCTCAACTCGTCAAAGTCATTCTCCGTCCAGCTTTGATCCGTTGCTGGCGATGAGCTGCGTTCCTTTGGAGGGGGAGATGCACTCTGATTTTTCGAATTTCCAGCTTTTCTGCCCTGCTTTTTCTCCATCTTTGTGGTTTTATCTGCATTTTGTCTTTGATAACAGTGATGAACTGATGGGGTTTTGGTGTGAGTGTCCTTTCTGTTTGTTAGTTTTCTTTCTAACAGTCAGGACCCTCAGCTGTAGGTCTGTTGGAGATTGCTTGAGGTCCACTCTAGACCCTGTTTGCCTGGGTATCAGCAGCGGAGGCTGCAGAAGATAGAATATTGCTGAACAGCAAGTGTTGCTGTCTGATTCTTGCTCTGGAAGCTTCGTCTCAGGGGTGTACCCTGCCGTGTGAGGTGTGAGGTGTCGGTCTGCACCTAGTGGGGGATGTCTCCCAGTTAGGCTACTCAGGGCTCAGGGACCCACTTGAGCAGGCAGTCTGTCTGTTCTCACATCTCAACCTCTGTGCTGGGAGATCCACTGCTCTCTTCAAAGCTGTCAGACAGGGTCATTTACATCTGCAGAGGTTTCTGCTACTTTTTGTTTAGCCCTGTCCCCAGAGGTGGAGTCTACAGAGACAGGCAGGTCCCCTTGAGCTGCGGTGAGCTTCACCCAGTTCGAGTTTCCTGGCAGCTTTATTTACCTACTTAAGCCTCAGCAATGGTGGGCGCCCCTCCCCCAGCCTTGCTGCTGCCTTGCAGTCAGATCTCAGACTGTTGTGCTAAGAATGAGGGAGGCTCTCTGGGTGTGGGACCCTCCTTTCCAGATGTGGGATATAATCTCCTTGTGTGCCATTTGCTAAGACCCTTGGTAAAGCGCAGAATTAGGGTGGGAGTTACCTGATTTTCCAGGTGTTGTGTATCTCCGTTTCCTTTGGCTAGGAAAAGGGATTCCCTTCCCCATTGCACTTCCCAGGTGAGGCAATGGCTTGCCCTCCTTCAGCTCTCGCTGGTCGGGCTGCACCAGCTGACCAGCACCGATTGTCTGGCACTCACCAGTGAGATGAACCCGGTACCTCAGTTGAAAATGCAGAAATCACCTGTCCTCTGTGTGGCTCACTCTGGGAGCTGGAGACTGGAGCTGCTCCTAATCAGCCATCTTGCTCCAGGGACCGAAATTCTGCTTTTCAAGCATAAGTATTGGCATGTGGATACCTATTATGTCACAGAATCTCCATCCTCCTAACTTGGTTGAAATGGAGTCTCATTTTTACTGTTCTGGTTACCTTAAACTTGTTATTGGGTTCTTACAATCTTTTTCCCCTCTTTAGACTGTTTTATTTCTTACTTATCAGCATGGGGAAAAAGGTAATACTAAAATATCTTCAAAAGAAATTATTACTATACTATATTTCATTTATCATGGATGATAGGTCAAAAATGTCAATGTTGAGCACAATTAAACAAAAGTTGATATGAAATATTTGGGAAAAATGAAAATTTTCCTTCTGCCTTTGAGGGAAAGAAAAGATTATCTGTTGAGGCAGAAGGAATGAGAATTTTTCTGCTTCACTGTGTGAGCTGAGAAGTTTTCTACAGCCGCGTAGGTGGGGAATTGTAGAATAATCTGTAAGATGAGTTTTTAGCAACAGTGGTCAGGATCCAGAAGAGCAAATCATTTCAGAACATTTTTCCAATTGTCAGAAGAGGGTCTCATTAGTGTTTTTTTCTGTTACCAACTCCAGAACAAAAACAAGTGTGCAAAGAAATCAACAGTAGGAGTTTCATTGTCTTCATTCACATCCATCCTGCTGTTTCTTGCTAAGCCAAGGAACACTTTCTCATTTCTCTCTCTAAAGATGATTCAAACGGACAGCCAAAGTGGTGGCAAAAGTTAACAACTAAGTTTAGCAGAGATGACTTGCCAAGGTTGGTCTGCCCTTTAACTGAAAAGAGCTCATTGTGTAGTTTTAAATGAAAGGAAGTGAAGCCATACTATTTCTTTCTTGGTGGTGTTACACACCATCAGCTTGTAAGTTGTCACAATTCAATTTCACAAGGTGATGTTAGGCAGGATATTTACAGCAAACTGTAAGACTAATACAGATAAAATCATAGAATTATAAAATATCTGTGCAATGAAAATTATTTAAAAATAAGATGATACATTTTATGTTAACTGACCTTTAAAAAAATTCCACTTAGAGCTAGAGAATGGCATTTAATTAAAGTTGAAATAATCATAGTTATAAGATGCCCTGGAAATAATCCAATGGATTAGTTTATCTTAAATGGAAGATATATCCACATATATGTGTACATACAGTAGTCCCCCCATATTTGTGGTTTAGCTTTCTGTGGTTTCAGTTACACATGATCAAATAGCATATGAAATTATTAAATGGAAAATTCCAGAAACACTTTGTAAGTTTTAAATCGTACACCATTCTGAAATCTTGCCCTGTCTCACTCTATCTCATCCCATCCTTCTGGGGATGTGAACCATCCCTTTGTGTAGCATATCCAGGCTGTCTATGATACACTTCTTAGTCACTTAGTGGCAGTCTCAGTTATCAGAGCAACTGTTGCAATATTGCAGCGCTTGTGTTCAAATTATTCTTATTTTAATTAATAATGGCTCCAAAATACAAAAGTAGTGATGCAGGCAATTTGGATGCGGTAAAGTGCTTCCTTTAAGTTAAAACGTCAAAGTTCTCAACTTAATGAGGAAAGAACAAAAATCTTATGCTGAGATTCCTAATGTCTTCAGAAAGAATGAATCTTCTATTTATGAAATTTGAACAGTATGTTATTGCAGTTGTTCTATTTATTATTCTTGTCAATCCCCTACTATGCTTACTTTATAAATTAAACTTTATCATAGGCATATATGTGTAGGAAAAAACATAGTATATATAGAGTTCGCTATTATCCAGTTTCAGACATCTGCTGGGGGTCTTGAATGTATCTGCTTCAGATAAGGGGGTACTACTGTAATGAATACGTAATACCAATATACGATTATTATATATTATATATGCATACATATTAATCCAGTGGGTTAGTTTATCTTTATTGGTTATGTGTCATATATGTTATTTTAAATATATATATATATGATACATTAGGATATATATCTTTTTGTTTTGCACAAAAATTTGAAAAACCATTTCTGGTGAATGTCCTTCAATAAGTGATCTACAGTAACAAGACTATGCAGATAAACAATTTAAGATATAAATTGCCAGGCATGTTCAGCAGAACCTCGGGTTTTCACATAGTCTTCTTTGAAAAAAAGTTCCCCCTTTTTAATGTGCTCATTTTCATTAAAAAAAAAGACACTATTTACTCTGATGTGTTTAGCAGCTTTTTCCATTTTGATGATGAATTTGATTTACTCCATCTGCACTCTGATTTAATCACCCTTGAACTAATAACATCCTTCCCCAAAATGATTGGAAAAGGTTGGGAACATCTTCCCTAAGGGGTTGGTAAATATGCACCAGAACAAAAGTGATTAAAACTTGGCCATGTTAGGGTGCATGACAGAAAGGCATTTAATATATATTTCTTGCTGATAAAAATTAGGACAAAAATTGATGAAGTAAGTTCTCAGGATTCTGTTAAAAATGTGCATATTTAAATATTATAGATTCAATTGCCGGTACTTTGAGATACCTTATATTATCATCTGTAGTAATTATAGTTACAAATAAACTTATGTCCAACAAATAATTTTTTTCCCATTGTGGTTTATCAGTGATAGTTTTTAACTTTCAGTCTTTCAGAATCTAGGTTTACTTATCTGTAAAATGGAGATAATATTATCTCATAGGGCTCAAGAGAGTACAAAACAAGCTAGCTACATAAAATTGCTTTATAAATCTGAAATTGTCGTGACTTTTAGTACATTCAAGAAAGGTGGGCTTGTGATACTTTTTCTTAGCAATGGAAAATTGTAAAGGTCAGTACATGTAACCTAGGAAAATGACTGATTGTAACAGTTGCTTCGTCATCACATTTTGTATATTATATACATATTACAGTTAAGAACATGGGATTTAATAAAATAACTTTACTAATACCCCATCATGGAGGCTGGCAAAGAAGCATTTCAACTTTTTTCCTCCCTATCTTTCATCCAGGGCTTCAGTTAACTAATATTATTTACAATATGTTAGTTGTAAACATTAGTTTTTAAATCCACAACACGATTTCACAGGCCCAGCTAACCATCTTTAAGCACAGAATATGGATGGGAGCATTTTATGGTTATGAGGTTGGTGACATGAAGAGAGATGGGTAAGATCATCCAGAGGGTTTTCCAAAGCATCACGCTTCCTCAGTAACACAAAAGAGACTTGATCAATGGACCCCAGATGATTTTATTTTGTTTCTGCAAACATCACTCAAGCTCTTGTGGCACGTTTCTCTTAAGAGTTTCTAATGAGCCATTACGCTAAATGACGCAGATTTAATCACACATTTCCATTTAGCCCCTGACCAGTGGAAATGATTATCCTCTCATGTACATCTGGAATGTCGGTCATATTCTTCATCCCTGGCATTTTCCGTTAATTTAAAAATTTCAGACCCTTAATTGCAACCTCCCTGAAATAAGGAACACTGAGTTTCAAATACTGTCTTTTATACGTGCAGCAGGTTTAAAGTGGTGATGGCCCAGTGGAATAGGACAGAATTCGACACTGTATTCTTCCACATTTTGCTGTTCTCCTAGGCCTCTTTTCATAATACAGGCCGCAAATATTTATTTACCATATTTCTCAATTGATCAATAAGACAGGTAAATGTCATTTTTTTTCCTTTACCAAGAAAATGTGGTATTTTGAAAAGCAATGTGTAGAAGTTTGATGGCAGTATATTTACAGAAAAAAAACAATTATACGTATATATAATATCCAGATTTCTATGTGTCAGCCATAAAGTATGTATGTGTCCTTACGTATACATATTTAATTGTTGATGTGATAATTAATGCTGAAGTGGTTGGTAATTCATAATCTTAAAAATTATATTTGGCTTTGGAATGTATTGTGGACATTTATTCTGAATTCCGTCATTCTTCAGTTAATTTGTAATTAACTTACATCCCTGTAGTAAAAACTGACCGCAAGAGTTTGTAGCCTGGAAGCACTTTTCTTGGCAGATTTGAAAAATAGTCATTTAAATTTCCATAGATAATTATTCACTTACAGATCACTGAGTCTTTTCTGTAAATCATTTGTTGATATAAATGCTAATGTCCCTATTAGAAGAAATAATTAGTAAATACATTATTTATTTTTCAGTTTCAACTTCCATCCTAAAGATTAAGTAGTTAAGTGATGCTGGTCCTCATTTTTTTTAGAACTTGTCTTTTAGGGCATCAGTGGATATTTTCAATGCCAAAGTAAAGTCAGTTTTAGTCCATATGCTATTTTTTCAGATTAATCCTGATTGTTAGGATTAAAGTGTATCCATGGTTATGTTAAAAAGTAACCTATAGCCCAAATATAAATATGTAACAAGTTAATCCATCACCATCCAGTGCATCTTGGAAAAGCCAAAATTCCTGACAGAAAGGAGGCAGTTTGATCAGTTAAATTAAATTGTGCTAAATAACAGATGGCGATGGCTGTCCCTCAGATTCCCTCAAATGGAAGCATTCTCATTTACTGATCTAAGAGACCTTCCATCTGTAGATAAGGTGGCTTTGTTTTTTTGTTTGTTTGTTTGTTTTTGTTTTTTTTTAAAGATAGTAGGTGTGTGTTATAAATTTTGTAACTAAAAATACCAAGGCTTAGAGGAGCTTTTTATAAAGCTCAGAGGGAAGGTAGTTGGCCCTTCTCTCTACTAAGTCATGCTTCTGGCCTGTTACAGCATCACTTTCTGTTTATAGAGTCTGAGCTGTCTTGCTAATCATGGATTTGAATGTGGGGGCTGAGGACAAAGGAAGACATCTTTTAGTTTGGAAGATGGAGTGACAGCCCTATCGTTCCCTCTGTGTGCTCTCTGCCTCTCCTGTGATGGGATTTAAATTTACTTAAAATATTTGACCTTGTCAAGTAAGTTTCACTTTACATGTCCAAAGTTATGAATCCAGCATTGAGCCATTGCATTTTAAGCTTCTGTGTATGACGGGAGAGTCTAAATTATCATCAGGGAAGGCACTTAGTCACTTCATTTGACGTGGAGTTTCTTTTATTTAAATACACGTACCTTAGGGTTCTTGTGCTATGCTCTTCTTCATTTCTATTCTTCTTTATTTTTTATCATTGAAAACATTTTTCACAGATTTTAATATGTCCATTCATAAAATCAAGATTTCACTCTCAATCCAGGGAGATGCAACTCCAAATATATTTTTTGAAGTTTTCCTTTGGGTTCACCAAGGACATCAGAATATGGATGGGAAGTGTGCACCCTGCACAAGAGCACCAAGATGAGGGACTTGTATGGGCTGAACTCCAGCCTGGGCTCTACCCGTGGACCCTGATACATGATCACCTCTGCCTTGAGGAGCTGCTTTTCCTCAAATCCACACCAGATGGATTAGCAGCAAATATTGAACGAATGAACTTTAGATTTGAAGTGACCCTGACAGAAACTCAGTTTAACTAGCAAAAATATAAGTTGGAAAATAATTAGTGTACAGAAGATCTAATACATCTAGGATGTTAAATAATTCACTGGCATGATGATTTAAGACACCTGAAGAAAATGGAAATAATCAGGGAGCAGAGGAAAATTAGAAGCCAAATTGTTGTCATGTTAACATTATCCCTCCTCTTCAGTGACCCTGCTTCTCTCATCCTTTTTCCCTCCCTACATCTTTTTGTGGACATCTCTCTTTCAAGGCCTCCCTGTTCTCTGAGACTGTCACACTCCTGCTGGATTAACTTTTTCCCTGTCTAGCCAGGAACCGTGAAGAGTGATTTCAGACACTCTCAGATGCTCTTTATTTTCTCACCTCCTTGTCCTCTGCAGCTTTGTTTTCCAAACTCTCATCCAGATCAGCCCAAGTGGCTGTTTTCTCTGCTCCTGCTGGAAGGCTGAGCCCAGCTGGAGGAATGATATAATCACACTGATTTCCTCCATTATAAGTTTATGAGCTTCATCCTCAGCTGGGCCCTTGTTCCTGCTCAGCAACCATTTTGCATATACGTCTCGTCAGCTCCCTAGCCATTTCCCAAGGCGGCTGTTACAATCCTTTTACAGCTTTATGAAAGCTCCCAATTCCACTTCACCAGCAGCATTCTTTACAGAAGGTCTTACCTCCTACTTCTCCGAGAAAACAGATGGACTCAGGCATGTAAACTCTTAATTTCCCCTTCAACCTCCTAACCTTTGTCATCTCCTGTCTTCCTTGCCCAGTTAGTTCCTTCATGAGGAGTACCATCAGGCTGGCCTCCCACCTGTGTTCTTGATTCCATCTCCACCCGTTAGGACCTATTAGTTTTTGTCAGTCTTGCATTGACTGATGCTTCTTCTCCCCTGCCTATGGACGACCTCTCACCAAATTCTCATCTACAAAAAAGTTATTTAGAACGTGCCTACCTCTCAAACAACCCCTCTTTCTCTCCTTCCCTTATCATCACACTTCTTGATAGTCTGAAGTTAATGCCTCCACATACCTTTTCAGTTCTCATTTTACAAGCAGTTCCAATTCTATCACCATTACCCCTGTGGAGGAGGATGCTCTGGGAAGGCAACCATCAACCTCCTAAGTGGCTAATCCATTGGCTTCTTTTTCAGCTCTTATTTTATTATTATTATTTTTATTTCAATGGCTTGTGAAGTACAAGTGGGTTTTTATGTTATATGGATGAATTATATAGTGGTGAATTCTGAGATTTTAGTGCACCCATCACCCAAGTAGTGTACATTTTACCTAACGTGTAGCTTTTTATCCCTGGACCCCCTCCTACCCTTTTTCTCCTGAGTCTCCAAAGTCCATTATGTCACTCTGTATGCCTTTGTGTACTCACAGCTTAGCTTCCACTTTTAAGTAAGAACATACAGTATTTGGTTTAACATTCCTATGTTCCTTCACTTAGAATAATGGCCTTCAGCTCCAATGAAGTTGCTGCAAAAGACATTTCTTTCCTTTTAATGGCTGAGTGGTATTCCATGGTGTATATACCACATTTTCTTTATCTACCCATCAGTCAAAGGGCACTTAGGTTGGTTCCACATCTTTGCAATTATGAATTCTTTGGCTCCCATTTTTTACTTTTCTCTAATATCTGGAAATGTTAAATATCCAATTCTTCTTGAATTCTATATTCTTTTGAATTTTAAGCTAAGAATTTAAAAAATCTGTGGCTTGTTTGGAATAGGATGGACTGGCCAGCATATCGAGGGCTGCGTAAGGCCGTGGTTAGAGTGCAGACTCTGAGATCCTGGCTCCCTCTTACCTGTGTAGGATCTCAGGAACTTTATCTGAAGATGGGGCAGGAAGAAATAAATATGTATGTATAGAATTTCTGTTAAAGCAAACTAAATTAGTTAATACAGTGCCTGGATTTACTTAGAAGTCAATGCCTGTTAGTTTTCGTTATTGTAGCTGGCCTGGGTTATGGCCAGGTTCTAAGACGTTGGTTTGATTAGGGAACTGTCTTTTCTAGTTCAATGTTCAGAATGCCAGTAAAATAATCCAATCCAGGCTGGGTGCGGTGACTCACGCCTGTAATCCTAGCACTTTGGCAGGCCAAGGCGGGTGGATCACCTGAGGTCAGGCATTCAAGACCAGCCTGGCTAACATGGCAAAACCTGTATCTACTAAAAAACACAAAAATTAGCCAGGCGTGGTGGTGGGTGCCTAAAATCCCAGCTACTCGGGGGGCTGAGGCAGGAGAATCACTTGAACCTGGGGGGCGGAGACTGCAGTGAGCCGAGATTATGGCACTTCACTCCAGCCTGGGCGAAAGAACGAAACTCCATCAAAAAAATAAAAATAAATAAATAAATCCAATCCAAAGCTACTGAGGCCAAGATTTGAATTGGTGGCCAGGGCAAAAGCAGCCAGAAAGACAGGTACTAATTTTCAAGCCTAATGAGAATGAGATGCTAAATGAGAGAAGGAAGGCAAAAGCCAAGAACCAGGCCAGAACTGGATCTAAGTGGGAGAAATTTGGGAACAATGGAATGAATCTAGCACAAATGTCATGAATATTATTGGCTGGTGGGTGAGTGTTAGTGCTATTAGACTAGGTTGAAACCAACTGTTTCCTGGTGCCCTCATACCTCTATGGTCAATCATTATCTAACCCTTTTATTGATCATCTATCTCTATCCTTCAAATATTTGTATTTTAAAAGTGTTGTTCCTCCTTTGGGCTTGCATTTTTCACAGTTCAATGCCTGATGTCTTCTGTCTTTCGGCTATACTTTACTTCTAAGCTCTTGGTCCATGAATTATTTCTGTACTCTTATCTCCTTCAGATTCCTCCACAGATATCTCAAATTCAGCATGCTCAATATAATTTTATGATCATCTACTCAAACTTGCCCTTCATGATGTATTCCTTATTTGAGGATTGCTATTCCTTCAGTTGCCTCGGTTAAAAATTACGGAGTCGTGGTTTCCTTCTTTCTCTTTCCAGATTGAGTCTAATTGTTTCTATTTCTGAAACATCCCTTCCCTCCATTTCGACTGCATTTTCCAGGTCTTCATCATACCCCACTGGGCTATCATCATGGATAGTTAACTGATGTCGCTTTCCCCTCCTTATCTCTTCCTCTCCTAGTCCATCTTCCATACTGCTTATGGGTAAAGTTGCTTACACAATAAAATTCAAATATTTTGGAAGGGCATACTAGTCATTATTCTCAAATGTGCTGGCCACTTTTATGCTTTGGGTATTTATATGAAGTTATTTTCTTTCACCTGAATGCCCTTGACATGCTTGCCATTTTCCCTGGGAATCCCTGGGAAATTGCTACTCATCTTCACATTTCAGTTATTGGGTCACCTTTTTTGCAAAGTCTTAAGTCACCTTTTCTACTGCTCAGCAAAAGTAATTGCCCTCTCGTCTGCATTATTATGACATGTTATACTTATATCTCTTTGGGAACCCTTTGTATTTTTATTGCTATTAAAATCTGTGTCTGCTGCTAGATGATGATCTCCTTGGGACAAGGATTCTGACTTTTTCATCCTTATAGTCTGAAGATTTCAAAAAGTGCTTGTTGCATAATGGAAACACCTTTAATGTTAACTATTAAATTTATCAGTACTGTAATGTGTACATTTGAATGTGTATATACTATGTATCAGATAAATAGTATGACCTACTAATTTCAGGAGTAATACGTCAAATCATAAAATGTACTAATAACAGAGGCTAGCATCAGCTGTAGGATATAGATATTGTTGTATGCAAACATCAATTCAATAATTAGAATAAGTCTAAGTTTCTCTAAATTATGCCTTTGGCTAATCTGAAGAATGAGTTAGTAATATGAAAATTGATTTTTCAAATCATTTGTTAAATACTATACCAATTTAAATCTGATTTGATAATATTAAATATCACAGATATATGGCAAATTTTAAAAGAATCATTAAAGAGTACAATCTAAGGACCTGATACAAATGTACTAAAGTATTCTTTCACATTTTGGTGTTGATGTAAGAGAGATAATATAGTCACTATAAATTAATATTTATGGTATCCTTACATAATGTATAACATTAGTATCATAAGTTTGGAAAATAAGACATGAATGTCATTGATACAGCTAAACTCAGTATTGGAGGTATATTTATTATTGCCTTGCACGTGAGGAGTATTACTAGATTTAAAGGAGAATGAAGAAATGAAAAAAAATGCAAATGATGATGGTTGTCTAGATTCATTGTTTGTAAACTGAAATAAAGGAAAAAGACATTTGGGAGACTGAGGCAGGCAGATCGCTTGAGCCTGAAGGAGTTTGAGACCAGCCTGGGAAACATGGCAAAACCCCATCTCCATCAACAAAAACAAAAATTAGCCGAGCATGGTGGCATGTGCCTGTGGTGTCAGTGACTCCTGTGGCTGAGGTGGGAGGATCCCTTGTGTCCGGGAGGCGGAGGTTGCAGTAAGCCATGATTGTGCTACTGTACTCCAGCCTGGCAGACAGAGCGAGACGCTGTTTCAAAAAAAAAAAAAAAAAAAAGGAAAAATATATTAATCAAAACAAAATAAAAAATACTAAGATAGCTCATAAATGCACTTTCCTTCAGTAGATATTTATTGAGTTACTGACTCAGAAACTGCGCTGTGTCATAGTGATATAAAGTTGAATGGAAAGGATCAAAGATCCTGCCATCTAATCAAGAGATCAACGTAATACATAAATGCCATCGGTTTTCTTGGGCTAGTTTCTTCACATCCTTCAGTTCATATACATTGGTTAGGATAATTTTGGCTGCTGTGAAAACTGACCAACAGAAAATGATAGAAGCTCAAACATAATAGAAGTGTTCTTCTCATTTATCAGGTGGAGGTGGGAGTAGATAAGGGAAAGATTTCTGTTCTATTCAGTGAGCTGAGGAGAGACTGATGAAAGCTCTGGCATATTCTTCTTGTAACGTGTAAGGGCTCCAAACAGCCAGAAATACGGAGCCACTTCTGTGGGCCAGGCCTGGAAGTGGTGCGTTTCCCTTTTGCTCACATTCCACCTACTAGAACTTGGTTAAGTAGCCACAACCTCACTGCACAGGAGGCTGGAAATGTCATCTAGTTGAGCTGTGTGCCCAAGAAAAGGAAGATTAGGATTTTGTAGTCTTTGCCCTCTCTGAAATGTCTATCATCCTCCTAAATCCAGTGCCAGTACCCCTCCGACCAGCTTCTACATAACCTTGTATTTTCACAGGGTTGTTAGCATCATCACATTATTCTTACATTGTCTCCTTACATTGTCTCATTTCCCACTAGACTGTAAGCTCCATAAGGAAGACTGTCAAGCTTGCCTTCAGTTGAATTTCTAATTCTAACATAGTTCCCAGCGGAGTATGCACTTAATAAATACTGTGGTTAAAGTTCTGATTTTCCTTTCTACATCTGTTATTCACTCTCAGCTCACTGGAATCCATTTCTATGCACTCTACTCTGCTGAAACTGCTCTTGCTAAATTACCAGTAAACTAACCACAATGCTAAATGCAGCAAATAGTCTCTGGTCTCCATCTTATTTGATTTGGTACTTTGGTACTCTCCTCTTCAAGGTTTACATCTTAGTTTTTCAACTATATTTTCCCAGTTCTTAGACGGTCTCCTTTTCTGTGAAATTAGTGGTGCAAAGAAGAGCTCTTGGGTGTTAATAACTTGTGACCTCAAAGATAAAGGAAGGTCTACATATTGTTTTAAATGGCAGGAAAGTGTGTTTATTAGAGAAGAAATGCTGGATGTTACCAGTAGGGCGTGTGGAGAGAAAAACAGAAAGAGAGGTTCTGAGATAGAGTAAAAGAGGAGAATGAGACAGAGAGACAGAAGAAGAAAGATATTCAGAAATAGCAAGAAAGAGAGAAATAGATGACAGATACACAGCGAGGGAGAGGAAGAGAGAACACACACACAGAGAGATGTAGGAACATCAAGCGGGCAGCTGAGAGACTCCCAGAGAGAAATGGAGAGACTGAAGAGACCAGAAAGAAAAATCATAATTGTTAGACAACAATTTCGGAGGAAGCAGGGTGATACATATGGAAGTAGCTTTGAAAAGAAGCTGTAATTCTTTGTGAAACAGAAACATTGAGAAATACTATTTTTGTTTACAATAAAGTATGTTTGGTATGCTGTACAAAATTTCATCACTAATTTTCTAAAACCATCAAATAGAGATAGAAATTTGAATGGACCAAGAAGTCTTTTGACCCTTGTGCTACACAGGAAAAAGCAATTGAAAGGAAAAGTAGAAAGAATACTAGAAAAGATCACTGGACCTAGAGTAATTTTTGTAAAATTGCCACTTTTCTGCTTCTTTGTACTTTAAGGAGGATAAAACTCAATGGTAGAAGTGCTTTATCATTGATATCTTATTTGTTTGTTTGTTTGTTTTTTGGTAAACATATTACCAGGTAGGGGATAGAAACTTAGACTTAGCTACTATGTCCAATTATATAAATTGCAAATTTATCCAATTGTGTTCATAGAGTTGTAGTTATTTAACAGCTCATTATAAATTTTTAACATTTATATTCCTTTATTTTTGTCCTGAAAGCAAACATGGAGTTTCTGGATCAGTGGCAGAGTATTACTACTCAAGGCAATAATTGTATCAGTTACCCATATCTCCTTCTTCCCATTTGGTGCAGTATTATAAAAGACAGATAGTATCCTATACATGCAAAGGGATTTTTGCATTATCAGGAAGAAATTATGAATCTCAGAGTTTATATAAGGCCTTCTATACAGCTGCCACCTTGCTAGGAAGAGAGAAGGAAAGAGAGAGAGAGAGAGAAAGAGAGAGAGAGAGAGAGAGAGAGGATGAGATCTAATTTTCCTAAAGTAAGTATTCTCTGGGAGGAGAAAGAGAAAGTCCCTATTTTACAGTCATTTGGAATGGAAATATATGGCTCTGGGTTTCACCCACTTTGAAATGAAAACAAAATTTTCTCTGGAGGTCTCTCTACACTCTTTAACTTCCAAGACCTGCCCTTTAACCAGATTCTTGCTTTATTTGCTCAAAGTGCCCTGACAATGCATAACATTAAAATATCTCTGTGATGTAGGTATTGTTATTTACATTAATAATGTACAATTCCAGTCTTATAAATTAACAATATTTCTGGATTCAAATAATGTTGTAAAATTTCTATTTAAAAATCTCTTAAAATAACTGTATTACAAAAACAATTGTTTTTAGCAACCCCTACTTAACTGTAACACAAAATCTTTTAATGTTTTACTTAAATCAATTTTTAAGTGCATGTGCGGTGGCTATATACACATACTTTTTAAGTGTGCAGAAATCAAAATTACCCCCTTAAACACACCCCAAAAAAGATATTAGTAATGTGGTACCTTTTCACAAGAATAGTGCTAACTCCTCTTGTATGCATTCAAAAAGTATTTAGCAATTTCGTTTGCAACACAATAATATCACAAACAATATGATTAATTGAAACTATGCTGTTTTCACCCTTATTCTCTAACAAGCTTAGGATCTGATAACTCTTCTCTTTGGTTATCCAAAAGCATGCCAGAGGAATTTTAGCTTTTGCCAATGTGAGAATTTTTTTCGTATAAAATATAATATATCTGGAGAATTGAAAGAATGTGCATAAATAAGATGTTGTAAAAGAAAGTCATTATTTATTTCTTGTCTATTTCCTCACATGCAATGATTTCCTTGAGATTGAGAACCACATTTCATCATATTCCATTCCATTTAATACATTTTAATGAAGCACTTAATATGTTCCAGATACTGTGTTGGTTGCTTCAGCTAATGTCATGAGCAAAAGCAGACATGATCCTCACTCTCTTTCCAAGTTTTGATCTAGTAAATAGAAGCTGGTTGTGGATATCTATATTAGAATATACTTTGAGATGTTCTAACAAAGAGACACATAGTACAGTGACTTGAACACTTCTCTCTTGAACACTCCCCTGAATTCTGAGTTCCTGCGTAGTTCCAGGGAATAGGACAATTCTGTTTCACAGAAACAAAGGAATCCTGACAGTGTTGTTCCGCCCACACGAATAAAGCCACTAGGGTCACATTCCAATTTATGGAAAGAGAAGAAAAGCAAGTGGAGAGCAAGCTGTCTTTCTATAAGGATATTGATATGGTTTAGCTGTGTCTCCACCCAAAATCTCATCTTGAATTATAATCCCCATAATCCCCACATGTCAAGGGTGGGACCAGATGGAGGTAATTGGATCATGGTGACGTTTTCCCCCATGCTGTTCTTGTGATAGTGATTAAGTCTCAGGAGATCTGATGGTTTTATAAGCATCTGGCATTTCCTCTGCTTGCACTCACTCCGTCCTGCCACCCTATGAAGAATGTGCCTGCTTCTCATTTGCCTTCTGCCATGATCATAAGTTTCCTGAGACCTCCCCAACAATGTGGAACTGCGAGTCAATTAAACCTCTTTCCTTTATAAATTACCCAGTCTCATGAGAATGGACTAATACAGATATGACCTATAAATTGAATATTTCCCTTCTGCCCTCACCCATTGTCTTGAACCTAATCTAACTGTAAGGAAAGCTGGGAAATACATAGTTAACTGAATGCCATGTGTCTATGTAAAACTAGGGAGGTTCTTATAACCATGAGGAGGGAGAGGATGGATCTTGGGAGACCATTAGACTCTGAAATAGCAAATCTTCCATTTCTGGTAACTGATATTCAGTCTCTGTCCTTATTCATCTGACTTCGACGAATGGGCTTTGCTTCAAGTCAGTGTGGGTTTTATTTCTTGATCCTTCTAAATTTTGTCCCAGCCAGTTGCATTATATGGATTAGAGCCAATAGCTTCTCAAGAAATAAAACAATATAACATAATTTATATGACAAATGAATGAACTAGTGTCTTGCTAGAATGATGCAATCACCCTGTTTGTCTCCCTCACCCTGTTTTTCCAAGACCTATCACAGTGTCTTGAACATAAGAGATACTGGGAAAAAACAAACAAACAAAAAACAAAAAACAAAAAAAACACCTTCACTGAATGAATGAATGATGAATGAATTCTTTAGAATATAAATGGATGGCTCTGGATTTCACCTGTTTTGAAATAAAACACGTGTCTCTCTCGCAGTCTCTCTTTATTCATTCTTTAACTTCCAAGGCTTGCCCATTAACCCAGCTCCAGTTTTCTTCATTTAGCAAACCCTACTGATGCATAAACATTAGCATACCTCTCTGAGGTAGATATTTGCTGTGGTTTGAATATGTTGTTTCTTTTCTTTTCCCCACCAAAACTCACGTTGAAATTTGATCCCTGGTGTGTGGTTGTTGGGATGGGGGGCCTAATGGGAAGTGTTTAGGTTTTGGTGGTGGATCCCTCATTAACGTCTTGGTGCAGTTCCTGTAGTAGTGAGTGAATTTTTGCTCTTGAGAGATTGAATTAGTTCTTGCAGGAATGGATTATTTCCCAAGAAAGTGGGTTGTTATAAAGCCAGGAGACCCCTCAGGTTTCCTCCTCTTTGAACATCGTGTTCACTTTCCCTTTGATGGTCTCTGCCATGTAGTGACACAGCACAAAAACCCTTGCCACAAGCCAGGGAGAGGCCCTGGAACTTCTCAGCCTGCAGAACCATGAGCTAAATAAACTTCTTTTCAATTACCCAGTCTCAGGTGTTCTATTATAGCAACATAAAATGGACTAAGAAAGGACTATCATTCATATCAATAATGTAAAATTCTAGCCTTTAGCATATAAAGACACTTATAGGCTACATTTTAGATTTAGCCTATATATTTGCTCAGTGTGCATTTTTTAAAGTATATTCTCTATCAATAAATTCTACAGAGCTTTATTTTCTCCCATAGACTCTGTAAAATATCCAGGCCTATACCATTGTTACCCCGGGAATGACTTTTCTTTCTGTTGTAATGCTATAGCACAATGTTAATTTCTCTTTCTTGCATGTTGTAACTGATATTCTTTGCTATAAGAGAATGGTATCTTAAACTTCTTCTGGCTAGAAAGAGTAAAGTACCAGTGGTGTAGAAACTGAAGACAGAATACTCCCCTACACTGAATAAAGATGTGGACTTCATGACACAATTTCCTCAGGTTAAAAAAGCTCAGGGGGTATCTTGGGTCATTTGAGGCATTTGCTGTATCTCTTTGTGTCTTGTTCAGCGGTTAACTATCTCATGTTCACTATAGAACTATCATTTTAATATTTTTTGTAAGATACCAGTATCATGTTTTTGTAAACTCTATTCTTTCTGTAAGGTAACAAATCATTCTGAGCTTGACTTGTATGTTGCGGTGCAGGTGAACTCTTTAGAACATGGTACAAGGCCTTTTAGAATCTAAGTCACAAATAAGCTGGATGACTTTTAACAAGTTAATTGTCTTTTTAGGCCTTAATTTACTCATGTCCAAATAAAATGAGGGTATTGGGTATTGGTTCAATGATTAGCTAAAAATTCAGTCTTGATATGTAGCTAAAAATTCAATTAAAATTTCAGTCTTGAAATTTTAGCTAAAAATTAGCTAAAAATTCCGTCTTAATATGTAGAGTATTTGCTATTTAGAGAAATGCACAATTTGCATTTCCTGCCTTTTTGAAAATTGCTGTTGACAAACACAGTGCTTTTGACACCTTGCAAAGTATTTATTGTGCATCTGGTAAGAAACTGAGCTTGGGAGCCTAGGAAGTAATTACTAAGTCTCTAGCAGCCAATAGCTGTGTGCATATGTGTGTGTGTGTGTGTGTGTATTTGTGCACACCTGTCTGTGCATACACATGTACGTGTAAATTGTAGCTGGTTGGAATAAGAATGCATACATAAATTTCCTTTAATTTGAATGACAAAGATAATATGTAATTTTTACCACTAAAATTAATATTTTTTCTTTTTCCTAACTTCTTATGAATTGGAAATTTTGAAATAGTTGAATGTTGTTATTGGCTTACACATCAAGTAGAAGTAACAGACTGGAAAAAGTATGTGTGGTGTGTGGCAATATGATAATGAAATAGAGGGCAGGGGTGGAGACTTTAATGCAGTTTTGCAAAATCTGTTTATTAATTGCTATTAATGGAGTTTGAGTTAGACATTTTCAATTTCTCAGATAAATTTTCAATTTCTCTGGCTGGTTAAATTAGAGGTCTATAATAAATACATAAGGTAGTTATCACACTTCTACTTTCCTTGAAAATATACATAGGAAGGAAATGGTTAATGAAATTAGAGTTACAGATACTTAATTTGGAGAGAGATTGGCTCTTCAGGGAGATGAAAGGTATCTTCAAATGTTTGAAGTCACAAGTGTCAATAAATGAGTACACTTAGCTTGACTCCAGAGCACATTCACAGAATGAATAGGACTTGGATTTTGGCTCAATGTAAGAAAAGAATGTTATCAGAGTGAAAGCTGTTCCTCATGGGTTGTCTTCCTTGTGAAGGTGTAAGCAATTGGTGACGGATAGTTTTCATGCAAAAGATGGTCAGATGAACATTTCTTAGGAATATTGTACTTTACATAGAATTTCTTCATTTGGTGGAATGTTGGATTAAATGAAATCTTAAATTTTCATCCCTTTCTAAGATTACATATTTTTTCATTATGTCAGAATCATTATTTATGAACTACCAATACTTTTAAGCAAAGAATCTCTAGCCACAATGTGTCGGAGGTAGCTTGATGTTCAGATTTGGAATGGGTTATCTCCTCAACTTATTTACCACATGGTCAGTAAGGACTGACTTCATCTTAGTTGGAGCTACCAGCAAGATGTCTGGCTCAACACCCAAAGTCTGAGCCAAAAGTTCTGGCTAAGTGTGCTAGATTCATACATGTTAATACCCACAAAAAGAGCTTTTTAGAGTTCAAATTCTCCTCTAAACATAAAACTGTAGACACATTTCTTTGAGAAAGGTCAAGTAGTTTAGTTCTAGCTCTTGGTCATGCCCTGTAGACTGTTTTGGCTGTAGGCATTACAAATTTTTATGTTACAGACAGGAAAATTCGTATTATGATTGCACATTAAGCTTATAAAATTTTGGAGCTCCCTCTTTAAGGAAAATCACAAATACAAAATTAAGAATGAAAGTCAATTATTTACCTAGAATAAATACATTACAACAAATCACAAATTGTAGAAAAAGCTGATAAATACCACAGAATCATAAAATCTAAAAAAATACTTTATTTTTCAGCTCTCTGATATCATACTCCTTTAACTATATATTTTTGGCTGCATACTCTTTTAATATGTCTCCACATGAAGATGATTTTGTAATATCATTATCTGTAGAGAAAATAGAAATTCAGTATCTTCCCTAATATGATCAATTAAAACATATCTTTTGTTATTGATAGTTTGCAAAATATTTTTTTCAATTTCACAATTCATTACTGATAATGTCATATACATGTTTAGAATTGTCAAATTTGAGGAAAACCTTTCCTAGTTTCTTTTATATATAGGCTATCATATTTGAAAAAGTCTACAGATTACTTTCTACCTTTGTACATTTCAAACTTTGTTTCTCCATCACTACCTACATACAATGTACTTGTATTATCAGGGACTCTTCATATTGTTGTATAACTTCTGGCCCTGCTCCTTCCTGTCATAAGACTGGGCACCAGGTAGGCAGGCCCACCGGTAGCAGTATTGTTAGAAATCATATCCACATTGCAAAAAGTTGCAATAATTTAAGTGCGTAAGTGACTGTGAAACATATAATAATCCACTGTACCAAACAAATGTATTCCCAACTTGATTTCCCCTTAGACAAATGTCAGAACATCTGTAGCCACTCTAATTCTGCCAGATACAATGGCCATTTGATGAAAGGAAAGCTGGAATGTAAAGAGACGGTGAAAATTTAAATGGAAACAGCGTATGACTTGCTCTATTAAATATTATATTAGCGGTCTCCAATCTTTTTGGCACCAGGGACCAATTTCGTGGACCATAATTTTTCCATGGACCTGGGGCTTGGGGGGTGGTTTTGGGATGATTCAAGCACATTACATTTATTATGCACTTTATTTCTATCATTATTGCATTGTAATATATAATGACATAATTATACAACTCATCATAATGTAGAATCAGTGGGAGCCCTGAGCTTGTTTTCCTGCAGCAAGATGGTCCCATCTGGGGTTATGGGAGACACTGACACATTATCAGATATTAGATCCTCATAAGGAGTGTGCAACCTAGATCCCTCATATGTGCAGTTCACAATAGGGTGCATGCTCCTATGAGAATCTAATGCTGGTGATGATTTCACAGGGGACAGAGCTCAGGTGGTAATATGAGTGATGGCGAATGGCTGTAAATACAGCTGAAGCTTTGCTTGCTCACCCACAGCTCACCTCCTACGGTATGGCCCAGTTGGGGACCCTTGCCTTATATTATTTATAAGTTAAAGGAATTGGAGTAGAACTTAAGATCAGAAAATATTACAGGTACATTTTTATTGAACTTCATGACAAAAATCAATTGGACTTAGCCCTAAAAATGCATTTTTATGACTATCATAGTCAATGTATAGTTTCAAAGGCACGTAACCTGTTATTCTTCAATAAGTTAAATATATTTGGTTATATGCATTTCCCAATACAAAAAAATGTGTTCAGTTTTGAGTTTTCTTTTCAACGGTCGATAAAGGGCAATATAAAATCATTAGAGGAATAACTACTACAATACTCAATTTTTTAACTCAACATACATCAGTAACAAAGTTACTGAAGAATTATTTCCAAGTTTCATACATGTATCAATGATAAAATAATTAAGTTACTAACACATCAAGACCTTTATGAACTAGGTTATTAACTCATTGAGACCTTTCTGAACAAAGAATTATATCCAAGTTTCATATATGTATGAATAATTAAATAAGTAAGTTATTAACTCATTGAGATCTTTATTAACTCATTTAGACTTTATGGACTAGGACCAGCAGTATATCAGCCACTGACCAGAAGCAGAAAAGAGATGAGATAACCCTTAAAGTTAAGTTCCAGTTTCATATTCCTTTAAGTTCATATTTGATAATCTTTTCTGATCTGGCACATTGCAATTTATTTCATGGCTTTTATTAAACATTTTGGCTGTGTTTTCTCAGTGTTTCAGAGTCCTATTTCATAATGTAAATGTAGCATTTTGATAGTCCATGTTAGCTCATCCATATAAAATGCTATTTGCATCATCTCGTAAATAACATGATTTTAAAATATTTAGTGTAAAGAAGAACACTTTTTAATGTTAACATTTTACATTACTTACTGGCCTATAAACAGGATTTATGCTGAAACAATTGACTAATTGCGTTCTTGGCACAACATACTGCCAGTAATTCAATCATAGAGTCGTGGAGCCTCTTTTTTTTTCTTTTTATTTTCTATCTTGAAACTGTAATAAAGCTGTAGTTTATGATAAAAATGGGGGGAGAATTATAGTTCTTGTTGTAAAAGTACAGCAATTAGTCCAGATGCCAGGATAAATCCCTAGCTAAGTAGGTCCATTCCTTTTCAGAACTGATATATTAGTCTCGAAATGCAGTTTGGGTTTTATTAAATCCTCAAGTTCAATCCCACTTCTGCAGTGATAATTCTTCATGTTTATTATTTTCTCTACTCCTCTTAAACACTTAAATTACCTGTATGCCTGTTAGCTAGATAATAAAAACAAAACAGGCAAAAACACCCACTAAGTCTTGTTTGTGCATGTTTTTCATCTATCAAAATGAAAGTCAGTCAGCCATCTCAATTCCTTGAAATTTGTTGTTTCTAGAAAAAGTGAAACATTTGATTTGATATTAGCACCTTATTTTCAGTAATTCTCCAACCACACTAGGATATACAGTCTACAATCTACCATAATTTATCTGTCCCTGACTACCCTCAGGTACCCATTTCCCTCCTTATACTGCTTAGATCTTATGCCTTATATTATGATCTATTCCATTTATAAGCTTTCACTATCTTCCCCTCTTTCTTCTTGGCAAAAC
Source organism: Macaca thibetana thibetana (assembly GCF_024542745.1). Taxonomy (NCBI): domain Eukaryota; kingdom Metazoa; phylum Chordata; class Mammalia; order Primates; family Cercopithecidae; genus Macaca; species Macaca thibetana. Next base: position 102,804,491 of record NC_065582.1, read on the forward strand.
TGAAATAACTGTTCAGTCCAGCTCCTCAGCACTAAAATCTATGAACAAGCCTGGAGAAACCCATTCAGATTGTATGATCTCTTATAAATTTAATAACAACAGGAATGACTGAACCTTTATCACTGATCAGGATCTCCAGCCCATTTACATTCCTACTGCCCTAAGTGACAATTTCATTCCTTCACCTCTTCCTCAAAAGCCCAACATCTTCTTCCCCATCCTGTCTCTTCCCTGAAACTCTTGCTTCCCATTTCACAGCAAAACTAAAGTCTTTCAGAAATGAATATCCATAAGCTCTTCTCTCCCACCACATTTACCATGGACTAACATCTGAATCCCTTTAATCTACCTTCCCTGCTAATGCTATGCACAAAGTGTTTTATCCTATGTAAGCCAATCTTGCACTTGCGACTGGATCACATTTCATTTGGTTACCTCAAGAACATTCATCTAGCAATTATTCTCTTTGTCATTCTCTATATTTCCTTAAAACAAGATCCTTCTATCAGCATCTAGTATTTTCTCCTTTTGACCTAATTATTTGTTTAATTTGAATCTATTTTATTCTTCAATATGGTGTAGTTCTTTGAGTACAAGAAACTTCTGCTTTGCTTGATCAGCAAGTTTTTGCTTGACTCTATAACACACGACATGGTTTATTAACATTTAAATTTAATCTCATATGAAGTTTTTTATATCATCTAAATAAAAATATCCAATAGGTAAAAAAGGAGACATGCTAGAAGATCAGTAAATTGTTGTTGAATGAATGAAAAGATAGTTCACAACAACTTGAAATGAACTTAATTGTCAAAAATGAGTATCAGCTCAAATAAAAAGAAATGCTACGATAGAATTTCATTTCCCTGTAGCACTTAGTCAAAAGAAAAAGAGATATTATTTTTGTAATCCCAGAGGACACAGAACGTAAGTATTCAAATGGCTTCACGTATGCAGCAGTCATTGAATCTATGCATGTGCACACATTCATACACACGTTTTCATTTTTGCCAATAGCACAGAATATTGGTGAGAAGAGAATTTTTGTAATTGTTAAAGTGAGTCTTGCAGATTCTGACCTACCTCCAAACTTAAGCTGCATCACAAAAGAGTGCATAGATAAATCTCTTTTCTATCTCTATTTTTGAGCTTATTAGTATTTGCTGCCTCTTGTTCCCAAACTGAGCACACACAAAACCACAAAAGCAGGTTGCATTGGGGAGGGCTGTTAAAACCAGCTGGTCAGGAAATCCATTTGGGGTCAGTAAGTTGGTTGCTAATGACACCAACCAACAGGAAAAAGGTAGAGAGTACAAGAGCAGGACATGCATTTAGGAGTAAAATCAATACTCGTATTTGATTGGTGTGATACTTTTTAGATAATTGTGCAAAGAAATCCCAATATGTAGTCTCAAAGTGCCAATCTTCAATCTTGGTTTAAAACACTTAGATAAATATTAATAGGTTATGTGAGAAGACTACTATATGGACCAAATCTTGTCTGGACAATCTTCATGTTTATTTAAAACAAACAAAAACCAACTAACAATTGCAGAGTGTATTAGCCTTTTATCTGGTTTTACCACGTTTCTCAAACACATTGGTCTTATCAAAAATAATTTCGTGACTTTTTTATGCTTTTGGCTTTTAGTATTGTCTGGAAGCTCAATTTTTGTTTCTTTTACAAGCACAAGGATGCTTATATAAAGTTTCAATAGAAGAAAATTCTACCATGCACTAATTGTTTTGTGAGCACATTATTTAACCACCATGGGACTCAGTTTCCTTATCTCTACTTGTTTGTCAAATATATGTAAAAATACAGCAAATTAATGTTAATATCTGTCCAGAAAGTAAGTCTAACTTCTAGTTATTAACATGAAATTATTTTTCTATCATCAACTCTTTCAATTACCTAAATAAATATTATTTAACTCTTTGTTGACCAAGTGAATAAATGAACAAATTAACTGTAAAATTAGAATCAGAAAGGCATATAGGAATTTTCTTGTTTACATTATTCATTATAATAAGAATGATACTGCCATCTTAGTGGAATAGCTGGCAAATATTTTTAGCTTTTGCTTTAATAATAAGTTTAAAATGTTGAAAATTCTAATAACCTTAGAAAACCAAAGGAAAATTAATAGTTGTCATGCATCACAGCAAGTGATGTCAGTTATATCTTAATTTTTCCAAAATGTGTTGTGCTCCTATATATTTATAATAAAATATTTACTTCTTATTTCTAAATAATTTCAAACTTCTGGAAAAATTGCAAACATAGTAAAACGGACTACAACAAGATTATGATTTTATTAGTCCGTTCTCATACTGTTAAAAAAGTCATACCCAAGACTTGGTAACTTTATAAAGGAAAGAGATTTAATTGGCTCACAGCTCACGATGGCTGGGGAGGCCTCAGGAAAATTACAATCATGGCAGAAGGTGAAGCAAACATGTCCTTTTTCACATGGTGGCAGAAAGGAGAAGAATGAGAGCCCAGCAAAGTGGGAAGCCCCTTATAAAACCATCAGATCTCATGAGAACTAACTCACTATCATGATAACAAGATGGGGGGAACCACCCCACGATTAAATTACCTCCACCTGGTCCCTCCCAGGACACGTGGGGATTATGGAAATTACAATTCAGGGTGAGATTTGGGTGGGGACACAGACAAACCACATCAATAGTAATACTTATTTCATATGGTTTTAGTGAGACTCAAGTTACTCATGTATGTAAAGTATTAAGAACTTTAGAAACAAATGTTGGGAGCAAAAGTGCTTAGAATTAAAAAAATATTATTCATTATTATTAAGTCTTGATTTTGTCACTTGACCAACAGAAGTACCTATCTTATAGGACTATTGGATGCATAAAACTTAGAAACCCATGGTTTTTCTAGTCTAAGCTAATGACAGCCTGTGCTATATATAATAATAAAACTTACTGAAATAAATCTAATTCAAATGCCTAAGATTATTTGAGTAACACTACAATAACATAAAAAATTCCTACATGTAGTTTTTTAAAACCTAGAGTCAACAATTATATCTGGTCTTTACATTTTAGGCTTCCCTAAGTTTCACATTGATAGCGATCAATGTGAGGGTAAGTTTAGTTCATCTCTGCTAAAATGAATGCAGTAAATTATTTGATATTTGGAAAACATTTACTGGTGGAAGAAAATGCAGTTACACTGCCATTATATAGAATAAACTATATAATAAAAATTTTGGTAAAAAGAACAGAGTCTATTTGTTAATCTCACACTTTTCAGACTGGAGTCTTTGTGCCTCATGGTGAGGGCCAGGCAAGGAGGTTGCAGGTACAATGAGCCAGGAGTAGTCAAAGCCACAGGAGAAACATGGCAAGCCTTCCTGAAATCCAAATTTTAGGAGAAGATGACGTGTGATGGGGAAATGAGATTTTATATTAAAACAAACATATCCTAATTATATACATATTTAATTCCATATATATGGAATTAAAATACACATTTTTACAGAATTTTAAAGTATGAAAAATATTTAAACCCTATTTGAGTCATGTTCATAAAAATCTAAGGACTATATATTCACTCTCCTCTGCTGTTAGGAGTACATCAATCATCAATTAGTTTACTTGTGTAACAATTGTTTATTTAAGGCTAACTATATGCCAGACACTGTACTATGCTCTCAATGCAAAAGTGAGCAATACAGGTGTGGTCCCTGCCCTTGTGGGGCTTACAGTCAAGTAGTAGGATGCTTTTTTTTTGTTTTATAATTAAGCTAACTTAATTCTCCTAACAACTTTATGAGGTGAATTCTATTAGTTATTTTACTGATGTTGTGTTACTTAAGACATAACATTGCCTTAAATACAACAAGCAGGATTCTCAAACACAAAATAATGTGCAGAGATAGTCTAATTTAGATGAGATTTTATGAGGATGATGAGGTATGGATTGGAGAAAAGCAAGGGTTAATGCAGAGACCATATAAGGGGCAGTTTCTGGTGTAACACATGGTGATGGAAATAGAGTTAGAGTGAAGTTGATCAATTTGAAAATATACACTGGAGGTACAAATAGGCCTTCTTTATGGATTGGATATGGGGAAATCAGAATGAGGAAAATAAAAATGACTTCCCATCTTGAACAAATGGGTATTTGAACAATAGATTGGAGGCGAGTGATTTAAGGTTAAAGAGAAATCAGCTTGGGGCATACTAATTTTAAGATATTTCTAAGACATCCAATTAGAGGTATTTAGTTGTATATATAAATATGTGTACTTATACAGTTATATACAATACAGTATGTTAGGACCTTTGGGAAAAATATCTTAGCTCGAGGTAAAATCTTGGCATCTTGAGTAACACAGCATTAAATTAATATATGCTTGCTTAGATTACTTGAACTTTTGTCCTTTATTTTATCCAGTGCCCTTTTTCTAACATATTTAAAGCTTTGCAAATAAACATTTGGCAATAGTGAATATAATTTCATGCAACAAACATGGAGGGGATACAGAGCTAAGTCCCTCAGGATTTCAGCCATTAAGTAGCACAACTTTGAGCATGACAAAAATGTTATAAAATATAATAGATGACAAGTATATCATAATAATGGTACAAATAAACTGCTACAAAAGTAGAATACAATTTATAAATGTCAGCCTGTATAGCGATTGAGTATGGGAAGTAAAACAAGGAAAGATAAAGAGTAGACAAAGAGGGATAGAGCAGTAACAAAGGAAGGAAGTCCAGGGCTTCCTTCCTTTGTTAAATACATTTTCCAGAGGCAAGAGATGTTAGGAGTCATGCATAGTTGGCAGTGCTGCATCAGTTGTCAGACTAGTGGAGGACAGTCATAAAGTCAGAGACACTGTGCTGGGGCAGGCTTTAAGGAAGGAAAAGTAGGCCCATGGGCTGGGCAATGAAGTTTATTTCTATCATAATTATATGTCCTGCATGTAGGAATCATTTCTAATTCCTATGGGTCACTTAATGAAGCTCATCAATTTTACAGGCCTCAAGAAATAATACCAACGTGTGAGCCAAAGAAAGCATCTTAATGTCTTTAGGTCATTAATTTTAGACATAGCACGTTCTTTACTACAAGGCCACTTTGAGAGTCACTGTGTCGCTGTTGGGCTTCTCGCACAAATAAAGTTAACATAATATACTCAATGAACTCTTTCGCTCCTTAGCTAACTCCAACATCTTCCAGACACTGATGCTCATCCAAGTTGTCATGTGGATTTATAAGAAGAATCTTGTTCAGATAAAATAATTAAACATAAATCATACTTTAAATTTTATTGCCACGAAATGACCAAAGGTAGGAATGTAGCAGTAACCCTGAAAGAGCAGTTCCTTGGTTCTGACTCTTTTGTCTTGGGGGAGTGACATGTAAAAGCCTCTTCAACCAGAAGCACATTGCCCTTGAGCAGCAGGAGAGCATATCACTTACATCTAATAGGGAATATTTTGTCAATGAAAATACATGCTAAAGGATATTATATTGATGGTCATAAAAATAATGTTATTAGAAATCGTTTCAAACATTTTAAAAAATGAAAATAAAAATACAGTTAATATTTCATAACTTATATGAATTTCCTAAATGTTGTTCAATGAGAAAAATAATTACTCTTGGTACATCTCATGTATATTAATCTGCTGAAATTTCTGATATTTTTCTGAAGTCAACTTTTTAATATGAATTTATTATTCTTAAGTTTTAATGAAACTTCTGGGAATCTTAAAAATTGCTTGTTATGGTCAATTTGAAATATTGACACATTTAATATATATATAACAATATTTTTAATTGAAAAATGTCCTCAAAAGGGGCTTAGGTGTCTGTTAAGAACAAATTTTGCTAAATTGAAAATACTCTTTTTGTTAATTGAAAATATTCTTAATTCGAATGTATTTTTGAATTGTAATGTAAAAGTGTTTGAGTTCAAGGTTTTTCACAGACACTGAGTTTTCCCCCCTTCATTTAGAGTTCCATTATCCAAGAAATAATTTCATAATACCATACTTGTCAAATAGATTGCCTGAATTTATGGCTTTTTTAATGGTTTGCCAAATTTAGATGCTGAAAAATTATAGGTCTTTAAAATCATATTTCAATCCTGCACAGAATATAAATGTTTGGAAATTAGAAATTACACCAGGTCCCACATAGAATATAAAAAGATCATAAAATTCAGAACTTTATCGAAAGACTGTTCTTACAAATTAAGATATTCTAAAATATAATTATGGAATTTCAAAATTAAATCTTATCCTCTCTTTGAGAATGCATTATTTCATTTGATGTGTTCAGTTAATTTCTTGCCTTAGTCCATTTCAGCACATTCTTGTGGGCTTCAAGTTGCAAGTTTTGTTTATAATAATAGCTATTCCTTAAAAGTTTCAAGAGCTGAATTTTGGGATGCTCCAGTTATGAAATACTATGATTAAATATTTCCAAGTAATTTTGCAAAAAAAAAAGCACCCAAAGTTTAGAGGACTTATTTATGAAAAGTTATTTTTCGATCATAAGCATTAGAAATGCCAAGAAAATATGCTGATTGCCATATTAAAGTGTTTTTATTTTTTTAAATTCAATATCAGCTTTGTCTCCAAAATTTTGTAAGAAAGTGATTCTAATTATAAAAATATTTAAAAATCTTGTCACATTTGTCTTCTATTTTGATTTGTAGAATATTGCAATTTGTTTGGACCCAGTGTGAATTATATTTGCACCACAACAAATTCAGAGTCCATTTCTACTCCATAGATTTCTTATTGTGGTAAGAATACTGTTTTTAGTGTAATTATGTTCAGCAAAAATTTCTTTGTGTGTTATCACTGAAAAAATAAGTAATCTATCTTCAATGCCAACATTTTAACTAAAACTATGATAGTTTTTACACTGTTGTCAGATTTTAAACTTTGATAGAATGACCTTCCATAGCTTTATTTTGAATCATTGAATTGGATTAAAAAATCAAACTAGTATTGAAGTATATTAATTTTATGTTTGAGGCATATGATAAAATGAAATAAAGTAGCCATAACTTAAATGTTAATAAAATTATTTTCTGCTAATAGAGGGAGCACATTAACAACTGTTGTTTAACTTATGGTACATATATTTAAGAACTTGGGAGTTGAATAGAATGAACAGCATGCTCTCTGTCATTCTTAGGTTGTTTTATTCTGACTGACATGACCTAAAAGTAAGTAGATGTGGAAGAAGGTTATTATGGAACTTACTGGTAATTTATTTGCAGAATTAAATGAAAATCATAGTGATAAATAATGGAATGCATATTGATTGCAATCCAATCTCTTACGTCTTCCTATATCCATGCTTTTCGGTAGTGCCCTCTCATGCTGACTCTTGGTTATGTCACTTGCTTTGACCAGTGGAATTGTAGCAATGTTGATGTGAGCAAGGTCTTGAAAAAATCTTCACATGATTAATACAGCCATTATGGAAAACAATATACAGTTCCTCAAAAAACTAAAACTACAACTTCCATATGATCCAGCAATCCTACTTCTGGATATAAATCCTAAGGAAATGAAGTCAGTATGTCAAAAAGATAGCTGCACTCCCATATTCAATGCAACACTATTCACAATAGCCAGGAAAGAGAATCAATCTAAGTGTTCATCAATAGATGAATGAATAAGAAAAATATGGTATATATACACAATCAGGTAATAATCAGACTTCAAAAAGAAGAAACCCCTGTTATTTGTGATAACATGGATAAACCTGGCGGACTTTATGTTAGGGAAAATAAACTAGACACAGAAAGACAAATACTGTATGACCTCAGTTACACGAGGGGGCTTCAAAAAGTCATGGAAAGTGTGTATTATGAAAAAGTTATGCATGGATTTCATGTATTTTGCACTAGAATAAACTTGTAGTACCTTGTTATAATGGATATGAACAGGATCTAATTTGAGGCATTAAAAAGAATAAGACATCAGTTTCAAAAGAGCACCTATCAGAACCACATAAATTCTGTAAAACCTGAAGCAAGAAAAAACACCAAATTTATAGTGAAACTTAGGTAGAAAAATGAAGACATGATTGATGCTTTACAAAGTTATGGGGATGATGCTCCAAAGAAATCAGGAGTTTACAAATGGACAATGAAACAATGTTGAAGATGAAGCCCACAGAGGCAGACCACCCACATCAATTTTCAAGGAAAAAATTAATCTTATTTATTCCCTAATTGTAGAGGACTGACAATTAATAACCGAAACAAAAGCCAACACCATAAGCATCTCAACTGTGTCAGCTTACACAATTCTGACTGAAAAATTAAAGTTGAGCAAACTTTCCACTCAATGGGTGCCAAAACTGTTGCTCCCAGAACAGTTGCAAACAAGAGAGAGCAGAAGTTTCAATGGAAATCTTAAACAAGTGGGATCAAGACCCTGAAGCATTTCTTCAAAGAATTGTAACAGGAGTTGAAACACAGCTTTACCAATATGATCCTGAAGACAAAGTACAATCACAGCAATGGCTACTAAGAGGTGGAAGTGGTCCAGTTAAGCAAAAGTGAACTGGTCAAAAGCAAAGGTCACGGTAACAGTTTTTGGGGATGCTCAAGGAATTTTGCTTGTTGACTTTCTGGAGAGCCAAAAGATGATACTATCTGCTTATTATGAGAGTGTTTTGAGATAGTTAGCCAAAGTATTAGCAGATAAATGGCTGGGAAACTTCACCAGAAAGTCTTTTTCTACCATGACAATGATCCTGCTCATTCCTGTCAGCAAACAAGGGCAATTTTAGGCATCCACCTTACAGTCCTCATTTGGCTCCTTGTGACTTCTTTTATTTTCTAATTTTAGAAAATGTTTAAAGGCACCCATTTTTCTCAGTTAATAATGCCCCCCCCACACAAAAAAAAGACTGCATTAACATGATTAAATTCCCAAGGCCCTGAGTTCTAAACTAAATGGCTGGATTGTTGATTACAAAAGTATCTTGAACTTGATGGAGCTTATGTTAAGATATAAAGTTTAGAGAAGTAGAGACTAGAATGGTGGTTACCAGGGGCTGGAAGCCAAAAGCAGGGGAGACTGGAGAGATGTTTGTCAAAGCACACAAAATTAGACAGTTTGATATGAGGAATAAGTTCAAGAGATCTATTGTACAACATAATGACTACAGTTAATAAGAATATATTGTATACTTACAAATTACTTAGGGAGATTTAAGTGTTCTCAACACACCAAAAATCTGAGTATGAGAGGTAATGTATATGTTAATTAGCTTGAGTTAGCAGTTCTGCAGTGTATACATATATAAAAACATGATGGTTTATACCACAAATATATACAATTTTTGTCAATTAAGAATATATTTTGTAATCCTCACAAAAATGAAAATAAGCAAAATTAATTTAGAAGAACAGTCATTTGATCTAAATGAAAAGTTATGATTCAGAGTAATCTGTAAATGTATCTTTTGTGTCTCCCCAAAATTCATATATTGAAACTTAATCTCCAATGTGATATTGTTAGAAAGTGGCATCTTAGGGAGGTGATTAGGTCATGAGGATTTGCTTTCATGAATGATATTTGTGCCTTATAAAAGAGATTCCAAAGAGCTAGTTATCTCCTCTGCCTTGTAAGAACACAACAAGATGGTGCCTTCTATGAGGAACAAGCCCTCACCAGTCACCAAATGTGGCTGTGTCTTGATCTTGTACTTCCCAGACTCCAGAATCATGAGAAACAGATGTCTGCTGTTTATAAGCTGCCCATTCTCAGATGTTTTGCTATAGCAGTCCAAATAGACTAAGACATAGCTGCATGTGTTAAATCATTGTATGTAGGCACAGTCTTCTTACAATAATTAATAACTTTCAAATAGATGCTGATGGTCCTTTAGGATGACTTTTTCTGGTTTTCGTCTGGTTGTGACCAAGAAAATAGAAGAAATAGAAATCTAGTATATAGTACTTTAATTAAATATGCAGTTTTAATTTTATTAATTTATTTCTGTTGGAAGGGTTTTATTGCAAAGTTAGAAAATATTTACTAAACACTAAAAAGTAAATAATTATAGATTTGTACTGCACAGCAAATGGCAAAATCACTGTAGCAAGGCTGTCTGACTGTTCCCTATATGCCTTATAGCAGGGCTGGCCAGTCTAATTTCCCAAATTTTCAGCTTATCCTATCAATTGGCAGCCTGGCAGCTTTGTGAATTTTGTAGACTAAAACATGGGCTAGATAAATATATGAATGGTCTATTGAATGGTCAGTAAAGGAGCAGAATGGGCACGAGACAATTTGTCACAAAGATCAAAGAAGAGAAATTGAGACAGTCTGTGTGCATTCCATCACCTACTATTTTATTGTGATGAAGTTATTTTTTCTCCAAGAGTCTTCAGTTTTTTCTCCAGTGTCACCATCCCTATTTTCAGAAATTTCCTTGTGTCTAGAGAAGCCATTTTGTTTTCATTCATCTATTTTCTGTGATGATGAGCTACTGAGCTGGTCCCATGTTTTTGATTAAGGTGAATAATCTTTGTGTGGTCTTCCCCGTCTTTAGTCTGCTGATGGATTGTAAAGTTCAGTTTCTAGTGTTTTAAGGAGTTGCTGCTTTTGATACTGTCTTTGAGGGATTGGCTGTGAGACCCACTTGCTGTGTTTGCTTCAATTCAGTGTCTATCAAGCACAAAGTGATTTCGAATGAAAACTCTATAACTAGGCTTGGTCATCTAGGTTAGTTGGTTACATAGGTGAAATGGCTTTTCTTGATGTTGAGCTTTTCTTGATGTCTAGTGATGTTTATCCATAACTGGACCTGCCTTTTGTCTAGAGAAGTATCCAGGTGAACTCCAGAGCATATTGCTGTATTTAGCCATGAGTTACTGTTTACCAAACACTGCATTCCCCAGAAAGCACACTTTGAGATGGCGATTTCATGCAGGAGATTTATTAGGAAGTATTTTGGGGGCCAACACCTATGGAAAAAGAAAATAGAGGCAGAAGTTCAGCTGCAATACAATCTCAATAGATGCCTCTGCTGACCCTATTGGTAGTTCTGAAGAGGTAATGAGCCTTAGCAACTGTACTGAATTGGGGTAAAGTGACCAGGCTTTTATAACCCCATGTTCATCAGTCATTGAATGAAGGCTACCTATGAAGAGTGTGTAGGCTAGGTTAGGCAGCTTTCTTCAGTTGAGGTCATCCTCAAAGGGGGCTAAGAGCTGAGAGGCTATCTGCTGGCAGCATACCTCGCATCTGGCATAATAAGCCCTTTATTCCTAAATCTTCATGCATCACAGCACGTACACCACTGCCCTTGGATACATTGGATACATTAATAGAGTTTTCCTATTATTGGCTTTTTTTCTTTTTTTTTTTTTGAGATGGAGTCTTGCTCTGCCTCCCAGGCTAGAATGCAGTGGCTCACTGCAACCTCCGCCTGCCGGATTCCAGCAATTCTCCTGCCTCAGCCTCCAAGTAGCTGGGACTACAGGTGCGTGCCACCACGCCTGGCTAATTTTTGTATTTTTAGTAGAGATGGGGTTTCACCATGTTGGCCAGGCTTATCTCGAACTCCTGACCTCGTGATCCGCCTCGGCCTCCCAAAGTGCTGGGATTACAGGTAGGAGCCACCTCTCCCGGCCCTATTGGCTTTTTATTCCCAACATGCTGAGAACCAATTTGCAGAAAATCAGAAGACAAAAGTGCTTAGGGTCCTCAAAAATCACAGTGCATCCTGAAACCTAGATAAGCCTACTTTTATACTTTGTTATATGATATAATGGATATCTTTATTACTTAAGTTATTATTATTCAGAATTATGTTACTTGTAATCGAAAGTATTCCCAAAAATATAACCAAACTTGTACAGCCAAACCATTCAATGACAAAATAATTAACCAAAAAATCAACTGTTGACTTTTGATGGGAAAACTAAAGAAAGCCTCTCTGAGGAGAAAATATTTGGGCTGAAATCTGAATCACAAATGGGGTTAGCCAAGTGAAGATGCAAGAAGAGCATTCCAGGCAGGAGGAACAATTGCAGAATCCCAAGGCAGAAGTGAATTTGGCAGGTTCAAAAACGTGATTCTTATTAAAGAATTTGATTTGCCAGGCTATTATTTAAGATGTTTAAGATGCTACAATAATGCTTAGGGATTTCCCCCATGAATATTTAATATGATTACAAACATTTTAAATGTAAAGGGAAAGAGGAACAAGAAAAATTGTCAAATAAATGATTATGACTTAGGAAGAAGAATATTTGTGTAAGAGGTTGTCTGCAATTGTCAGAAGAAAAAAATACCTGATAAATATATTGTGAACAAGATTTGCGTTCAGAGATGTGTGTATGTGTGTTTGTGTGTGTGTGTGTGTGTGTGTATTTATATAAATACATACAAGGAGGTAAACATAGCTTCATAGCATCATCAAACTGAATTAAATGACAGGAGTATAACAGCAGAAAGCTCTATCACTCTTTTAGGAATAAACCTGGTAGAAGCGGAGGTGTGTTGGTACTGTATGCCAAGAAGTTGCTGGATAATCTTCAGCAGTGTGGCTGGAGAATTGTTGGAAAAATCTTCATAAAGACTTATCTCCATTTTTACCTGCATAAAGATAGCAGAAAGAAAAAAATGCTGAAAGAAAAAAAGTAAGATTCCACAGACCAAGATTCTTGGAAAAAATAGATGACTCAAGAGTAATAGAAAACTTTCAGACATGAATTTGTGACTGTACAGCATCAATGATGCCAATTTGCAGATGTATTTGCTAAACTTCTGCCAGTAATCACTGAGGAATTACAGAAAATGGGGAAGATTGAAGTGTCAGCCAAGGTTCACGGAGGAAGACAGCAGCATTTTAAGCAGACAGAGATTGAATGCTGTAAATGGGTGTCTGTAAAATTACAGGAAGGCCTGGAGAAGTGGGCTGTACTCTGGGCTACCTTGAATGACTCCCAGACACCCAAAAGCTGAATCACCAGGGAGCTCCCACCTCTGAGAGTATCCTAGAACCATCAGATTTCCAGAACATACTATCAAAGCTGAGATTAGGAAATCATAGAACTGGAATTATGCACTTACTGTTGCCATGGCTACTCTATTATGCTGTGAACAAGGGAATGGAACCTGGAGTTCATTGGGGCCACTCCTCCTCTTAACCAGGAATCTGGAGAATGACATGAATTACTGCTTCAGAAGAAAACCTCACATCTCCACAAGACCTTGCTTCTCAAACAAGACATGTCAGAAGATGCTGATCATCCTCACTTCTGCCCTACAAATCGCTCATAGGTGCATCTGCAGGATCTTACTGGAATCCAGAGTGCTAGCTGCAAAAGCTTCTGGGAATTGTACACTTAACTCTGAAGTATCTTTAATATAGGAAGGTATGACATAAAAGAGTCATAGGAAGTTCAGTAAACCAAACCACAGTATCCACACAATTCAAGATAGGCAAAAGTTCTTATTTCTTTAGAGGAAGGGTTAGCTTATAAGAGACACCTCGTGAACTCGACACTGTTTCTTGTGTTGGTTAGAAATGATACCCTGTGGGCCAGGCACGGTGGCTCAAGCCTGTAATCCCAGCACTTTGGGAGGTCGACACAGGCGGATCACGGGGTCAGGAGATCGAGACCATCCTGGCTAACACGGTGAAACCCCGTCTCTACTAAAAAATACAAAAAACTAGCCGGGCAAGGTGGCGGGCGCCTGTAGTCCCAGCTACTCGGGAGGCTGAGGCAGGAGAAAGGCGTAAACCCGGGAGGCGGAGCTTGCAGTGAGCTGAGATCCGGCCACTGCACTCCAGCCTGGGTGACAGAGCGAGACTCCGTCTCAAAAAAAAAAAAAAAAAAAAAAAGAAATGATACCCTGTGAACCGTTAAGACAGGGTGTAGTGATCATTGGGAATAGGGGGTTTGTTAAAAACATATCATACAGATAGTTTATTAAAGTGGTAAGCTAGACAACTGTATGGCTACAGTGTATATATGGATGTATGTATTTATTATTTTTATTGATATGGGGTGGTCTCACTATGTTGCCCATGCTGGTCTTGAACTCTTGGGCTCAAGCAATCCTCCTGCCTCAGCTTTCTGGGTAACTGGGACTACAGGCACATGCCACTGTGCCCAGCTTATAATGTATTCAAAATTTAACAAAGCTTTTTGTCTTTTTGGAAGATATATTTTATGATGTCATGGGACATACTTGAAAAATGTGGTCATGGTGGTGGTACAGTTGAATGTATTTGTAATTAGCAGAAAGACTAAACAACTACTGGTTAGCAGATATGTGTCCAATTGTTGCCTATGCTCTAGGAATTCATGCTTTATCCTGTCCTACATGACATAATGAATCTGGGAAGAACATTGATTTTAAAAATAGTAATAGCCATCATTTACTCAGTGCTCACTCTAAGTGAGGCATTATCTATACGTTATTAACTCTTTTACTCATTACAACAAGCTTGTCAAGTTGTTATTCTCTTCATTTTAAGTATGAGGAAACTAATGTCAGAAAGTGTAAATAACTTGATCACATTTAGTAAGCAGGAGGGCTGACATTCATACCTAAAATTGCTTCGAGGAGGAAGTACCAGACAGAGGGAGAATGCCACAGCGTTTCCAGGAGAACTGTCTAGTTTTTTTGCTTGCCAAGAAATCCCAGAGGGTGGCATTTTCTCCGTTTTTCCATATGAGATAGGGGGATGGCCCACTGTCTTGCATGATCTGGTCAATATCTCAGGGACTCAAACTCACATTGACAATCCTCACTACCATCTCACATACAAAACCAGATGCCAAATTTTTTTTTTTAATTATGAAAGATGTAACAGTGAGGCTGACCAAATATAGATAATATTCTTATACACATATTCTGAATAAGTTTTGATTAGTATAATGTTGACTGTAGAGGATAGAATCAGCCCAAGGAGACTTTGATCAGAATGCAAACTGGCTGTAGTTTCTGACAATCACAATATGAATGTGTCCATCTGCTTGGCTGACAGGATGTCTGGACCTACCTAATAATAAAAAAGGTACTTTCTTATTTGGCCAAGCAGTGCCAGAGTTTGCCTCTTCAACTCCCTCATATGCTTTCATGACTGATTGCCATTCTTTCTTTTGATATTTTAATAGTTTCAGCTAAGTTAATTTTGGCTTAAGATTTAGTCCTTGTCTTTGAGGTGATGGATCAATTTTCTGCCAATACAATGACTTAACTTTAGAAAGTAAGTTTAGTTCCTGTGTTTCCAAATCCACTGTTGCCCTTATATGTTACCTATAAGATACATGACCACTTGACTCTTTATCTGTGCTGCCATTGGTAGGTGAAAAAGAACAAGCACAAGCACAGAAACACCAGTGCTGACGTATTAGTGTAAGAGCAGCACAAGATTTTTAAGAGACAGTATTTTAAATTAACATAGGCTCACTGTGAGTCAATAGGGTGGATGGAGGGAGAGGAGCCAAGATGGCCAATTAGAAGCAGCTCCAGGCCAGGTGTGGTGGCTCATACCTGTAATCCCAGCACTTTGGGAAGCTGAGGCCGTCGGATTACTTGAGGTCGGGAGTTTGAGACCAGCTTGTCCAACATGGAGAAACCTTGTCTCTACTAAAGATACAAAATTAGCCAGGCATGGTGGCGCATGACTGTAATCCCAGTTACTCAGGAGGTTGAGGCAGGAGAATCACTTGAACCCAGGAGACGGAGGCTGTGGTGAGCCAAGATTGTGCCATTGGACTCCATTCTGGGCAACAAGAGCAGAACTCTGTTTGGAAAAAAAAAAAAAAAAAAAATTGAAGCAGTTCCAGTCAGCAGCTCCCACTGAGAAGAATGAAAACAGTGAGTGAATCCTGCTTCATCACCCACACCCAGCCAAGAGAGGCGGTGAGTGACTGTGCTGACCCATCTGGGAAACCATGCTTTTTCCATGGATCTATGCATCCTGTGGATCAGAAGATCCCCTTGTGAGCCCACATCACGAGGGCCCTTGGTTCCAGGCACAGAGCTGTGCCACCTGCTTGGGTTGCAACCAGTGGCGGCAGGCTGGACAATGCCTAAGACAACCGAGTTCCTGGGGAAGGGGTGGCCATTCACCGTCACTGCAACTCCAGTTGGCCATTTTGCCCTGCTGGTGTCAGGGAGACCGGGTGGTTTGAACTGAGAGGAATTCCCCTTAGCACATCACAGTGGCTGTGGCAGATCGTTCTTTAGGTGGAGCTTCTTTAGGTGGAGCCTGGATCTATCCCTCCTCACTGAGCAGGGCCTCCCTGCAGGAATTGTAGCAACTCCAGCCAGGGGTTTTCAGACAGGACTCTGATATCCCTGGGAAGGAGCCCCTGAGGGGAGGGGTGGCCAGAGTCTCACAGTTTGGGGGACCTAGTCTTTCCCACCTACTGGCAGTCCAGATGAGGGGGATTCTCCCCAGCACGGCCCAACCTGCTCAGCCAAGGGGCAGCCAGACTGCTTCTTTAAACAGGTCCCTGATCCTGTGCCTCCTGACTGGGTGAGACCTCCCAACAGGGGTTGCCAGACATCTCATACAGGAGTGTTCTGGCCAGCATCAGCTTGGTGCCCCTCTGGGATGGAGCTTCCAGAGGAAGGAGCAGGCAGCCATCTTTGCTGTTCAGCAGCCTCTGCTGGTGATACCTCCAAGAGCAGGAGGGACCCAGCTGAACTGGGTCTGGAGTGGTCCCCCAGTAAACCACAGCAGCCCTATGGAAGTTCGGCCATACCATTAAAAGAAAAATAAACAGAAAGCAACAAAAACATCAACAAAAGACCCCACAAAAACCCCATCCAAAGGTCAGCAGCCTGAAAAATCAAAGGTAGAAAAATCCATGAAGATATGAAAGAATCAATGCAAATATGCTGAAAACTCAAAAAGCCAGAGTGCCTCTTCTCCTCCAAATGATTGCAGCACCTCTCCAGTGGGGGCACAGAACTGGGGTAAGACTGCAATGGATGAACTGACAGAAGTAGTCTTCAAAAGGTGGGTAATAATGAACTTTGCTGAGCTAAAGGAATATGTTCTAACCCAATGCAAAGAAGCTAAGAACCATGATAAAACATTACAGGAGCTATTAACCAGAATAACCAGTTTAGAGAGGAACATAAATGACCTGATGGAGCTGAAAAACACAACACAAGAACTTCACAATTCAACCACAAGTATCAATAGCCAAATAGACCAAGTAGAGGAAAGGATCTCAGAGCCTGAAGACTATCTTGCTGAAATAAGACATTCAGGCAAGGTTAGAGAAAAAAGAATGAAAAGGAATGAACAAAACCTCTGAGAACTATGGGATTATGTATAAAGACTGAACATATGACTGATTGGAGCATCTGAAAGAGTTGGGGAGAATGGAAGCAAGTTGGAAAACATACTTCAAAATACCATCCAGGAGAACCTCTCCAACCTAGTAAGACAGACCAACATTCACATTCAGGAAATCCAAAGAACCCCGGTGAGATACTCCATGAGAAGATTAACTCCAAGACACGTAATCAAATTCTCCAAGGCCAAAATGAAGGAAAAAATGTTAAGAGCAGCCAAAGAGAAAGGCCAGGTCATCTACAAAGGGACAGCCATCAGACTAACAACAGACCCCTCAGCAGAAACCCTACAAGTCTGAAGAGATTGGAGGCCAATATGCAACATTCTTAAAGAAAGGAGTTTCCAACCCAGAATTTCATATCCAGCCACACTAACCTTCATAAATGAAGGAGAAATAAAATCCTTTACAGACAAGCAAATGCTGAGGGAATTTGTCACCACCAGGGCTGCCTTACAAGAGCTCCTGAAGGAAACACTAAATATGAAAGGAAAAACCATTTCCAGCCACTACAAAAACATGCTGGAGTACAGAGACCAATGACAGTATGAAGCAAGTATATTCACAAGCCTGCAAAATAACCAGTCAGCATCATGATGACAGGATCAAATTTACACATAACAATATTAACTTTAAATGTAAATAGGCTAAATGCCCTAATTAAAAGACAGAATGGCAAGCTGTATAAAAAGACAAGACCTAACAGTCTGCTATATTCAAGAGACCAATATCTGTGCACAGACACACATAGGCTCAAAATAAAGGGATAGAGGAAAATTTATCAAGCAAATGGAAAGCAGAAAAAGGCAGGGGTTGCAATTCTGGTTCCTGAAAAACAGACTTTAAAACCAACAAAGATTTAAAAAAAAAAAAAAAAAAAGGGCATTACATAATGGTAAGGGTTCAATTCAACAAGAGCTAACTCTCCTAAATATATATACATCCAATACAGGAGCACACAGTTTCGTAAAAGAAGTTCTTGGAGACTTTCAAAGAGACTTAGACTCCCACACAATAATAGTGGGAAACTTTAACACTCCACTGTCAATATTAGACAGATCATCGAGACAAAAAATTAACAAAGATATTCAGGGCTTGAACTCAGCTCTGGATCAAGTGGATCTGATAGATAGCTACAGAACTTTCCACCCCAAAAACAACAGAATATACATTCTTCTCAATGCCACATGGCACTTACCCTAAAATTGATAGCGTAATTACAAATAAAACACTCCTAAGCAAATGCAAAATAACTGAAATCATAACAGACAGTCGTTCAGACCACAGCACAATCAAATTAGAACTCAAGATTAAGAAACTCACTCAAAACCACACGACTACGAGAAAGTTGAACAATATGCTCCTGAATGACTCCTGGGTAAATAATGAAATTAAGGGAGAAATCAAGCAATTATTTGAAACCAATGGGAACAAGGAGACAACATACCAGAACCTCTGGGATGCAACTAAAGCAGTGTCAAGCGGAAAATTTATAGCTCTAAGTGCCCACTTAAAAAAGCTAGGAAGATCTCAAATTGACACCCCAACATCACAACTAAAGGAAGTAGAGAACTAAGAGCAAACAAACCCCAAAGCTAGCAGAAGACAAGAAATAACCAAGCTCAGAGCAGAACTGAAGGAGAGAGAGACATGAAAAATCCTTCAAAAAAAAAATCAATGAATCAGGAGCTGTTTTTTTTTTAAAAAAAATTTAATAAACTAGACCACTAACTAGATTAATAATGAAGAAAAGGGAGAATAATCAAATAGACACAATAAAAAATGATAAAGGGGTTATCACCCCACAGAAATACAAACTACCATCAGAGAATACTATAAACACCTCTACACAAACTAGGAAATCTAGAAGAAATGGATAAACTCCTGGACACATACACCCTCCCCAGACTGAACCAGGAAGAAGCTGAATCCGTGAATAGACCAATAACAAGTTCTAAAATTGAGGCAATAATAAATAGCCTACCAACCAAACAAAAGCCCAGATGGATTTACAGCTGAATTCTACCAGAGAGGCAAAGAGGAGCTGGTACTATTTCTTCTGAAATTAGTCCAAACAATTGAAAAGGTGGGACTCCTTCCTAACTCATTTTATGAGACCAGCATTATCCTGATACCAAAACCTGGCAGAGATATAACAACAAAAAAGGAAAACTTCAGGCAAATATCCCAGATTAAAATTGATGCAAAAATCCTCAATAAGATACTGGCAAACTGAATCCAGCAGCACATAAAAAAGCTTATCCACCACAATCAAGTTGGCTTCATCCCCGAGATGCAGGGCTGGTTTAACATACTCAAATCAATAAATGCAGTTCATCACATCAAACAGAACTAAAGACAAAAACCACATGATTATTTCAACAGATGCAGAAAAGTCTTTTGATAAAATTTAACATCACTTCATGTTAAAACTCTCAATAAACTAAGTATTGAAGGAGCATACCTCAAAATAATAAGAGCCATTTACAGCAGACCCACAGCCACTATCATATTGAATGGGCAAAAGCTGGAAGCACTCCCCCTGAAAACCAACACAAGACAAGGATCCCCTCTCTCTCCATTCCTATTAAACATAGTAAAGGAAATTCTGGCCAGGACAATCAGGCAAGAGAAAGAAATACAGAGGGTATTCAAATAGGAAGAGAGGAAATCAAATTGTCTTTGTTTGCAGATGACATGATCCTATATCTAGAAAACACCATAATCTCAGCCCAAAAGCTCCTTAAGCTGATAAGTGACTTTAGCAAGGTTTCAGGATACAAATTTAATCTGAAAAAGTCACAAACATTTCTATACACCAACAGACAAGCAGAGAGCCAAATCATAAATGAACTCCCATTCACAATTGCTACAAAGAGAATAAAATACCTAGGAATACAGCTAACAAGGGATATAAAGGACCTCTTTAAAGAGAACTACAAACTACTGCTCAAGGAAATCAGGACATAAACAAATGAAAAGACATTCCATGCTCATGAATAGGAAGAACCAATATTGTGAAAATGGCCATACTGCCCAAAGTAATTTATAGATTTAATGCAATTCCCATTAAGCTACCATTGACATTCTTCACAGAATTAGTAAAAACTATTTACAAAATCATTTGGAACAAGAAAGAGCCCAATAGCCAAGACAATCCTAAGCAAAAAGAAGAAAGCTGGAGGCATCACCCTATCTGACTTCAAACTATACTGCAAGGCTACAATAACCGAAACAGCATGGTACTAGTCCAAAAAAAAAAAAAAAAAAAGATGAATAAAGAAACATAGACCAATGGAACAGAATAGAGAACTGAGAGATAAGACTGCACATTTACAACCATCTGATCTTTGACAAATATGACAAAAACAAGCAATGGGGAAAGCGTTCCCTATTTAATAAATGGTGCTGGGAAAACTGACTAGCCATATGCAGAAAATTGAAACTGGACCTCTTCTTTATGTCTTATACAGAAATTAAGTCAAGATGGATTAAAGACGTAAATATAAAACCCCAAACTATAAAAACCCTAGAAGAAAATCTAGCCAATGCCATTCAGGATATAGGCATGGACAAAGATTTCCTGATGAAAATGGCAAAAACAATTGCAACAAAAGCATAAAAGGACAAATGGGATCTAATTAAACTAAAGAGTTTCTGGACAGCAAAAGAAACTATCATCAGACTGAACAGACAACCTACAGAATGGGAAAAACTTTTGCAATCTATCCATCTGACAAGGGTCTAATATCCAGAGTCTACAAGAAATTTAAACAAATGTACAAGAAAAAAACCAGCCCCATAAAAAGAGAGCAAAAGACATGAACAGACACTTCTCAAAAGAAGACATTTATGTGGCCAACAAACATGAAAAAAAGCTCAACGTTACTGGTTATCAGAGAAATGCAAATCAAAACCACAATGAGATACCATTTTACATCATTCACAATGGTGATTATTAAAAAGTCAAGAAACAACATTTGCTGGCAAGGCTGCAGATAGGGATGCTTTTACACCATTGGTGGGAATGTAAATTAGTTCACCCATTGTGGAAGACAGTGTGGCATTCCTCGAAGACCTAGAACCTAAATATCATTTGACCCAGCAATTCTATTACTGGGTATATACCCAAAGGAATATAAATAATTCTGTTATAAGGATACATGCATGCATATGTTCATCGCAGCACTGTTCACAGGAGCAAAGACATGGAATCAACCCAAATGCCCATCAGTGATAGACTGGATAAAGAAAATGTGGTACATATACACCATGAAATACTATGCAGTCATAAAAAGGAATGACATCTGTACTTTGCAGGGACATGGATGGAACTGGAAGCCATTATCCTCAACAAACTAATGCAGGAACAGAAAACCAAACACTGCATGTTCTCACTTCTAAGGGGGAGCTGAAAAATGAGAAAACATGGGTACAGGGAGGGGAATCACACACACTGGGGCCCGTTGGGGCCAGGAAGCAGAGGAGGGAGAGCATCAGGAAAAATAGCTAATGCATGATGGGCTTAATACTTAGGTGATGGGTTGATAGGTGCAGCAAACCACCATGTCACACATTTACCTATGTAACAAACCTGCACATTCTGCACATGTACCCAGGAACTTTAAATAAAATAAAATAGCTTAAAAAGTGAAAGAAAAAATAGTGTGGAATGTCATTATTAAAGAATTCCAGGACAGACTTAGCTGTTTTAACTATGTCAGAACAGGTTTGTTGAATGAATGAGCAAAGGAATGAATGAAAGAGTTATTAGCTCTACCCTAATCTTCAGTAACACTCTATACCCAGAGTAGCAATGTTTATTTAGCACAGGGTCCGCATTTTCAGAGCATATTGACACACTGGAGTTTATTCAGAGGAAACTGACCAGATAGTGATGGGACTTGAAACCACATCTGACAAGTGATGGTAGGGGACTGGTAATATTTAATTTAAGAAAGAAAAGACTTAGGGGAAAAATGCTAAAAGCTAAGAGTTACTGAGTGTTTACTCTAGGCCAGGCATTGTGTGCAGCCTTTTAATAGATTTCATATATTATGGTTAATAATGGAAAGGAAATGTTTTATTTTGAGTTGCCCTGGAAGGCAGGACTAACAGTAGTCAGTGGAAACCGCAGAAAGATAACTGTTTATCAGAGTGATGGCATTTCTATTCTCAAAGCTGCCCAACAATAGAAAGAGCTGCTTAGATACAATGATTTCCATGTTTTTGGAGATGGGCAAACAGAGACTGGTGAAAGTTTTCATGGACGTAGTTTAGAGAGGAATGAGTGTTAAATGGAAGTATGGACCCGGTGAACTCTAAGACTTTTTTCAACCTTATTCTGTGAATCTGTCATTTTCTTATGGTATAGCAATTCCGTTTCTGGCTCCGAGTTCTGTGGCGTGAGCTTTCAGTGGTCAATGTTACTTCTAATTTAGTAGATCAGTTGTAGTGGATTCTGGTTTTGCATTTCCTCCTGACAACTAAGATAAAACCCAGCAGAACTCAAAGTTTCAGGGATGGGTTACATATTTTGTGAGTGCATCATTAGGTATAATGGCAAAAAGAGCCTCTCTCACTTTCTCCTTTGATCTCTAAACTTATGTATTCTACATATGAGAGAAATAGCACCAAATATTTAGATTGCTTTTTCAAAGCAACAGTGTAAAAGCACCCCTATTTTCAAAGCATTGTAAATGTTCATTCTCGGTGTGAAAGCTTCACATATGAATAGCATTTATTTTTGTCTTTGTATTTAAATGCAGTTATTTATGTTTCTAAAATTTCCTGATTGCATTTCTTATTTTGAGCTTTGTTGTTGTTAATGAGAGTACACTTTGATCATCAGCCCACAAGTGCTTTTATGGCAATTAACATCACACCTTAAAAATTGGTTCTTAGTTGGGTGCCATAGTATGTGGCTGTAGTCACAGCTACTAAAGAGACTGCGGCAGGAAGATAGCTTGAGCTCAGGAGTTCAAGACCAGCCGGGGGAATATAGCAAGACTCTGTTTCTAAAAAACAGTAACAAACAAACAAAACACCTGGTTCTTGTGAATGGGTATAGAAAAAAATGTTGATTTAAAACAACCAAAGAACAATGAAGTTTTATAGCTATAAAAAATTAAATATCATATATTAACAGATGAGAAATTCAAGCTCAGAGGGATTAAATGACTTGCTATAGTCTCATGACTAGTGGGAAATTTGAATGTCTGTCTTACTTCTTATTCCACCAACTTACTGAGGCAATTATATTCTATATTCTTGGCAAGATCTTTTTCTTCTCCTTTGCCCTCTTCTCCTTTGCCCTCTTCTCCTTCTCCCCTTCTCCTGTTTCTCCCTTCTCCTTCACTTCCTTCAACTCTTCTTCATCCTTCTAGCATGTAGAATATTCTTATACAAGTCACTTATATCTTTACTTACAGCCTGATTGGCATGTGACCAGAGTATACAAAATCTGAGTAAGATTCCAAAATAGCATTTTCTTTACCTGTGTCCTTAGTCAAGTAGGCAAGAGTTCTAAGGAATCTTTTGCTCTTAATTCTGAGTTGCTCTTGGATCTCTACAGTGCCGCGTATGATGCTGTCCTTGACAGAAATGTGGCCATTAAGAAGCTCAGCAGACCCTTTCAGAACCAAACCCATGCCAAGAGAGCGTACCGGGAGCTGGTCCTCATGAAGTGTGTGAACCATAAAAACGTGAGTTTTGTTATTTTGAAAATTCTGGCGGTGGGAGTTTGTGAGATTGGAAAAAGAAAATGTGTCTGTACTTGAGTAAGAAAGGCTTTCTTTACTTTGCAATTCCTGCCTCTTAAGGTTGTTTATCCTGCCAATATGCTGCATTCAATTTCATTGTCCTCGTGGTAGCTTTCTGCTTAAAAATCACCTAAAAACCATATGATGTGGAAGTGCTGAATTTTATAAATATTTCCCTAGTTAGAAAATTTACCATATTTGGTTATCTTGCTCCAAATTGAGAGCTTCATGCTTTCCAAAAAAGAAACAAGACAAGCAAAGCCAAAAGCCAGGAAAAAAAAAAAAAAAAACCTACAAAGCACCATGCTATATTTCTTTATAATTTACGTTTAATTTCGATTTATAAGTTAGATTTAATTGTTAACAGTTGAGTTTTATTCATGTTATCTCCTTTTAGTTTCAGCTGTAGTCTGGTGGTGGCCTCTAATTGTTCAGTGAATCCACTGTGTGTTGGCATCTTATTTTTTTCAGGGATGGGCAAGTATGCAAGTACATATTTGCAAAGCACTTGAGAATGGGATCAAGAGCTTTTTCTCATCAGAACTCAGCTGGGTAGACCATTAAAGGACTTTCTTTACTTCAGAATCTAAGCTCCTTCAATCACAGGCCAAGACCTCTAGAATTCATTCTGTGCTCCACTTGTTCCTAGTAAAGATAAATAGGAGAGAATTCATTATTTTAATGAAAACTTTTATTAATAAATAAATTATAATAAATACATTGAATATATTTTACATATAAATACATAATAAATTATAAATAAAATTTTATTTTCTTAAAAATAAAAAAATAATTTTATTACAAGTAAAATCATTCTAAGGTTGTAGAATACCTTTGTAGAGTTATCTCTACAAAGTTCTTATGTATGAAAATTACACAGAACACATTACCAGCGTGGTTTTATAAACCAGGTATCTTGTCCATAATGCTTGCCATCTACAAGTAGCACTGAGAAGACACAAATGTATTAGTATTAAGTTGAAAGATACTTGAAATGCAAATACGCAGATCTGGGCCCCATGACAGTATTTCTCTTTTCCTCTATTCCTCTACCCTGATGACTTTTTAATTCAGTCACTTGACGTATATGTGTTGAATGAATAAAATGTGCCAGGCACAGATCTAGATGGTGAAGAAAACAGACAAATCCCTGCCCAGGTGAAGCTCATGCTTTATTGGCAAGAGCAAAGCGATCCACAATAAGACAGGTCAATGTGTAAAATGTCAGGTGATGATAAGTGCTATTAAGTAAGGCAAAGCAAACAAGGAAGATTTAAAAATACTGGTCAGTGTGTGGTGGGATAGGGTTACCCATTTAAATAGGCCAAGCAGCAAAGGCCTCACCAAGAAATTAAAATTTTATGAACTGCACACCCATATCTAATATAGCCATGCAACAAACATGAGACTTCTAGAAAGGAATATAGAAATGATAGAAAGGATGGTTCCTATGAAGAGTTATATACTAATTTGTTCTTTCAGTATGTTAAATAAAGGTAAGTGCAAGATTAGCCACATGATCAATGCAATGTATTCTGTTATGCCAAGGAGGATGGAGCATAATATTGGCAATGGAAAATGGATGGATATAAGCAATGAATCAAATGTATGGAAAGTTTTCCATACATGTATTTATATTTCCCTCATCCTCATGCCAGACCCTGTAATGCAATACAATGTGGAGAAATGCCCACTTGCTTGGTCAGTTTGAGAGAATAATACCTCCCGTTCTTGACTGAAATTTTGGAGACTTATATTTATGAAGCCTAAAAAAGAGTTCCAGATTGCAGTGATAATTTATAAATAGCACCCCACCTGCTACCTTCCTTTTATGTGTGTATGTATGTATGCAGAAGTCTGCAGAAACACATTTCTGGAACTTTTTATGAAGAGGAAATCCACTACAACCAAATGTAAATTCCACATTAATAAGAACTCTGTTAATAGTGTGGAAAGAAAAGGAAGAGTAAAGTAATCTCATTAAATCTTTAATAATACGAAGAAAATCTATTTAGAAAATACTTCTTTATGGTGTTAGTTTGGTCGCCTGTTTTCTGTATTTATTATCAACTGAAAATTAGATTAAAATTGTTATTTAAAAAAAAGAATATAAATATTCAATTCTAGGAACTAGTGGGGCCTGACAAACACGGATTTACATCCGTGTGTCTGAAGATGCTGGGATAAAAGAACTGAGATTCCTGTCTGGAAACTGTTGAATTAAAACGGAAACTTTATAGCTGTGATAATCTCCTTCTACAGAGGCATTTTTAAAATTGGCTCTTGCTAGGAATTAGAATTTATAAGACAGCAAAGGAAGGCTAGAGGAGAACTTCTCGAAGGGTGAAAAGTGATAAAACAAGGTCATAGGAAAAGGGAAAATAAGAACATACAGTAGGGAATAGATCTTGATAAATTACCTTTTAAAACAATAAAACTTGATTTATTTAAAATTGTAATGCTATTTTCTAGATTTCTTAGATTATCTGGATTATTTGTTCACTAGTTGATCTGGGTTAGCATTTATCCATTGTTAAGGAGTGTTCATGTGAATGTTTGTGTGGGTGTAATGTGTGCTCTATACACAATCGCTAATGTTTTTGTTTGAACAAATATCAAAATGAAATAAATTACTTTATGAGATTGATAAAGTCCTAGAGAAACAGACCCACTGTAGATGTTACAGTGAAAGATGTACTTCATAGGCAGTTTTCAACACTCACTAGCACTGAGTATACAGAATAACATGGCACTTTAATCACAAGTTTTAAAGATAATTTTAAAACAATTTTATTTCTATATGAATATTTCACACTGAAAGGTTGCTTTAGAAAAGATGATTTTTTAAAAAACTATATGACAACCATTGCCATATATATGTATACTAGAAAATATTGGATGGTACTATGATTATTTTTTGTCAACAATTTCTCAATAAGTTAAAACTACATGAGACATAAAACATTCCATAGAATTGAGTCAATTTCTCAGGTGTTTAATTTCATTTTATGTTTATTACTCCATATGTCTTTATATCATTTATAGAGTTTACTGAAATTCATTGATTGATGCTTTGAAGCTGCTTAAATCTTGACCTTGTACTTATCTATTTTTAATAAAATAGTTGCAACTATCTTGTGAGTATAAGATTTGTATCTGTATATTTTTATATTCATTTCCTGCTGGCACGTTAGTACCAAATATTTAGCTGGAAGAACATTTTGAGTTATTGATCTATGAACTCTATTTGGAAATGTGACAAGGGGTTTTTACAAAATTTGCTTATGCTAGAAGGTAGATTTCTTTACTAGCTAATATATAAAATAAAGCAAGAAACAAAAAGCTTCTAACTGAATGCAGAAAACTTTTAAATAATTTTCTACTAAATTCATCATTGATATCATCTAGAATGCACCTTTCCCCACACATATTATTGGAGCATTAGTTTAATATTTGAGGGTGAGGTAGAAGTAAAAAAATATAAAGTAACAACACAAAAAAGTCATGAAGTAGAATACGACTTTGTTCATCTGGAGGAGAAGTATCCGTATCCCCTTGCTATGTTTCGCACAGTGTTTTACTGCCACCTCTCTTCTCACACCGCATTTCTTCCTTTTTTGTTTAATCCCCCAAAGGCCCATATTCTGCCACGAGGAATCACACTTGAAAGCAGTGTAACAATTATGCATCTCTCTGATTCTTTCTTCTGCCCAAGAATTTAGCTTTTTAGCTGCATTATTAACCTGAAGACAGATCATCTGTTCTTTCTGAGTATACTTTTCTGTGTCCTGTGAGACAGCTCTAGAAATTTTTCCAACTTCTCCATTTCCACCATAGCATTAGTGAGTGACTTTGAGTTGAAATAAAATTTAAAAATAATACATTCTCTCTCTTTTTTCTTTCTCTCTTTTCCTCTGTCCCTTCCGCTCTCTTTCAGATTATTAGTTTATTAAATGTCTTCACACCCCAGAAAACGCTGGAGGAGTTCCAAGATGTGTAAGTAACAAAACTCATAAAGGAAGGGAGAGCACAGCACTTAGATAGCCCAAGGGAATAACACACACACACACACACACACACACACTGTTGAAATCCCTTGTACTGATCAAAGAGAGGTAAGAGGTGGGGTCAAATGAAAGGGGTCCAGTGATAGGTCAAGAAGATTCTGTTTGTGTGTGGAAAGACATTCTGCCTCCTTTTGACCTTGTGGCTTTATATGCTCTGTTGTTCCATACTCTTGGTCACTCAGGAAAGGCTTATTTATTTATGATTATTAATAGATTCCATGAACTTTCTACAATGAGTTAATTTACCTGAAGAAATAGTAATAAGGCTAGGCATGCTGGCTCACGCCTATAATCCCAGCACTTTGGGAGGCCAAGGCAGATGGATCACGAGGTCAGGAGATCGAGACCATCCTGGCCAGCATGGTGAAACCCCCGCCTCTACTGAAAATACAAAAATTAGCCAGGTGTGGTGGTGTGCACCTGTAGACCCAGCTACTTAGGAGGCTGAGGCAGGAGAATTGCTTGAACCTGGGAGACGGAGGTTGCAGTGAGCCGAGATCGCACCACTGTACTCCAGCCTGGGCGACGGAGCGAGACTCCATCTCAAAACAAACAAACAAATAAAAAGAAATAGTAATAAAAGGGACATGAAAATTATCTTTATTCTTTCGATCTTTGTAGTGTCATTGATTTTGTGCAACGTCTACCCAGTAATGACAACAGATGGAGGAGAGGAAGTGATTCCCTAGTACCTTGTCCTTAACACAGATACATTGAATTTAGGAAGAAGCTGTTCTGAATTTTTTTCTTATTTAAAATTATAATACTCACAAAAGAGTTGAGGGTATACAGGGGAAAGTGAAGGCAAAATTAAGGTTAAAAACTCTATGGACACAAACCACACACTAATAAATACTTTTTCTACTAGCAACCTTGTGGTAGGGTTTGTATAGCTAACACACATGCAATACCTGGAAATTCTCATAGTCTTGATTCAGTCAAAGGCAGAGCTAAGAAGTTCAGAAGACTTACAGAGTTAGGAGAGAATTCTGACTAACTGAAAGGACTTCATAGATCTCGTGACCTGGAACTAACATTGTGGATTTACCCTTCTAGTTACTTAGTAATGGAACTGATGGATGCCAACTTATGTCAAGTGATTCAGATGGAATTAGACCACGAGCGAATGTCTTACCTGCTGTACCAAATGCTGTGTGGCATTAAGCACCTCCACTCTGCTGGAATTATTCACAGGGTAAGAACACCTTCTCTAGGATTACAATTCAAATGCTTTAAGAGAAGAGGAAGAGTAACTGTAGATTATTTTCTTTATACAGGGGGCATTGGTCAAATATAATATACTTCCTCATTTCTTTGATATTGGAATTGGCACCTAGTTCACCAATTGTAGAAGGAAATTCTAGTAGTTGAGTTTGTTCAATGTTATGTTTTTGGCTCATTGAGATGCAGCTTCTTAGAAGCCTCATGCTTTCAGCTCCTTGATTGGCAGAAGTCATATGTGCAACTGAAATAAGACAATTCATTTCCATAGTTTGTTTCTGGCAGCATAAAGACAGCTGCCCTGATCTGTTCTTCTGTCAGGCCTAGAAATGATATATATGTTGAAAGATTTATGTTGTTCTAAGGAGAAATGTAACAGAAGACAATCAATGATACATTTTTTTTTTTTTTCTAAAACCTCATCCCAAGATCAGTGTAAATTGTGAAAATGATAATACAATTTTTTTCTGGGATTAAAAAACCTTCTGAAGATTTTTTTTTAATCCAAAAACTAACAGTTAACTTATTTGTAGCAGTAATCATTTGCCTTGTTTAGGGCTCTGTAGGTCAGGGGGACCTCATCAGTGCTACTGCAAGATTGCTATGTTGATTGAGTCAATGGAAATAACATGTTTCACTTGATACTGGCTTTTAATTTTTTCCCTTATCCTTATTGTTAGGATTTAAAACCAAGTAACATTGTAGTCAAGTCTGATTGCACATTGAAAATCCTGGACTTTGGACTGGCCAGGACAGCAGGCACAAGCTTCATGATGACTCCATATGTGGTGACACGTTATTACAGAGCCCCGGAGGTCATCCTGGGGATGGGCTACAAGGAGAACGGTAGGGATGCTTCTGGAGAGCAGCATCAAAACCGTGAATAAAATGGGTGCATGTTGTAGATAGCCAAGGGGAATGTTCTCTTTCATGTACATGCTTTTATAAGGTAGGGCTGCCAGATAGCATATTCAGGGTTTTTTTTTTTTTTTTTTTTAATACTACTGGTAAGAAACACTCATTAAAAATGTGAAGGATGTTATTGACAAGTCAGCTTTGCTAGAAGAGCACTAAATGTTAATAGTGAAAAAGAATTGTAAATGGAGTCTGATTAAACAGTCAAGTGGATGCTGATTAGCACACGTGCCTAGATATTGAGAAAAATTGCTATTTGGGTTGCAGCTCAGCTGAGCATGAGTGTGAAAGCAGGAAGGAATCTACCGCATTTAGCCATTTGGCTTTTATGTCGTATCTCAGACTGATGGCTGTATTTCTAGAAAAAGACAAGCAAAAATGTGACACAAATCCTGGGAGTGAAAATCTTCACAGACAACTTTGAAATAATCCAAATTATTTAAATTGAATAAGAATTTCTGTAATAATTTAAGTTGCTCTGTAAGAAATATTTAGAGTAGCAATTGCCTAATAAATTCTTATATATTCCAAAAATCATAAAAAAGGAAAATGTCAAATTTGACACTACTGCTTTCCTAAAGAAAATCTAATATTCATGAACACTTTAAAATGAAATGAAGGCTGTGGAAGGAATCTTAAAAATGTATTACAATTGAGTGTTGTTGATTAAAACTAAGGATTTATTAAATATCTATTAGAAAGCATTGCAATGTATTATTTTGATGAGACTATATCTTACAAATAATGCACCATATTGAAAAACATATTCAATATACTTAGGAATTAAAATAGTTTTAAATTAGGATTGTAGATGTATTCAATGTATCTTAAATATTTATTTTCTATTCTATTCTATTTAGTTTTAGCAGTCTATTTTAATAAGTTCTATAAAAATAATCAGGGTATTTTTATGTTCAGGTGCTACAGGGTACTTTTGTGAAAATTCCCTGGCCACTGAAGTTTGCAGAAACTTCTTTGTATACTCTTAGATTAGAAGACAGATAATATATGTATGCATTTATACAGAGGAAGTTAAAAAGTCACCTCTTACGAAGGTCAGCTTCACCCTGGTGGGCAATGTCAGAGTTCTGGCACCTTTTGACTCAGAAGAGATGAATCTAGTCCTCCTCACTAGGCAATACCACATCTAATTCATTCAGAAAAGAGGACATTTTTATACTTTCTTCACAAGTTATTTTTAAAAAGTCAAAGGAGAAACAAAGTCAAGAATCAAGAATGTACAGGAGACTGGGGTGGGGGAGAGGATCTGAATTTGTCTATTCGGGCTTTTCAGATCTTGGCACTGCAAATAGCTGATATTAAAATCCCTTTCCCTTTCCTCACTAGAAAGAATTGCAAGTCGCTGCCTTAGGTTTTCGACTTCTCTAAGTCCATGGAGGAGGCCTGCCTGGCACCCTGGTGCTGCCCTCCCCACCAACGGGTGGAAGGTTATCATGCAGAAAAACCTGCTTGCTCCCACATCAGGCATGCCCTGCTGTCCCCTGCACCTAGCCCCGCCTTCCTTCCCCACGGAACAATTCAGCCAAATGATTCTGCCCAAAAGTTCCCTTTGTCCACAATAAAAAACAAGTTGGAAAGGGATAAAGATTGGTAAGAGAAGGCAAAGCATGTTTTCCTAACAAGTTTGACAATTTGGAAATAAATATATGTACGTAACAATTTTTAACACATTTAATACTTTTTTCACTTTCCTTCCAGATGACTCCTTTATACATGTGCTAATTCATCATATGTCCTTTTTCTTGAAATATTTCGAATGGAAACTAAAACTGATGTTTATTTACAAGAATAAACTTCTGAAGGAAAAGCTAAGTCCCAAATACCAGGAATTGCAATTCTTTTGCCTCTAAACCATGGTTCCAGTTATTTCCTGGTTTCTTGGATTTGGTTGAATTTATCTTGGTTTGTCCCTGCCCCTGGCCCCCTGAAAAAAAGGTGGCCTCTTGTTGCCCTATTCTCTGTAACTGAATAGAAGAGAAAGTGAAAATAGCCACCTCTACAAGTTAATATCGTTTTCTCTGCATCCAGAAAATGACACAGAAAACCCTTTGGTGGCTTTTAGCTGTCACCTGCCATGGAGATACTTTTGGTTTAGCTATTGCTTTTCTCTGTTACCAATGTCACCACTTTGTGGCACTACTGAGAGGCAATGTCCAGAATCCACAAAGTAATGGTTTTTTAAACATTAATTTGAGTTCTAATACTAGACACCGTTTATGTAATAGCGTAGTGTTGGTTTTAATTCACCTTTTGGCCAACTTTTGGTAGGAGGTGAAAATTGTACTTTTAATCAAACTGTTCTTTTTCCTCCTCCTTCAGAAGTCAATTATCTTAGTTAACTTTACTTTCCTCCCTTTTCTTCACTACCCTCTCTCTCCTGTTCTAGTGGATATATGGTCTGTGGGATGCATTATGGGAGAAATGGTTCGCCACAAAATCCTCTTTCCAGGAAGGGACTGTATCCTTGTACCTTTTGCTACAGCTTTACCTGTTTTGTTCTCTCTCCCTTTTAAACACATAATGATTTTACCAGGAGAGTAAAGATAGAAGCAAAAAGTTGGGTAAGTGGTGTTATTGTAATAAAAAAGTGATGATTTCTATAATCTGACCAGTACTGAAGACTACCTACCACAATGATTTCTTTTCATTAAACTTCAATAGGCTTTTTTCTTCTAAAATTACTTTCTTGCCTGCAACTAAAAATAGTAATGCTATTTTCCTTTAATAACAGAGGCCACCAGATCCCAAATGATTAAAATATATTTACCTTTATAACTAGAAAAATAAGTCACTATTTGCGAGTCATTTTCCATCTCCTTTCTAAAACTATTTTGTGCTTCTACAATATTTAGGCATAAAAGTTGCTCTCCTTGCTGACATTCTAAGCTTCTGTCTATGGCTTCATTGATTTAAACTACTCTTGACACTAAATCAAGTCTTTAACAGGTCAATATATCATATCCTCCTCAAAACATGAACTTCTGCATTTAAAAATTGTAATTATTGTTCAAGTTGCTGGTGGTCAGGTGAGTTTAATGTAGACTTCCCTCACCTGACTTGGAGATGTGACATAGACATACATACTTGTTTTCCCAATTAAATTTATAATTTCATAAAGCAATTTTGATTTAAGTTCTACTACTGAGTCCTGCAATAGAGTCCATCAGAAATTTTCCTGTAGAGCTATCTATGATTTGGGATTATCAAATGGACTGATACATTTCTTAAATGGCCATAAGTTAACTCTCTAGTAAAGGTACAGATTTGTGTTTGTAATATATAGACAATAAAGTTTACATATAATAGTAGAATATATTTTTAAAAATACAAAAATACCTTACTACATATACTAGTGCAAATCTAAGTACAACCACAATTGACAACTTTAACAACTACAATACAGGATTGAATTTAGTGTATTTATTACATATGGATGTTTTGGAAATTGGCAATAACCATGTGACCCATAACTCTATTAACTATTCTATTGGATTGATAAGAAAATTTTATTAAGGAATCCTTTTATTATGTAAGAAATGTTATGATTTTTTTATTTAGGTATTTAAAAAGTCCAAAAGCGAAAACCAAAAACAAACAAAAAAATGACTCAACAAGAAGTGGGTACCATAATAAGCTTGTATTTAGGTAGACATTTATTCATTCTGCTGGATATTAATGAGATAGTCTCGAAATTCCACTAGTAATATAAGAGTAATGACATATTCTAGAACTGCACTGTCTAGTTGGTAGCCACTAGCCACATGCGGTTATTCAGCACTTGAAATTATAACTAGTCTAAATTAAAATATGTTTTATATGTAAAATGCATACCAGATTTTGAAGATATTTTTAAAATCATGTAAAATATATTATTAATAATCTTATATAGATTATGTTGAGGTGATGGCATTTTGAATATATTGGATTAAAGATATATGTTGTTAAAATTAAACTCACCTGGTTTTTATTCTTTTGAATGTGGACATTAAACTTAAAACTACATATGTGATTGGCATTTGTGACTGTCATTTTTCTATTAGACAGTGCTGGTCTAGAAGATAAGAAAACTGCATGGCAACCATTTATTTATAACGAATCTCAAGGTCTTGAATCTCTGTTTGCTCCATGTTCCTTTCCTATATTTAGTGTGAAGTATTATTTTCACCATTAGATTTTATATGGCTACTTAGGAAAATTTATTTCATTTTAAATTACTTATCTATAGTTTGGGGATTAATTATATGCCTAGTATAGTTTATTTGAACAAATTATAATGCACATTCATATTTAAATGTGCTAACTTTATTCAAAAGTAGGAATTACTCTCTTCATGCTTTTGTCTTTGGTATATAATACATTTTAGACAAAGAAGGAACCTCTCAATCAATACTCAGAGTGAATTGCACGGCCATATGTCTTTAATGTACTTGTCAGTGGAAAGCAAAAAGCCAGGATTTCTCATTTTCATGTGACATTTTGTTACATGTCACTTGATTTCACATAGCGAGGTTGTCCTTTGAGATCTTATTTAGCTCTTCAGGCGTTTATGAGGATTGCTTTTCTTCTATTTTGACAGTATTAAATTTAAAAGCCAATAAAAAAGAAAAAAAGTAAAAAGTTTTAAACTCAATCTAACCCTTCAGAAAAACAAACAAAAAATAGCACCATATTGATAATTCTATTTTCTTTTAAAAATTTTTCTCTTGGAAGCCGCCCCCCACCCCCGCTTTTTATCCTAGTTTGTTTTAGAAAAATTTTTGGAGCTGAAATTATTTGTGTGAAAATTAATACATAACATTTATATCCTTTATATGTATGAACCTAGACATTAAAATAATCTCTAATACAAATAATGTAGATTATAATAAAGGTTTTCATTCATTATATAATGTCTGTATTTATCTCAAGATGATGATTACATAGTACAGCAGTCTTTAATAGCCTAGTGCCATATGTGATAATGACCCTGCAAGTGGACCTAGAAGTTAAAAAAAATTGCATAAAGACATCTACAATGGAAAGCCTTTTGCTTAAGTTAAATTTTACTGAAAAATCAGTAGGTATTTTCCAATGAAATAGGTTAGAAAAAAATGTTTCCTTTTTGAAAATGTTTCCATTTGGATTTCTTAGCCCCTTTTACCTATAATTAAAATTATAACTTAATGTTTAAAGTTATGGTTATATTTAAAAAAATAAACCTATAGAAATTTCAGTTAAATAATGTGCTTTGTCAATTTTGAGTGGAATTGTTTTATTAATCTTTAAGTGAAATTATTATCATTTTATGCACAGGGCTTCCTAGCAACAACTGAGCAGTCAGCTAACCTCTCAAACTGTGACTATCAGACACAAGGCTGAGGGCTGATTCAAGTTATTTATCGGCAGAAGAATTACACAATTTTAAGCATGTTGAAATTACTCTAACATTTATTAGAAGAAATAGCAAAGCTAAGTATATGCTAATTGATACCTTGATCTCTTCCAAGATTCTGCAGAAATTTCAAAAAGCAATCAGAGGTTCACATGTCTTTCACCTGGAATTATTCAGAGTAATTTATATTAAATTACTTTGAGGCTGAAAAATGATGTGATAATGCTATCATAATAATCAACATTTTTCTTCTCTCTTCACAGAACTTTTAAACTTGAACCCTAAGCAAAAATAGTTAAAATGTCTTGATGAATCAGAGAATCTCATGAAATTGTCATTGATGACTGAAGTTTAACTACTTTCCCACATTCAAACTATCTTTGCATTTTGAGAAACATTGTGGGGGTTTCTTGGTAGTTGATATGATCTAGATGATATCACAGGGAATTGTCTTGGTTACTAAATTAGAATGTTGGCAAAATAAACAAAATTGAACAAAATAAACAATACATATTTGCTTTTCTACCTATTAGTTTGCTAATTATTTTAATATCCAGAGGATCACTTCTTAATACTTATTTTTCTTGTGTAAAGTATTTCTTAGTTATACATACACTATCATATACTTAATTTTCACTATAGTTTTATGATTAAAACATTTCATAGCATATATTTTTACAGTGTAGTTTATTTGAACAACATTATAATGCACATTCATATTTAAATGTCTTACTAAACATTCTTTAAACATTCTTAAACCCATGCTGACTTTCAAGTTAGAGAGTAGTAAATATGCCAAGTCAATTTTTTTATGTAGTCCAAAGAACAGATAAAAGAAATCAATGACTTTAGCTTCACTCAGATTTTGTTCCTTTCAATAAAATTTACAGGAAAGCAGTTTTACAATGCTTCCTTAGAAGTTTTTTCTAAGAACTATCCAGTCATTGACTGCCTCTACCATCCCAAACCCCAACCAGGGCATGCCATCTTGTTGATTATCAAAGACTCCTATTGTCCCAGTAGAATTTTCTTGAGTCCTTTTCTCAAACCTGCTTCTTTTAGATACATTCTTCAACCTTATTTTTTCCATTCTACTTCAAATGGTAGCACCTTCTTTGAGCAAACCCTGTGATGTTCCTTTATCTAAGTTCTTGGCCAATATTCTCTGGATATAAAATTAAAGACAGGCACGCTGCACACATTTGAAAATTCTAGACCTCAAGTATATTATATCCAAAGCTAACAGCTGAACTGCTAAAATAGCTCCTCTTGCCTTTCCCTCTGAAGAACAAAAATTGCAATTAGAATGAAAGAGATATACACATAACCTTGCCAGGGAGCCAAGTTATTAAGGAACAGGTAAATGGTTTTCCAAAAATATATTTGAAGAAATAAGAAAAACATCCTCAAATTAACTGAATGCTATATCTTTTTAAAGTTTGAATATGAACATTAGGAAGGATCAAAGTAAAATGAACAAAAATTTGTGGTTACAGATTGTTATATCCATCTAGCACAGAGATACTTTTAAATTCTTCTTACCTCTTTGAAACGATAGTGCTTAATTGCTAATAAACTTTTGCAACTAACAACTTACTATACAGTCTAACTCTGTTTCTTAGAATTAAGACAATACAGGGTTATTTCAAACAATATAAAATTTATGGCTTTAAATAAAGTTAGGATGAAAAAATTTAGTAGGCATTCTTTCACATCTCTAAACAAATTGCACATAATTATAAACATATATTTAAAAATAAAATTATTATTTATTTGAATTTGTTTAAAAGAATACATTTTGACCACTAGTGTGCCTGCTGCTTTTCTCTTTTATTATTATTTTATGAAAATTCAAGACAGGATTCACCAGAATGGAAGCTGGAGATTCCGAGGTTGTAAAGAAATAAAAGCAAGTTTAATAGGTAGAATCAAGGAGAAAGTCTTTTTCTGATTTCTTGGCATTACCATATTTAGCGTTAAGTTTTGTGAATTGTTGCTTATTTTTCTTACTTAGATTCACATGTGCAAAATATGTACATTCTTAGTTTATGTATGTCAGTAGTCTTTTAGAATTCTATCTTTGAACTGAAGTTTAATACAAGGTCCTTTTGTTAAATAACTAAATTTAAGACTTAGTTAACTAATTTTAAAAGAAATGCTCTAACTTTATAACTGATAACTTTGTAACTTACAATTTTTATAAAATTATAACAAATAATTTTCAAAGAAATGTTCTGATTTTAGAAAACTATATTAATTCTTCATGCTATTGTGTGTTGAGTCATTCATTGAAAGAAAATTTGTCTAAATTCTACACTAAATGAAAATATACTTAGGTGTGTTAAGGAGAAGTCTCAGAAATTGTGACAGAAGAATTACATAATCCCCTAGAGAGGAAACATTTTCCAGGATAGAAGCTCACATAGTCCAAAAATTATTTAATCGTGGATCATGATCTAAGCTATTAGACGGAGTATGGAAGTAGCAATATAGTTCTTTATTTATTTAGATTTAACTTCCAGGGCTTACATTATATCATTTCTGTCTCTTGGTTAGAGGTAGGAAAAAGATAATTTAGTATAAGCTAATTTCTGACAAATAATATGACATGAGATGTTCAGAGGTCTTCACTCTGAAAATTAACCATATTTTGGTAACACCAAAACTTACTCAACATTTCTTCTAAGGAAAGTGACTCAGTATCTGAGTGTTACAATTGCAAGTGAATCTGCCTTCTGCCTATGGGAATGATAGAATGATGATGGAAGAATGTGATGAATCAGAATTTTAAAAGCCACCAGAATTCTACCTTGGCAGCATTAGTGTACAGAACTCTTATAGAGATCCAAATGCTGTATCGGATTGTCTCAGAAAGCATAAAAATCCAGTTTCCAACAGTGATTGAATTTGCTAATTACATCTAAGGTCTATGCACAGTCCCTATTCATTGTAATATCTGACAATTTCATAAAATAATCTATTATTAACTTGATTAGCAATATATATATATCACTAATATATTCAAATACATATTGTATTAGTATGTTTATGCATCCTAATATAGAGATATTAGTAGAGGGAAGACTTACCACTACCATCTTCCTGTTCAATAAGAGTTGGTGTCAAATTCTTTTATTATATATTTTCTGTTAGTGGGGATGGCAAATGCATGAAGTTTGGTACAGTGAGTTTATCTTGAGCCATAATCCTGTCTTGAGTACATAAAAATCTATATAAATTTATGTGCATATATTCAATCTTTGTAATTCAAGATAACAGAGCTTATCATTTCTAGGCACAAGGCTTAGCACTTTGGTAACATAGATATAAATATTCTCTAGGTATAGTGAATGGTGAGTAAAGTTAAAATGGGAATTAGAAAGATTTCCAGGATATTATCACTCAGAAAGATATATTAAAATAAAGAAAATGAAATTCAATATGTACTTCAGAATCTCAGATCTAGAGCCTATATCTCTGCATTATTTTTATGCAAAAGTTTTGTGATCTATTAAATCTATTTTGAGTTCTGCCCATGAAGATATATTTTAAATAAATGTTCTTCTTTTACATTGGAATATCTCCCAGATCCCCCACACCAAAAAGAGAACTGTGAGACATACCAGTTATTAATACCAGTTATTAAATCAACAACTGGGCCGGGTGCGGTGGCTCATGCCTGTAATCCCAGTACTTTGGGAGGCTGAGGTGGGTGGATCACAAGGTCAGGAGATCGAGACCATCCTGGCTAACATGGTGAAAACCTGTCTCTACTAAAAATACAAAAATTAACTGGGTGTGGCAGCATGTGCCTGTAATCACAGTTACTCAGGAGGCTGAGGCAGGAGAATCGCTTGAACCCAGGAGGCAGAGGTTGCAGTGAGCCAAGACCTTGCCACTGCACTCCAGTCTGGTGACAGAGCCAGACTCTGGCTCAAAAAAAAAAAAAAAAAGAAAAAAAAATTAACAACTATATAGAATTAGTTTGGAGCTAAAACAACATAGAGACCGGAATTTCAGGTAGGCCATCTGTTGTTATTGTTTTTGCTGCTGTTTAAAGGCATGTGAAGAACAGAAAAACAAAACAAAAAAAAAATCAAGGGATTTTAGCCCAAAAGATAAAATTGTCCAGTTTTAGGAGAGGAATGGAGGAATGGTTAGGGATTATAGGTTATAGTTACATATTTTAAGGTTATTATTTGGATGAGGAAACATGACAATTCCTGTTTACCTAATGAAGAGAAGTTCCATAGGGTCAATGTGATTCAATATGTAGGATGCCTTTCCAAGTGATTTCAACAATAAAATAGATTGCCTAGTGAGTGGTGTTTCCTCCATTGGAAAGATTTCTTTATTATAGATGGAAATATATAATATAATTATGTAAATTTAAAATAAACCTTTCCCAAAGATATTTAATTCCCAGATATAATTTTGATACGTTATTTAATAGATGATGATTTGATACATAAATAATATTTATTGGGGACTTGCTATGTATCAGGCAATTGTGCAAGGATCTTTACCAGACATAACTTTTCCAAGTCTTTTATAAAACTCTGCATAATAAATACAGCTTATCATCAATATTTTAGAGGACAAAATTGAGGTTTAGAGAGAAGTAACCTGGCCAAAGTCACATAGTTGGAAAATAATAGAGTTGGTTCTCTAGCAGAAAAAGATGAATATATCTGCCAGAGATATTGTAAAAAACTATTTTATACTAAATAAGAAATAGAAATAGATGTTTCCTAAATCCCAGACACGTTAATGGCAGAAACCATTTTTTCCAAACGTTTGAATGGAGACAGGCAAGAGAAAACACCACATATTGAGTGTTTTTATCTCAATATTTTTTGTATATCTCTTCCACAATATCTATAAAATATAGATACACCATAAATAGCAATTTAGTCAAACTGGTCTCTTCGGACAGTATGATAGGAATACTTGGAATTTAAAAATAAATATGTTTTCAGTTTTTTTCCTTTAATCAAAGATTTCTCAATACCAACCTGTTGTGAGACAGATATTACTTGAAATGAAAAACACGTTAATAATAAAGGGATGCACAACTGTTTGCTCTATCTTTCCCTGATATTTCTGCATGTCAGTTGCTTTCCTGAACTGGAAGCAAAACATATTTGCTTCTTTGGGTATGCTTATCACCTTCAAAGCCATAACCATTTCTTTGCAGTGATCACCTTGTTTAGGTGTTAAATCAAACAATGGAAACTTTGAGTTTAACCCGAGTGAGATTTTCACATTGGAATGAATCTCATGAGGATCTCTTTAAGGTCACTGCCAAATTACAAGATGTAATTTGAAAAGTAAGTGGAGCAAAATTATATCGTGCTGCTATCTTAATGCCTTTCCCTATTTGCTCCCCCTCAGCATCCCTAATTCTTCTTGTTTATTTTCCCCCCACAAGAATGCCCTCTCTTTCTGACTTTTAAGTAGAACAAATGAGTAACCAAGTATGGTTCAAGAGAGAGAGTTCACTTTCTTGCTTCACCCTTCCCCATTTTGCCCCTCCCTGTGTGCACTCTGTCCTGGCTTCCTGGTTTTAAATTCTGGATGATACCTGGCAATAACAGAGAGACCATTATACTTTCACCTTGAATTCCAGGTTTCTTTTGATTTACAGTCTCAGAAGAAGTATCAGCTCTTTAGTCATGTTGTTTATTTCACATTGAACCATCCCATTTTGAAAGCCAGCGTTTCTTATCATTATAAGGCAACCGTGTTTATAAGAATAAGACAAGGCTTCCTGCTGAGAAACATGCTCCTTTGATGGGAGTCAATGAAACTAAGACAACATATTCTGAAACATTCATTCTTAAACTGGCTTTTCACTTCTGGAACTGCATTTATAAATAAGGGTAAATGTGTTTTATAAAAGAAACTCTTTTGAGGTTACTGGCAGCTCAGCTTTTTTCTTTTTTTCAAATATGTATACAAGAGTAAAAAAGAAACTGATCTGCATATTAACACTATCTGGAATAATTTATGATAAAAATCAGTAGGATTC
The DNA here is from genome assembly GCF_024542745.1 of Macaca thibetana thibetana. Lineage (NCBI taxonomy): Eukaryota > Metazoa > Chordata > Mammalia > Primates > Cercopithecidae > Macaca > Macaca thibetana. The sequence goes on from NC_065582.1 coordinate 102,846,238, forward strand.
TAGTAGATGAATGCAAATTAGACCTTTTAAATCAAAACCTAAATTAATCATTGAGTTATAATTGCAAAGTAATATTATTCTACATTAGGTAGCATTGGGTAGCATCGTTATTTCAGTCATATGACAGAAAAGGGCCTTGACAGCCTATGTTCTCCCCTTTTCACCATTTAAAATACTAATGATCATGCCACTGGCCTCTCATCCAGTCAGTGAAAAGTCAGACTATTGCTCTATGGCATGAGTAGCCCAGTGTTTTCATTTATTTGTTGTTCTATTCCTGTGTTCTTGTTTATCTTCATTTCATTTTTGTTTTCAGTTGACATGTGGTCAGTAGGGTGCATCATGGGAGAAATGATAAAAGGTGCAGTGCTGTTTCCTGGCACTGATCGTATCCTTCTTAGCAGCCAGTGGTATCTATGGGTGTCACTCTCAATTAATTCCCTTTTGTCTCAAATGCAATACTGCTTATGGTATTTGTTCACTGTCCTTAGAGAGTTTCTGTGAGACTCAATGTCAAATATTTACAAGCTGGCATTATGGCAGAGTAACTTGGTCTCCTAGTAAGATCTTATGTGGATAATACAGTAATAAATATGAAAGAATCAATCTGATATCGAAAGGTCTGCCTTAAATCAGTTCTATCAAACTAATAACTTTGAGTACTATTCTTCCTTCTTTTTGCTGTTGTAGATGTTTCAAAATTAAGATATATTCATAGCTAGATAATAAATAACAAAGTCTTTCAGTTCTAAGACTGAAGATTTATACTTTGATATAATGAGAAATATTCATTTGGCATGGAAATTTTTATCAGATTCATGTTCCTCCACAAATACTAATTGGTTTATTTTGACATATATTTAGAAAGCATGGATGTGAATTTCATTTAAAATTGATCAACTTTTTCTAAAATTACTTTTCTCATTCACTCCATTTATGGGAATAATAGCTCCAATTCCTTCTCTTATTTTCTGCATATTATTAACAAGTGCAATACTTAAAACCTCATTAATTAACAACAGTTATATAAAATATCTGAAGAACTACATTGAAATCACTTGAATAAGTAAAAGTGATTCTCTCTTAAGCAGCAAATAATTAACAAGTAAAGATCAAGGCCAGATGTGGTAGCTCATGCCTGTAACCCCAACACTTTGGGAGGCTGAAGTAGAAGGATCAGTTGAGCCCAGGAGTTTGAGACCAGCCTGGGCAACAGAGCAAGACCCCTCTCTCTACAAAAACAAAAACAAAAAATTTAGCCAGACATGGTGGCAGTACCTGTAGTCTCAGCAACAAAGAAACTAGCCAGGAGGATAGCTTGATCCCCAAGGTCAAAGCTGCAGTGAGCAGCGATCATGCCGCTGCACTGCAGCCTAGGCAACAGAATGAGACCCTGTCTCCAAACAAACAAACAAAGAGATTCCAGAGGTTCTGCAGTATTAAATATATATGAATAGTGTGTGATTAGTGATTTGTATATGGATGTATCATGGGTCCTAGCATCAGGCTTAAAAATAAGTTACTCCTTCAGTTAGTTAAATATCCCTGTACACTTAGTCACTTACGAAAGTTTTATGTCTTCGTCCTACTAAAGGTAAAACCTCTGCTTTAATAACATACTTCAAAAATAAAATTGAGCCTATAATAATGGGGTTTTAATGTGTAATTAGACTAAATCTAATTCCTAATATAGTGCACCCATACCATATTATGATTAGCCATTTGCATTGTTTCTAATACCTACATTACAATTTTTAATCAAATGTCTACAATGTAATATACAAAATCGAGGATTAATATTTATATCTGGTTTTACATATATATACATATATAAATATATATATGGTTTCATACATATATTCTCTCTACATATTAAAAGAAACAGTTCTAGAAATGATTGAATTAGGCACTCAATTTTTGTTGGAAGAAAGAACTTAAAATACTTTAGTTAAAAATAAAGTTACACTGTTTTTACTTCTGATTATTCTTACAAAAACTTTTTTTCTAATCTTCTATTTGACACACATTTTAAGAAGTCTTTCTGTCTAAATTGCTGTTTTGTCTTCTAAATATACATTTTATTAAATGACATCTATAATTTACCACATCAATGTTAATGCTATTTGAAACTATGCTGACTTTATAAAAATTGAATTCCTTCAGATTTCTTAAAAATCAGGAGGAATTTTAAAAAACAGGACTTCTTTTATTCCCAATGAATTATAAACTTGTGTTGGCCTTTGGGCGTGAATATGAAATTGTCTTTAAGTTTGGCTGATTTTAGACAATTTGATGAAAATAGATTCAATTTGTTAACCTCTTGCTTTTCCAGAAGTTCATTGTGGTTGAATAATTGGTGACTGAAATGAATATTTGCCATCTGTAAATTAAAATGAATGTTTTTATGACCTTTGTTATGCTTCTATGAAGAAAAATTAAAACAGATTTCTACAACTGAATTACCAAATACAATTTAACATTTTTTAGAATAGTTCGTGGGAAAAGTTGCTTGTGTATCATTTTTTAACTTGGGTGTCAAAATTCCTTGTAAACAATGCTTTAGGGTTCTGGTAATGTGGCAGTATCCCGTTCAATGCCCTTGATACTTGGAAATGAAGTCCTTTATGGAGCTCTTTTATGGGGACATATTTGTAAATTTCTTGGAGGACGAATAAGAATCATTTTCTAAAGTATGTCTTCTGATTGTGGGCTGTGGTCTCTTAATTATTTCAAACATGTTGGGTCAAGTTTTAAATCAGTCTTTTTAAAGCAAACAAATTATGAACACTGAATATCAAACAATTAACCTCAACATGTAAGACATTACTGATGTAAAAAATACTGTTATTAGAAATAAGTTATCTGAAAAGACAATAAAATTATACCTAAATCTATTAGTTAAATAGAGACATTAAAATAGAGCTGGATATATGCCATATGTATAATATACACCTATATAATACATTATAAGGAGTTATTTTTAACCAGTATATCCTCATTTATATAAAAGCACTCTCAAAACAATGATTTCTAAAAGCTCTTGGAATATGAGCTCTGCAAATCTTTTTTTTATTTTTAATTTTTCTGGGTACATAATAGGTATATATATTTATGGGACACATGAGATGTTTTGATACAGGGATGCAATGCATAATCATATCATGGAAGATGGAATATCCACTCCCTCAAGTATTTATCCTTTGTGTTACAAACAATTCAGTTATACTCTTTTAGTTATTTTAAAATGTACAATTAAATTATTATTTACTATAGTCACCCTGTTGTGCTACCAAATACTAGATCTTATTAATTCTTTCTAACTTTTTATTTTAGCCATTAACCATCCCCATCCACCACCTCCTCTGCTATCCTTTCCAGCCTCTGGTAACCATCCTTCTACTCTATCTCGATGAGTTCAATTGTTTTGATTTTTAAAATTAATTTTAATTTTCGTTTTAAGTTCCAGGGTACATGTGCAGGATATGCAGGTTTGTTACATAGGTAAACGTGGACCATGGTGGTTTGCTGCACCTATCAACTCATTGCCTAGGTATTAAGCCCAGCATGCATTAGCTATTTTTCCTAATGCTCTCCCTCCACCCACCTGGCTTCCCTGACAGGCCCCAGTGTGTATTATTCCCCTCCCTGTGTCCATGTGTTCTCATTGTTCAGCTCCCACTTGTAAATGAGAACATGTGGTGTTTGTCTTTCTGTGCTTTGCTTATTTCACTTAACATTTTTAAATGTATCACATTTTCTTTATGCATTCATCTCTTGATGGATGCTTAGGTTGCTTCCAAGTCTTGGCTATTGTGAACAGGGCTGCAACAAATATGTGAGTGCAGGTATCTCTTCAATATACTGATTTCCTTTCTTTTGTGTATATACCCAGCAGTGGGATTGCCAGATCATATTGTAGCTCTATTTTTAGTTTTTTTGAGGAACCACAGAACTGTTCCCCTAGTTATTACATGAATTTACACTTCCAGGAGTGTACAAGGGTTCCCTTTTCTCTACATCTTTGCCAGCATTTGTTGTTGCCTGTCTTTGGATGTAAGTTATTTTAATTGGGGTGAGATGATATCTCATTGTAGTTTTGATTTGCATTTCTCTGATGATCAGTGATGTTGAGCACTTTTTCATATGCCTGTTTGTCATTTGCATATCTTCTTCTGAGAAATGTCTATTTAAATATTTTGCCCATTTTTAATCAGATTATTAGATTTTTTTCCTATAGAGTCGTTTGAGCTCCTTATATATTCTGGTTATTAATTCCTTGTCAGATGAGTAGTTTGTAAATATTTTCTCTCATTCTGTAGGTTGTCTCTTCACTTTGTTGATTATTTTATTTGCTGTGCAGAAGTTTTTAGTTTGATATGATCCCATTTGTCCATTTTTGCTTTGGTTGCTTGTGTTTGGGAGGTATTACTCCATAAATTTCTGCCCAGACCAATGTCCTAGAAAATTTCCCCAATGATTACTTATAGAAGATTGATAATTTGAAGTCTTATATTTATGTCTTTAATCCATTTTGATTTGTATTTTTGTATTGGTGAGAGATAGGGATCTGGTTTTATTCTTCTGCATATGGATATCCAGTTTTTCCACACCATTTATTGAAGGGACTGTCTTTTCCCCAGTGTATGTTCTTGGCACCTTTGTTGAAAATGAGTTCACTGTAGGTGTGTGGATTTGTTTCTGGGTTCTATCTTCTGTTCTATTGATCTATGTGTCTGTTTTTATGCCAGTATCATGCTGTTTGGTTACTATAGTTGTGTAGTATAGTGTGAAGTCAGGTAATGTGATTTCCTCCCATTTGTTCTTTTTGCTTAGGATAGCTTTGACTGTTCTGGGTCTTTTGTGGTTCCATATAAACTTTAGGATTGTGTTTTTTATCTGTGAAGAATGCCATTGTATTTTGATAGGGACTGCATTGGATCTGTAGATTGCTTTGGGTAGTATGGACATTTCAGCAATATTCATTTTTCCAATCCATTAATATGTAATATCTTTCCATTTTTTTGTTTCCTATTCAATTTCTTTTCATCAGTGTTTTATAGTTTTTATTGTAGAGATCTTTCACTTGTTCGCTTAAGTTATTTCTTAGGTATTTTATTTTATTTGTAGATATTGTAAATGGGATTACTCTTTTGATTTCTCCTTCAGATTGTTCACTGCTGTCATACAGAAATGCTACTGATTTTTTATGTTGATTTTGTATCCTGTGACTTTAGTGAATTTATCAATTTGAATAGTTTTTTGATGGAGTCTGTTTTTGCAAACATAACATTATATCATATGCAAACAAGAATAATTTGACTTCTTCTTTTCCAAGTTGAATGGTCCAGAAATGCCATCCAAGAGCCAAATCCTGAAATTGGTACCTCAAGAGCCTGCTTGGTGCTCTACCCACATTGTGGCCAAGCTGGTACCTAAGGTATAAGACAAAGTTCCCTTTACTCTCCCTCTGCTTTTTTGTCTCGCCCCATAGTCACCACAACTGGGAATGTGCTGAGTCTCACCTGAGGCCAGCAAGTCTCAGAGTTTTACCCAAGACCCTCAATATAGTACCAGGGTATTGCTGCTGGTTATTCAGGGCCCAAGGACTCTTCAGTTAGCAGGTGATGAATCCTGATACGACTGGGTCTTTCCCTTTAAGACAATGGGTTCCTTTCTGTCCTAGGGTGTGTCTAGAAATGTCATCTGGGAACTGGGGCCTGGAAGGAGGTCTCACAACTCTGATTGGTACCCTCGCCTACTGTGATTGAGCTGATATACAAAATGCAAGGCAACGTTCTTTTCACTCTTCCCTCTCCTCTCCTCATGTGGATGAAAGAGGTCTCTTTTGGAGCCATGAGCTATGCACCATAGGGGTAGAGGTGGGGGTATGCCAGCACTCCCTTAGCTGCCCTGGCTGGTGTCTCAGTAGGTCACATGCCCCAAAAGTCCATTGACTCTGGGCCCAGTTCAGCACTAGGACTCTCCTAGGAGTTGCAGTCCTAGTGACCCTACTGCCTTTCAAGTTTATTCTCAGCCCAGAGAAGTTTCACCTGCAGTGGTAAGGTTTGTGGGAGCTCAAGTTCTGACTGCTGGGGTTGGCGATTCCCCTCTGGCTAGGGCTGGTTTAAATGCTCCTTCCGTGGGCAGGTGTCAACTGAATTTGGTTTATTTTCACTTTCTGATATAACAAGGGCAGCACTGAGTTCATGTCCTCACAAATGCTGTGCTCTCCCTCTCCCCAGCACACAGAATTGCTGCTGGGGGATGGGAAGGGGTGGTACTGGCAATTAAAGACAGTTTCTCCTGCCTCTTCGGTGCCTCTTTCAGCAATATGGAGTTAAAACCAGATACTGTGAGTGGTCATCTGATTTTTGGTCCTTATGAAGGTGTTTTTGGTAAAGGTAGTTGTTAAATTGGGGTCCTTTCAGGGGGAATGATTGGTGGAGCCTTCTATTTTGTCATCCTGCTCTGCCTCCCCAGACACATGTCTTCTTAATATATGAACTAACTCAATAACAAAACTTAAAATGTTAAAAAGGTATTATGTCTTTTATCTTTTGGGCCTAAAAAAGTTTAACACATTGCTTTTAGTAGATATTTTAAATATATGTGCCAAGTCTGTCCTACAGACCCTGGCTGAGTGACGGATGACAAAAGTACTCTGACACAGGTATTTTGCCTGACAGTGTGGCTAGGGGGACTGCACTCCTTAGCACCACCAATGAGAGTGCAGTGCAACCCAGAGTGCAGCCCCCATAAGCTGGTTACACTTGCATTTATTTAGTACAGATTTAATGACAAAGGCTTGGAGCAAACACAATTTGTGAGTAATTAACATTGCCAACCCCCTGAGTAGAGAGTAGTCCTGTGCAGGAATGGTCAAAGGTTGGTTTCTGGAGACATAAGTAAACCAACGTATCTAGATAAGTTCCTTTACATTTCCGTGTTATCTACCCTTTGCCCTCAGGCTCTGGGTAACAGAATTTGGCTGCCTTCAGCCATTTCTCCTCTGAAGCTTTTGCAAAACCTCCCAGCCTTCGAAGAAGGTTTGCGTCTTTCCCTATAACTTTTTCTTACAATTTTCCCAACATCCTGACTGAACTCCTATATATATGTTAATTGAATTTTATTCAATCAAATGTGTTTTCAATGCTCTACAAATGAATCAAAATTTAACTGTTGGGATAATTGGGGGGGGGGGGAGATGTAATGAATTTTATCATAGCTGATATTTTTACTTAAGAAATTATAAAATATTTTATATTAAGTGAGTTAATATTAAATGCATAGCTTTTGAACAAGATTAATAAATAGACACACATATGCTACCACTCAAGTTAAAAAATAGAACATTATCAGTACTTTCAAATACTTTTATGTGCTCCACACCAACGACAAACTTCCTTTTCCACAGAGTTAGCCACAATTCTAAATATTTGTTTTTAGCATCTCTGCGACTTTCCTTATGTTTTTACTATATGCATATTTACCCTTAAGCAATCTATGGTTGAGTTTTATGTATTTTACATACCATACTGTCATCGTTATCTTGTGACTTGCTTTTTAAAAAAGTTAACATAGTTTTTAGATTTATTCATGTTCATGGACTGAACATAGTTAACTCATTTTCATTGCTGAATAGTATTTCAGTCTGTGAGTATCTATAACTAACCCATTACCCTATAAGTAAACTTTGGAATATATACAGATTGTATTTTTTTTCCTTTAATAAACCATGGTATATGAATATATGCTTATAAGAGCACATGTGCAAGGTTTTCTTAATAATAAATACCTGGGGTCATAGATGTACACATTTTAAACTTTACCATGTAACATCAAATTGATTTCTAGAGTAACAGTTTATATACGTAGCTGTCTGCTTCACATCCTCATCAAGTTTTGCTATTGTCATATTTATTTTTAAATTTGTTACCAGTCCCTTGGATATAAAATACTATTTCACTGGAGGTTTAATTTACATTTCCTTGTCTACAAGGGACGCTAAGGATCTTTTCCTATGTTCATTGGCCACTAGTATTTTCCCTTGGTAAAATATCTTTTTTATAAAACAAAGAATGAACACATTTTTTTCTATTGTGCTTTTATTTTCTGTTGATTAGTAGACATTCCTTATATAACTTGGCACCTATTTTTTGTCAGTTTTATGTGTTACAAATATCTTCTTGTATTTAGATTATTTTCCCGTTTTATTTTATAGTAATTTTAGAAGTTGGCAATCTGTTTTTTCCTGTAATTTATATGTTTTATGTCTTAAGAATCCTTATATAAAACTATCTTGTGCTATAACATTACTGCAAATATTTTAAAGTTTAGTCTCTTACATTTAAACCATTAGTCCACATGGAATGGATTTTTTTGTGTATGTGTGAAAGAAGGACCCACTTTATTCCAGTTTCATTTTTTGACTAACTTACTCTTTCTTCACAGATCTATAATTCTGTCTCTCTAATAAGTTTCCACATATTTGGTGGGGAAGTGTCAAGTCCTGGGCTGTATATTCTGTTCCACTGGTTTGTGTATCTCTGCACGATGAACACCCTTTCTTAATGAATATAAATGTATGCTGTGCACTTAGATCAGGTAGGGTAAATACCCTTTGTTTTTTGTCATCTTCAGAATTATCTTGACTCTTAATGCACCATTGCTCTTCTATTAAGATTTTAGAATTGGCTTATTAACTTTTTAAAAAAGATCCCTATTGGTATTTATTTTGGAGTTGTATTTAAAGTTCAATTTTGTATAAAATGCTATTTTAATTAAGATGATTCTTTTAATTTTTCTTCTGAACATAAAAGAATCTTGGCACATGTTCATTTAGATAGTTGTTGTCCTGACTTATATACACTATTGATGTTCAGTATTTCAGTTTTCTTTTTAGGCTCATAAATTGACAATATTATTTTTTTTCAAATAAAGGTGTTTGTTTAGATTCACCCTTATGATTGCCCCTTTTTTTGGCTTACCACTAGTTCTTACATTTTGACCTTTTATTTTGAGATGATTATTTTTTTTCTCCCAAAGTACGTATTTTGGAAGTATCTTTAGTGGAGTCTTTGATAATAAAACTCTTATTTTTAATCGAGGTTCTCTTACCTGAAAGATAGTTTGGTTAGATATAGAATTTTACATTGAAATTTATTTTGTTTTTGGCATTTGAAAGATATTATTCTACTTGCTTTTTGTTTACAGTATTGCTGGTGAATAATCAGTTGTCAGTGTAATAGTCATTTTAGGAGATAATCTGTCATTTTCCTTCATTTGGGATTTTTTTTCTTGGTCTTTGATTATCTGCTGTTTCTCTACTATGAGACTAGGCATGGATTTCTTTTTTTTATTTCTTTTTCTTTTCTTTCTTTCTTTCTTTCTTTCTTTTTTTTTTTTTTTTTTTTTTTCCTTTTTTGAGTTGGAGTCTTGCTCTGTCGCCCAGGCTGGAGTGCAATGGCATGATCTTGGCTCACTGCATGCTCTGCTTCCCAGGTTCACGCCATTCTCCTGTCTCAGCCTCCCGAGTAGCTGGAACCACAGGTGCCTGCCACCACGGCCAGCTAATCTTTTGTATTTTTAGTAGAGATGGGGCTTCATCATGTTAGCCAGGATGGTCTCGATCTCCTGACCTCGTGATCCACCTGCCTTGGCCTCCCAAAGTGCTGGGATTACAGGAGTGAGCCATTGCACCTAGCATAGATATATTGTTATTTATCTTCCTTGAGTGTCATTGTTTCCTAGATTCCAACCTTTCTTCAATTACTGGATTTTCTCACCTATCGTTTATTTGAATATTTTATTTTTTCCATTCTTTATATTATGTCTGTACAAAACTCTGATTGGACATAAAATAGACATTCATTTATAACTTAAATATTTTTGAGCACCTACTATGTACTGAGTACTTTTTATCTCCAGAGATATATTAGTGAATAAAACAGACAAAAATTCTTATTACCATGATATTTACATTAAAAAGTGCAGGGTACTAGATGAAGGTGATAATAGCTACAGAATAAGAGAAACCAAAATGCTAGGATGGGGGCAGGGATTACTTCTATCTTCCTTTTTAAGTTTAAATATCAAAATCTTTTCAAGTGGCAGGTTTTCTTGACTTCATATAAGCTTGATTGCCTCTTCTTAACTTCCGTTGTATGTAGTGTTATATACAGAAATGAAAGTAACTTTCTCGATTTGGTCTTACAGAACAGAGTACAGTGTCCTTAAATTTCTACAGTGTCCTTAAATTTCTCTTAAGTAGATTCTATATTTCTGTTAGTGTAGGCTGTTTGTATTAGCTTCTTTGTTTATAATTATTTACCAAATTTAAAAGGACTTTAATATGTTTCGGCTTTAAAATAGAGATGCCAAATTACATGATCTCCAAGGCCTCTTCCCATTTTCAAAATACTATCCCATGCTGAGAAAATCAAATCCAAAATTTTTGAGGTCAGAATATCATACAACTGAAGGTGGGGGCTATTTACAAAAAATAAAATTAAAATAAAAAATTAGTCTTGTAAGAGGCCTGTGCAAATGAAACACCCCAAAGATTAACCTTCAATAGCTTAATGAAAATTCTGCCTTTGTAACACATATTAATATATATTGGATTTGCTTGTATGTTACATGTCTCTCCATTTTTTGATTTGTAAGTAAAGATAGATTATAATACTGATTAGATTTATATCATGCTTCAAACATTAGCCTTGGATATTCCATGTCCCATATTGTAACACTAGCAATATGCTAGGACCAGTGTACAAATAGCCTTTTACTTAATTTGCCAGCTTCATGTTTTGGCTTATAATTCCTCTTCCTATGCTCATTTATAATTAAAACAGATGTTAGTTGCAATGAACAATTGCAACTCACTTATTCATATATCCTGTTACCAGAATCTGACAAGGACTTTTGAGAGGAAAAGAACATTTTTAAATATAAAATACCCTAAAAATGTTTCTCTTTTTCTTTTTTGGGGGGGAGGGAGGACAGAGTTTCTCTATTGTTGCCCAGGCTGGAGTGCAATGGCGCTACCTCTGCTCACCGCAACCTGTGCCTCATGGGTTCAAGTGATTCTCTTGCCTCAGACTCCTGAGTAGCTGGGATTACAAGCATGCACCACCATGCCCAGCTAACTTTGTATTTTTAGTAGAGAAGGGGTTTCTCTATGTTGGTCAGGCTGGTCTTAAACTCCTAGCCTCAGGTGATCCTCCTGCCTTGGCCTCCCAAAGTGCTGGGATTACAGGCATAAGCCTCTGTGCCTGCCCCTAAAAACATTTTTAAAGAAACAAAACAATTTGAAACATAACCATGAAAATCTAGATTCAGAACTCTATCATATGTTTGTGTGTGTGTGTATATATATATATATGTATTTCTTTGTAAATGTTTTTAGAAAAAAATTCTTTTAACAAATTTAATCACAAAGAACTATAATTAGAACTTTCCATGGGTAGTACTCCCCAGGTAATAGCAGCATACAATTTCAGTTCTCCCACAGATGATGAGGGGCAGAATTCTTCTCCCTCTCCTGGGAGCCTACGTGTGCCATTTACTATAACTTCCCATGGCCTTTGCAGGAAAATTACATGGGTCAAAGAAGTAAAGATTAGCACTTTTCTTTCTCCGAGTATTCTCAGGTGATTGACCCCCAAGTTTTCAGTAACAAACAGGTGTGGAATAATCTTTTGGTGAATTTGATCCTATTCTAATTTGTGTCATAAAACTGAAACATGTTAGTATTTTACTCTTAGAACATCTAGACTTAGTAACTCACAAGAGACTTTTTCGTATATTCTACGTGAGCATTTCTCAAAATATAATCCCATCCTTGATTACAATTACCACTGATGTTTTTTATGATATCAGCCCAGACCTGTGGACTCAGAATCTTGTAGATGAGTAGGAAGGAGGGATATGTGTTTTTATAAGTTCCCTACGTTACGAGTATTTGAGTTTGGGAAACACAGTTTAATGTAATGACACCTAACACATGGCACATGTGCTTCAGTTTCCTTATTGTGCATCTGTTGCAGACATTACTAATTGATCACAGAAGTCTTTCCTACCGAGCTAATATAAAGCCACACAAGCTTACTCAACATTGTGCCTAAAGAGCTGTTGGCGTGCATGATAAAAGCCTCTCCTGGAACTATTCTATACCGACATTGCTATTAGGCAATATTGTCTTTAGGAACACAGCTAAGAATTTAGAGATAAACACTGATGTTCTTTAAATTGCAAAGAGAAGTCAGAAAATTTCTGCACAAAGTATTGATATAAGGCCTAGAGCAGAGCAGAAAGCAAGTCAGAAACTATGAGTTGTCAGCTCTGGAAATCACATTCATAGTAACAAAAAGCAATCAATGATAGAAAAAAACATAAACAGAAGATATAGTCATTCAAAGGAGACAGTGGGATGAGGCCATTAAATAGTTCCTTATGATTCCACTTCGTAAGTTCTGAAGGCTTAAATATGGATGGCACAAATTATGTTCATAATTATGCCCACAATACACAGAAAAGGATTAGTCTTAAAAGGGGCCTGTGCAAATGAGAGGCCCAAAAATTGACCTTTTCATACATTATGTTTAAGGCATTATTGTTTTAGAAAGTTCCCTAACAAAGGAAGCTAAAGTAAGAGAAGTGCTTGAAACGTAGGTTAATAGCTAATTGATAATATTAATTGGAAAAATTTTCAATCTTAGGATTTCAGATACTAATTTTTGCTATTCATATTTACTTTGTTTTATTCTCCTATTATAATAGTATTTATTGAAGACCTTAGTAATTATCACATTTGTACATTATCTTGACATCATGCCCTACTTATAAAATTGAACTTCTTGCAATATAACTCTACTTTTATGTAGTCAATTTAGACTTATATCCAGTGATTTACTGTCAAATAATTCTTATTAAATGCCATTTTTCCATTTGTATTCAATACATTTCATAATTTATGTTAAGGGTGATAATTTCTAAAACAGTACATCAAAAATATAAAAACAAATATACTTATTGCTTTTCTGATAACTTCACAGGGCTAAGATCTGTAAATCCTCACTCTATGTGGTATAAAAATGGTCATTTATGGGTATTCTAAAGCAAATAAATTATTCTACAAAAATGGTTTTGGTCATTCTTTAAAAACATATTTACCATGTTAACAATTAATACATAATCATAAAATATAGTTAATATTTTGTGTATTTTAAAAATGTAATCATTGTGGAAATCTGTTTTCCCATTTAAAAGATCACCTTATTTTCTATATAAAATATTAATAAAATTTATTGTTTTACAGGAATATGTCAGCCTGATAGACTAAGGAAGGGGCTTCAGAAACATTCTTTAAGGGAATTGCTTGTGATGAAACACACCGTTAATTTTATGGCCAAATTAAAGCAATTTTTTACCATATCAATTCCAAATTTACTCTTTTTTCTTAATGGAATACTTGAAACAAGCACTAAACATGGAAACAGGAGGTACGACTTCCAGTCTTGCCTTATGTTAGGTTAATTATTATTATAAAGAAAAATTATGTGCTCAACTAAATTGGGCATAGTTGTTCATGTTCATATTCTATGAACAACTGAAAACAAGTACTTACCATATGTAGATACACACACACATATGTTTATGGGAAGAAAAATCTTGAAATGGACTGGTTAAAATAAAGACACAGACTTTTAAAGATCACTGTAACTCAGATTTGCAATATGAACATTTAACTATTTCATTGACAATGATAAAGATTCTTGCCACCTTGTAAACCATTGCATCAAGAATCACAACAGTGTTTCATTTAAAAGCAACCTAAGGTAGGAAAGAGCACTGTGTCTCTAGACTCGAATTATGATTTATTAAAAGCAACATTTTAACAATTCTTATTTAACAAATTCCAGAATATCTGATTCTCCTTAAACTTTAATATAAATTATCAATTTTTTTGTTGTTTGGGAATACTTCTTTAAAAGCAATTCTTTACAGTGTATCTTTATAATTCTAGCAAATGTAATTAGGATATAATACTGTATTGGGATTATTTTGCCAACTTTGTTAAATGACTTATTTACAGCAAACCTGACATCTTCTTTGCCTCTATTTTAAGCTTGACATCAAGTGGTTAGAATTTTGAGGAAGTTTGACCAATGATGAAATGATAACTTGGTAGGGCATGCTAACCTAACCGTTAAAAAATGTCTCTTCATAATTTATAATGACAAGCACTTAGGTTTTATTTAACTACACTAATGTATTCTATTTAAATATGTCTAAGTACTTACAGCTTACCTATATCCATAGTATTAACACAGGCTCTTGTCTAAGACTAATTTGTAACTCTAACCTTATATAATGTTTTAGTTTCGTTATTTCTAGGGATTCTGAATTGCCACTGTATTTTCTCATGTACATGATAATTAGATGAGCTTCTATCCAAGCATGTTCTTGTTTAATGATTGCTGCTGCTTTATAAAGGAGTATTATTGTTTTTCCCACATTCATTTCATATCTTGATAGTCCATAGTTATATATTTTTTATTCCAATAACTGAGAGGATATGTAGTAATTTAAGTTTTATTCAGCCAGATTATAGGGAGGAAGAAGAGAATTTGCACATTAGTTTGATTTATCTTTGTTCAATCTCCTATCTACTGTGTTTGTATTACATATTTATTTTTGTTAAATACAGTTAAGTTTATCTTTAATCAGGACTGACAATCTTCAGTCCAAACCTCTTGAATAGCTAGGAGTAAAGATTTGACAAACTTCAACTAAGTATTATGGTAAGAGTCCCTTAACTGTCACACCTTACCTTAGTGGAAATGAATTAACTAACTTAACACCGAAGAACAGAGTTGTAGAAGAATAAGCAATATAGGAGAGAATACTGCTTGCCGTACTGGATTTAGGGGGAATTTCCAAGGTCTCTATTACTCACTGACACATGTGAGGAAATCTGTTTGAATCAGTCGTTTCCAGTTGGTTCTTCAGAGTAGATGGTGTTTATCATTATCGAGGCTCTGATATATTGAATATTAATGACAGATGAAAAATAGAATCTCAGTCATTGAGTATGTCTGCCAAAAGAGCTAGTTCCAATTTAAAAGGGTATTAATTTTCATAGAGAGGTAATATTTTTTCTGTGGTATTCACCATGCTTAATGTACTTTCTAAACTTGAATGTACTTGGACAGAAATCTGTTGTTTTAAATTGAACATTCCTCTGTTCACCCTCTTATTTCATTGAAAACAATATTCCGTGATGTCAGCAGTAAAACAATAGGTATGAAATTGGTGGCTTCTTTGTTTAATAAATATGATTTTTAGGAATTTGACAAAGAACTAATGAGTTGTTTTACTATAAAAGTTATATTGACATGCATAATGCATAGAAAAAAATTCCAGATTTTTAGAGAAGAAAAAATATCTTAAAGGTAATTTAAGAAAATGTAAATGAATGTAATCTAAAATATTTGTGTACTTATCATTTTAAAAATATAAATGTTTGAGGTAACTTCAGAATAAAAATGTCACTATGATGTTCTAAAACACACGATTATATAGAAGTTAATCTGCAGAATATGAGATTCATCTTGTTATTTGAATGACTTTTTATCTGTACACCCTAAAGACTATTTCATGATATCTTATTTTGTTAAATAATTGCTAGTTTTCCAAAAGTATGTAAGTTTCTTTTTTTTTTTTTTAAGTTTAGCATAATTTATTTGAGCAAACAAATGATTCATGAATTGGGCAGTACCCTGAACCAGTAAAGGTTCAGAAGACTCTACCTGGCAATGTAGGCAGTCCATATTTTTAGATAGAAAAAGGAAGTGACATACCGAAATAGCCTGATTTGTTCCAGCCTAGCAAGTATATAAGTTTCAAAAGTGAATTTAAAATTTCAAGAAGACTCATAGCCTGACATATCTGCTTTTATATTTTCATTCTTTGTTGCTTATTAAAACTCTAGTTGCATTAATTAATGACTGTTCAGGACTTTGAGAAGCATTAGTCTCCCAATTGTTGAAAGGCTAGTGGTCTGCACTTCTTTTTTCCCTTAACTGTTCAATTCTCAGATATTGACCAGTGGAATAAGGTAATTGAACAACTAGGAACACCATGTCCAGAATTCATGAAGAAATTGCAACCCACAGTAAGAAACTATGTGGAGAATCGGCCCAAGTATGCGGGACTCACCTTCCCCAAGCTCTTCCCAGATTCCCTCTTCCCAGCGGACTCCGAGCACAATAAACTCAAAGGTATGCCCTTCAGGAATGACTTGAGGACGACTATGAGGGTGACGGGTCAAACAAGCACACGGTATAGAGACCTCTCTCTCTTTCTCTTTCTTTCCTTTTATTTTTAGTTGACACATGATAATAGTACATTTTTGTGGGATATAGGGGTTATTTTGAAACGTGTATGGAGGTATAATGGTCAAATCAGAACAATTAGCATAACACATCACCTAAAACATCGATCAATTCTTTAATTGGCACAACCTCAAGTTAAAGAAAGATATTTCTTCGAAGATCGTTCCTACAAAGGGGAGTAGCCACGGATTTTAGAATTGTCTGGATATTCAGGGCGGGGCGCGGTGGCTCAAGCCTGTAATCCCAGCACTTCGGAAGGCCAAGGCGGGCGGATCAAGAGGTCAGGAGATCGAGACAGACCATCCTGGCCAACATGGTGAAACCCTGTCTCTCCTAAAAATACAAAAAAATTAGCTGGAGGTGGTAGCGTGCACCTGTAGTCCCAGCTACTCGGGAGGCTGACGCAGGAGAGTCGCTTGAACCTGGGAGGCAGAGGTTGCTGTGAGCCGAGATCGCGCCACTGCACTCCAGCCTGGGCGACAGAGCGAGACTCCGTCTCAAAAAAAAAAAAAAAAAAAAAAAAAAAAAAGAACTGTCTGGATATTCAGAGAGAAGTTATTGAATAAAATGTGTGACAATGGTGTGCCCTAAGTATTTCACGGGGGGTTACATAGAATCTTAAAATTATTTTTTGAGATATAACTCTAAAAAACCAACATAATATACATTGAAATCATTGTTCCAATCCTTTTTATTGCCTGGAAAATATTTTCAATGCAAGGTTTAGTTGTAAAATCTTGGAGATGCAGGTGTCTGAACTTCTTTTTCTATAATTTATGGAGTGCTTAAATTTTTTCATTTTAAAATAGCAAATGAGATTTTACGTACATATTTTTATTCAGTATAAACACTTCCATTAATAAGTCGTTTTTTTCTGTCATGTTGTTGGCAGTTAATATACTTGAGTAACAAATATCTTCACCAACAGAATTGACTTAATAATGCCTCAGTCTAATTTGGAGACATGGAATAAATTTGGCAATGCATAAAGTGTAATATAAATAATACTCTAATTCTTATAATTTAGAACACTCCTAAAAATCTTATTTTGAAATAAATCTGACTGTTTTCCCCCTGCCTCGTTTCAAATTTGCCCCATGCCTTAAAATCTGTGTGACCCTGAGCAAGTTACCTAATTTTTCTTTCCTTGTTTTAACAAATGAACGTAGAGAAAACCCACCTTATAGGGCTGTTGGGAGGATTAATTGACTTAATAATTTGTCAAACACTTAGAGCAGTGCCTGGCTCACTGTGGATGCTCAGTAACTGTTAAATATAATAAAATAATAATTTAAAAATGTACCTGTAAATTATCAAAAAAGAAAAACTTAAGATACATGCTTTTTAAATTTAGCCCTAAATGTTATGTGGACAATTAATTATCTGCAGACTTAACTTACAAACTTAATGTGTATAGCTAAGGAAGACTTAAATGAGATGAGGAAGCTAAAATGTGGTGCCACTGTTTTCCAGGATGTTTTCATATCCTCTAAACTTTTATCTAATGGGTTTTAAATGTGCAACACTGTTTCTGTGCTCTTGACACATATTACACAGTTGGATTTCTTCCTTCAATTGCCTCTATAGACTCTCTTACTGACAATGGACTAAATTATTTCTAAATCTACTGCTGATAAGATCAACATTGCCTATATCCAGATTGAAAAAGAGCTAATACTCCAATTAAAGATCTTATAGAAATCATGTCTTTGTAATACTATTGAGATATCAAGCAAAAGTAATCCCTTCTTTTGAAGACACTTGCAGCAATACAGAGACAACAAAGTTCTCATTAAACTACTGTATGAAATCACAATAAAAAGGCTATTAAGATATACTTCATAAGGTAATTCCAATTTTCTTGAGTTTACTTTTTAAATCAATTTGAATTTCTGCAATTATTTTTGTAAATGATAAACTAGTTTGCATATTTGATTATTGATTTTAATTTTAAATATAAAATTGAAAATCTATAAATAATCTTAATATACAAATAACCAAAGAGAATAATGTATTCTACTGTGTTTGGAAAAGAGCATAACACATTTGCTTTCAAATGATAGAATGAAAGATAAAGCATTGAAACATTTTTCCATATTGTTTCCTAAAAATAGTATTGATTATTGTTTCTTAGCAAGATGATTTGGTATTGGTATAGTTCATGACCCTATTCATGAATAGCCCATTCTAACCCCAGTCCTTTCTTTTCTTTTTTTCTTTTCGAGACAGAGTCTCTCTCTGTTGCCCCGGCTGAGCTATCTAGGCTCACTGCCAGCTCCGCCTCCCGGGTTCACTGCATTCTCCTGCCTCAGCCTCCCGAGTAGCTGGGACTACAGGCGCCCGCCACCAAGCCCAGCTAATTTTTGTATTTTTAGTAGAGATGGGGTTTCACCGTGGTAGCCAGGATGGTCTCCATCTCCTGACCTCGTGATCTGCCTGCCTCAGCCTCCCAAAGTGCTGGGATTGCAGATGTGAGCCACCACCACACCCGACTAACCCCAGCCCTTTCTAAGAGCAGAAAAATGGATAGATTTGATGAGAGAATCCATGAGAATGGTACATGAATTTGGATATAAAATCAGTTACAAATTAAAGAGATCTTTAAAGCAATGAATAAATAAACACAGCCCTGTTAGGCTATTAGGAGGCCATTGGCAATGAGAAAAATTAAATATTGAATGAATGTATAAGTATTTCTGTATTTTTGTTGTTCTTGTGCAGTTCAGAGTTTTAATTTGAAAGTAATGATAATAAGTTTCTAGGATTGAGTTTCCCAGAAAAATGGATAATAGAAATAAAAAGTTCTCAAGGTTGATTTAACTAGTGATTTTTCATATTTGTTCAGAAAATTAAAAGATATATTTATTCATGTAATTACTAAAAGAAAATACCTACAGGTAAAAAATTAATTACTACATTTTAACTGTAGTATGGTTAATATGTGAAAAATACATGAACAGCACTAGAAAAAATACGCCAATAATCACAGTCATTGCCTCTAACTAGTGGGGTTAGATATTATTTCCTGATTTTTATATTTTATGTAATTTTCAAATTTGTAGAATTAGTCAAATTGTCTTAATCTGAAAAACTGATTAAATAAAAATTGATACATATCCACAGTCATCTATGTTGATTTTTTGAAAAATCCATTTAAATTTTGTTCTCTTTAATTTGATGTTTTACCATATATTTAGAATAAACTGAATATTTTCACCATTCAACTTTCAAATCAGTTGAGTAACAATATTGATTTGAGATATTCATTTCTGTTAAAACTTTTTGTAAAAGCCTGGGGGAGGGATAGTATTAGGAGAAATACCTAATGTAGATGACAGGTTGATGGGTGCAGCAAACCACCGTGGCACGTGTATACCTATGTAACATGTGTATACCTATGTATAACTATGTGCACGTTGTGCACATGCATCCCAGAACTTAAAGTATAATAAGAAAAAATGTACATGTTTTTAGAGGTTAAAATTAATGTGTCTTTTAATAATGTTATTAAATAAATATGCTATCACCATATAATTTTATAACTGTTACTGCCCACAACCATAAAATTAATTATGATAGCATTTACATAATATAGAGTTTTTCATTAGTGTCTGGTGTAGCATTAGACTGGCTTCAGTCTTTAGCTGCTGGATTTCGTCAAGTCATGACTTCCATTTATTTAATTCCATTGATTAAAAATACCTGATGATTACAGAATGTTAAAATAAAATTCAGTAATTGAATAGTTTTTTTTCTATCACATCAATTCTTTGGTTGTTTTTATGTATATAAGAAATTTGTGGCTGGGAGCAGTGGCTCATTCCTTTAATCCCAGCATTTTGGGAGGCTGAGGTGGGAGGATCCTTTGAGCCCAGAGCTCGAGATCAGCTTGGGCAATGTAGGGAGACCTTATCTTTACAAAAAATAAGAAAAAATAGCCGGGCATGGTGGTGCATGCCTGTAGTTCCAGTTACTCAGGAAGCTGAGATGGGAGGATCCTTTGAGCCCAGGAGTTACAGGCTGCAGTGAGCTGTGATCATTCCACTGCACTCCAGCCTGGCAACAGAGGGATATCCTGTCTCAAAAATACATAAACAAACAAACAAACAAACAAAAAGAAAAGGAAAAGAAATTTGTATGATACCAACTCTTAAGTCAATTTGTATGCTAAAATCCTGATAATTCCATTGTATGAATGAGAATATAAAGACACATGTGTTGATTAACTTCAAACAGCTGCCCAGACATTTGTTGAATATCATGCATTTGCACTCTGTGCTCTTTGTGCTGTTTATCCCATATTCATACAGGTTACCAAAGAAGATGATTTTGCTTACATAAACTCTCCAGGTTGATACATTTTACTTAGAAGTTTGAGTGAATAATTATATACTCAAAGTGTTATAACCCTTGGAGAGCCTCAGGCTTAGAGGCCTTAGGCTTAGAGACGCAAAGAAACAGGTGTAAAATGCATTTTCTTTTCCATCACATCAAAGGATTTACCTGATGTTTGGAAGGAAGATACTATCCCATACTTTATTTTCTTAATTTCCTCTCTGTCCAACAAATTTCCTTACTGAAATCAAAATCTTACTAGTTGTTTCTCTCATTTATTGTTTCAGCCAGCCAAGCCAGGGACTTGTTGTCAAAGATGCTAGTGATTGACCCAGCAAAAAGAATATCAGTGGACGACGCCTTACAGCATCCCTACATCAACGTCTGGTATGACCCAGCTGAAGTGGAGGCGGTAAGATAGGCTGCCTTTACTTTACTTCCACAAACAAATCATAGCTCATAGCAAAACACTGAGTAGAACTAGAAGCCAAAAGAATGCACAATGGATTTTTATAATTTCTAAGTCCAACGTCTGTTATCTGCCCCTCTAAAAGCTATTTTCTTCAACATATGTTTTAAATACTTTTCAGGACTTACTAGAAGAGGGTATGATTTAGTCCAACAAGCCTTAGGGGTCCATGACACACTACCATTTGTTTCTGTTAAATTGCCAACACTTGTGGTTCTTCTTGTGTATTTGACTGCCAGCCTCTTCTAATGCAAACTTAGTGGTAGGAAATAACAGAGGACAAGTTGCTTAGCTTGTATTTGTTTTGAAGATACCTGCCACTAGTAAAATGTGATACTTAAGACTATTTCAATTAGAAAGCTTTTATAAGACCATTGGTGGCTTTGTGAAACCTTGCGTGAACTAGATAAACTAGAAGTGGGTATTTCAGTAAGTAGATTACTTCAGGTTGATCAGTATGATGTATCTCCGTGTCTTATACCCAGACATGGAAAATCTTCTCAGAAGTGTAACTATTTTAAAATTATTTTTCAAGCATTTAATATCTTCTATTCAACCTCTTTCTTTCATCTTTACCTCTCCTTTCCTCTGTATGGATCCAGGCAGGGCAAGGGGGGCTTGCTGTTGCCCATGTGTGTTCTATAGGCCTCCTGATGAGAATTTCCTTTCTGTACCACCTTTAAATGTTCCTATCAGCCATGTTACCTTCTCCCATAAACATGAGGAACTTCTCAACTTCTTAGAGTACCTGTGCTAAATAATCTCATTTTCTTTTACATAATACCTTCAAATCCATTTGTTTGAATTTGTTCTTAATCTTTCATTTGAAATGCTGTTTGTTTCCCCCAAGGTATTCCTGAGGATATTTTCACTTTCCTTCAGTTTTCTTTCCTCTGCTTCACCATGTGTTTTTCCACATCAGAGGTGCTAGATTCAAACACATAATTCTCATTTCTTCATTCTTCACTAGAGAAGATATGAAAGATGGCAGTGAGGACTAGGTAGAATTGAACCTTACAGACACAATATTCAACAGGTCCTTTTCATAATGTAACCCAATCTTTAAGCATTTACAAACTTCGGGGAAAACACTTACGTGGTTAATGAGTCTCCCAAGTGTGGAAACCGAGGTGTAACCATCATGTACTACATTTTTTTTTTTTTTTTTTTTTTGAGACCGAGTCTCGCTCTGTCGCCCAGGCTGGAGTGCTGTGGCGCTATCTCGGCTCACTGCAAGCTCCACCTTCCGGGTTCACGCCATTCTCCTGCCTCAGCCTCCCGAGTAGCTGGGACTACAGGCGCCCACCACCTCGCCCGGCTTTTTTGTATTTTTAGTAGAGACGGGGTTTCACCGTGTTAGCCAGGATGATCTCGATCTCCTGACCTTGTGATCCGCCCGCCTCGGCCTCCCAGAGTGCTGGGATTATAGGCGAGAGCCACCGCGCCCGGCTACATTTTTTTTTTAAAGATCTGCTCTCTTAATTAGTTTTACAATGATGTTGAAATTTCGTTTTGCCTCAAGTTAATTTTTAGTCATTTTATTTGATTCGTAAGAAATAAAATCCCTACAATTAAATATTTCTGAGTTTAATTATAATGTTCTAAAAATTAATATATATTCTTACAACCAAAATATAGAACCTCCTCCAGTCTCTCACACTTGGGAAATACTTGCAAAGATGTTCTTGGGGTAGAATGAAGTAATGAAGTAAGTGAGAGAAAGTATGATGTATATGTATATGAAAATTAAGTATAAAAATTTTATCTCTGATGAAATTAAAGAAAGTATTTTAGGTTATGTTGATAAAAATTTTACATAAATATATGTATTATCTGAAATTGTTTCTCCTCATTTATTTTGAGGCATATTAACTTATGCCTCATTATGTGGCATATTTATTCATATTTATTTTTTCTTACACCTAACTTAATGTGTATACTCTTTTTTTTATGGGTTGTGGCCTAGAGTTTAATTAGAGTCATAAAGTCTGCATTTGTAATTCACTTGTAATTATGTTGCCTATAAAAGAGATAGTTGCTTGGAATCTATAACAACATTTTACTGAATAGTATCAATTTGTTTTAAATTTTAACTTTTTATTAAAACATTCTTTGTAGAATGAAAAGATAAAATTTAAGATACTAAAATAGTTGGAGCCTTTTTCTTAACTACTTTGACATTGACATGCTGGGGCATGGATAGCAACAAGGCGGGATGTATGAATTTTAGGGGAAGGATCTGATAGAGCCTGCGGGTCCAGGAAAAGAAGTCAGTTAATACACAGAACAAGCAAGTATTTGACATCTAGACTGGGATCACTGATTTTACAAGGGCAAACATGTCTTACATCTTGACATGTTGTAGTGAAGAGATGGGAATCCTGATCCTAGGGCAAGAACAATTTATTACTTTATGAAGTGCATTACAGTGGTCACAACTAAGAGGAGACACATCCTGAAGGTGCTAGAATCCCTAGTCAGCTATGCTTTCTGCAGTGTCCTTAGAATTCACATCTCTGTTACACATGTTGCATATGAACATGTGTTTAAAATAAGATGACCTTTCTCTATGGACACGTGGCAAAGCTATAATAGAGTGACATATCTTCTGCCAAGGATGACAAGACTGTTTTGCAAAATATACCCCTGTATGTCTTTATAATCCAAATAAATGGAAGAATCAAATAATTGGAATTTTTATTCTGATCAAAGAGCTTTCAAGTAACTCTCATGCTGGTAGGGAGGGAAGGAAATTCAAAGATGAGAGAGAAGAAAAATAAGTTTCATTGGATGGAAATAATGGCAAGTGGACAGGGGATAAAGAACAAACTGTGATAAGGTGATGTTTAGAGGAAAAGTGGAAAGAGTATAGATATGCTATGTGTACGAAGCTATTAGTTATACTACGAGCTATCTTATCATGTTTCCAAAACTACCAAAGTACAAAAATCAAAAGAGAAGAGCATATGAATGAATGTTGTCATAATTCTAAAAGGTGAAATTAGTCATGCACACATGAGTTTGAAAATTTTAAAAATTGGATGCTAAGCTGGAGTAATTCATCTATGTAGTAATAGTACATAAATATTTTGAAATAACTGCTCAAATTATTAGGAAGTTCTTATTCAAATAATGTTTAGAGTAAAAAAGTGTGGTTTCAAAGTAGAACACACAAGTCACATATAATGTCAATGCTTTTGCATGAAACAAGTAGAAGGTGCTCTAACTATGGTTAGGTATTCATCAAGAGGGCAAATATATTATACACAAATGTACTTGGTTGAGTTATTTGCATCTCAATAGGTATGAAAGATGAGTTAGGTTTAAATTTCTGTTCTGCCCATTACTAATATGCTTTAATCAAGTTTCTTAACCTTTCTGCAATTCAGTTTTCTAAACTAAGAAAGTTCTCCCTTCTTATCATATGTACAGCATAGCATTCTGAGATTTTGAAGAGTTAATGTGCATGAAGTGCTTAGCAAGTGCTTGGCAGTCAGTAAGAATCATATAAATTATTCTTACCCTTATAATACTTATAATTACTATCACTATTATGACTTTTACATGCATAGCTTTACTACCTTTTGATATTTGAAAAAGATATATGCGTCTGGTGAAAAAGACCAGCTGGCCAAGAAATTGCAGAAATATTCCACAACCTTTCTTTTTCGAATAATGGTGATGATGATCTAGTTCCCACATGATTTTAGGTCCATTTTTTTCTTTTTCTTTTGTTTAATGTATACCTACCTCTTCTTTGCCAGGTTGAAGAGAATCTAATGTCATTAGTTTAAACCAAAATAAAGACACATTATAGAGTCCACAGATCCTGATTATCATTATCTTTACTTTGGGAAAAGTAGATTTTTGGGATTGTTTGGGGGAACTCGGTTTAATATCTTCCTTGTGCCCTGTTGGAAGAAAACACAATGTTTATGAAGCTTTGTTGCCTTATCTCTTATCAGATTATTGAGTTTAGGCACCCTGCTAGGATCCAGTGGTGGCTTCACCTCTGAGAGTGGGGCTACAGAGAACCCTTAGGGAGCATCTGGGTGAACTCCAAGCTAAGTAAGAGTTGATTAACTATTTCTCAGGGCACAGAAGAAGGGGATTTATGAGGAACATAAGCTGTAACTATTTTTAAAAAGAGTTTTATTTCTGCCAGAAATTTCAGAGCACTTCAAGAAAGCTCCTGAGTGCAACAGCCTTACAAAAGGCTCCATTTCGTAGTTCTTGTTCCTTGCAAGGGCATAGGGAGAGGGAGCAGGAGAGGGAGATGTGAGTTCAGCCAAAACCAAATACATCAAAACTCAAATAAATCATTATGAAGAAGCTTAATACAAACATATGGAGTCAGAGAACACTTCATGATTCCTCAATTCTTGACTAAAAGGAAGGAGCTAGACTTGAAACCATCCCCTAAGATGGGACAGGCACTGGAGCTAAGCTTCATGGCCAGTGGTGATCAACCAGATAGACCATTGTGTTGAAGGCTCTGTTTCAGAGAGAACAGTTCTTAATGGCTGAAACCTTACCCTGGGAATCAGGGCAGAGAGGCAGGTAGAGCTGCTTGGGCCACTGGCATTTTGAAATTCTTTTCTCTAGTAGGTGAACCTGGGGTACTTGAGAATCCAGAGGACAGCTGGCAGGAAACATAGGACTTTCTGTGTGGCAGCCAAATGAAAGTTCCAGAAGAGAATGCTGTAAATGAGGCCTGGAAATGGTACTCCAGCTATAATGGAGACCACAGAAAGAGTGGACATGTTTTGTTTGGAAGTCTAAGGACACACGACATCCTCAACTAGACTAAGAGAAAAGATATAATTAATTCAACCAGTTTGGCTGGAAGATGATTTGGTAAACAGGACCAGTGCTGAGCTTGCTTGTTATTTTTTACCTAACTCAAGATTAATTTGGGAATTGGGACAGGGTTGGGTGGGAATTTAATCTACCGATACAGATCCTGAATTAAACAACCTGATCTTCAGATTCCCAGTGAGAGTATAACCTGGGAAACAGAGTAACACTTACATGTATTAGTGCTGAAGTTCAATTAAAATAAACACTTAAGAAACATGAACCCAGAATAGTCAACACTATTACACATTTACTGTTTGCTTATAATGTAAAGTGATTAAGAGGGTCTTAAATGCTTAATTGATATTATTATTTACTAGTTCACTACTTTAGGGATTATGTTATTTTTGCCTACAGTGAAAGAATTTATAGAAACAAGTTAACTTGGCTATATTAAGCTATTTTATTACAAGACAATCATAGATTTCATGCCCTGTGAGCAGAGTTACTATCTGACATGATTTTATCCATCTTCTTGTCTGCCATTATATCTTACTGGATATTACCAAAGAGGATGCATGCAAGGGATGACCAACCATGCAGGAAATATAGATTATTTTTAATCTTCTTGTGACACAAACATGTAAACTTTGATATTGCTTATGCCTATTAGCCTAACATCTATTCAAGGTAAATCTGAAGTGGGAATTTAGAGATCATTATAGAGTGGTTTTGTCCTGCAGTTCAGCAAACATCAGCATTCAGAGTAGCAACTTTCCAACTTTGAGCAGTTATAGGACCAACAACCATGATGAGGTGAATAGAACAGAGCTAGATGGGATTGGAAAAAAGAGAGAAGGGAATCAGAAGCCTGTGGTCAAAGTAGAACAGGTTCCATAGCTTGATCTGGGCATTCCAGAGAGAGAGCTGATGCAGATATGTAGGCCAGGCAGTCAAGACCAGCTGGGCAGTCAGGAGAGACTTGTGGTCTAAGATCAGAGAGCTAAGTAGATGAAACCCTAAGGGGCGTTTAAAGGTGTCAAAGATAAGGATGTTCTCATATTGCAATGCAGAAGTCAAAAGCAGACACTCTTGGACCAACACAGAGATAAGCAAAAATGGGAAGCCACTACCAACCTGAGGGCTAGGGGGTGGTTTACTGGAACCCAGGTAGTAATGGCCTGTCCAGCGGGAGCTAGAGTCACAGACACAGATAAGATACAGCTGCTTCTGGAGAAAAGGATGGGGAGAAATGGCCTAGATTATCCCCTCTGTCTCCTGGTGGTATCTCCCTCCTGTTGGCTGAGACCAGACTGAAGGCAGCTGACAGACAAACCTGGGAAATATGGCCTAATAGAGTCCAGTCCCCTGAGAAAAAGAGCAACTAAAGAAAGGGGGAGGACAGCATCTGTGGGCCAATGTGTCCAGGGCTGGCACTTACCAGGTCATTCTTTCCTTATTCACAATTCTGAAATCCCTAAGTAAAACAGAAGTAACCAGGGAACGGAGCACAATTCCTCTGGAGAGAAGAAAAGTTTAGATGTTAGAAGAGGTGCTCAGGGACCTCCCCTCGCAAAGTGAAGTAAGCAGCCCCCTAATAACTATCTAATTTCTTGAAGTATTTCATGATTTCTTGCCAAGAAATCACAGGTACTATACCAACCTGATAGTCTTGGCAGAAGAGTATTTCTCATTAGGGTTTCCACTGAACGTGTGCACTTCCTTCCTTTTATATGTTGATGTCACTCTTTCAATTGTTGGTTGTAGGGCTACAGTCTTGTTGAGACAATGTTGGACCACATGTACATGAGGGGAGCGAAAGGATTCAGCCATCTGTTTTCTTTTAGGTTGCTATAAATCTACTCTTTTGCTGCCATAGGAACGACCTTTATCACTAGGAAAGACCTTGTCACTTTCTTCTCACTCACCTCTTTTTTATTTCTTCCTTTTTTGTCTCTTCTTCACTTCTTACCCTCTTCTCTTTTTTATCCAACAGAGTTATTCACATAAGCTTTGACTATTTGTTAACAGTTTAGTATTTATTCACTTATTCTATAAATATTGACTGAGCCCACACTTTGTGTTCCACACTGACGTAGATGATGGTGATTCAGCATTGAATTTTTAAATAAACAATGAAAAAAACAACAGGTCCCTGCCTTTATTGTTCTTGGTAGGTTTCCAATAGTTAATAGCAATTTTTATTGAATGGGAATCTTTGATAACTTATCATCTCCTGAAGAAACAAAATCAACTCCTCCAAATATGAGTTGTCTACCTTACTTGATTATTTAACTTGTTTAGTGTATGATTTCCTGACTGTAGAATCTGAAATCCTATGTCCCTTGAAATGTTAATCAGTTATAACTAAATTGCAGTGAGAATCTGCTGATATTCAACCAGATGTGCATCAACTGCTTTGAATCATAATTAACAAGTTATGCTTATCTACTTTTAGCTATGATTTTTAAACTATTATTTGACTGAATATAAAACAATATCCTGCTGGGCGCGGTGGCTCACGCCTGTAATCCCAGCACTTTGGGAGGCCAAGGCGGGCAGATCAGTTGAGATCAGGAGTCTGAGCCTTGCTAACATGGTGAAACCCTGTCTCTACTCAAAATATAAAAATTAGCCGCCTGTAGTGCCAGCTACTGGGAAGGCTGAGGCAGGGGAATCTCTTGAACCCAGGAGATGGAGGTTGCGGTGAGCTGAGATCGCAGCACTGCACTCCAGCCTGGGAAACAGAGTGAGACCGTCTTAAAATGAATGAATAAACAAACAAACAAACAAACAAACAAAAAAGTCCTGACCAAGCTGACCAAGTTTGGTAACCCAAATGCATAGATTATTACTGAAAACCAAAGAATCCTAAAGTTGCTACACTAAACATAAAAGTGTACAATCTTTAAACTATGAATTAAATCTTTCTATTTACTATAGCAACTAAATAAAAATATTTAATTTGTAGTTTAAAGATTTACATATAAATGTATTGACCATCTGAAGCCTTCAAACATAGTTCACATGATTGAAGATTATGGGAAGGAGTTATTCTCATTCCTTATTACCACTGACTTTTAATTCTCTCAAATACGTTTTCACTGTAAAAGCTAATATCATTTGATTATGAATATCCTGTGTTACTTGCTCTATTAAATCTACTCCATGAATGAGTTCTCGTTTGCATTGTTTCTACCTTTATTAACTGTAGTTTAGCCAGTTGTCTTTTACTGAATTCTCTTGAATCCATAACAAATTCCTGAAACAACATGGTGAAGAATAGGCTTATAAATATATTTGATTATAACTAGAAGCAATATACTTTGCTAGACTCAGTATATATAAACTTAGGAATGATAAAGAAAATTATGAGCTACAATGAATATGAATTTGATGCATCTAATGTTCAAATAGTTCATCAGTAGATATCTACTGTTTGGAGATAAACCATTGAATAAAATATACGTAAGTTTGCTTCAAATATTTTATAATCCTTTTATTAAATTGGTTAGTCTGAGTGTAGCACTGTGAGTTAAACCTGAATTATCTGGAAGAGATGATTTAAAGGAGTTATAAATGCAAACAGCTCTCTGTACAGACTGTATCTCCCATTGGGAGGAAAGGGGCTTAAAGTCTTTGTGAGTCACATCTTCCTTTGATGAGTGATACCAAAAGGTTAGGGCATGTCCTCAAGACAATTTCTGAATAACTAATCCATCTGAAATTCTGAAACTACTGTTTTTGTTTCCTGATTTTCCCCACAGGATACCTTCATGTACTTAAAATAGTTAATAGGCATTATTTTTGTTTGCTGTCCTTTGGTTTGCCTGAGAAGAAAGTCTGTTTGCAAGTGAAGTTTATTATATAAAATTTAATAGCAACTCTCAAGTGGCAGAAAATACCTATCAAATATTTCAATAAGCATAAAGTGCAACACTTGAGTTACTTAAGGATTTTTTGGTAGAAATTTGAAAATTTTTATTAAGAAGGAAAATCTCCATTTCACTAAAATAATAAGAAAACTTTTTAAAAAAAATTTCACGGGTAGAAAAAGCCTCTGTTGCTTTTTATTAATAGAAAAGATCCACAGTGCCTATCACGCTGAATATGACCTTGGATTTCACTACTAGTTTATTTCTTGATGCTATAGATGTGCGTGCACTTTTAGTAAGTTTCCCCATTTTTACTTCTTTAGATTTTTTGGAACATGCTTATTACTTTGGATTTCAATTTGGAAAGCTTATAAACAAAACATATTACTATACTTGATAAGGCACATCCATTGAGTTTTCTCAGGAAAGATCTCTTTGGAAGTTTTCATAAAGGGCTTATTCTCAAAAAGATTTCTCAGGTTATTTCTAGCATTTTAGGAATATCAAACAAAAATTTTATCTAAGTTCCCCTAAATATTTTCACAAGTAAGACAAACTATATCCTAGAATGAGGAAAAGAATAATTAACAATGTGAGTAATTTCAAGTATCTGAAATGTTTAGCATGTTAGTGATTTTATTTCCATAATATGTTATAGTATTTGTTGTATATTTTAAATTTGACAATCAGTCCAAGTATTTCCCAAGTGCCTATCACCAGTTTGGTCTATAATCTGTGTGCAGGTCACTGGTGACCTTTTGTTTCCTGGAAATAGAAAGACAAAGAGGTAACTGAGTGATGTTGTACTGTGAGACATCATGATTCTCTTTTCTCCATTCTAAAATTGCCATCATTTAAATTCTGTTTTTCAGACCAACTGTCCTTATGAATTCTTTTAAATATGATTTGTTCTACTCACATGGAGTTAATAAACTGGCTGAATTCCTCCCTCAGCTGTTCTCTCCATCTGTTCTGACACAAGGACTACCTCTTTGAGTCTTAGGATTTCTTATTATTATTGCAGCATGTGTCATGCTGTGAAAAAGCTAGTGTGACCCATGGCACGCTTAATTTGAGAAATAGTTTAGTACCATCTATCTGTCATAGAAGACTCTTTCAGTGTGGAGTTGAACTCTAAGTAGGTTTGTTAGACTCAGAATGTATATAAATTTAGAAATGAGGAGGAAGAAACATGAGCTACAATGGATATGAATTTGATGCACTCTAATTATGTGCTTAATTATAGAAAGAGCAATTCATATTTTGTGGTTTTCATTTGCTTGGTGAAAGTTAAATCAATGTCTCTAATTCCATTTGTGGAATTCTAAATTTCCATCTGTTCATGCTGATGTATTCTTTCAGCAGCAAAATATGAGCAATTTACTAATTGCCTTCCAGAGAAAATATAGCTTCATTAGATTTTGCTTGCCCAGTGCCTCAGCTGCTTAACGTGACGATATCGTTTGAATTGCCTTCGGATTGTTTTGATGCCATGTATTATGTTGGTGGGAGCTTGTCAAAATGTTTGTTGTAGATAGAGTTAGCCACCTGCTTTTAGGAACCCCACTCCCTATATGACTTATAATAGAAATATGTATTTCACTGAAACACTAATTCATTTGTCTCTAATTTTAGCAAATTCTATTACTGAAGAGAAAGGTTCATCTTAATTTTATTTTATTTTTTATTTTATTTTATTTTTTGAGACGGAGTCTCGCTGTGTCGCCCAGGCTGGAGTGCAGTGGCCGGATCTCAGCTCACTGCAAGCTCCGCCTCCTGGGTTTACACCATCCTCCTGCCTCAGCCTCCCGAGTAGCTGGGACTACAGGTGCCCGCCACCTCGCCCGGCTAGTTTTTTGTATTTTTTAGTAGAGACGGGGTTTCACCGTGTTAGCCAGGATGGTCTCGAACTCCTGACCTCGTGATCCGCCCGTCTCGGCCTCCCAAAGTGCTGGGATTACAGGCTTGAGCCACCGCGCCCGGCCCATCTTAATTTTAATTCATTGGGCTATTCAGAATCCACTGAATCCAAGATTCTCAGGTGTGAAAAGCTGGAATGGTTGAAATATTCATTCTCAGGAGAGACATGTTTTTGTTGTCTAGTAGAATACATGCTTTGGTTTTTGTTTTCATGTTTTATCTTGAGCACTTTAGACCATGAGTGCTATTGCTATTAATCTTTTGAAGGGATCATTGAGAGAGAATACTTTATAAAAAGGGGGAAGGGAACAGAAATTCTTTTTCTAGAACATCCCACACCTGTTGCTCTCCGAAAGGCTGAGTTATGGCTAATGTATTCTGTCAGGTTCTTCCAAATACTTGATTTTATTTCTTCTCTCCTAGGTGATGTCTGAGATATTGTGAGATCCACCTATTTATCTCAAGGTGGTGGGCGTTTGTGAGAGTGTATTTTATTTTTGTAATATGTTTCATCCTGGAAAAAAGAGGTTATCCAATGTGTCATCTGCCTAGGATGTAATCCATAAACTGTGGGAGAAAAAAGTATATTTTTTCTTTTTTAGCGTTCCCTCTACGAGATAAGCAAAGAAGTCAGGGTGGGAACTTATGAGATGTTCTGTCAACTATAATTTACCAAATTTTATAGTAAGAGGAAGAATAAAAAAGAGAAAAGAATAGGAGTAGGTCAGAACAGAGAATCTCTGTCAGACAGCTTTGCCTCAAGATAAGTAGAGGCTACAAAACTGGTGTATCTCTAGGAAACATAACTTTGGTAATTTGCATTCCTGCCTTGTTTGCCTACCTGTAATGTTGTTAAAACAATCAAACTGGACTTGAAATTTTTGTCAGTCATCAAAGAATCTCCTCTTAACCACTGTGTATATATGTTCAAGGACAGCTCTAAGGCACTCCTACCCATCCTCATATCATTGTGTTTTCAGTAAAGAACTTTTATCAGTAAAGAAAATGGTATGCTCTGCAGAGGTAATATTGTTTTCTGCAAGGCCTGGATACTAATTATGATACATCAACTCTGTAATTTAAGGGTCACATCAGTTCTGTACCCAGCAGAATTATTTGGTGAGCAGCCCTGCTTAAGTTCCTAAAGGTTTACTTTAAGTAGTAGATTTGCTATTTGACACATTTTTCTTTGCTCCTTTGCTCTCAAAATCAATGAGGTTTAATTGCATGATGAACTTTTAAATACTATATTCTTCTTTAAGAAAAAAAAAATACCCGCCAGGCACTGTGGCTCAAGCTTGTAATCCCAGCACTTTGATAGGCCAAGGCGGGTGGATCCCTTGAACTCAGGAGTTTGAGACCAGCCTAGGCAACATGGCGAAATCCCGTCTCTACTAAAAATACAAAAATTAGCCAGGCATAGTGGCTTACACCAGCTACTTGGGAGGCTGTGGTGGGAGAATGGCTTAAATCTGGGAGGTGGAGTTTGCAGTGAACTGAGATTGCACCACTGCACTCCAGCCTAAGTGACAGAGGAAGACTCTGTCTCAAACAACAGCAACAACAACGCCCAAGTATACACGTACTCATCCTCCACGATTCAACATAACAAATGTTCATAGCACCCCTATGAATGCTGACACTGTACCAGATCTAGAGATGCACACAGGAGGGCATTTCTCTGCCCTTAAGAGCTCACTACCTAGCACTGAGTTTTCTTATGACCCCTAAGCGTTCCTTAGAGGAACTTCTGGGGGCTTTTGAAAAACACCCCCAAATTTTCTACCTATAATGATGTATTTACATCTTTCTGGACATCCAGCTCACAGGCTTTTTCAGATCTTTGGAGTTCCTTTTACTTCAAATTTAATTCTTAAAATTTTGAAAATCATGAATCTAGTAAAGAAAGTTTTCAGTGGGTGGCGGGAGGGGACTGCAAAAATGCTGATGATTTACTCTTAGACTAGATTATCATTTATAGACATAACAAAAAGGTTTAATACACTTTTTAGGAAATAGTTTATTCTCTTTGGGTAATTTAAAAATTTGTTTTAAAATTTTCTTTCATCTGTAAAGGTCCTACTTTTTTAAGGAAAGTGGTGGAGGGAGAAGTAACTGATAAATACAAAATATTATGCTTTCAATTTTTATTATTGTGATATAAAAAAACTATTAACATTATAAAAACAGTTTCTTGTGGTCCCAGACAACTTTAAAAAGGTATTGTTTTCAAGAAATAGAAATTAACAGCAACTGTCTACTCTTCAAGTAGCTAGTTCTTTTCTCATGCTGTGAGGCTTTCAGGGGTTCAGTTGACACGTGGCTTACAGCTTTAGCGTTGCATTATTCTTCAATGAATAATACAGATTTCATAAGAATGACAGACCCAGCTTTCCTCATACTTTGTTTCCACTTTGTTTTTCCAAGGACTCACTTGTTTGCAATATTTATTTTCCTCTGCCAATTGTGTCTCCAAAGATTTTTGTTTGTTTCTTTGTCCATTATCTAAGAAGGTGGTTATGTTGTGCATTGCAACTAAAAGGTGAGACGAACAAATGAACAACAAAAACACAAAAAAATTAACCAAATATCTTGTTTGAGAGTCATGCTTAGAGTTGGTGATGCTATCAATATTAGCAAGTAAACTAAGAAGTTTGACAGTCTAGGAGAGAAAGGAAAATAATCAGAAAGTATAATCATTAATGATGCTGAAAATGAATATGTGTGGTGATGTGAACACAGCTTTAAATGCTGTGGTATGTTTATGCTGACATTTTAAAATCTCTAAATGAAAACTATAGACATGAAGTCAGAATGTCATCACAGCTCTACATAGACCACAAGTCTGGAAGTTGAAGAGTTGCAAAAAGAACCGGAAAAAGGATAGGCAGAAACTATTCTTGGGTGCTAAATCATGGTAACCTTCAGATTCAGGGAAAAGGCTGAATCTCAACATTTTCTTCCCAAGTGTAGATCCATGACTTAGGCCCTAGGGCATTCGTTATATGTGAGGAGAAGGTAGAATAGATGAGACAGAATATTGAAAAGGTTACACTCCCTTTTTACAAGTATATTAAAAGTTTATGGTCTTTCCCAGAGTATGTGCTATAATAAAATTATGTCCCTTTCTAATGGCAGGGCGATTGTAAGAGTGATACACACCACTGCCATAACTTGCTGCAGGTTTCATATGCGACTCAGAGGGTTGTTTGTAGAATAATGGCCCACAATATCTTGTGAAAGAGAATAGAATGTATTGTTTGTAAAAAAATATATATATGTTTAATCGACAACCAAAAGATGCTCCCCACAATTTCTAATTCCAGGGAGAATCTGATTTCTATCTTTAGGTGCGTTTTGAAAGCTGACTTCCTCTTATGTTCCTCTGTAAAAAGTGAGAGATAATTAGCTAATTAGCTAAGCCTCAAGCACTTTTTCTGAAAATTTGTTACCTAAGATGTGTGTTGTTTTGGACTAAGTGAGCGTTAAGAACTTTTGGTGACTTTCTTTCATGATATATATGCCAGAATGCTGTTTTCATAGTACAGCAATCTGTTACTACTTTTTTATCTGAGCTAGGCCTGCTCATGCTTCTTGCACCATTCCTGTTTAATCATGAACAATAGTTTATTCCTAGCCAGAGTTCTTACATGCATAGTCACAGGTAGATTGTTTTAAGTAATGAATAGCTCCCCCAAGAATGGAAGGCTAAGCTTAAATCCAAGCAAAAAACTTGGCTTGCAATTATTAATTTAAAATATGGCCTTACATAATCTAGCTTTCCCAAAGCAAAGGGCTGTAGACAGACAATGGGAGAGGACCAAGAGTTATAGAGTGTGGAGACCAAGGTCATGGCACTGGGAGATAGTAGAACACAATGGAAACCTCTGTGGGTCAACAATTAGAGGACATGGACTCAAGGTCTCATCATACCTTGGACAGGTCCACCACATTCATTCACTTAAACTTTTGTTAAGCTTGAAGTGTACACTGCCATTGAGGATTCACTAATTCTAATAATAAAAAGACATAGTTCCTGTTATTTAGTAGTTTGTAGTAGAGTTGATAGATAAGTAAATAAGATATTATAACCATAGTACTAGTGCCAAAGGAATAAGGTATAACTCATTCTATAGCAACCATAGGAGGTTTTCAGGAGGAAGAAAAGTCTCGGGTGGGACCAAAAGGATAGGCAAGAGTTAGCCAAGTGAAATGGAGGTGGAAGAGTAGAATCTGGTAGACGAAGGAAGCAGCCTGGTCAACGGCCAGAAGAGAAGACGAATCAGGACACACCTGGGGAACTATGAGTTAATTCACTGTGAGCAGAGAAGGGAGTGGTGAGAAATGCAGCTGGAAATGGAAGCAGGGCCCTGATCAGGAAACACCCTTTAAGTCATTCCCAGAGGGTGCGCAAGCTGCAGGCTTGGGGGAACGGCTGTAGGGATTTTAATCAGGGAGTAACATAATGGGATTCATGTTTTAGGTAGATCATTCTTTCTACTGATGAAGTGATGATATAGTTGAAAGATTATTTAGGAAGCTAGTGAAGTAGTTGAGATAAAAGACGACAAAATGGACTTCAATGGCAATGGAGATGAAGAAAGAATGACATTTAGAGATGGTGGCATAATTGTATCAGTAATCTTTACCCATGAAACGTCCTGTCTAATAATATTTTAAAGGAAAAAAATATGTGAAAGTACCCAATTAACTTTGAAAACATAGGATGTTATTAAAGAGGGGTTTTTTTAAAGCTTATGGAAGTAATTGAACTATTTTAAACCGAACAGTTTTAGTCTATATGACATAAGAGAAATGGAAATGTTATCAGTTCCTATCATGTTAACACAAAAGCTCAGTTGGACTTATTTTCTTTTAAAATTACTCCTTAGAGTAATTACTTAATGAAAAGGCAAGCTCTGTTTTAAGAAAATCCACCATGAGATGTATTTATTAAATACATTAAAAAGTATTATTTAATAATGTATGTAATACATTAAAAAGTAGGAGCACTGGTAATACATTAAAAAGTAGGAGCAATGGTAATGTCTTATATTAGAAGATAGTTCTTTATGATTGTGTTTGTTTCTCAACCTTTTTTGTTCCCCAACATACTTGAGAGACAGTCACCAACTCATTAACGTCATAAACTCATCAATCTATATTAAAGCAATGATTCTTGATGTGGGGTATGGCAGATTCTTGTGGGCACGTTAATTACTTGGAAATAAATCCTCACTCTCAAGTGATTCTGTTCCCTATCTCCCTCTCCTCAGAGTACCCTTTCCCCACCACACATACCTTAGAAATTACTGCTCTTGGCGCAACTGGAAGATAAAGAATTTGTCTCATTCATTACCTCATCTATATAACTATGCGTTCCTAGAACACAGTGGGTTCTCAGAAATATTAGAAGAATTAATACAATGTTTCAATAATTCTCACATTGACTACTTTATTTAACCTTTCAACCCATGCTCCTTTTATTCATTGCCCCAGCCAAAAGAACCCCTATCACTACCTCCAGGTGTTAGTACATCCATTTTAAATAATTTTAAAATGATTTTACACAGACCCACAATTAAAGCCCTACATTCTCAACCGATACTCATTTCATTATGTCACAGTATCCTTTACAAAGTCCACTTTTCTTCATAAAGGTGGTATTAATAATTTATGTATTTAGAAAATTTAGAATTAAAATGAATTTACAATAATATTATTTGCCACTTTCTTTCTGATAAACATCTCATATGTAAATGTGGTACACAAATGCTTTCTTGTATAATGTGGCAAATGTATGGAATCCATGTAGGTAGAAGGGACAGTTTTTACTAGATTAGCAGAAGTCTTTATGCTTGATTGAAAGACTTCATTGGCCGGGTGTGGTGGCTCATGCCTGTAATCCCAGCACTTTGGGAGGTTGAGGTGGGTGGATCACCTGAGGTCAGGAGTTCGAGATCAGCCTGGCCAACATGGTGAAACCCCGCCCCTACTAAAAATACAAAAATTAGTTGGGTGTGGTGGCACATACCTGTAATCCCAGCTACTTGGGAGGCTGAGGCACGAGAATCACTTGAACCAGGGGGGTGGAGGTTGCAGTGAGCGGAGATCATGCCACTGCACTCCAGCCTGGGCAACAGAGTGAGACTTGGTCTCAAAAAAAAAAAAAAAAAAAAAAAAAAAAAAGAAAGAAAGACTTCATTAACCTAGAAACTTTATGTCGTGTTCTAAACTTTTTCAAAGAGATTAGTGGTAGGAAGGGGAAAAATAAAGATTTGTAACAAAAAGTATGTATATTTTAAAATTCATAAACACTTTGGAATTGAAAAAAATTATTAAATTTCAACCTAAAATGTAATATTATCCCTCTAACATTAGTGAAGTATACTCAGATCAATTTTCCTTAATAATGTTTCTAATTCTGTAGCTATGTTTCTTCGTTCACTGTGGATTTGTATCCTGGGGCTATTCATTGATGCTAACTGGAAGAGTGTGGTTTTCTGTGGTTAATGTCTCCAGGATGACTCCTTATTGGTTCATGTTACTAATGTAGAAGGGCTGAAGATCCTTTTTCCCTTGTTCATTTGCTTTTGTTTTGTGACTGTAGGGCAGAAGTGCAAATGACATGTGGCTTTAATAGACTAACTCAGCAATATCTGTGTTCAATGTGTTTATTTTTCACCTAGAACTATTTTCTAGTTCATTTTGAGCTCATATTTGTCCTACGGAATATCCTTGGGGCTAATGTGATCTTTTGCCTATGAAAAGAAAGGCTTGCAACAAAAGCTGTTGCTTCTCAGAATTTTAAGTTAACTCATTTTCTTTAGAACCTTCCATATGCCATTATCATATTACGCATTATGCTGCAATGATTCATTTTTATGTCTATCTTCCACAACTCTACTGCTGTAAAGTTCCTTGTGAGCAGAAATTCAGTTTTATCTACCGAGTGCAGACAAAACAGTGAGAGTAGTGGCAGGTGCGTAGTTATGGTCAGTAAATGCCATTTGAATTGAACTCAACTGTACTGTGCTGAGCACTTCTCCAGTGTTTATAAAACCCTTTCTGATATCCAATCTTATTTAAGCGTCAAAAAACTCTAGAAAATGATGACTATCCTCAACAACTCTTAACTGAACTTACCTTCTAAATATCCCCTGGCTCAGACCACTTCTCATCCCTTCATCTACGCAAACATCATTTCTACGCTGGACCATGTAATAATCTGGGACTTATTTCTCAGCACCATTCTTGTCCCTTGTGGTCCATTCTGCAGAATGCCTAGAATTTTCCTTTTAAAATATAAAACAGGTCACATTCATATAATTCCTCAGCTAACACCTTCCAATGCCTTCTTATCATATTTATAATAAAACTCAAAGTACTTATCATGGCTTGCAAGGCCCTACCACAGTGTTGTTTCAAATTTTATCATAACCCATAGTAAGAAGGGTGTTTTACGTTGCAACCCAGCGTGCATGTACAAGTGCACATGCATGTGCACACACATATACACACACACAAAAGAAAAACCATACACTGATATTTTCTATCTCACTTTACTCTTCTTGTTTACATTAAATGGTGCTGGTGATGAGCCACCAATTTGTTTTCATGACTGCAGTTTGGAAAACATTGCTCTACTTAGTCTGGCTCCTGCCTAGTTTTCTGATGTCACCTTTAGGCTTCCTTTTTCCACTCTGCTCCAGTATATGGCATCCTTGCGGTTTCCTTACCGCACCAAGCAAGCTCCCCCTTTAGGGTCTTTGTATTGTGTTTCCTTCTACCTGGTACATTCTTCCTCCAGATATTCACACTGCTCCCTCCTTTACTTCATTCAAATCTCTGCTCA
Organism: Macaca thibetana thibetana; assembly: GCF_024542745.1. Lineage (NCBI taxonomy): Eukaryota > Metazoa > Chordata > Mammalia > Primates > Cercopithecidae > Macaca > Macaca thibetana. The sequence continues at coordinate 102,885,886 of NC_065582.1, forward strand.
GATGTTACCTTCTCAAAGAAGCCTTTTATGACCACCGTATGTAGAATAGTACTCTTTGGCCTCCCCCTTGCCCGTCATGCAGCACACATTCGTGGGTAACCTGGCAGTAAAACATAAGTAGACGACCTGCTTCTGGGTCGGGGTTTCCTACGCAGCAGCGCGGCTCCCTTGCTGTGATCTAGTGAAAGTCAGCCCTCGACACAAGGGTTTGTAAAAGTAATACAATAATTTAAAAAGTAAAACAAAACAAAAAAAAGAAGTTAAAAAGAAATTAAAAAGAAAAGAAAAAATAGAATAGTATACTCTGTTACACTCTAGCCTCTTAATCCTTTTTTTCTATGTGTCACTGTTTGACATTATGTATCTCTTTTTATTATCTGTCTCATCAAGTAGAATTTAAGATGCATAAAGAGAGAGACAGTGACTCTTTGGGGCACTGCTCTATCCCAGCGACCTAGAACACTGTCTGGCCCTTGGTAGTCATATAATCAATATTTGCTGAATGAATGTATCTGCGTTTTGAATTGAAGACACTGAAGCTCAGGATGTTAATGGATGTTAAGCACATTGCCTGTGATTGTGTGGCTAATATGTGCATATCAAAAGCTGGAATCTACTTTTTAAAAAATTATTTGAATAATGTCAGACATGTCATAATTTATTTCATCTCTTTACTTGGCCAATTTTTCCAAGTTAATATATAGTAGATTTTTGAATGCAGTAATTGTTCTTCACCAATGGTTCATACTTGTTGAATGTCTACTATGTACTATATACTGTGCTAGACTGGTGAACAAAGACACAATCTTTGTCCTCAATTCTTTGTCCCATAGTCTAGAGAGAAGATAAATAAGTAAATGTTGATACATATTCCAAATTTTAAGCTTATTGTACATTGGAAACACATATAAATAACTCAGTAATGTGGGTTAGAGAAGGCTGCTTGGAGTGATTAATTTTCAAACAGGAACATGATGGGCCAAAAGAGGAATTATCCAAGTGAAGAAAGACAAGCAGAAGAAAGGGTATATGCAAAAATCCCAGCGTCAAGAGAGGGTGGAGAGAATTGCAAAGCTTTCTGAGTGACTTAATGGAGAAGGGTGAGAAATTAGTTTGGGTTGGTAAGCAGGAACCAGATAAGGAAGGAGTTCCCAAGCATTGTCATGGACCACGGACACTATCCTAGGGTGAAGGGAAGCCATTCACTAGAAAGTGGGACAATAGCATTAGCAGATTTGAAGTTTCAAAGGGCCACCCTGTCCGCAGTGTGGGACTGGAGTTGAGAAAAGGGAGCCAGAAGGCAGGGGGATAGATCTGTAGTAATCTAAATTACTATAGACATGGGTAGAATATTCAAGAGATGTTTAGAAGCTAATAATCGACATGAATTGTAAATAATTAAATTTGGAATTTAAGGGAGGTGGAATTCAAAGATGACTAATAGCATATAGTAGTGGGTTAATAAGTAAGTGTTAAATGAATGAATGAAGAAAGAAAGATTCATGACCAGGGCACTGGGTGATTGGTGGTGCAATTACTGAGCCTTTTCAGTTAAAGAACCATAGAAAATTGTAATTTCCAAGGAGCAGGAAAGAGAAATTTCATTTTCAAGACATGATTGCACTTTTTGATGGTGTAGAGCTAATAAATTAGTGACCTACCATCTGAGAAAACTACAGAATAGAATGAAAAATAGAGAAAACTGAATTCAACTGCTTTGCCAAACCACTGGAGCATTATGTAATTAAGCTTTCTAATTACACTCAGTTCACATCATAATTAAAATTCACATTACTAGCTTTCAAAGGTTCCTCTGGTCACCTAGTGCTATGATGTCTCTAAGCAACATTAGTGCTTTCCATATATAACACGTTATAATTCCATGCTTTGTGCATTGCAAGTACTTAAGAGAGTTTTGTTGAATTACCTGGTATGATATTTGTTCAACATTTGAAAGTAGTTCTCTCTTGAATAAAGCAGTAGATGAAAATCTTTCATTGCAAACGAAGTGACTTGCCCAAGATCACTCGTCTTACTAGTGCCAGAGTCAATGGTGCTTCAAGTTCAGTGCTCTTTCCATTGTTCCTTTCGGAAAACCTGTGACGCATTATGAGGCTCAGAGATTCTTCCTGCCCACTTTAGTCTACAAACCACATTTGATTATGAGACACAAATCTTGTGTCCACTTTGATTACAATTCACAAATTTCTTTGTCCTGTTCTTTAAAACCATAGCATGGTATATCTCTCCAGAATGATTGTATTCTACTAAGAACTAGATGTCATTAAAGACTGAGAGAAAATCACCTACTTTCTCTAGAATGTTTTCTTTTGCATCTATACAAATGAAACATAATTAGGCAAATGACAAGACTTGCTTTTCTACTGTAAAGCGGTTAGAGCAGAGAGGTCTTAATCTTTGCTGCACATTAGAATCATTTGGGATGTTTTAAAAGTGTCCTGACACCAACGCCTCACCCCAGAACAATTAAATCAGAATATCTGAGGTGGGATCTAGGCAGCAGTATTTTTAAAACTCCCAGATGATTTCAATTGCAGCCATAGTTGAACCATAGACTAGTGCAATTTGGTGAAAATGATGAACACACACGCACAAAGCACCTCTTACTTAATGTTTTCATTTTTTCTTGCCACAAGGTGGCAGCATCACAATATATTGCACATTCTCGCTCCTCTGAGTGGACATGGAAATTTGTATTTAGAATCTTGATTAATAGCATTTCGAGAGCCTCGTCAGCTAGAGATAAACATTGCCTTTTTCCCTGCTGTTCTCTGTTGCTTTGTTTGCCTAATAAAACGTTAAAATATATTTCAATAGGTTGAATTAGTAGGAACTATAAGCCTTTGGTGGAAAAATGCAAAGAACACAGACTTTGCATTCAGTTAGATTTGGCTTAAAATATGGCTACTAACTCATAGATTTTTAAATCTTTGTGTGCCTCAGTTGCATACTTGGAATAGGAGGTTTGTCACAAAGACTAAATGAGATAATATATGAAAATCCACTTGCTACGAATGGTAGTAGAACGATGAAGACGTTGAGAAGAAAACATGATAATCCTGTGATAGAGTCATTTACAGAAGATCCAGGAAAACCCAGAATACCGTACTCTTTTATTTATATAGCCTTTATTTTCTTCATGTGGGTCTCTTCCTTGTCTCTGTGTGTCCTATGTTTCAGTTTACAGTGGCAATTACTTCTTACAAATAAACATGTTCTAGTCTCTTTCATTTCAAAGAACAAAGAATCAAAACCCACCTTTATTTTTAACTACACTTCTACCTTTAACAATGCAAGTATGTCTTCCAGCTTTATAGCCAAGTCTCTGTAAAACATTAGTCTTTGTTTACTCACAGTTACTCCAGTTCACTTTTCAAACATTGACAGTGCTTTCTCTAAATTCACCAGTGGCCTCTTAGGTGCCAAGTCCAAAAAAATGGGTATCTCATGTATTTGCCCATTTGAATAAGCTGACAGTACCCTCCTTCCTGCACCCCTGCATGTTAATTTCTGTGGTGGCAGCACACCTATTCTCCCGCAGCCTCCATTGCTCAGTGTGAGTTGTTCTCTCTTCCCTTAGAATTGTGCATCCCAGAAATTTTTTCTTTATAGCCCTAATTTCTTTTGTCTCTGGGAGTCTTATCTTCCACCACAGCCTTAATTGTAATTATCATAAATGTCTCAAATCTACACATTGTCTCAGAGTTGGCCTGAGTTCCAGAGGTATAAATCTAATGGTCACTGGAATTGAAATTGGCATTGCAAAATCAACATGTTAAATATTAAACTGGCCATACCTCCTCTCCACACCAAATCTATGCCTTCTCCTTCTCCTTCCAATTCATGGCACTACTTTCTATCCAGGTTTTCATCTGGATAATGAGGTACCTTGGAATCTTTCTTTCTATTCCCTCAGCCCCCTTCACATCCAAGGTGACTGGAAAATTTAATCAATTTGCATTCAAGGTAAGTATTGATAGGTAAGGACTTAATACTGCCATTTAGCTCATTGTTTTTTGATTGTTCTTTGTTCCTTTCTTCCTCTCTTACTGTCTTTTTTTTCGGATAAAATGATTTTCTCTTTGATTCCTTACTTTGTATCTTTTGCGTCTCTACCATAAATTTTTACTTTGTGGTTACCATGAGGATTACAAAAACATCTTATAGTTATAACAAGCTACTTTAAGCTGATAATAACTTTTTGCTTGCATTTAAAACAAAACTATACTTTTACTCCACCATTCCTCTCACATTTGAAATTTTTGATGTCACAATTAACATATTTTTGTATTGTGTATCCCTTAACACATTTTTTTTTTTTCATTTTTAAGTTCTGGGATACATGTGCATAACGTGCAGTTTTGTTGCATAGGTAAACATGTGCTATGGTGGTTTGCTGCATCTATCAACCCAGCTTCTAGGTTTTAAGCCCCACATGCATTAGGTATTGGTCCAAATGCTCTCCCTCCCCTTGCCCCCAACCCTCTGACAGACCCTGGTGTAGGATGTTCCCCTTCCTGTATCCATGTGTTCTCATTGTTCAATTCTCACTTATGAGTGAGAACATGCGGTGTTTGGTTTTCGGTTCCTGTGCTAGTTGTTAGTTTGCGGAGGATGATGGCTTCCAGCTTCATCCATATCCCTGTAAAGGACATGAACTCATTCTTTTTTATTGCTGCATAGTATTCCATGGTGCATATGTGCCACCTTTTCTTTATCCAGTCTATCACTGATTTTTTTATCCAGTCTATCACTGATGAGCATGTGCGTTGGTTGCAAGTTTTGCTATTGTGAACAGTGCTGCAATAAACATACATGTGCATGTGTCTTTATAATAGAATGATTTATAATCCTTTGGATATATACCCAGTACTGGGATTGCCGGTTCAAATGCTATTTCTGGTTCCAGATCTTTGAGGAATCACTACACTGTCTTCCACAATGGTTGAACTAATTTACACTCCCGGCAACAGTGTAAAAGCATTCCTATTTCTCCACAGCCTCGCCAACATCTGTTATTTCCTGACTTTTTAATAATTGCCATTCTGACTGGTATGAGATGGTATCTCACTGTGGTTTTGATCTGCACTTCGCTAATGACCAGTGATGATGAGCTTTTTTTCATATGTTTGTTAGTTGCATAAATGTCTTCTTTTGAGAAGTGTCTGTTCATGTCCTTCGCCCCCTTTTGATGGGGTTGTTTGTTTTCTTCTTGTAAATTTAAGTTCCTGGTAGATTCTGGATATTAGACCTTTGTCAAATGAGTAGATTGCAAAAAATTTCTCCCTTTCTGTAAGATGTCTGTTCACTCAGGTGATAGTTTCTTTTGCTGTGCAGAGGTTCTTTAGTTTAATTAGATCCCATTTGTCAATTTTTCTTTTGTTGCAATTACTTTTGGTGTTTTAGTCATGAAGTCTTTGCCCATGCCTGTGTCCTGAATGGTATTGCCTAGGTTTTCTTCTGGGGTTTTTATGGTTTGAGGTCTTACATTTAAGTCTTTAATCTATCTTGAGTTAATTTTTGTATAAGGTGTAAGGAAGGGGTCCAGTTTCAGTTTTCTGTATATGGTTGGCCAGTTTTTCCAGCATCATTTATTAAATAGGGAATTGTTTCCCCATTGCTTGTTTTTGTCAGGTTTGTCGAAGATCAGGTGGTTGTAGATGCCTTAACACATCATTGTAGCTATTATTATTCTTAATAGTTTTTTTCTTTTTCATCTTCATGGTGAAGATATAGGAGAATTATATACCACCATTACAGTATTAGGGTGTTCTGAGTTTGACTGTGTACTTACCTTTATAAGTGAGTTTTACACTTTCACACGTTTTTGTGTCACTAATTAGAATGCTTTTCTTTTAGCCTGAAGAACTCTCTTAAGCATTTCTTGTGACACAGGTCTGGTGGTGATGAACTCCCTCAACTTTTATTTTGGAAAGACCTTATCTCTCCTTTTCTGAAGGACAACTTTGTGGGGTACAGTATTCCTGATTGATAGTTTTTTTTAATTTTAGCATTTTGATTATATTGTCCCATACACTCCTGGCCTGTAAGGTTTCTGTTGAAAAATCTGCTAGCTTGATAGGAACACTCCCTTAAATGTTATTTGCTTCTTTTCTCTTGGTGCCTTCAAGATCCTTTCTTTGTCTTTGATTTTTGTTGATTTCTTTATGATATGTCTTGGTGTAATCTTGTTTGAATTGAATCTGATTAGAGACCTTTAACTTTCCTCTACCTGAATATATCTTTCCAGAGATTTGAAAAACCTTGTGCTACTATTTCCTGAAACATGCTTCCTACCCCTTTTCTGTCTCTTCTTGAACTCAAAAATGTGCTCTTTTGATGCTCTCCCATAAATCACTTAAACTTTCTCTATTTGTTTTCATTTTTTCTCTTCTGACCACATGTTTTTAAATAACTGGTCTTCAAGCCTACAAGTTCTTTCTTCTTCTTGATCAATCCTACTATTGCATTTTTCTTTTCATTCATTATATTCAGCAATAGGATTTCTGTTTGTCTTTGAAAAATAATTTCAATCTCTCTGTTAAATTTGTTTTATTTATTGTTTTCTTGATTTTATTACATTGTTTCCCTGTAATTTTTTTGAAGCTTGTTGAGCTTCCTTAACAATTATTTTGAATTTTTTGTCTCTTAGTTTATATATTTCCATTTCTCTTGAGTCAGCCATTGGGAGATTTTTGTATTTTTTTGGCGGTTTATGTCACCTCAGCTTTTCATGTTTCTTATTTCCTTACATTGATATCTGTGCATCTGAAGAAGTCAGGGCTTATTCCAGTCTTTGCAGACTGGCTTTGTCTGGGAAAACTCTTTATCAGTCAGCCTTTCCATAGATCCTGTGCATGCCATTTGGTGTGGTCTAAGGATAGGCCTGCTGTTGGAATCCTCAGGCAGGTTGGCTGGGTGTCTGGGTGCCTGGGTCAGCAAGTGGGTGGGTCTATAGGGTTGAGCCTAAGTCTATATCCACAAGTGTGGACCTATTGATTAAGTCCACATGGATGGGCCAGAAGTCTGGGTACACAAGGGCAGACCTAATGCCTATATCTGCAAATATTTGCCTACATCTGCAGAGGTTGGCCTTATCCTTGGGTCCACAGGGGCCTACTTGGCTCTGGGATGGGCTTTGAGTCTGAGTCTGCAGGAAATAGTCAGTTACTGGGATGGATCTAATGTCCAGGATTATAGGGGACAGCCCAGGGCTGGAGAAGTTCCAGAGGCTGGGGTGCTAAGGTAGACCTGACAGTAGAGTGGTCCAGAGACTGAGTCTGCTGTATAGACCTTGAATCTAGGGCTACAAGCTCCTGATCAGTGCCGGGAAAGGTGTGGAAGCTCAGTTCACAAGTACTAGCTTGGTGTCTAGGGCTGTGAGGGCCTCTTTGGTGCTGGGTTTTACTGTGGCAGGCCCAGTGTTGGGGTCCAAGGCAAAGTCTGACGCTCACTTGCTTCTCCTTCCATCGTGTGGAGAGTATCTGTCTCCATGTTGTGCTGTCTGGTGCCGGGGGAAGAGTGAAGCAGGTAATGTGAAACTGTCCTTCCTCTCTCTGCATTGCATCTTTTCTTATTTCTGTGCTATATCCAGGTGCTGAAACCTCTCACCTGGTTTCCTTCACTTTTGTGAAGGTATTTTTGTGTGTGGATAGTTGTTCAACTTGATGTTTCTGTGGGAGAGGGAGCACTGGAGAGCCTTATTTTATCATCTTGCTGATATCTCCTCAACTCACACTTTTAAAAGGCATTTATTTCATCTGTAGTAGTATATTATCTAATTTCTGTTTAAGAACACAGACATAGTTCCTGAAACTTGCTGAAGCAATTTTAAATAATCAACTGATAGTACGTCACAAAATGCCATATATCTACTTTTAGAAGGAAATGAAGTTTTTGGTAATTGGAAACCAGGTCACTGGCTTAATGCATAGTAAGGTCACATTACTGAGAAATCATAGGAATTAATTATATCTAATCAATTCTCTTGATAATTGTGCACATTGCAATAATATTTTCATTATTTTGGCTGATTGTTGGTAAGACTGTTTGTGTAACAAATACTGAGCTCCATTTTGGGGTAATGAACTGCTGTTGGTCCTACAGAGAATATAAGGTTTTAGAGAAAAATTGAACATGCTAAACTGTGCCATTAGCCAAATAAAACCATGAAAGTACATATCATTTAATGCTACACAGACTCATTTTACCAAAATTTTAATTTTCTAATTAAAAGGTGAAAATTTAAGAAGTCCTAGTCATCAAATTAAGAAAAAAAAATTAGAAAGCTTATTCTATATGTGTAGATTCAAGGAAATATGAAATCAAAATGTTGCATATTTCCTCAATGGATTTCCTGTCCTATCTAATTTTGTACTTATACCCTTCTTGCTTAAAGCCTTTTAATAAACCATGCATCTTTTGACAATCATCAAACTGCCAAGCTTAATAAGAAAAAACAAAGCATATTTCAATAAGATACAATATCATGCACTTTGATCCAGATGTTGAATTAATAGTGAATGCACACACCGAGAGACAGTGCTATTTAAAGCTTTCATTGACATTTTAAACAAGGCAGCAGAGCACAGGGAGATCCTTAATTAGGACAAAGCAGACAAACACCAACAACTTGATGATTGTCATATGGTTCAGACCATGAGTGGTAGGGAAAAGTGTCAGTTCAGGGCTCAAAGATGAATCAAAGGAACAACTTTGTACGACTTAGATTTCTCATATCTGGTTTTTATCTCTTTAGAGATTCATGTGTTTAGAGGTCTTTGATGTTCATGATACTTTGACAAAAAGTGTTTAAGAATATAAGTGTTGATTGCTTGTATGATAGTTGCCAGCTCTAGCTGTATGTGTAGACTGACAGAAAATTGGAACAGAAATCAGTGTGTGGCAGGCTCAAATTTGTCTTTAATGAATATCTTTTACAGGTGTCAAATTATCCAGTTTAATGTTTCTGTTTCTTCAACCCATAGGAATCCCATTATTCTGTCTTTTCCCATAAGAGACCATAAATGTATTCATCTGTCACTAATTAACTCTGTGATTCTGGGCAAATCACTTATGCTTTCTCAGTTTCTATATTCTCATTTGAAAATTGAATAAGGATGGCATTGGATAATCTCTGAACTTTCTTTTACCACTAATATCCTATAATGCTGTTGAAAAAAGAATTATCTCAAAAATTCAGTAAAAAATAAAATCACACATTTTACTCATGAATATTACTTGTATATATGGGATAAAATGAATGAAGTCACAAGAAAGAGCAACTTTTTTTTTTTTTTTTTTTTTTTTTTTTTTTTGAGGTGGAGTCACCCAGGCTGGAGTACAGTGCTGTGATCTTGGCTCACTGCAATCTCTGCCTCCCAGGTTAATGCCATTCTCCTGCCTCAATCTCCCAAGTAGCTGGGAATACAGGTGCCTACCACAGCGCCCAGCTAATTTTTTATACTTGTAGTAGAGACAGGGTTTCACCATGTTAGCCAGGATGGTCTCGATCTCCTGACTTCGTGATCTGCCCACCTTGGCCTCCCAAAGTGCTGGGATTACAGGCAGAAAGAGCAACTTTTACCTTCAAAAGATCAATTAGGAATTGAACAGGTACTTGTTAAAGAGATCTCTTTAGTAAAAAGTCATGTCCAACAGCAAGAACTCCATAGAATGCCCGCAGAATCCACAGTTTTCCACTATAGATTTATTATGTAGAGTTCTACTCTTGTCTGTACTATCTGCCAACAGCCATATTTTATAACTGAATTTTACGTTCCTAAAAATAGAGAAAATGGAAGGAAATGCTGACGTGCTGTCTCAGAGAAGCAAAAGGTACATCTGCAATTGTTGAAACCTCAGTGTTAGAAAAACATTGCAATTCAGTTGTTTTCTGTGTCCTCAAATTACTGTATACCTTAGATCTCTAATATGGCATGTCACAACATTGCTATGTAGAGCGTCCACATATTTATCCTCCAAACCACAACACTTAAAGGAGAGAAGGGGGTAAGGGCTACTAATAATTACAAGGACAATAAGCATAAGGTGGAACTATTTTGTACAAACTGGGAAATATGGTCACCCTATTGGCTTATGTTTCTATTTCTTGTTTTACAAAGATGTTCACTTTAAATATCGTTTTGTTAGCCTTTATTTTAGATTCAACAGTATTGACACTTGCTCTGGGTTACTCTTTAAATTTGTTTTTAATAAAACTTTCATCATTAATTAGCTATATGACTTCATGATATATTTTTTAAAATTTCTTTGAATCTTAGTTTCCTGACTCTGAGGATTATTAGGGTATATATAAGGACAGCTTAAGATATGGTGGTTTCTCAGAAAAAAAAAAAGTGGTTTTCTTTAACTAGATAGAGGACAGTGTTTTTCTTTTAAGTTCTCAAAGAGACTTGGGAGAGTAGATCTGAGATCATTATACTTTTTCTAGTGTCACAATTGTTCTATAGTTTCTTTCCTTTTAGTTATATATTGGTGTTGAAAATCTTTTTCTACATTTTTTTCAATTGTTTAGGTGATGTCTCATATTAATGTTCTCCACCGAAGATCTATCTGGATCTTTCTGGGGGTGATAGCAATTTAAAGTTTGGAAAGCTTTCAAAGGGTTCAGAGGCTTGCTTTCTATCATGCATTGCTGGTGCCCTGAGAGTCAAAATCTTTATGTGCTTCATTTGCAAGAAACAACCAATTACTTACTTTTTGTGAAATTCTACTCGCTTGACTTCTATAACATTGCAATATTCTCATTTTTCATGTATTTCTCTAGCTGTTCTCTTTTTCCTTTGTGAACTTATCTTTCTTTGTCCAATCTTTAAACCTTGATTTGACCATTTACTCTCTATATCCACATATCTTCCCTGGGTGACCTCATCCACTGTCATAGTTTCAACAAACATCTCTTGCTGGTAGTCTCAAATCTATACATCTCTATTCAACAGCATTCCTCTGAACTTCAGATTATATACTTAACTTTCAAGTCAACATCTCTGTTCACATAGTGCTTAGGCTCACCTCTCTACCAATCTCATTTCCACTTTTCCATTCTCGATTTCTTTACATGGCTTCACCAACACGATCATCTTCCTGGGTACTCAGCTTAGAAACTGGGGACTCATATTCTTCTCTCCCATCACATGCGTTCAGTCAAAAACCAAATTCTACCAACTTTATTTATTAATATTTATTAATTATACCTGAATCTGTATTTTTCATTCACCCTCATTTTTTTTTTTTTACCACAGTCAGAACTTTTAATATTTTTTATAGATCATGCAATGGCTCCCTACCTCTTCTACCTGCTTACAGTTGCATCTTTCTTCAATCCACCTGTAAACTTGACTGGGCCATTCTCTTACAAACTCTTCAGTGATTTCTCTTCTTTCTTCCATATCATGATACCCTGGATTTTTTTTTTTTTTTTTTTTTTTTTTTTGAGACAGAGTCTCACTCTGTCACCCAGGCTGGAGTGTAGTGGCACAATCTCGGCTCACTGCAACCTTCACCTCCCGGGTTCAAGTGATTCTCCTGCCTCAGCCTCCTGAGTAGCTGGGATTGCAGGTGCCTGCCACCATGCCCAGCTAATTTTTGTATCTTTAGTAGAGGTGAGGTTTCACCATGTTGGCCAGGTTGGTCTCGAACTCCTGACTTCAAATAATCCACCCACCTCGGCCTCCCAAAGTGCTGGGATTACAGGCATGAGCAACAGTGCCTGGCCCCCTGGATCATCCTTGATTCACCCTTTGTCTGACCCTTCTGCTTCTCTAGGTACAGCTCTTATATCTTGTCACTTCTCACCACATGTTTTATTTTACTGTGACAAAATTCCTTCTTGTTTTCTTGGCATGCATGTACACACAGAGAAGCACATGCACCACCACCACCACTACCACCACCACCACCACCACCACCCTTATTCTGTTTTCTACATACTGTGACTTGGCTTATAATGTGCTTTTGGCATAGAGTCACCTTTTGTCCTCCTTCTTTTATCTTGACAACCTCCCACACATCTTTTGCTCACGGAATAAGCATCACTTACTCCAGGAAATAAAATCCAGGCTTTGTTAGGACGTCTCCACTCTGTTCCCTTGGACCATATACATGTTTCTATCATTTATCATGTTGTGTGCTAACGATCTGTTTTGCATCAGTCTTACCCCAGTAAATTGTGAACTCCTTGTGGTCAGCAATCACACTATTCAGTTTTGAAATCTCAGTTTTTTATATAGTCTGCCATGTGTTAGGTGTCCAGACCTTTACTGAATGAATACATTTAATAAAGAAACCAATAAATTCTACTATTTATTAATTCACAGTGACCATGTACTTGTTTATGTTTCTTCCTCATTTAATTGAAACAATTTGGACATGTTTCATCAGTATAAAATTCATATAATTGACCACCCATATAAATTCATATAAAATTAACCATCAATAGAAATATGTCTAATCCATTTTAAGTTATTGCTTATGCAATCCATATAAATTTGTGTTTCAATTTTTGCAGTAATTTCAACCAAGGAAGTGAAGTTCAAATCCCCCAAAATATTAGGAAAGATGTTTACAGTCTTTTGAAAAAATATTCAAAGGGTGAAAGTCACAGGCCCTGATAACTCTCCATATACTATCCTTAACTTCCTCTTATCCTTCATTTCTCACATATCAAATTATTCTTATCTGCTAAACTCTCCTAAAATACTCTGTCAACAGACATCTCCGGGGCATTTTTCTTTATCCCCACTCCTCATTTATTTTTTATTTACACTGTCACTTAACAAGAGAATAATTCCTATTAAATAAGGTGGGGAAAGAGCATAAGCGAGTGCTTAAATACCAACTTCTCTTTAGCAGAAGGAGGCAGGGAATGTTTTGGACTATCTCATCCTGATGATTGCTGCCAAACACTTATGTGTGTGTGTTGTAACATTGCTCTCTTTGGATTATTGGTCAATTATTCTTTTATATTGTCACATAGAAGACACCTGTATGTGCATGTGCCCTTTTACTGGAGGTGACATTTGCATTTCCTCTTTAAAAAACAAACAAAAATTTGAATATGTAGTAAATTTGCAGAGGCCGTCGAACAAATACTATAAATTCAAGTGTGTTTAAAGCAGCCCTCTTGGTTTGTTGAAAGGAAAAATCTTGAACTCAGCACTTTGCTTTCTCTCTTGCAGTTGGTTTGTGATTAGCGTCTGTGTACTTTGTGCTTTTTATATCAGCAACAGCTGTACACTGAGGCTCCTAGGGAAACCTCTTCAAAATAGCTTTGTTGCAAAAAGAAAATGGCATTTATGAACTTTGGCAGGAACTGTACTCTTGAGCCATGTTCAATTTTAAAACTTGAATGGAAAAATCCACTGCATGGAGAAGCCAGCCAGGCAGGATCATGAGCTGGATCTATTGTTAGAAGAAGAAGGAGGTGCCAACAGCTCAGAGGGCTCTGGGGGCTCTGAGAGCTTACGTACACTGAGTCCTGCAGGGGTCCTGGACAAGGCCACTTGGATGGGGGCCTAACCACAGCATTACACATGCTCAGGAAGAGGCAAAGGCGGAAATTTACCACTTGGCAAAGCGTCTTCACAAAACCAGACTTGGCTTTGTGGTAGCTTCCTTAGGTAATGGTTTCACAATTTTTCAAAAATAACTTCATTTTACTCATTCTCTCACTAAGTCAGAATGTTTCTATTATTTGAGAGTTCTTGATAGAGGTGGAAGGTTCTACCTCAGTCAGGTCCTGAGAGCAGTGCCTGACTATCCCAGTCCTGTCACCTATATATGGTCAATGTGTTGTGTTCTTACTATTGTCTGGGGTGGTGTGAGAGTCTCGTTTTGCTCAGTTGTCAGTGCTGACAGCTGCTGAGAGCTCCTCAGCCAGCCACTTCTGAATTGCAGTAGGTGAGGTTTACAGCCTTCTGCCCCAGTAACAGTCAAACGTGCTAAAACAATGTCTGGCTCCGTGAGTAGTTATTTCTCAATACCTCAGTATTATGCTAAGTTACTTCACCACAGTTGTGCCAAGTCTTCTATTTTCATAGCCAGATACTTTGCAGGATGTGAGGCCCCAGCATGCCAGGGCTAGAGTGAATATTTGTGTCTGTCATGATTCAAGCTACCAGAGATTTTGCATGAATTAGAGAAGGGTCACTTTAGCCCGAGGGTGCTGCTCATGAGCCAAAAAGCTCTCACAGAAGCCAGAAGCTGTCTCTGAAAATCATGTCCAGCGCTTTCCTTACTATAATAGCCATTTTCGAAAGGTCTGTGTCCTAAAGGGCTTGCATCACTCTTATTGAGTGACTCTTTTAGTTTTTCACAAAAACTATTGCTTTTGGAGTATTGGACGGGGCAGCCAAAACTTGATAGCTCTTCTTTGCGCTCAGTCCGGTTCCAACCAGTGTAGCCCCTCAGCCTTGTCTTTCTCTACCCCATGGTGATTTAGTTTTCCAAGAGCCTTTTTATTTTTTTTCTTTCCATGTCACTTGGCCTGAATTGGAGCTACCCTAGCCACCATGATAGATCTCCTAAAGTCTAAATATCAGGAAGAAGAGGTCAGAGAATTTATTTGAGATTCTACTTCCTGGTAGGCACATAGGTTTGTGAAAATCCCTCCTTTTCCACATTTGATCTCCACATGGGAAGAGAAATGCTGGCTCTGTAAGTCAGACTGAAGGCCCTATCGCATCATTTCTACTGGAGAGGACTAACCAAGGGCCATTCAGGGATTCAAGGTGACCCACCTCTACAGTCAACTGGCAGTTTCTTCAGGTTAAAATAAACAAAAAGCTTAAAATCATTTAAGTATAGGGCACATAGCAATATAAACACGTATTCTATGATATTTCATGAAAAATAAAAAGGTTGATTTGGTCTCAATTTTTTTTTTTTTGTATTGAGGACTAGTACTATGGTCTGTTGAGAAATATTATAAACTTTTCTTCAGGGAAGGTCTAAAAATAGAACACAATCTTACTAGCCTAGAAGGATTTTAGCATGGTTCTCTTCTAAGGCAAGTGAATGAAGGAGAATGAAGCTTCTGGGCCATTGTAATCAAGTGTTTTGTCTGCTTTTTAAAAGACCAGTCATTAATTGCTTAGGCGTGGTTTCTAAATCAGAAGATGTCAGAAAGTGAGCTCTCAGGATTTGGGTTCTGCTGCAAATATTGCAACAATCAGCAAATATTGCAATATGAATGAATCCCCCATAAGTTTACGGGAAAATTTTAACTTCTGAACTACTGTAATTATTTCGTAATTTATATACGGTTCCAATCACCAAAATAAATGAGTGCAAGGTATTCTCATGCATTGTAAGAGTTTAGTCGTGTTTACATTATTGCACAAAGATTATTATGTGTTTTTATTTGGCAGCCTCCACCTCAGATATATGACAAGCAGTTGGATGAAAGAGAACACACAATTGAAGAATGGAAAGGTAACTCTACTACTTAAAAATGTATACTTTTTATTTTATCAAACTCAGAAAGTATCACTAAAGCTTTGCTTGTAAAAACAATTTACTAAAAGATGATTTGCTGATTGCTATTCTCTTAGACCATTTTTAAAGCTCCTAAAACTTCATTTGTCTTTTTATGCCAAAAGCAATGTTGTATTTGCTCAAGAATGAAAGGCATTTACCACTGATACCTTTTAAAATGGTACTGATTGTCAGTGTTTGTCATGGTCGGGGGCAAGCTTTAGCTCAGAATTCCAGAATAAAACTTTCTATGTTTGTACATAAAATCATCATATGAAACATGAAATTAAAATTAATTCTGAGATGGTATTAGACTTTAGAAAATAAAAGATAGTTAATATATGAGTTTACTCATTGGACTGATAAGACTTGAGAATTTAAATAGAAAATATGTGTATCTAAGTAGCCTATTTTTTTCTTTAACATAAAAATTAGAATGAATGAATGCATTAATTCATTTTTCAGCAAAACTTTTCCAAACACATACTGCATTTTTAAGATTATACTCAGAGTAAAATAAAGCAGAAAAACAATTGACTTAAAAAGAATTGTTAAACTAATCTGAATCACTACAGAATAGAAAAATATGGGAAAGTCAAATGCAGATTGTAACAAATGATCAGATCAAAATGGGAAGAGCTGAAGGGAAGGAACATTTGAGTTACCTTGCAGGAATTAATAAGTGTAAATTAGGAAAAGAAAAATATTTAGAAAAGATCAGATAAAGGATTAAGAGGAAAACAAAGGATAGGAATAAGCAGAAAATGTTACAAAGATACTAAACAGGGCCAGGAGTGATGACTCACACCTGTAATCCCAGCAGTTTGGGAGGCTGAGGCTGGGGGATCACTTAAGCCCGGGAGTTCAGAACCAACCTAGACAACATAGGGAGACCCTGACTCTACCAGAAACATACAAAAATTAGCCGGGCATAGTGGCACACACCTGTAGTCCCACCTACTCAGGAGACTGAGGTGGGAGGATCACTTGAATCCAGGAAGTTGAGGCTGCAGTGAGCCATGATTGTGCCATTGTACTCAAGCCTGGGTGACAGAGAAAGTCTCTGTCTCTCTCTCTATATATGTAAAATAAAAAAGAAAATAAAAAAAATTTTGAAAGATACTAAAGAGATTCCACTGGTCAAGAGATTCCAGGGTCATGTTGGTGAATATGGAAAAATGAACATATACATAAAGCAGATCAAGTGAAAAAAGATGCTGGGTATAGATGAAAAAGGCTTGCTTTCATCCAAGTAAGGACAGGAAGACACTCCTTAGGAGCTCATGAATAGGTGGGTGATAGGATATAACCATCATTTGAGGACATGGACTAAATTGTGAGAAATTGGGAGAAAGAAGTACCTGTAAAAGGTGATGATTATACAGATTATAAGCCATTGCAAAGCAAGAATGAGTAGAGCTGAATGATTTTTAGCTAAAAGGGACAAAGTAAACAGAACTGCAACTCTCCAATTTAACTCTAGCATTCAGAAAGCCAAAAATGGATGCCAGTCTGAGAGTAAATGAACCAAATTTTTTAATGTGTTTGGTTTTTGGCAAGTTTAGATTTACAAGTCCAAGATATGAGTGTGGAAAAAAAAAACAGATGCAGTAAGAGATGGAAGTTGTAAAGATTGGTAAAAATTTAAAGTCATGAGAATATGTGCATTTCATAGGAAGTGAGTATAAAAGAAAAATGGATGTTCAAAGCCATAAAAATTTTTACTAGATGAAGCTTGAATGTATTAGTGGTTACCCCAAAGAATTCAGAAAACAAGTAAAACGTGTGTTTCTTGTTTCATGTATGTAGAAATAAATGTTATTTATGTAGAAATGTATGTAGAAATAAATAGTGTATATATAGAGAGAAATAAATAGTATGTTTCATGTACGTAGAAATAAATTTTCATGCATTGATTTCTTCAGCTGCTTTATTGGATACCTATTTGTGCCAAGCTCTCTGCTAATTACAAGGCAATATAGAAATAGAAATAGAGCAGTAAAGGAATCTCAATTGATTTTTAATTTACTCAACCTTATCAAAACAGTATTATTTGCCATTAAGTAATGAATTTCCCTGTGGATGAAGGAGAAATTTGTTTTCTATAATAACACAGCTAACTGTTTCTTACAGAACTTATCTACAAGGAAGTAATGAACTCAGAAGAGAAGACTAAAAATGGCGTAGTAAAAGGACAGCCTTCTCCTTCAGGTACTCACTCTCTGTGAATAACCAATAAACTAGTACTTGTGTAATTTCTTGACCTTTTCGTAGGGGTTGCAGCAAATAACATTGCTTGAAGAGCAGATGGAAAAATATCACATGGTTGTTTCCTTATAATGATTTTAGTTTTATTTCTTTTGATATTCAGTGTGGCATTCATTCTGATTATTCTGATTGTAATGGTCCAGCACAAAAACTTTTTCATCAATCATTTTAAGATAGTAATGAATCCTGAAGAAAATGTTAACATGGGCTAAAGGGTAAATGCGCCTCATCAAAATTCAGAGTCATAATGCCCTTTTGACCGTCAAGTCAATGTGGAGATCAGGAATCCTTTCAGCCACAACCTCTTCCCTCATTCATTCTTAGTGTTTGAACTCTTC
This sequence comes from Macaca thibetana thibetana, assembly GCF_024542745.1. Classification (NCBI taxonomy): domain Eukaryota; kingdom Metazoa; phylum Chordata; class Mammalia; order Primates; family Cercopithecidae; genus Macaca; species Macaca thibetana. Next base: position 102,904,008 of record NC_065582.1, read on the forward strand.
TCAAGGTTGATGTGACAATAGTTGAAACATCTACCAAGATGGACTCCAGTTAAAGTCAGCTTGGAAAATTTTTTGTTTGCTAGCTATAGAATCTAACACACAATTGTACATATGTATTTTTTACTGATCCTAGTAATGTGCTTTAGTACGACTTGAGACAATTTACTTATTAATGCTAATATGTTTTTTCCTAAGACCTATGCTCTCACTATAAAGAGTTTTAGAAAATGTGATGGTTTTTTTTTCAGCTTTAAAAAAACTACATTCAAATGCTGCTAGCAAAAATATGGGCTACAAATGCCTAGTTTTGAGAAAAACTGATTAGGGTGTTGTTTTCCTAAGTTATTTTAGGAAAAAAGATGTAGGATGAAATAATTAATCAATTATTCATACAGATACTACTCTTTGAATAACTAATTTACACCCCAAACCAATATGATACCCAAACAGATGCAATTCGGTTATGACATGCTTTTCTCACCAGTGGGACTTGAAAAAATACTCAGTTTTATCCCAAGTTTTTCCTTTCCTCAAAGAAGGTTAAGGGAGTCACTGGAGTTGTTTTCCATACTGCCGTCTCTACTCATTCACCCTAGCGTACAGATTGGCACAGTCCACAGAAGCTGCTTCACACTCATCCGCGTGTTCGGCCTGTTGCTCATTAAAAAACTAGAAGACAGAATCCAAAAGCCTCAAGATGCCACCTGCTGAGGCAGAACGATTCCTTGTTTTAAGAATTCCTATGATGACCAGAACATATTGTCATGTACTCATTAAGCAGCAGAAATAACAGAATTTAGCCACGGGTGACCTAGCACCTTAGGCTGGGCTGGGACAAATTTTAGTAGAACCTATTCTATTCATCTTCAGTTCAAGTTATCATTACTTCATTTCCTTTTCATACCACCTTACCCCAAAAGACTTTTTATATCTTCCCAAAGAATAGGATCTTTCCTTTCTATAGATCCTACTAGTTGCTGTATGTTAAATATTTGACCTCTTGTCTTACATCCTTTATTGATTGTAATTTCATTGAGAAGACTGTATGCATTTATCTTTGTGTCCCATGTAGTGCCTGGGTGCTGTGCCTTGCACACAGTAGTAGCTCAATAAATATTTATTAATTTGAAAATTGCCACTCAATTTCTCCCTCAGAATATTTCTTGGTACTATTCCAAACACAAAATTCAAGACAAGATCATGTAACTTTAATACAGTATACTATTCAGCATGTTCTAACACCATTATTATAAATATTTATTCGCTCTATTAATCTCCATGAAGATAAACAGGCCAAGCATCAAGTATACAAATTCTTGCTATTGGCATTTTTTCATGCTGCACATAAAGGTTTGCAGTTTTCAGGTATTTGATTTATTCATTTTGGGAAATACATATTCATATTTTTTTGCAGGCCTGCTTAGTGTGTTAGTGATTAATTCTAAAATGTGCAACTTATACTCTACTTGAGTGAGAAGGCTAAGCCACTTTTTAACCATTCCAACTACCTTAACAATTAAAAATTATTGCCCTAAACTATAGTTGACTGGCTTAACGAATTTATAGTTAAAATGATTGTGGATTCAATCTAGGAACAATATTCATGACTTCGTTATAAGTCACGTAGTATGACTTTCTCTTTTGTGAGAAATTATATGTATACTACACTTTATACGATGCATTTCTGTATGATATATTTATGTGCATGATGGAGAGGCTCTGGGGCAGCCATGTGCTGGCGCTGACTCTACCAGCTCATGATGGCCAATTCTGTACCTCTCTTTCCAACTATGCATTTATTGTTGGTGTGTTGTCAGCATGAAATCAGCCACGGAGGATTTACAACATGAAAATTGGCAGACCCTACAAATCAGGGTGTTTTTGTTGCCCCCTGCAGAGCCAATTGTTAAATTTTTATTGGCACACCACTGTGTGTGTGCGTTTTTGTGTGTGTAATGAACCACGCTGGAAAGAAAAAGCAATTAGTAAAAAAAGTTTGAAAAGTCAGCTTTTTTGCATTGTTCATTATATTCAGCTTTTTTTTCATTAATGTTCATGTAGCATATTTTATTTTGAAAATAGCTAGGGTAAAGTATTTTTATAATACAGACTCTGTTAGTATTCAGTCATGACAATACTGGGAATTCTGCAGCAAGGGAATAAGTTAAAGCAGTATCTCAGGGGCCAAATGCTTCTAATATTGACACTCATGTTATGTGATGCTTTTCAAATGTAAATAGGAAGTTAAATGTGCATTTGCAGAATAATTTATAGGTTTTAAATTTATTGATGGAATTGTTGTATGTCAATAAGAGATAAATTTAAACTTCAGATACATTTCTAAATAAATAATTGTACTCCCTTCTGTTATCTGATTTCACTTGCATAGCAATTTATTTTCAAGGATGGCATAGCTGCTTGCTTGCTGAATTGATCTGTAACAATTGTTGAGGGACTGGCAGTCCATGAATAGAAATTAATTTTCTTCTAAAAGCATTTGTTATAGGATGTTAGAGCTAGAACAATAGGAGAGCATCTGATTCACCAATGCTCAGTTTGTTCACCAGCCCTCTTCCACCTGAGAAGTAAAGCTCCCAAAACTAACAGTGACTCACTAAGATAAGGATGCTGAACATCAGGATGGGCAGAGATTTTCCAAAATCTCTAAGTCAAAGATAAAGCTTCTGGGTGATTTAAATATGCAACTGTTTCCTCCCCAATGTGGACCACATTCCCCACCATGGGAATATGTCTTAGGGTCACTAATCTAGTCCATTAATTTTATTTACTTTTTATTTAAAAATCTCAGGCCCAGACAAATTGTGGCTCAAGATCATGCAGATAAAAAAGGCACTATTTTTTTCATTCTTGTGCTTTTTCTCGTTCTGTGTCTATTATACATTTTTTGATTTTGTTGGCAGTGGGGGGTATCAGGAAAATCATTTCCTTTAAAAAAAAGTGGAACATTTTCCACCATAACAATGTTTTTTGGTTAAATAACTCCTAGCTGAGAAATTTTCTTTAGCATACGTTACTTCTTTCTATGAAATTTGATTTTTTAGGTAAAGTTGAAAGTAGCTAATATTCCTCGTTTGCAACCCTATTGGCATTTTCGGTTCCTTTTAATGCCATTTTTATTGACAAAAATTTGTAATGCTTTATTGATGGCAAAACATTTTTGAAAATGTATATCTCTACTGTTTTCTCTTAAGTAATATAGAAAGAAGAGATATTTATCACATTGGACAACTGAACACTATGATCAGATTCAATTCAGTTCAATTCTGTTTAAGATATTTTCGCAAACTGCTTGGCAGCAATTTAACAACTTAAAGCCAAGTCCCATGTCTTGTCCCTTATATTTGTTTTGGGTTTATGTTTTACAAGGCCTGTTTATTGCCTACATGAAAATAGACTTGAATGGATCATCCAGTAAAGCCAGAAGTGGCTGCAGGCAAGGAGGCATTTATTATAGTGTAATAGAGGGAGACATACAGAAGCAAATAGTTTTCCTGTAATAGTGGTGGACTGGTTAACATTTAACAACTATATTTAAAAAAATAATTGAGGAGTAGCACTTAAGATTAACACTTAACAACTATATTTAAAAATAGAATCGACGAGTAGTACTTAACAATTTCTGTGGTATAAATATTCTCACTGTGACCAATTTTAAGCAACAATGTAACATCAATGGGTGCAGAGTTGGAAAGAGATGTTAATAATTGGTTCTAAGAAGCCACTGAAAGCCAGCTCCAGCACACCATAGACAGTGCACATTTTTCTCCCACCATCACACTGTATAGCAAGGAACCATTCCCATGAAACAAGCAGATGTCATGGGAATTTTTACATCTGAAGTACTGACGACCTCTCTTAATGAACTGGTGCCATATAAAATCAGAAGCAATAGTCTATGGAACCCTAGAAATACAGCTGATAAAGACTTTGATAGATTCTGAACTTTGAGTAGTTGAACACTAATTATAATTTGCATTCAACATTGATAAACTGGAGGGCAGGGCCATTCCAACACAGAAGATAGGAATTAGAGAGAACCAGCTGATGAACAAAAGGAGAAGAAAGACAACTGCAACAAAATGATTTCCTTTGGCCACAAATAGCTTAACAGTTTCACTAGTTCGAAAGCAAGAAGGAACTTGCTTTTCCTCACAGAACCTGTCTAGAAGAGTACACATAAAAGATACTCAATACTGTTTTGTTAACTCGAGTACTTACTCTGTGCTACTACTCAGCAGTAGACACTGGAAGACAGGAGAAACAAAGAAGTATAATGAAAGAAGTAAAAAGAAGCAGGGGAAATATATACTTGAGGTAATCTATAACAAAACTACATATAATAAAGGACTGACTGGTATGGCATAACATTCAGAATATTCCAGAAGTGTGCTGAAAATATGCTGATTTTGAAAATAAGTGCAGTAGGAGTGCTGTGTGTTTTATAAGCATAGCCTGCAGCATGATCCCCTATTTATAAAGAGCTTATTAAAAGCTACTCTGACTTTTGCCACATTCATTCAATATTATTCATAGATATAAATTTGTGTTTTGCTGCTGGGGAAATTTCCTCAGTGCTCTTTGTTTAATTTCTCTAGCTGCCATTGTAGTGGGTTTGTGTTTATTTGTAAACATCAAATTGTTTTCCTATAAGGGAGCCTTATTTCAGCTAAGCCTTATCTCACCCTTATTTGAATCATTACTGAACTTTCACTGTGACAATAAGAATGTGTCTCCATAATCAACTCCAGCCAGGATAGGGGAAAAAGCCTATCTCAAGAGAAGACCAAGATTATTATTAAATATATTTAAAAATACTTTTTGGTTTGTATTATGCCACAATTTTATTTTAAAACTTTCAAGCTGGTTATTTTCTCATAAATAAAGCATGCTATCAAAAATCCTCCTGGTTCTACTGGCATTCTGGTTAATTACAACATTCATTATATATATATATATATTCATTTGATCTGTTTTTAATATCCAATCCCCTGACACTGAAACTTCTTATTCAAATAAGTCCTAAGTATAATTGTATTTCTACACATTAGCAATGAACATAAAACATTTCCATTTAGAATAGCATCAAGAAATATATATTTAGGAATAAATTTAGCAAAAGAAGTGCAAGCTTTGTACTCTGAAAACTACAGAACATTGTTGAAAGAAATTAAAGAGACCTAATAACTGGAAAGACATTTCATTGTTCATGGATTAGAAGATTTAATATTGTCAAGGTGATGACAGATGCTCCCCATATTGATGTACAGATTAAGCCAATACCTATCAAAATCATAGCTGTCTTTTTTGCAGAAATTGACAAGCCAGTCTTAAAATTTATGTGGAAATGCAAAGGATGCAGAATATCCAAAATAACCTTGAAAAACAACACAGCTGGGAGATTTACATGTTCTGATTTCAAAACTTACTACAAAGCTACAATATCCAAGACAGAGTGCTACTTGCATGAAGATGCACAAATAGATCAAGGGAATCAAATTGAGAATCCAGGAATAAATACCTACATTTATGACCAATTGATTTTTGAAAAGGATGGCAAGACATAGACAGAGACGAGCCTTTTCAATAAATGGTGCTGGGATGATTGGATAAGAATGATTCATGCAAAAGAATGAAGGTGGACCCCTGCCTCATATCATATACAAAAATGAGCTAAAAATGAATCATAGGCTTAAGTATAAGGTCTAAAATTATAAAACTCTTAGGCAAAAACACAGGAGTAAATTTTTATAATCTTGGGTTAGAAAATGGTTTTCTAGATATGACACGAAAACACAAGCGATAAAAGATAGATAAATCCAATTTCATAAAAATTAAAAACATTTATGCTTCAAAAGACACTTTCAAGAAAATGGAAAGACAAACCATAGCATAGAGGAAAAACATTTGAAAATATATATCTGATTAAGTAACTTATACCCAGATTATTTAAAGAGCTCTTACAGGCCTGTCACAGTGGCTCATGCCTGTAGACTCAGCATTTTGGGAGACAGAAATCGGAAGATCACTTGAGGCCAGGAGCTTGAGACCAGCTTGGGCAACATGGCAAGCTCCTGTTTCTACAAAAAAAAAAAACACCTTTTTAAAAAAATTACCCAGGTGTGGTGGTATGTGCCTGTAGTGCTAGCTACTTGGGAGGCTGAGGCAGGAGAATTGCCTGAGCCCTGGAGTTAGAGGATACAGTGAACCATGACCATGCCACTGTGCTGAAGGCTGGGTGACTGAGTGAGACCCTGTATTTAAAGAAATAATAATAATTTTTAAAAAAAGAAGGAAGGAAGGAAGGTAAGGAAGGAAGGAGCTGACAACTCAATAATAAAAAGAAAATAAAGCAATTAAAAAATGGCCAAAGGAGCTGAGTAAACTTTCTCCAAAGAAGATATACTAATGGCTGACAAGCACATGAAAAATATATTCAACATCATTAGCCATCAGGCAAATGCAAATCAAACCACAATGATATACCATTTCATGCACACTAGGATGGCTAGATAGATAAAAAGACAGATAATAAGTATTGGTGAGGATGTAGAGAAATTGGAATCCTCATACACCGCTGGTAGTAATGTAAAATGGTGCACCCACTTTAGAAAACAGTTTCTCAGTTCCTCAAGTGTTAAACCTAGAATTACTCTATGTCCCAGCAATTCCACTTATAGGTATATGCCCAAGAGAAATGAACACATGCCCATACAAAACCGTGCATGAATGTTCATAACAGCATTATTCATAGTAGCCAAAAGTTGAACCAACCTAAATATCCATCAAATGCCTATCAACTAATAAATAAACAAAATGTGATGTATCCATACAATGGAATATTATGCAGCCATACAAAGATATGAAATACAGATACATGTCACAGCATGGATAAACCTTAAAAACATTCTGCTATGTGAAAGTGGCCAGTCATAAATGATCACATATGGTATGTTTCCATTTACATGAAATGTTCAGAACAGGCTATTTTATAGAGGCAAAAAGTATATTAGTCATTGCCTAGAGCTAGAGGGTAGGTGAGGGATGGAGTGCAGGGTTTTCTTCAGGGATGATGAAATGCTGCAAAGTGGATTGTGGTGATGGCTGCACAATGTCGTGAATATACTAAACACTGAATCATAAAAATTAAATTTCTTAATTATATATGTGGATTATATCTTAATAAGGCTGTTACAAAAAATATATGAACATCATTTTATACCTCAAGTCAAAACTAAATTAAGCTGTAGCACCGTGATTTGAAAGACATCCATGGTCTAGGGATATATCATCCAGGAGACAAATAGTAAAAAAAAAAAAAAAAAAGCAATTTCCCTCTGCTGGGCTCACAATTGATCAGGCCTTTATAATAGAGGTCTGTGTCCAGTTTTAATCTCTACCTTTTAATAAGGATGTGGATAAATGGAGGAGAATTCTGAGGAGTCCATCATAGTGACACTAAATTATTAGCAATTTATGAAAGAATAGGAAGGCTGTTGGTATAATTTAATCCAGAATCGGGGGGAAAAAACAGAGCACGGCATTTGGGCAATGTAAGGGAACCAAGGGCTGTCTGCTAGGAGATAAAATCTTATCATGAGGGGAAATGACCCAGCTCTGTATCATAGCTATAGGGGATATAATTAAGTAGAGTTGGAATAAATTGAAGCCATTCAAAGTTGGAATATTATGGAATATTTTAACTTTACATTATACATCGTCCTGATAGTGAGAGTAATTATTTACAGAAAGACAATGACAAGAGGACTTTAAAAACCTTTTCTAGAGACATTTAAGATCAGAAAGGACGGGTATTTTTAGGAGTTTAAAGAACATGAAAAATTCATAAACTTTTCTGTATATAAGAATATCAGGATCCCAAAAAAATACATATTAAGGGATCACGACCAGGGAAACTTCCAGGCAAAAAGAATGACCACAAAGAATTATATGAAAAGTTTAATAGTTCTTACCATTTATTTGAAGATCGGTGCATATCATTATCTTTATTTCCTATATTTTTTTCACATTTCCCATAGAATACATCAATATATTTATAGTCAACAGATACAGTGTAAAAATATATGGATGATACAGATGAGCTGTCTTAGTTTAGGTGTTTGTGTCCTCTCTAGATAACTGACACATTTTCATCACACTTTTTTCACAGGCAAGAAATGTCTACTCCAGGAAGAAAGAAGATTATGTTAACCCCTCCCCTACCTTAACTTAGTTTTATTTTGTCTTTCTGATTTATTAGGTCTATGTGATAACACTATTATAACTGACTTTGGATTTATTATTTTTCACAAGATAGATCTTGCACACTATATTTGCTCAAATCAGATATAATTTTGGTGAGAATTCTTCATCTCTTATTTGATTAGGGGATTATACTACAGATTTTTAATAGTGAGCTATTTCACAAAGCAAGTATGTTACCACTCACATTGCTTAGGTGTATAAAAAATATACAAGGAAAAAAAGTAAATGGATTGTTTCCAGGGCGCTCTGGTTTAATTATATTGCACAATGCCTTTGGTTCATCTTTCTTCTGTTGATCTCAAAGCTACTGGCAACTCAGCTCTCCTTTACTGAGTGATTGCCATGGGCAAGTTTCTTCTCAGAGTTTCAACCTTATAGTCCCACATAACACATAAATAATTTTTTTTCAAATTAATCTAAGTTAGTAATTCAGAGTTCTTATTTGGAGATTCCAAGTAAGCAAGCCTGCTGGAGAGTAAGCTCATAAGCAAAAGGTGTGCTAAGCCTTCTCCTATATATATATATGTATTTGTGTGTGTGTAACTTTCATCAACAGTCCTACTTATGTCCTACTGGCTTTTCTATATGCATTTTAAGTTTGATGTCATTAATGATGACATAATAGTATTTACTTTTTTTTTTTTTTTTTTTTTTTTTTTGAGACGGAGTCTCGCTCTGCCGCCTAGGCTGGAGTGCAGTGGCCGGATCTCAGCTCACTGCAAGCTCCGCCTCCCAGGTTCACGCCATTCTCCTGCCTCAGCCTCCCAAGTAGCTGGGACTACAGGCGCCCGCCACCTCGCCCGGCTAGTTTTTTTTGTAATTTTTAGTAGAGACGGGGTTTCACTGTGTTAGCCAGGATGGTCTCGATCTCCTGACCTCGTGTTCCGCCCGTCTCGGCCTCCCAAAGTGCTGGGATTACAGGCTTGAGCCACCGCGCCCGGCCAATAGTATTTACTTTATATACCTTCCTTTCTCTAGAGATGTGGTCCCTAAGTAATTCGGATTTCTGAACTTCACTTCAGCCCCTATTTCTTGGATAGGACACTTGCATGCGTTTGTTTTAAAAGCTCCCTGCGTTAAAAATAACCAGGCTCAGATGACTCTATTAAGGAGTTTTGTTTATTTGTTTCCTCCATAAGCCAGAGGTTTTTTTTTTTTTTTTTTTTTTTTTTTTTTTTTTGTGTGTGTGTTTTATTTTTTTATTTTATTTTATTTTATTTTTTTAATTTATTTATTATTATTATACTTTAAGTTGTAGGGTACATGTGCATAACGTGCAGGTTTGTTACATATGTATACTTGTGCCATGTTGCTGTGCTGCACCCATCAACTCGTCATTTACATCAAGTATAACTCCCAATGCAATCCCTCCCCCCTCCCCCCTCCCCATGATAGGCCCCGGTGTGTGATGTTCCCCTTCCTGAGTCCGAGTGATCTCATTGTTCAGTTCCCACCTATGAGTGAGAACATGCGGTGTTTGGTTTTCTGTTCTTGTGATAGTTTGCTAAGAATGATGGATTCCAGCTGCATCCAAGTCCCTACAAAGGACTCAAACTCATCCTTTTTTATGGCTGCATAGTATTCCATGGTGTATATGTGCCACATTTTCTTAATCCAATCTGTCACTGATGGACATTTGGGTTGATTCCAAGTCTTTGCTATTGTGAATAGTGCTGCAATAAACATACGTGTGCATGTGTCTTTATAGTAGCATAATTTATAATCCTTTGGGTATATACCCAGTAATGGGATGGCTGGGTCATATGGTACATCTAGTTCTAGATCCTTGAGGAATCGCCATACTGTTTTCCATAATGGTTGAACTAGTTTACAATCCCACCAACAGTGTAAAAGTGTTCCTATTTCTCCACATCCTCTCCAGCACCTGTTGTTTCCTGACTTTTTAATGATTGCCATTCTAACTGGTGTGAGATGGTATCTCATTGTGGTTTTGATTTGCATTTCTCTGATGGCCAGTGATGATGAGCATTTTTTCATGTGTCTGTTGGCTGTATGAATGTCTTCTTTTGAGAAATGTCTGTTCATGTCCTTTGCCCACTTTTTGATGGGGTTGTTTGTTTTTTTCTTGTAAATTTGTTTGAGTTCTTTGTAGGTTCTGGATATTAGCCCTTTGTCAGATGAGTAGATTGCAAAAATTTTTTCCCATTCTGTAGGTTGCCTGTTCACTCTGATGGTAGTGTCTTTTGCTGTGCAGAAGCTCTTTAGTTTAATGAGATCCCATTTGTCAATTTTAAGCCAGAGGTTTTCAATGCTTAACTGAATACAGTCTCTGAGGAGATTTTTTAAAATGCAAATGCCAGCCGGGTACAGTGGCTCACACCTGTAATCCTAGCTCTTTGGGAGGCCAAGGTGGGCAGATCACGAGGTCAAGAGATCGAGACCATTCTGGCCAACATGGTGAAACCCCGTGTCTACTAAAAGTACAAAAATTAGCTGGGCATGGTGGCATGTGCCTGTAGTCCTAGCTACTTGGGAGGCTGAGGCAGGAGGATCGCTTGAACCTAGGAGGCGGAGGTTGCAGTGAGCCAAGATCGCGCCACTGCATTCCAGCCTGGGTGACAGAGCGAGATTCCGTCTCAAAAAAAAAAAAAAAAAAAAAAAAAGCAAATGCCTTGGCCTCACCCAAGGCCAATTATATTAAAATATATGCAGTGCAGTGGGAGCAGGGGAGGCAGTGTAACCAGATATTAGTGTTTTTTTTATAGAAAGTGTTGCAGGTGATTTCAAATATAGAGTGAGGTTTGATAACTACTGCACTAGCCTGTGAATAACTTGTGACAAGGGACTTTTTATTGCTATGTCTTGATTGTCACCATTTAATATGTTCCCCTGTGTCAGCTGCTCTATAAAGGCTTGCCAAGTGATTGATGGACTGGACATCCCCTATTGTATTTGCCCATCCCTGAATCCTGAATGGCATTGACATGAGTCTGGTTCTAGATTGAGTCATGTTGGTCTTCATTTTCTTAGCACAGGTGCAGCAGTGAACAGCAGTGAGAGTCTCCCTCCATCCTCGTCTGTCAATGACATCTCCTCCATGTCCACCGACCAGACCCTGGCATCTGACACTGACAGCAGCCTGGAAGCTTCGGCAGGACCCCTGGGTTGTTGCAGGTGACTAGCCGCCTGCCTGCGAAACCCAGCGTTCTTCAGGAGATGATGTGATGGAACACACACACATACACAGACACTCACGCACACTTACAAATGCAGACACACAACATCAAGAAAGCAGCAAGGGAGGGAATCCAAGCCTAAAATTAAATCAATCTTTCAGCCTGCTTCTTCCCCAGAGTTCTGTATTGCAGCTGAGCTCAAATGTATATTTAACTTCTAGTTGCTCTTGCTTTGGTCTTCTTCCAATGATGCTTACTACAGAAAGCAAATCAGACACAATTAGAGAAGCCTTTTCCATAAAGTGTAATTTTAATGGCTGCAAAACCAGCAACCTGTAACTGCCCTTTTAAATGGCATGACAAGGTGTGCAGTGGCCCCATCCAGCATGTGTGTGTCTCTATCTTGCATCTACCTGCTCCTTGGCCTAGTCAGATGGATGTAGATACAGATCCGCATGTGTCTGTATTCATACAGCACTACTTACTTAGAGATGCTACTGTCAGTGTCCTCAGGGCTCTACCAAGACATCATGCACTGGGGTACCACATGGTCCATTTCATGTGATCTATTACTCTGACATAAACCCATCTGTAATATATTGCCAGTATATAAGCTGTTTAGTTTGTTAATTAATTAAACTGTATGTCTTATAAGAAAACATGTAAAGGGGGAATAAATGGGGGGAGCGAGCTCTCTCAGACCCTTGAAGATGTAGCTTCCAAATTTGACTGGATTAAATGGCACCTGTATACCAATTTGTAGAAAGAACATATGTGATACTTATGTAAAGTGTGGGGGGAGTGGGTAGTAGTTTTCAGGCACGAAATGGTTTGACCTTTAGGAGGCAGGTGTGAATAAAAGCTGAGAGACTTTTCTGTGGCAGTGAAGAGTAGGAGAGACTGGAGAGTAGTGTGCGTTGTGGACTAAGACTAAAAGGAGGTTATTACCCAGATACTAAGAGACACTGGTATCCCTATTTTAGAGATTTGGCCCTATTCCCGTTTGCCATTTCTCAATTACTGGTCACAACAAGAGGCCACTGGAGAAGGTGGCAGGTGGTGAAGCAAGGTTATTGCGTGTGCTTTTGATGATAAGAATCTCTCTCTGGAACTGAGCAGAATTGCCTCCGTGTGAATTCCTTCAACAAAAAAATGAGCCTGCCTACACTGCTTTCAGGTTGTGGATTGTGTTTTCCATGTGTGGGCTGCTTCCCTGGTTCATACTCTACCAAAGTTTTGTTTTGAGAAATAATACCACTTTCCTCTTCTGAAATTTAAAAAAAAAATCAATAAGAATAAAACCCCCGAAGCACAGTGTGAGTCTCAGGTTAGCATTTTAAAACATCTCCAGAGACATTGTTATTCCTCAGGAGTTTCCCCGACTCTTTAATGTGGCTAATGTTTCATGTTTATTTATTTATTTTCATAAGTATGAGCAATCGAAGAAGGGCTGATCATCTGAGTTTTGTACTGCAGTAGATGTAAGAGCAATAACTCTGCCCATAAATTTACTGCTGCCAAATAGTTCTAGCAATATGAGTTTGTCTTAAAAGCCATGAAGCATTAATGTCAATGTTTAGCAAAATCTCCTGAATTTAGCTTAAATTAAATGAAAGTGCTTTCCTGAGCACTTAAGGAGGCACTGTGAAACATCTTGGTTACATACAAGGCAATACCAAGGTGATCTCAGCAATAATTGGTTCAGGCTTCCCTTCTTATTCACTTCGAAGTATCCATCACAGTTATTTGCACTCTGACCATGTTGGTGCTCACCAAAGTGGTGATATTTCACCTGAAGAAGTGAAAGACAGGAAGTGGATGGTTGATGAGTGTGAACTGACTGGTAAATAGAATACCCCCAAAACAGAGCAAACAAGAATGCCAGTGCTCTGAAAACTGCCTTAAATATAATAATAGGGAACTTACTTTCTCTCTTCAAGCAATAGAGTCCACAGGGAACTGCACCCACCTGCACCATCGCCATGCCAGCGGTGCTGCCATTCTGAGATTGTTTCACACAGATTCAGTACATGCGATCATTTGCTCAAAATAAAGAGAAGAACATTCCTTTGTGCAGCTTGCCCCCTGGAATAAAAATGGCCCATTTTCTCTATTTTGCTACCATTTTTGGGTTAATATTGCAGAAAACCTGATTGTTAAAAATGCCTCCTCAGTCACATGAGCTCCCTCTCTTTTCTTTCAGTCCTATTCTGTTTTTTTTTCCAAAAACAAACAAACAAACAAACAAAAAGACCAAAACACTTCTCCTCTCTGTATCTCTAATTCTTTACTCATTTTCTTTCTCTGTACTTTTCTCTTGATATATCTGTGGCCTCCCCCCTCCTTGCCACTTGGGATTAAGTGCAGAGAGCAGGAAGCTGCTTTAAAGAGAGTCTCAAGGGGAATTTCATCAGCCCCAAGATGACATCACAACACAGAAGGAAGTCTCCAGCCAGCATCTTCAAAGTGCTTGACAGGCTATCTCTCGCATCTGCAGAAATGGTGAATTTCCCCCTCAGATTAAACCAGGCAAGAACTAGACAGGGCCCCTTCCCCGCTGTTAGTACCTTCCCAAAGCTCAGTTAGTCTTAGGTCTTCTGTGCATGGCTCTTGGGAGCTGATTAGCTTTAGCCAGATTTCCCTTATGGACAAGAGAAAAATGGAACAAATTCCTCAAATATAAGTATCATTTACAAATAGAGGTAAGGATTTGGCCCCCAGTATTTTTGCAAGATCAATTTTATTAGGTGATTAAATCAAGGTAGATGATGAAACAACAAAGAGAATCACCACTGTAAAAGCCCCCCAGTCCTTTTCCCACTAGGTCTGCTTTCCTATAATATCTCTAGGAGGTGATGATATTATCACATTCACAGAATATAGTATGTTCTGCATTCACTTATCTGTCTTGTTAACACACACACACACACACACACACACACACACATACACACACACCCCAAATATTTCTTAGTCACCTGTTATTTCCCAAGAACATCCCAACTTTTCAGGTAGGCAAGTGTCAAGTCACCTGGACAATATTCCTGAAAAAAGTGATGGTCCTACCCGGGGTTGGGGCTCATTTTGGAACATGAAGTTGGCACTCTGAGGAGCCTAACCTTCTGTCACTTCTTTAGGGCAGTTGGCTGGCAGTGATTGTTAATAAAATCTTTTGCAGTGTTTTGTAGGAAGGATGGCTGTGTATTCATGCGCAGGGAGAATTAAGCTGCTGCAAGAGTTTGGCAAAACCACCACCACTTTACTATTAATATGTCTTTACTATTTTTATATGTGTTTTATGGGTCAGTGTGTTCAATTTTAAATAGGAATACTCTAGCCTTACACCGGAATTTCTTCTTGTGGAATAAAAACTGATAATAATCTTTCATCTTCAAGAATCTGATGACTGGGTTTTGTAGGAATGTACCCCACAGTTGGGCCAGAGACTGGCCAATTCCCACCAACTGGAGTAAGCTATTTAATTCAGGGCCAAGAAGCTCGATAGTTTTTCAATCTGTTATCAGAAAAATATTAGGTAAAGACACTGATAGTAGCTGACTGGTAAAACCAAAAGTTGGCCTTAGCAAATGGAACTAGTAAAAAATAGATAAAAATACATAAAACCTTTTATGTCCTGTCAAGGAAAAAAATAAGAAAACCTGATTTTAAAAAAAATTTTCAATATTCATTGCAAAACCTAAATTATACAAAATCTATTTCGATTTGAATCTCTTAACATATGAACAGCCACATCTTAAGTGCATTATGCTCTGTAAGGTGTGTTATTAGCCAGCTTTGCTGAAAAATATATCTTCTACAGCTCAGAAAGAGGAGTAAAACTGCTTTAGAAATTTTTGATCCCAGCCACTTTGCATCCAAACAAGAACCTGACTCCCCACTCACAATCCCCCACACACATTTTAATTATAAGAGTTCAACGTTTTCCATAGATATCATTAAACCAAGCAAGGAAACTCCTGTCTGTAAAAACAACAAAAAAGTTACAATGTAAATAGTTATTTTAGCTATTTTCTTTGTGATTAGAGGATAAGATTTTGTTATTTCTTTTGGCACTGAGTCCTTTAACTATCTGAAAATGGTTCACTTTGACCTGTTTCTTTGGTCAGCCAAACTGAAGTGAGGGGCCTCTGTTTATATATAGAATCTTGTATATGTAACTTTATTTATGTGGGACCAATGGCCAGTATATTCTAATGGACACAAATCTCCCAATCCTTATCTAGGAGTATCTGTTCACCTTGCCATGTCCATCTTGCAATGAGACCTAACTTGCACCTGCCTGTTTTTCTGCATGATTGGACTCCAAAGACTATTACCAATGATGAGAATTGTCCTGTGTCAGTGTTTATAAAATGGACTTGAAGCACACACACATGCATACCCATATTCACATGCACCCTTACAATTCTAGATCAACCCTGGAAGGCAAAACCATGTACGTTCAGTTTCTTTGCAAGGTCTGAGCGGTGAGGACTAAATTCAGTCAGCCTAATGGGTAAAATGCAACCTCAGTGATGCTTAATAAGGATTTAAAATCATTCACGTCATTTCTGTGTTCTTTCTCACACTCTTTCCTTTCTATTTTCTCTTCCTTTATTTTCAAAATGTCTGTGGAACAAGAGGATGAATTGGGGGAGAACTTTTGCTTCTTTTGGCTCTTTTTAGGTAATATGGAGTCTATCTATTGTGATTTCTGTTTCTTATGGATCATTAAAATCAGAGAAAACCTGCTTCTCTCAACATAAAACCAAATCCAAACCCCGACATTGTTGGAGTTTCCTGTTGACAATGGTTGTGATGCTGCTCGTTGTCTTGAGTTGCATGTACCGACAGTAGCTCTGAAGGGTCTCATGTTTTCATTTTGGCAACTGGTAAAAGAAACTTGTAGTGTGGTCTGATTGTGCCAGGGAATAAATAAGAAATAAGGAATGACCTACTTACTCACCTTGGGTCAAGAGTGTGTGATATGAATGTGACCATGTAGAAATCTGTGTTTTCATTTGACACTGGTTTCTTCTAAAAATGACCTTCATTTCTGTCTGCAGATACTAGTTGGATATCCGCAATTCAGTAATTTCTTTTTAAGGTATAAAATCAATGAAGAAAAAAAAGATCATCTTTTGGGGGGCATTAGGTAAGTAGAGCAGGGTTAAATTTCCTAGATTAATTATCAGATTCCTATTCATTTTAACTATTTTCCAAGAGAAAAGGCAAAAGCCTTTGTTTATCTACATGATATCCAACTTTACTATCTCAAACTCCCTGGAGAATTAAAAATATATGTTATTTTGTAGTTGGATGAAGAGGTCACTGCACTTGCATTAGTTTGCTTTGCAGTGTCTGAACAATGTTGAAGAGTGGCCCTTCTATTCTGTAAATAATATTTTATTTGACCAATTAACTATTAGAAAGCCTGGAAGATAAACATACACATTATTTTGAGTTATCACATTTATCCTTTTACCTAGATCCTGTTGGAAGAGAGAAAGCAATAGCCTTTTGTTATCTCTGCAACAGCATCTATCCCAGTTTAAATCACAAATCCTTACTCTCTTTTAAAGAAGTCCAGCAAAGATACCTAAAAATACCCACAGTCATAAGAAGGGAAATTGCATTCCACAACATTATTGCTCATAAAGAGTCAGAAGGAGTTATTGGTGCATTCCTGATACCATAAATGGTTACTGAACATTTGGTATTTTTGACCAAGTTCACAGTAAGAAGAAAAAAGGGTCTTGGACTCGCTTTTCTTGAAGATTTCTTTTGGAGCAACCAACCTAGAAGGATGAATCTGCTTGCCAATAACAACACTGGGTCACAGCCAAGGCAGAGGTTTTTGACATTGCCAATTCATCACGGTGATGTTTCGTATTTGTAACATATCTTTTCTCCACGGATGTTGAAAGGCATACTTGGATGACATATGCTAATAGTGAAACACACTGAAAGTCCCACCATCACAGATCACTTTATGTTGGGAACCACTCTATGTGGCAAGTCATCTGTCCCAGTTCCAGACTAAATTTCAACTGCTCAACCATTTAGATCATTGTAGTCTGTTTAAGGCACTAAAAATGTGCTGTAGAAATTTATATTTCTCAGACACATGAAATGTGATGACACATCCATCAACAAGTCAAACACTCCTTTGAAATTTTCTACCTTATGTCAAATATTTCTTTCTTTTAAAGGCATTCCTATCCTGGTATAAAACCCAACATAAAATAATTTTAGGGAATTTAAGGAATTCAAATTTCACTTCATGGAGTACTTGGCTTTATTTCTTCACTGAACTTCTAGTAATGTTCTTCACCTGATCTTGTCTGCAGTGTTTAGACAAGAGTCCAGATCATTTGCAACTCAAAAGCAGGTACAAAATGTTATCCATCTTAAAAATCCCTCACATATTCCCTAGAAGAGTGTCCCACACATAATTTGCCTTCCATTAACACTTGTGAACACATCCTGGTGAAAATATTGTCTATGAACAATTATACCAAAAAAATCAATTTTTATAATGCAAATAATATTTTACATGCACCAAGAGGATTCATAATATTAAAGTATTTCTTTTATAAAAGGAAGGTTTTCAGAAAGCGATGGCCTATTCCTTCAATGTTAATATATTGCAAACTTGGATTTGGTGTAAATCAAGCCCTAAGAATACTGCTCTGAATTTCTAGCTTAATTTCTGAGCGACATTCTAAAGCAGTTCATTAATTTATTTCAAAAACATTTCTTGGACACTTCGGTGTAGGAGATATATATTGCATGGTCCTTAACCTAAAAAATTCAGTTAATAAATCTTTGTTTAAAAAAACTAAAGCAAATATTTTTATTTCGTTTATTTACTATCTTTTTACATATGTATTTAAATTAGTGGTGTGACTTGCATGAGTCCATTTTTATTATTTGCTTAAAGCAATGAAACAAGGAGTCTGCCTCTTTCAATGGTCTCATTTTGTCTAATTATATCAGTATACTTCATGAATCAGCATAAGAGGACTTTGAATTTTCCATTACATTATAAGAGATGAAACTACTTTTAAAAATTATTTAAAATTTAAAATTTATTTTTAAAATGCATGGATGTTCTTTTCTGCATTGCAGAAAATTTGCTTTGATATATGGTTCCTTTGAGAGCTATTGGACCTGGATGCTGACTGAGTGTGGGGCTTGTACTTTCAGCCTCACAGTCTCCAAATTAGCAAATGGTATCACAATGGGTACTGAAGCTTCTTATATGAAGCCAAATCTTTGGAGTCTGTTCAGTCTCTGGGTGACTGTTGGAACCCTAAAATAACTTAAAGCAGAATTTGGTCATATATTTTTTTTTTCTAACTGAGGACATCCCTGAACATCTGAACCAGAAATTTGACATAGAGCTGTAAATATTCACTCATTCATTCATGCAACAAATATTTATTTATCAAGCACATCAATCATCCAAGGACTGTGCTAGGTACACATAGCTGTGAGGAAGTCAGCAAATCTGCCTTCACTTGGTCTGCATTCTAGTGGAGAAGTCAGAGGTAAGTACGAAGACCACAAAGCAACTTAAATAAGGTGTGAAAGGGATGCTATTTTAGACAGTGGTCAAGGCAAGTCTCTCAGAAGAGGTGATAAGTGCTCACAGACCTGATTAAAGTGAGACAGTGAGTTATTGACATGGAGAAGGGCGTTTCAGACTCTGAAGAGAAAGCAAGGGCAGGCTCTGGAAGCAGAGCTTGCTTATATACACGAGGAGAGGCAAAGAGTCTTGTGGATAAAGCAGAATGAACAAGAGAAAGTGGGATTGTAAATGAAATTGGAGAGAGAAGCAGGGGTCAGATCATGGCAAGATCTTGAGATTTTATTCTAAATATGGGAAATGGTGGTTAGATCCGAGAAAGGAAATGATATAAGCTAAATTTTCTTTTTAAAAGGATTCCTTTGGCTACTGAGTAAAGAGGAATCTCAGGAAGAAAGATTAGAATGGGAACAAAAAATCCATTGTAGGATAAAACATTAATCCAGGAAGACATGATAGGGCTTAGACTAGGAAACGGAGATGCTGAGAAGGATTTGAATTCTGGACCTATTGTGAAGGCAGAGCTGACATGATTTGCTGGTAGATTGATATTGTGATATGAAAGAAGAGATCAGAAATGACTCTAGATTTTTTTTTACCTAAACCACGAGGTAAATGATAGTACAGTTGACAGAGATGGTGAACCATGGGTTAGAAGAACACTGGGGAGAAAATGATGTTTGTTTTTGGAATGTCAGTTGGAGATGTTTATTAGATGTCCCAGTGGAGGCCAGGCACAGTGGCTCACGCCTGTAATCCCAGCACTTTGGGAGGCCCAGGCAGGCGGATCCTGGGGTCAGGAGATCGAGACTATCCTGGTTAACATGGTGAAACCCCGTCTTTACTAAAAATACAAAAAATTAGCCGGGCGTGGTGGTGGGCACCTGTAGTCCCAGTTACTCGGAGGCTGAGGCAGGAGAATCGTTTGAATCCGAGAGGCAGGGGTTGCAGTGAACCGATATCGAGCCACTGCACTCCAGCCTCAGTGACAGAGTGAGACTCTGTCTCAAAACAAAACAAAACAACACTGCAACAACAACAACAACAACAACAAAAATCCAAGTGGAGTAGCAGGAGCGTCTTGTAAGCTGGAGTTAAAGGAAGAGGTTGAGCTGAAACAGAAATCTGAGAAAAATCAGCTTATAAATATTATTAAAAGCCATGAATCTGTAGGAGCCCACCGAAAGACAGCACAGTTAAAGAAGAGAAAACCAAAGATAGAAATGCCTCTCACTCCAACGTACAGACATCAGAAAACAGGAGGGTATTCCAGAATGTTCAGTGAGGTAGAGGGAAAACCAGGAGTGTGCTGTCCTGGAAACCAAGTAAAGAAGGTGTTTCAAAAGTGAGGGAATGGGCAGGAGAGGAGTGTTACTGAGAAGCTGAGTAAAATGGGAACTGAAGATTCACAGTTGGACTAAATCTGTTTGAAGGTCATTGAAGACCCCAATGAGAGGAGTTTCTATGCAGTATTGAGCAAGAAAAGAGTAACTCGAGTGAGTTCAAGAGGACATGTGAAGTGAAGAAGTAGAAATGGATACAGAAAATTCAGAATTTTTTTTAACAAAGTGCAGCAGAAGAATGATGTAAAAGTTGGAGATAAATGTGAGATTGAGATAATTTTTTAAAAGCTAATATAGCATGGGTAATAGTGTTGGTGGGGCCAAGACAGAAATAGCAAAATTGATAATGCAAAAGAGAAAGGGGTATTTATTTGATAGAGTAACATGCTTGCAAAGGCTGGAGGGATGGGCTCCAGTACATGGGCAGAGGCACTGGTCCTGCACAATAATTGTAGCAGGAGGTGACGTGGTGTGCACAGAGGCAGGTATTTTGGGAATATGGTGATGTGATGGGCATAAGTACGTACTCTTGTGGTTTTTTTGTCTCAGTAAAGATAGAAGTAAGATTGTCAGTTGAGAATGAAGAGAAGAGTTTATGGAAGTTTGAGAAGTGTGAAATTGACCTTGGAAACTGTGAAAATAAGTTACTGGACAGTAATGAAAACCATGTGAGCCATAGTTATATAAATACAAAGGAACACAGGTCAACATGGTGGTCTTTTGTCCTACAGTCATGTTTAGTTCTTTTAGGCACAGGTTAAGAGTAAGAAAAGACTAGTTTTAGTTTTATAGAGTTGCATTTTGTTTATTTTTAATTCTCAAATGAGTAGCACAGTGCTGGGTGAGTAGATAATGGGATTTGGGCATGGGGGCAAGAGAATAATCATGACAAGGAACCACAGAAGCTAAGCCGGTCAAGGAGGAGAGTAATGAAATGGGGGATGACAGTCAGTGAAAACTTACCAAGTTGGAGTGATGGTGCTAAGTAAGGGTAGTGACTAGAGAGAGAAGAAGAGATGACCACAGCGTGGCATGCTTGAAATGGAACTGTTGGCGATGCCCGCAATTAGTCATGACACAGTATGTGGTATAATCATGAGTGTGGTGGCTGATGTTCAGGCAGTGGCAGAACAAGATTTTCAAAAGTCATCAAGGAGCTGAATGGCCAAGATGGTGAATGGAGTATGAGTGGGGAGGGTGAATGGGTTAGGTGCTAGAATATTCAGTCAATGATAAGGAGAGATGTGCTTGTAAGAAGGTCATTAGAGAGAAAGAAGGATCAAAGGTCTGAAAGTAGCTGCAAATAGCAAAGCAAGGTCTGTTTCCCCTTCAGGCCAATAATATGCAGGTTGCAGGAGAGGAAAACAGCTGGGCTTGAGAGAGAGGTCTGCAGGGAAAGTGGCGTCTTCAGGAGGCAACCATTATTCAGAGAAGAGGACATAGGTGATGACAGCTGTAAGATCTAGAGGGGATAATGGAAAAGTCTTAGGCAGGGGGAACGCATTGGAGATAGAAGCAAATGAGAGAATACACTGGGCAATATGGGGATAAGCAAATTGATGAAGGAAAAATGGCATGGGAACTTGGACTATTTTGGCAACAGGTAACCAGCGATGAGAGCAAGATGGCATGACCCTGGGGATCACTTCAGTGTGGTGCATAATTAATCTAGTGAATCATGAGGGGGCAGGGAACAGGGAATGGGAGTGTGGAGAAGAGAGCGCTGGGATGGACGTCCTCTATTCACAAGAACGGGTGGGATGATCAGGGCCTCCCACAGAGGTAAGAGACAGTTTTGCTCAAAGAAAATGATGCCAGTTTGGTTTGCCCCTTAACAATTCAGTGTTCTCCTGTTGCCCTTACTTTCTACTTAAGAAAAGGCTGCCTCACTGTGGCTTATCCCTCAAGAGGCCATACAGACAGCAGCTATACAGAAGTTCATAAATAAAGAGTATCATTCAGCCCTGGACCTGAGCCACAAATGGTGCTTTAAAAACCACACTTTTCATCAGCTAAACTTTTTACTCAAAGATCTACAGTAGTTTCAGTAGATTTTAGCTGCCTGGGGAACTGTTAGTTCTCCAAGTCACTTCAGAGCAAGAGGCCCTTAAGCTGGGCAGTTCTAACTTGCAACTCATTCCCCACTTGTGCAGTTAAGAAGACTACTAAGAGAATAATGAAACAGACCTTTGGGACCCACAGTTCCAGCACTCCTTTCCTGTAGTTTGTGAGTTCAAACAAGGCAAAATGTTTCCAGCTCTGGATGCTTTCTTTGAATAAGAGAGTAGAAGCCACGTGGGTACTAAGTGTTTTCAGGTCTCATGGTGTGCTGCTAAAGTGTTATGCACAATGCCATCTTGATGGCATGAACTGGGTAGGTCATGCTTATTTTATTGAAAAGACTCCCTAGGGTCTGCCGTGAAGGCACATTTGCCATGCTGTTCCATAGGCTAGGAAGGCCCCTTACCGAAACTGCAGCTCTGTCTCATGACTTCCTACTCGTCTTTCAGGACTCACACCAAAGTCATGGCTCTGCAGTGCTCTCCTCAGCTTCACCTTTATGGTCTCTTTAGTTTCTTCTATAGCACATCATATAACGTGACAATAACTAAATTTATGTACCCAGGAGGACCTAGTCCATAGCGCTCAGTTTAGTCATCATAGCCCTTAGAAACATTCATTGTATTTTATCCGACACCTTTAACACCCAACATCATCTTCAGTGTAGACATGCATAGAGTTGATGAAGGACAGTTATACGTAGTTGTTTAGACATGATTTTCAGATCATGGATGTAATTGCACCATCTCAGAAAGAGAGAGTGGTTTGGGTTACTTTCCTTGCCATCAATCCCTGGTAGATTATCTGGGAACAGATGAACTTAAGAGTCTCTGAGACCAAGATATAATTATATCCTGTGCTGGTGACCATGATACTTTTACTGCTGGTCAAATCCCTGAGGCCAGAGCCTTGCTATGTTCCTTAGAAGCTGAAACACTCTTTCAATAGAAATAATTTGAGGGCTGATAGTTTCTATTTAGTGAGCATTTACCATGTCCCAGGCACTCTGCTAATCCCTTCATCTACTGTTCTACATTCCTCATAAAAATATGATAAGGGAGGAACTATTAACCCTACTTCCAGAAAAAAAAAAACAAATTTAGGCTTATATATATTACATAACTTAAGTTCATAAAGCTATGAGGTGGCAGAGCGGGGTTTGAACCCTGGTCTTAGATTCCAAAACTCATGCATGTGGTACTCTAATCAGAGTGCAGCTCTGCAGTGTAAGGAACACTGGGGTTTGTGGAAAGCATCACATTCTTTAATGCTCTCCTGAATCCTCAAGATGTTGTAATTATATCAATAATATAAACTACCCAGCCTGGGAATGATTTTTTGAAGGACATCCCAGCTTGAGAATCAATGGGAATAATTACTTAAACTCTACTTAGAGTTTTTAGTCATTTCATAATGTTACATATAAAATCATGTTTCAGTGGAACTGACATCATAGGTAATTCTGTCTTAAATGTTCTCCAAAGGATACCCAGACATCTAGTTTGAATAGCGATGCTAACACAGTAGGCTCCACATCTGCAAGCAAATCCTTTATCCTGAGTTTATAACTTAAGATTCATTTTAATTACCTAAATAGTTTTAAGAGGCACATACAGGCTGCAGCAAATGAAATCTTGATATTACCTAACTACTTTGTATCCTTATTGATTTCCAATTTATTCTTATGTTAATTACAATTAATATTGTCTAGGCTTTTTGTTTAACTAATGGAAATCCAGATGAACATGCTGCTCGTGGTATCCATTGATTAGTGCCATCATCACTGAAATTGACAATTAAAATTGACAATATCATCCCTCAAATATTACAGGCCACATAACATATGTGTGTGTTTGTGTGCATTGCATTCCCAAAAATTACTGCAAACTCACTGTGCTGGCAGTCTCTTTGGCATAAGGCATGAAGGGATTTAAGAGCAAGAAGATACAATCCTGGCCTCTTACGAAGCTCCATTTATCAATGGAGTTATCAATGGAGCAAAGTGACAGGCACTGGGATAAGCACATTACATACCACCATTAACCACGGCAACATCCCTACTTTGTTGGCGTTATTATCTCCAGCTTGTAGATGAGATCAGACAAGTCAAGTTACATGGTATTGCCACGTATCTTGCATAAGGCATGTTGAGAGGCAGATCTAGGTTTGAATGGCTCTCAATTTTCTGCTATTTCCACTTCACCACTCACCCTCCTAAATTGTTTATTATTTGGTGAAGAAAATAATCCAATGTGGGAAAGACAGAAAGATATATATGCAAATTGGGGCACAAAAAGCAACTAACACTGCTTTGAGATTCTGGGAAGCTTCATGAGGAAACTGACATTGATTTGGCTCTTAAAGGATGTTTGGAGTGTGCCAGCTAGAAGGAAGGCATCAAGAAGGACACAGCAATAGCAAGTGGAAAGTTCTAGAGGCATGAAATGGTATGGCAGGTGCGGTGTGAAGTGGTAGGAGACAAGAATGAAACTGGAGGTAGGGCCTTTTACACTATGTGAAGGGCTTTGTCCTGGGCAAGTGACAGTCATCATATGTAATTAGCAAGATCAAGCTTTGGTCAAACGAATAATTTCAAAAAGGTAACCTGCAAAGGACAAAAGTCCAGGAGAGATGCTGGAACAAAAGGCGCTGGGTAGGATGCCTTCATCAAAAGGTAAGGGAAAAGTGGTTAAAGAGGGCAGATTAAAAAGGCAAAGATGAGTGGAACAGACTAGCTGGTGAGCAAATTTATGAGTGAAGAATGAGGTAGAAAAGAAAAATATGAGTTGGCTGGGCGCGGTGGCTCACGCTTGTAGTCCCAGACAAATTAAGTGACCCGTCATTGCCATGCATCCTGCATAACTTTTGGGAGGCTGAGTGGGGCAGATAGCTTCAGCCCAGGCATTTGAGACCAGCCTGGGCAATATGGTGAAACCCTGTCTCTACAAAAAAATACAAAAAATAGCTGGGCATGGTGGCATATGCCTGTAGTTCCAGCTACTTGGGAGGATGAGGTGGGAGGATCACCTGAGCCTAGGGAGGTCAAGGCTGCAGTGAACCATGATCACACCACTGCACTCAAGACTGGGTGATAGAATGAGAGAGTGAGACTGTCTCAAAAAAAAAAAAAAAAAAAAAAAAAAAAAGAAAGAAAAGGAAAAAATATGAGTTAACATTTATGGAGTCCTTTTTGTATTTTACTAGCAGCTGTGCTCAGCCTAACCCAAGCTATCTCATTAAGACCACATAACAACTCTATGGGAGTATTATTTTTATTATTCCAATTGCACAGAGGAAAAATAAGTTATGCATGGAAGGTTCAGTAGTAACAGCTGGCAAATTGTAGACCATTGGAATCCAAGCAGTTTGAATGAATATCTTTGTGTTTTACTAGTACATCATATAGCTTTCTGGATGAGTCTGAGGTTTTTATCAACTATGATAAGGACTGGAAATAGGTGAAAAGATATGAAGGGAGAGTTATTAAGATCAATTTTCACATTTTGAGTTTGAATTTCCTATCGTGTTTCCAGGTGGAAGTAACTGGTTAAATAATTGAAAGACAGAGAAAAGGGAATTAAAGAAGTTATTGCTATAAAGGTACTGGTTGATACCATAGGACCACAGACACTTGCTCAGTGGGAGGGTAAAAATAAAAGCAAGACAGTGGCAAGGATGACAACAGTACAGACCACTTTCCCTCTTGAAAATAAATAAGCACATGCAAGCATTCAACCTTCAAACAACGCAAACCCCATAAACTCGAGTATGCAGTCTTTATTTCTTATTTTGACTTTTGTAACTTTCTGTTCTACTATGAGAAAGATTATTTGCCTGGCTTCTCAAAACCATTGTCTTATTGTGAAGAACTGTTCTCCCAAAACTCTAGCTCCAAAGAGCCCTGGGTTTTTCTAGAAAATTAGCATTGCTGAGGTTCCCATATTTGCCAAAATTGGAACTTTAGGCATTCATCTTTTAAAATTATTGTATATTTTCAACAGGAAACACTGATACTGTCAAAATTAGAAGCAAAACAGTTTGTTCCTTCCAAACTTTTCTTCTTCTCCTCCTGCACCCTGGCCCCCTCCCACCAGCTTCTTGCTGCAAACCAACTTTGCCAACTGTAGTAGGGAGAGAATCCCAGATGGCAATAGCCTGAGTGAGAAAAAAATGTCACTACATGACACATACTCTAGCAGTTTCACTCAGAGGGAAACAGTAATACCATTTCACTGCTGGTATTCTAAAGTGCCATTGTTGGGAGGTGGGAGAGGTTTGAGTGGGAGACAGGTGCTCACGTGGGCATGGTTTAGCAAGCATTGTTTCCCAATTCCTAAGTAGCAGGAAGAATTCCTCTACAGCTATCCAGCAGTTAAAGAGATTTAGTCCAGAATGACAGAGTAATTCAAAGCCTGAATGGTTAAATGCCATTCTTTACCATTTTTTTCTTCTCTAAGGAGCATCCTGCATTGGTGATACACACCAAGGATCTGGCAAGGTAGACAGTGGGCCTCAGAAAGGGACTTTCTCATGGAGTCTCAAAGTTCCTATGTCAAATCGTCTGGCAAAGGCAAAACTGAGTGATGCCAGGGGAAGAATTTTAAAAGCAGCTCAAAGGTTCCTGGTGATTCGACTGTATTTTATAAAAGTATTTACATTTCTCTTTTTGGTCATGACAAAGTCTATTGGCACAAACAGCACAGCCACGAAGTATTCTTCTGATTTTAATAACTCATATATTTTTATATATATATATTTATATTTTTGCTTATCTTCATTTCCTCAGCAAAAAGGGAAATAAAAATATTGATCTATAAAATAAGCTGATGATAACACAATGCCAAAAATAGCTTATGTTAAGTGCAAGGGGTGAAGCTTGAAAGCAAGCTAAATTGCAACAACATATTGATTTAACATTTTAAATACAAGACTTGCAATAAAATAATTCTTGAAATATGCTTCTCATTTTTAGTTGACTTTTGAAAAACTACTCTATATACACATATCCAGTTGTAACACTTGACAGTAGCATTATGGGGCATGACATAACTTTGGTACACATTGCAGATATGGATGGTTAATGTCTGTAAATGATATTCCTTCACCAGTTAGACTTCTGTACATCCAGGTGACCAGCCACCTGGTTCTAAGTCATATCCCACCAGAATCCCTGGAGTCCTTGCCAGAGCCATTGGAGACGGCAGGCGAAAGCAGGCTCACTGGATCCATATTGTGTTTCCTCTCTCGGTTCTCCTGGGTTCCACTGTCAGTTCTCCAAATGTGGAAAAAAACTGCTCCATTTCTTTCTGTAGCATGTCATTTCTTTTCTCAGCATCTTCTTTTGCTCGCTCGGCATTTCGCATTTTTATTTCTATCATTGTGAACTTTTTCCTCTCCTGATCCAGTTCATCATGGAGGCTCATCATTTCTGTTTCCAAAGTCAAGTTTCGCTGTTCTAAGCTACAGAGGATGTGGGGGTGGGGGTGGGAGGGGGGCGGGCGGGGAGGCAAGAGTAAGAGATAAAGTGATTTTATTCACTTGAAATGCAAGAGGCATACAAATATTTTCTAAACTCTATGATGCTTAGGAAATTGGAATAAAGCCCTTTCAATGATTTAAAAGATGTAATTTTGTTTTATTATTTTACTATTTGCTAAGACGATTTACTGTCAGTTTAGTAATTAGTCCCAAGGCCTCTCTTGTAAGCAGCTGTCATTTAATAGAAAATAAGTGAATGCCAGCACAGAGAAACGAGTGACACATGCTGGAGAGAAGAGACAGAAAGCTTCCTGGACGTTAAATTGTAAACTTGACTATACTAAATGCAGCGGGGAAGTCTGATAAAGTTGAAAAAACAAAACAAAACAAAACAAAACAGGGGGCCATAACATTTGCTTTCTATAAAAGGAAAAATAGTGACAGGAAAATGTCATTGTTGGTTAAGTTCACCGCTAAGAATGGGGTTTTTGGAAGCATATAGAGTCCCATCTTGTAAAAGAGTACCCAGAGTAGTGAGCTTACATTGATACGAGAGGTAAAGATCACACGTGTTAAATAAGCACTGCATCTTATATTTTGTAAAAATAAAGCCCATTCCTTGCTATCCCCAATTCTCACTGCTTCCCAAGTTATTAATATAGCTTAGGACATAGGTAGTTTATATCTGTATAAATTGATAGTTGTTTTGTACAGCTGTATTAATAGCTTTTGGATAATTGTAGAATTCACAGTAACGTCTTTAAAAACAGAGACTGTTTTCTCCATAACCACTAGGATCCAAATCTTACACATACATTATGCAAAAGAGGTGTATTTTGGTCATGGCTGACTTTTTAATTTCTCCTGTTCTGAGCAAAAGTCCTGTGGGACTCATTCAAATTTACCAAGCCAGCGAAATTTGAAAGATTAATGCACGTGTAGCTCTCAGAAATCTGATTATTTTAATAACAATTTTAAAATTAAAATCTCAATTATATTTCTACTTTGAAAAATTTGATCCCCACGTGTTCATATTTCACCCGATAATAAGAACATTTAAAAATTAATCTTCCTTCTCTTTGTAAGCAACTAGAATTTTAAAAATATAATACTTCATATTTTGTAATCTTACATCATTTAGAAGGCTATTTTAAACATATGACCATATTTTTACCTGAAAACTTGGTACTATGCTGGTTGCCACTCAGAATTATTCTACAATGTATTCTCTTTGCTTTCCAAAGCTATTTTAGAGCCAAAATGTTGGAAGAACTTGAAGTTGAAATACTGAGAAAGACAACCGTTACAAAACAATATATTGACACATTTGCATGTATCAGGTGCTTGTGTGAAACTTCCAGGAATGAAAAGGACTAAGTTGAATACAGAAGAAATTCCTCCCAATGTAAACATTTAAAAGTGCTGGAAAATTTTTAAGAAATATATTTTAAAAATACATAATCAAGGTTAAAATAAAAGAGCGGCTCCAGGTATCAGAACCAAGGAAGAAACTGAAATATAGAACAACAAGTAGAAGCACACGAGGGCTATTAGTCTTGGATAGAGGCCACAGAGCTTGGGGCTAGGATATCCTTTTTCACATGAGGACAGAAGATGAGGCCTCCAGTATTAGGCAGGCAGAAAACTACAAGTAATTTAACTGAGAGCTTGGAACATCAACTATTTTTATGAAGAAGAGACTACAAAATCTCTAATCATGGGCCTGGGGAAGTATCAGAATGGAATTAGCACATCAGAGTATTAGTAAGCTACAAACCAGGTCTGAGAAAAGTTACCTAGAATGCCTCAAAAATGATAATTATAGAAATTTAATATGGGGAAAAAGAAGTTAACAAAGAAGGAGGACAGATTAACAAGGTCAAACATATCTTAATAAGGGTTCTGGAAAGAGAAAATTGAGAAGGTGGGGAGATGAAATAGACAAAAAGATGATGAAAAAAAATTCCAGAATTGTAAAGATGTAAGTTGTTAGATCAAGTGATGAAACAAAGTTTGAAAGTTAAATAAGGGAAAAGACATATCAGGAAGTTACTAATCAAAGGAAGATGGTATGACAATATTAATATCAGAAAAAAACGGACTTTAAGGTAAAAAGCATTATTATAATGAAAAATAAGCACTAATGAATGATAAAAGGATCAATTCTTCAGGGAGCTATGAATAACTCTAAACTTCCACGCACCTAGTAGTAGTCTCAAATTGTTCAATATAAAATATGACGAAGTTATAAAAAGAAACTGATAAACTCAGAATACTGCTAAGAAATTTTTAAATATCTTTCTCAAAAATTATAGATCTAGCTGATAAAAATGAGGAGAAATGTAGAAGCTTTGAATAGCCTGATTAACAGACTTGAGCTCTTGGTCATATATAGAATCCCAATCCAGTAATAAGGGAATAGTTTAATAGACCAAATGATTAATATCATTCAGATGAACGTCTCTGATCACAATACAATATTTTCTAAGAAAATTAAGTTAGAAATTGGCTGAGTACAGTGGTTCACGCCTGTAATCCCAGCCCTTTGGGAGGCTGAGGTGGGTGGATCATTTGAGGTCAAGAGCTCAAGACAAGCCCAGCCAACATGGTGTAACCCCCGTCTCCACAAGGAAAAAAAAAAAATTAGCCAGGCATGGTGGCACACATCTGTAGTCCTAGCTACTCAGGAGGCTGAGTCAGGAGAATCACTTCAACCTGGGAGGCAGAGGTTGCAGTGAGCCAAGACTGCATCATAGCACTCTCCAGCCTGGGCTACAGAGTGAGACTCTGTCTCTAAATAAATAAATAAATAAAATAAAAAAGAAAAAAAAAAGAAAAAAGAAAGAAAGAAAAGAAAAGAAAGAAAAAGAAACCAATTTGGAGAGGGAAAAAGAACACATCTTTCAAAACTAAAAACCATATATCTCATTGATTGATAATTAAAATATTATCTATCTGTCTACCTACCTCCTATTTATTTACCTACTATCTATCCGTCTATCCATCCACCCTTAATACCTGTGGGGTAAAGCTATAAAGGAATTTAACATATATCTCATTGATAATTAAACAAAGTAAAATATTATCAATCATCTATCATCTGTCTATCCATCTACCTACCTATCTATCCATCCATCCACCTTCAATGCGTGTGGGGTAAAGTTACAAAGGAATTTAAAGAAAAATGAATAACTCTAAACAGAAATGATCAAAATTTAGCCAGAACAGTTAACTTTCTATAATTTCATGGCTAGGCCACGAGCGGTCCCCCACCCTACCCTACTGCAGACCTCTCCCTTGACCTGTCACGAGGGTAAGAATGTGACAGTGAAATGGCCCATTGAGATGACCTCTATTGGGAAGTTCTATCAGCTTATCAAAATTTCTGAAATATACCATAGATCTCAGAACAAATATGCATCGGCAACATCCTCAGAAATGAATGTATCCATCAGCAAATTCATAATGATAACTTTTTTCTTTTTCTCCTACATTTAAGGTGTGACCCCTTGCCTCAAAATATAAGCTTCCGAGTGTGAAATGCTAATTTATCATCATGGATTAGCAGTAATTCAGAATTCCAATACATAGTGGTTCCAAAAACTACATTCAGAAAGAATAGTAACCCTTTAAGATGATGACCCTATATTTTTATTTAAATCTCCTGTCACTCTGCATTGTATAGAAAAATTCAAACCAGAACTCCACTCGGTGAAATTTACCAAAAGAATACTTTCCATGGAAGTAATTTTTCTTTTTCTTTTTTTTTTTTTTTGAGACGGAGTCTCGCTCTGTTGCCCAAGCTGGAGTGCAGTGGCCGGATCTCAGCTCACTGCAAGCTCCGCCGCCCAAGTTTACGCCATTCTCCTGCCTCAGCCTCCCGAGTAGCTGGGACTACAGGCGCCTGCCACCTCGCCCGGCTAGTTTTTTGTATTTTTTAGTAGAGACGGGGTTTCACCGTGTTAGCCAGGATGGTCTTGATCTCCTGACCTCGTGATCCGCCCGTCTCGGCCTCCCAAAGTGCTGGGATTACAGGCTTGAGCCACCGGGCCCGGCCGGAAGTAATTTTTCAATCTCATTTATAAGTACTATTTTTTAGTATTTATTTTGCCATAGCTTCTGAAAGTATGTTATCTTTTTGTCTGATAACTGATAAATGAATAGGAAACATGCTAAGGTAAATTAAAGCCACCATAACAACTGACTGAGGATCCTAGCACACCATGGAGGAAGGGTTGCCCAAATCACACAGCCTGAAACTGGGACTAAGACTGCTAGAATAGCTACTCCTACTTTGATCACTTTATGAGAAGATGCACATTGATATAATTAGGCTTTAGCATAATTGCCTCTTTATAAATCATAGTTTTTCTTCCTCATTTAGGCTCAGTCTTCCTTGTTCATGTGAACACACTTCACGTCACCCCTCTTCTCAAAAATCTCCATGGATTTCTATCTCAGAGTAAAAGTCAAAGGCTGAAAATGAGCCTGTCAATCCTCTGTCACCTGGCTCTTATGGCCTCTCTGAGCTCATCTGAATCCTCAGGGTCTGGAACATAGACTGGCAGATAGAAGTCACTCTCTCAACATTCAATGATTGAAAGAATAAACATGGAGGTTTATTTACTTCTACTTTTATTTTTACCATAGTTTCATCCTTCTCTTGTTAGTGAAAACTAACAGCCTCCTAACGCTCTGTCCATCTCCTCACAGCCCCTCTCCTTCCAACCCTCTAATGCAAATCTATCTATTTAATAATAATCAAAGATGACATTTTTGAGCCTATTCTGTACCAGGAAAATATTCAGTCACTTCTTATGTGCTTTTGAGGTAGATACTACTAGTATTTAAATTGTTTACATTAGGGAATCAAAGCTCACAGAGATGAAGCTAACTTGCACAAAGTCACAAAGCTCATAAATGGTGGAGTGAACTTGGGTTTGTTTGACTTTGGAGCCAGCATATGTCACCCTCAGTGTGATCCCATCCCACAGTAGGAGGCTACTGAACCCTCTCTGGTAGTTACGACCTCCAGATTTTCCTCACCTCTTTATCCTGGACTCATACTCTATCTTCTGTTTGGTCATTTCCTGTTTCAGGCTGGAAACTAAACTGTGCAGTGCACTGTGGTTGCTGCTGCTGTTACCAACAAATGTCTCACTGTTGTCACTGCTGCTGGTGGCACGACTACTTCGACCTCCCACACTCCTATGGTCACTTTTGCTTTCATAGTCCCTGGGGTGGGAAAGGTCTTCCTGTGGGGGCCCATCCAAAACAGGGTCCTCAAAGTTCCCCCCATAAAAGTCTTGCTCTGGACAGGTGGTGGTGGAAGAGCGACAGGAGTTGGAGTTCTCAGGGAGGGAGATTTCACAGGAGGAAGTGGACCAGGTGGCGCTGTCGATGCTCTGCTTGTCATCAAGGTTCATCATGGAGAACTGTTGATGGACGTTATCGTAGGTGGACAGTCTGTTGTGCTGGCCTGACTCTCCAGCTTGTTCTTTCTGCTTGTTATCCCTCAGGGTCACATAGCCATTTGGCAGCCAGCTCATGTTTCGTCCATTTGCAGGGTTCCCGTGTGTGTCGCTGTTCAAAATGCCCATGCGCACCGTTCCATTCTGTACACTGTGCGTGCCCATTTTGGTACCAGATCCCTTCAGTGAAGAGGTCCTTCTAGACTGTAGGCTTCCATTGGGGGTGGTTTGCACTTTCTCAAGACCTTCTGCATTACTGCTGCTGAAGGACCCATTGGTAACTATCCCACTACCCTTATTAAAGGCTGGGTTCTTTTTGACCATGAGAGGGGGGCTTCTAGACACATCTAGCTTGTGAACGCTGTTCCTTGGGCTGTTGGTTTTGCTGCCTGATAGAGCTGTGGGGGATCCATTGTCCATGCTGCTTCTCTGGGGAGACTCAGACTTGTCCCAGGAGCACTGCCTACCAGGGCTGTTCTTGGTGTTATTGTTCTCCTTGTTCTGTAACTGCCCCGTGGTGGCTTTCTTTTGAATTTCATTGTTGTTGTTGCTCGCTCCATCTTGGGGTTTGCTTTGTAGTTCTGCATCTTTGGGAAAGAGGCAATCATGTTTGCTAATCATCATTGACATCAACTGCTGGACCACCACGGTGCCTAGAATTGCATAGAACATAAAGTAGCATGAGTGAGACAGTTTTTATTTATTTCTATTTCAATGTGACTCTTAAAGAAACATATTCAAGTGAAAATTCAGCAGTACCAAACCATATTTTTAACTATGATAACAGCAATAGAAGCTAAAAGAACTTGAGCATTTACTCTGTGCCATGAACTGTGTCAAGCACTTTGCTCTTGTAATTTAATTGAATTTTGAAACAAATCTATACATATATATTGTTATTATCACTGTATTATAAAGGTTCAGTAACTTGATTAAGGTTACATGTTAAGGACCAGACCCAGGGCTTGATCCCACAGTTAATCATTAAAAACCTGGGCTCTTAATCATAATACAATATTTATTACAAATTTGACATTTAATTCTGAGAAATATTTCTTAAGAGGAGGTCACTGTGACCTCTCAACTAATAATTGCCTCAAACTATCAAGATACTTTAGTGGTATCTGTAAATGGAACCCGATACAATCAGGGTGGATGCATGGTTTCTCTAATGTATCAAGATAATGAAATCCATAAGACGTTTGTTTGCCATTCAAAAGCTTTAGGGCATTTTAAGTGACATCAGCCAGAATGGTGTAGTGAAGACCTCCAAAAATCCTCTTCACCATATAAGCAACTAGCAAAAATTTCCAGAATCAACTATTTTGGAATCCTGTAAATTAACTAATGGCTTGATGCAATCTGGAGAGTGTTTACTTAAGAAAAATGGCGGAATGTCAGTAAGAGCAGCAAGGTCTGTGGCATTTTAACTTGCTCTAATCTTATCCTCCTCTCCTTGAAAACCAACAGCCCACAATCACAAAGAAAACCAGCCATCTGGCAGCCACTGGAATGGGCAGAGCAGGGTTGGATTTTAGTTAGTAAATATAGTTTCTATATAAAATACTTAAAACTTGAGATTTGGTGAAGAAAATGATGAAAAAAGGCTTTTGACAATGCAGAATTTCATTAAAACAGCAGCTAATTGAGAGGTTGCCAGGGAGTAGAAACCTGACCTGGGGCAAGACCACTTTTTAGCTTCTGGTGACACCTGGGAAATATAATTCAAAATCAGATTTTGAATAGGAAAAATCATATTGTATTCATTTATATTCTACACACTTTTCCTGCGATGATTAAAAACTTATTAATATTTTAGACTGCATATCAGCAATAAGCAAGATCTACTGCTACATCAATGTTATTCAGATTTTGAAGTTCATAAAAATTACCTGGAGATCCTGTTACAAGGAAGATTGAAATTCAGTAGGCATAGGGTGGAACATGAGATTTTGCATTATAAACCAGCTTCCAGATAACATCAGCAATAATAGAATAGTAGCGCTGGGATCATCTGGAAGCTTGAAAATTTCAGCACCCAATGCAGAGCTTCTGAATCAGAATCCTGAGGTGATTCCTGGGTGCATTACAGTTTGAGAAAACTGTAGTAGATGCAAATATTTCCCTTATATCTTCCAAATTAAATTTCTTGGAAGTCCGAAAGATAGGATTCATTTTTTTTTTTTTTTCAGATGAGAAAATTGAGGGTCAGAGAGGTTAAGCTATTTGCTCAGGGCACAGAGACGATGTGATTAGGGTGAAATGTAATATTTAGTCTTATTCCAAATTATGCATTTGTCCTAGTATATTTCAGCTGCTGCAATTTAAAACTGTAGCAGTAATAAGTAAACTTGGGATAGTTTTAAAGATAAAACTAGATAAAGATAAATATCTATTGAATTACCATCAATCATTACAGAATTGTGAAAAAAGACTGAAAGTAACAATTCGCTGTATTACACAGCCTTCTTTTCTCTTTTAGTAATCTCCGAATTTGTCATCATATTTTCCATGCATGTTAGCCATGGATCTGATAAAAAGGATTTTAGAGCAGTTAGAATAACACTGTCAAACTTGTGTACTGTGCTTGAAGACATTGTGTATTCAATGCTATTTTACTATTTGCCCATATGCAGACACACTTTTAGAAGTTTGCAGTTTCCATTATATATGACCCTGTCTAGTATTTTGGGAAAATGGGCCTTTTTCCTATCATTGGAATGTTAACATTTGAAGTATCACTGCTTCCCGTCATAGCTATGAACTCTGTGGGCGCATGTAATTAATTGAAGAGCAACATCCCTAAGGCGTCCATGATGATTCAGTGAACAGCCATGTCAAAGTGTACTTGCCACAATTATGGAGTATGAGTGTCAGGTCCCTAGATATTTAGAAGTCTCTTTTGTATCTTGGGAAGCTTTGATTCCATCTAGTCTCTGGGACAATAAATGGCCATAGCCCCTTGTAAAGGGACTTTCTTAGAATTTTTATAGCCGTTCAGGACAGAGTAACATGGTAGTAATGATGATATGTGTACCACTAAACACACTATCATTTTTTCCTTTTGATTTGCTGTCATTTTCTTCTTAGAATACCAGTGAGGAACATGAAGCCCAGACAATGAGGTCAGAGTGGTTATAATCACCAGCCCATTCTGAAGAGTCCAAGCAGATTCTGGAGTTCCACGGTGCTACACGATCCAGCAATTCTTCCCTGAACCATATAATTTTATCCAGGTTGACTCTAAATACCACATAATTGGCACTTTCCATCATAAGCATTGGCTAAAAATTTCATTTTTCTTTTAAAAACCTAGGGACTTTAAATATAATATATAAATGCAAAAATACATGCAAATGACAGTATTCTGTGCAATATAGTTTCAATTTGTATTTTTTGCAATGAGTAACTTTGTACATGTGTCATTTTGCATGTTTGAAGATATCTGTAAGATACCTGATGATTTTTGACAAATGTATATACTCCTGAAAATACCACCTAATCATGATATAGAAAAGTGACACTTAAGCCTCTTTGGAGTCAGTTCCCTCCCCCTAACTCTGGCTCATAGCATCCTTTATACGCTTTCTGTCTCTATAGTTTTGCCTTTTTTACAATTTCATATAAATGGAATAATACAGTATGTAGACTTTCATATCTAGGTATTTTCCACTTAGTATAATAATTATGACATTTATTTGTGTTGTTACATGTAGCAGTTCGTTTTTTTTATTGTCAAATAGTATTACTTGCTGTAGATGTGCCACAATTTATCTATTCACTAGTTGATGGAGAATTGGCCTGTTTTCAGTTTGGGGCTAATATGAATAAAGTCGACATGAACATTTGACTCCAAGTCTTGGGTGAACATATGTTTTCTTTTTCCTTGGGTAAACGTTTAGCACATGACTCTGCTGGGTTTTATGGTTACTGCATATTTAAGTTAATAAGAACCTACCTAATTCTTTTGCGAATTGGCTCTAACATTTTGTATTTCTACCAGCCAAACTTGGTATATTTTCAGTCTTAACTTTACACTTGGTAAGAAATGTGTAGAGACATCTTATTATGGTTTACATTTTAGTTTTTCTAATGACTAAAGACGCTGAGCATCCTTCTGTGTATTATTTGCTATTTGTGTATCTTCTTTGATGATGTGTATATTTCAAATCTTTTGCCATTTTTTTTTCATTGAGTTGACTGTCTTGTTTTGCATGAGTTCTTTACATATTCTTAAAACAAGTTATTTATCAGATATGCGACTTGCAAATGTAGTCCCCACTTCCAAAAAGGCTTGACTTTTTGAAAAGTGTCAATGTTGACAAAGTCCAACTTACTAAATAATTTTTTTAAAAAATATTTTTATAGTTAGAGCCTTTTGTGTCCTAAGTGTTGACTAGCACAAGGTCATAAGATGTCTTTAAAAATATTTTCTTCTATATATCTTATACTTTTAACTCCTACATTAGGGTCTGTGATCCATTACAAGTTTTTTGTATGTGATGTGAGGTAAGGATTGAGGTAATTTATTTATATTTTTTAGGGCTATGAAATTGTTCCAGCATCATTTGGGGAAATGACCATCCCCTTTCCATTGAAATACCATGGCATATTGATCAAAAATCAAATGACTACACATATTTCTGGACTATCTGTTCTATTTCATTGATCTGTGTGTCCATCTTTATATCAATACCATACTGTTAATTATGTGTGGCTTTATACTAAGTCTTGAAATCAAGTTGTGTATATTCAACTCTGTTATTTCCTTTCAAATTGTTTGGGCTATTCTAGATAGCTTTTACTTCCCTGTAAAACTTATAATCAGATTGTCAATCTCTACAAATAAAAATTCTGGTGGAATATTTTTGTGACAATTATATTGAAACTATAGGTCAATTTTGGAAAAATTAATAGCTTAATAATATTGAGTATTCTAATACATGAGCAGGGTGTATTTCCCCATTTATGTAGTTCTTATTTGTTTGTTAATGTTTAGTAGTTTTCAGAGTGTGTCTTATACATGCTTTCTTAAATTTCTGCCTAAATATTTTAAATTTATGAGTGTTGTTCTAAATAATAATTTTTATTTCAATTTCTACTTGTCCAATGTAGTATATAGAAATAAAGTTTTATAAATTGACTTTGCATTATGTGATCTTTACATATTTGCATATTAGTTATATTAGTTTTATTTGACAATTACATAGAATTTTCTACATAGAAGTTCATGTTGACTGTTCATGTTGACTGTTTTACATATTCCTTTCCAATTTTATACCTTTTATTTATTATTACTGGCTAAGATTTCCAGTACAATGGAAGTGGTGTGATAAGGTAAACTTACCTTAAACCTGATCTTAGAGGAAAAGTACTTGGTCTTTTATCATTAACTATGGTATTTTAACTACATTTTTCTGAGATAACCTTTGTTAATTTGAGAAACTTTAAAATTTTTTTATCTGCATCCACGATGTTTTTTTTGTATCTTAAAGTGGTATATTAATACAGTGAATTACATTGATTGATTTTATATGGCTAACCAACCTATCTTCCTGGGATAAATCCCACTGGTGCTGATTTATTATCCTTTTTATATGGTGAAGTCAATCCAGTAAGGTTTTGTTTAGGATTCATATGTCTATATTCATGAGGGATATTATTCTGTATTTCTCTTTTCTTGTAATGTCTTTATCTGTTTTGATATCAGAGCAACATTGGCCTCATAAAAGTAGCTGGCAAGAATTCCCTCTAACTCTTTTTTTCTGAAAAAGTCTGTACACAATTAACATAATTTCTTCTTTATACGTTTGTTAGAATTCACCAGTAAATTTAAGTTAGAGGTGTTTTTGTTTTTGTGGGAATGTTTTTAATTACAAATTCAATTGCTTTACTAGTCTCAGTTTCTTTCCTTCTTTCTAATCTTGAGTGAGCTTTGGTTTGTATCTTTTAAGGAACTTGAACATTTCACCTCCATTGACAAATTTCTTGGCAAAAAGTTGTTCATAATAGTCCCTTATGGTTATTTTAACATCTGTAAGATCTTTGGTAGGTCACTTCTGTTAAACCTGATATAGGTAATGTAACTTTGTTTTTTCTTTTCTGATCAGTACGATGAGCAGTTTACCAATTTTAATGATCTTTTTAACAAACCAGCTCTTGGTTTCACTGGTTTTCTAGATTGTTTTTGTTCTCTCTCTATTTTATTGATTTTTGTTCTTATCTTTATTACTCCTTGCCTCTGTTTTCTCTGGTTTAAATTAGCTCTTCTTTTTGCAGCTCCCTGAAAAGGAAACTTAGATAATTAATTTTAGGTCTTTATTCTTTCTGACATAAGTCCATAATTTTATGAATTTTCCTCTAAGCACTACTTTATTTGCATCACACAAACTTGGTACAATTTTTTCTTTTCATTTAGTTTTTAAACATACCTGTATATTTATATTTTAAATGATGTGTATACAGTATAGAGTTGGGTGTTGAATTTTTATTTTTCTCTGCCTTTAGACTGGAATATATAAGGCATTAAGATTTAATGTAATTATT
Organism: Macaca thibetana thibetana; assembly: GCF_024542745.1. NCBI lineage: Eukaryota > Metazoa > Chordata > Mammalia > Primates > Cercopithecidae > Macaca > Macaca thibetana. The sequence continues at coordinate 102,943,918 of NC_065582.1, forward strand.
GATATGGTTGGGTTTAATTCTGTCTTCATGGTATTTTTTTCTACTTGTTGCATCTGATAATCGCTCCTCTTTTATTTTTTTCAAGTACTTAAAAAAAAATGTTAATTATTATATAACATTCCATTTTATCTTTATTGCCGGCTTATTAGCTAATACTTCATTTTATTTTTAGTGGTTGTTCTATGTTTATAATATTCATATTTAATTTATTATGGTCTACCTTTAAATAATATTGCAACACTTTGCGTACAGATTAAAAGCCTTACACTAGTCCACTTTCATCTGTTTGCTTCCATTTTCTGTGTTTTATTCTGTCATTATCATACATTTCACTTCTGTATATATTATGTGTCCCACATTACATTATCTTCGTTTTGCTTTATGCAATAGGTTATCTTTTAATGAGATTAATAATAAGAAAAATATTATTTTATATTAACTCACATATTATTCCTGTGTAGTACTCTTCATTCATCTGTGTGCATATGTGTCTATCTGGATTCATATTCCTTCTGCCACAACAACCATTTAACATTTCTTATAGTGCAAGACCGTCAGTGATGAATTTACTCACAGATTTATTTTCTTTCTCTCAAAATGCCCTTAGCTCCTTTTTATATTTGAAAAATATTTAAATATATCCACTGGACATAGAAATCTAGGTTAATAGATTTTTTCAGTACTTTAAAGGTTTTGATCCATGTCTTTTAGTTATATAATTTCTAACAAGAAATCTTCCGCAACATTTCTCTTTGTTCTTCTGTGTGTAATGTGTCCTCAGTTCCTCAGTCTGCTCCTAAGCTTTTCTCTTAAAGTGGTTCTCAGCAGTTTAGGATGTGCTTTTGTGTGGCTCCCTTTACATTAATTCTGAGCTTCTGTGTTCTTTGTGTTTGTAATTTTCATCAATTCTGTGAAAAAAATGAGTATTTTTCCTCTGTGCTTCGTGATAGTTTCTCTTATAAAGACAAAGTTTTTATAACTATGAATTTATTCTTTGTAAGTTTTCTCCTAACTTGCTATTAATCTCAAGTGTAATATTCACTTAAGTAATAATTTTCATCCTTAGAAATTCTACTTGAACTTTAAAAATATATTTGATTTATCTCTTTGTCATGTTACATTTTGCTTTACCTTCTTGAACATATTTACAGAATATAATAATATCCTTGTCTGCTATCAGAAATGACTCAATCACATTTGGGTCTTTTTCTATTAGCTATTTTATGTCCTGGTTACAGCTCATATTTTTATGACTCTTTGCATGCCTTGCAGTTTTTAATTGTATAGAAAACACTGAGGGCTTTATACGGTTGGTGACTGAATTTTGAAAAAAAATATATATTCTAGATGTGTTGGACTTCGTTCTGGCACAGAGTGAAGCATCTGGGGATCAGCTGAATCATATTTATTATATGTTAATGGGCTTTAATTTTTAGAGCAGTTTTAGGTGCACAGAAAAATTGAGAAGAAAGTACAGAGGGTTCCTATATACCTCCTCTCCACCACCTTTTAAAACACAGTTTCCCCTTTTATTAACATCTAGCATTAATGTGGTATATTTGATACACTTGATGAGCCCATATTGATACATTATCATTAACTAAAATTCATAGTTTACATTAGGGATCACTTTTTGTGTTGTATGTTCTATGAGTTTTGACAAATACATAACGTCATGTACCCGTCATTCCAGCATCATACCGAATAGTTTCACTGTCCTAAAAATTCCTTATGCTCCTGGTATTCATCCTTCCCTTCCTCCCTGTGCTCCCATTGGATCATTTAAAAGTTGCTTTAAAATTTGTGAGGTCTAATCCATAATTTAAGTCTTACCACTAAGGTAATACCTTTATGAGAATTCTACACAATGCCTCATTATCAGGACTTTGCACTCTTTCTGTGGGAAAGACAAATTATTTCAAGCCTACTTTGAGGCCCAGAAATTGTTCAGACTATGGATCTCTGGCAAATTCCCTCAAGTCTTCTGTAGTGTCCTCTCATGCAAACATAAATCAGTTCTCATCTACCCTCCGTAGATTTCTGGATGCTCTATGTCTAGTTCTCTCTTCTCTGTTTTCTACTCCCCCAAATTCTAGCTCCCTTGGGCCTCTCATTGTCTGATCTTACTCTCTTCAGCTCAGCAATACCTGGACTTTGTGTGCATTTTTCTTTCCTGTGATACAATGTGAAAACTGCCTCCCAGTAGTAATCTGAGGCAATAACTGGGTTCCGCTCATTGGTTTTCCTTCTCTTATGAATCATAGGCATGTATTGCCCATTGTTCAGTGTCTAAAAACTGCTGCTTCATACAGTTTTCTGGTTTTCTAGTTGTTTAATTTGAACAATCTCTATTCCTTCATCGAGACAAGAAGCAGAATGCAATATTATTTGTCAGTAGTTTTAAATACTGGTGAAAAAACATTCTAAAGGTTTCCTTGAAAGCACGTATCTGTTATATAGATATGGATATGCTTATATAGCAAGGATATCATTAACGGCTACATCAATATTTGAATGGTAGCAAGAAGGAGAGTAATGGCAAGGAATGTATAGAGAATTTTTCAAGTAAAAGATAATTTTAAAAGAGAGTATTTTTAAAAATAAAGCAGTCTCCATGTTTTTCAATAGAATTCATGTCAGTTGACTGCAAATAGTATGTTAATAGCCAAGAATAATGAGCTTCATTCACTTAAACATCTAGCAAAATAAGAAAAGAAAATAGAAATAACTATTATGGGTTAGTAAATATGTAAGGTTCATTTTCCAACCTGTGCAGTTTTTACTCCGGCCTACTGTTGAAAGAAGAATAAAAGCACTTTTGGGAGATAAAACCATCTCATTTGGATCACACTCACTCAGATCAGGCTAATGCTGCAAACACCTATTGTATCTCAGGGGTTACTTCAGCTGTAGAGCATATTTGGTTGAATTGTAATTGTGCATGTATAAAATGCACAGCAAATGACTAGGAGGCATGAGCACAAATACAAATTTGATCTCAGAAGTCAGAGCCTGTGAGAGATAATGCCTGTCTGCAGTCTGATCACTACCTCTCTTCTTCAGCCAATCCCCAGAGCTACCAGAGTTACTTTTCCTTTTTAAAACTTTTATTTTAATTCGGGGTATAAGTGCAGGTTTGTTACACAAGTAAACTTGTGTCATGAGGGTTTGTTGCACAGATTATTTCATTGCCCAGGTATTAAGCCTAGTACCCGTCAGTTATTTCTCCTGATCCTCTCCCTCTTCCCATCATCCGCCCTCCAATAGGCCCCAGTGTGTGTTGTTCCCCTTCCTCTGTCCATGTGTTCTCATCCTTTAGCACCCACCTATAAGTGAGAACATGAGGTATTTGGTTTTCTGTTCCTATGTTAATTTGCTGAGGATAATGGCCTCCAGCTCCATCCATGTCCCTGCAAAGGACATGCTCTTGTTTATTTGTATGGCTACACAGTATTCCATGGTGTACATGTCCCACATTTTCTTTACCCAGTCTATCATTGATGGGCATTTAGGTTGATTCCACATCCTTGCTATTGTGAATAGTGCTGCAATGAACATACACATACATGTGTCTTTATAATAGGATGTTTATATTCCTTTGGGTATAAGAGTTACTATTCTGGCTGGGCATGGTGGTTCATGCCTCTAATCCCAGCATTTTGGGAGGCCAAGGTGGGTGGATCACCTGAGGTCAGGAGTTTGAGACCAGCCTGGCCAACATGGTGAAACCTCATCTTTACTAAAAATACAAAAATTAAACAGGTGTGGTGGTGGGTGCCTGTAAACCTGGCTACTCAGGAGGCTAAGGCAGGAGGATCGCATGAACCTGGGAGGTGGAGGTTGCAGTGTCTGAGATCGTGCCACTGCACTCCAGCCTGAGTGACAGAGCTAGACTACATCTTGAAAATAGAAAGGAATTGCTTTTCTAAAACAAAAAATCCAATCTCAACATGCTCTTGCTCAATAGTTATCAAAGATTCCTGAATGCAGAATGGTCTATAAGGCCTTGAAAATATTGTGAAAAGTCTTTCCAGCCATTCTTTCACCAGTCTTCCCTATATGCCCTGATATCATTGACCTTACCAAATTTTTCACTTGGATGCACTGTGATCTTTCTTACTCCTAAACACTGAATGTTTGTGTCCCCAACCAAATTCATATTTTGAAATCCTAACCCCCAGTGTGATGATATTAGGAGGTAAGGCCTTTGGGAGATAACTAGGTCACGGGGGTGAGGAGCCCTCATAAATAAGATTAGTACCCGCCTAAAAGAGCTCTCAGAGAGTTCCTCCACCCCTTCAGCTATGTGAGGACACAGCAAGTAAACAGCTGTATGTCAACCAGGAAATGGGTTCTCACCAGATACCTATCTGCTGGCGCCTCAATCTTGGACTTCCCAGACTTCAGAACTGTGAGTAATACATTTCTGTTCTTTACAAGCTACCCAGTCTATGGTGTTCTGTTACAGTGACCCCAGTGGACTAAGATACTCACTCTCTTACCAACCTTTATATCTTTTTCTGGTGGAATAACTGTTTAAATGTCCCATCTGTGATGGTTCCCCTGACCTCTAAGAAAAATACCATAATTCCCTACTTTTTGATCTCATAGCCCTTTGACATATCCTGTATATAACATTTTTCATACTATACTTGAATGTTTAGCGGTTCAAATCTGCAACTAGGCAAGGCTATAAGTTCCTGTAGGGCAAAACTTTTCCTTATTCATCTTTGCATTCCCAGGCTTACTGGTGAGTATTGCATAAAGTAGTTGCTTAATGAATATTTATTGAATGATTAATTAAAATATATTTTAAAAGATTATTATTGTGAAAAGTTAATTCTACCCTCAGATATGGCATCCAAGTCTAATTTTATATAAATCAGGAGAATGAATAAGAAAAGAGGAGAAACTTATTTGTGGAAGTAAGAAAATGAGTAGATTCAGAGAATGAGGAAGGGCAGAGGAAGACAAGAGACCTTGCATGGGTGGATTTGGGAGAGTTTTGAGAGACACTGCATGGAATGGATTTGGGAGAGTTTTGAGAGCAGGGCAGACAATAACAGAGTACTTTAAAACAACTTTCTTATTGTAGTTTTGATTTGCATTTCTCTAATGATCAGTGATGATGAGTTTTTTGAAGGAAGTTTGTTGGCTGCATAAATGTCTTCTTTTGAGAAGTGTCTGTTCATGTCTTTTTGCCCACTTTTAATGGGGTTGGTTTCGGTTTTTTTCTTGTAAATTTGTTTAAGTTCCAATGAGATGCCATCTCATGTCAGTCAGAATGGTGTTTATTAAAAAGTCAAGAAACAATAGATGCTGGCAAGGATGCAGAGAAATAGGAACACTTTTATGCTGTTGGTGGGAATGTAAATTAGTTCAACCATTGTGGAAGACCGTGTGGTGATTCCTCAAAGATCTAGAACCAGAAATACCATTTGATCCAGCAATCCCCTTACTGGGTATATACTCAAAGGAATATAAATAATTCTGTTATAAAGATACATACACACATATGTTCATTGCAGCACTATTCACAAAAGCAAAGACATGGAATCAACCCAAATGTCCATCAATGACAGACTGTATAAAGAAAATGTGGTACATATACACCATGGAATATTTTGCAGCCATGCCATAAGAAGAAACAAGATCATGTCCTTTGCAGGGACATGGATGGAGCTGGAAGCCATTATACTCAGCAAACTAATGCAGGAACAGAAAACCAACCACCACATGTTCTCACTCACAAGTGGGAGCTGAACAATGTGAACATATGGACATACGAAGGGGAACAACACACACTGGTGTTTGTTGGGGGAAGGTGGGGAGGGAAAGCATCAGGAAATATAGTTAATGGATGCTGGGTTTAATACCTAGGTGATGGGTTGACAGGCTCACAAATCACCATGGCACACATACCTATGTAACAAACCTGCACATCCTGCACATGTACCCCAGAACTTAAAATAGAATTTTAAAAAAGTTAAAAAAAAAAACACCAAAAAACAACTTTCTATGCATTAAGAATGCAGTCAGATTTAGTATTTTCTCTAGAGACACAATAAACATCTAACTTGTTTTTAATTATTTTTGGATGCAAGAACACTTTTTCTTTAAATACTGACTCATGCTGAAGACTGGGCCAGGATGTGGCTAGGTGGTTTATGTGCTCAGTGAGGTCTCCTGAAAGTTTGGTTGCTGTGAGCTGGTTTCTTCTGGGGCCTGATTGATCCTGGGTAAAATGAAACAACTACACTCCCAGGGAATGGAGACCTCCCCGTGACCCCCAACAAATTATGATAACAGATGGGATTATTTTGCTTCTCCACTTTTTCCTGTACTTAAAGAAAAAGAAACAAACAAACTTATTTGTCTACTTGTGCACCTATCCCTTACACAATTATTGGTGTATTTAGAGAATTTACTTTTCTCATTGGGTATCAGGTTTCTTACCCACAAAGGAGGCACTACGCAATTTTTAAAAGATTTCTCCTCAAATAACAAGATACGCAACAAGAGTTTAAAGAATAACAACAACAAAAACACTGACTTCTAGGAAGATGATGGTAGCACAGTATTGGAGCTCCTGAAATCCTCAAATAAAAACAGAGCAACTGGATAGCAAAGCCAAAACTCATGGGCAACATTTCCAAAACACTAGCTGACAGGGTATCTCCCCAAATCCCCAAATATATGTTGGTGGAGACAAATCCTGATTTCCACAAGGCCTGCATGATGTCAGTGTCTCTGTAGAGGGAAGGAGAGAGGAGCAATGGGGACTCTGATGGGCCTGGAAATACAATATCCCCAAAGCGCCGCATAGATATTCACTGGAAAATGCAAAGAGTTAATTTAAGAAGAGAGGCTAAAATTGGGAGGGATTGTACCTAGTCCAATAGAGGTGGCCAGTGGCAAGGTCTGAAGGAGTCAGACATCCAGCCCCTAAGATCTCTCCACACTGACCAGCCAGGACTCCCTTGCAGACAGCATTTTGCAAGGAGGGGATACTGCTAGGAGAGAGGTGAAAATTGAGAAGGACTAGGACAACAGAAATGAAAGAACAGGAAGAAAGAGCAACAAAAATCAAGAAGGCAATAAAGCCAGGATATCTCAGGAAGCAAGATGCCATATTTTTTAATAAGATGTGAAAAAAGAGATTGAGCTCTGTGAAGTCAGAAAAGTTAACCTGAATGGATCCTTCACACGCACGGCGTTGTGACAACATGCCATTTGGAAAATTCACTGAGTTACGCTAATCCTCCAAATTCTTACACACGTATTTCTATAGTATCCAAGATGTATTTGTTAATATCAACACTAATCTCACTAGAAAAGTGCTTAGGAATTTAGGAAGCTGTCAAGCTCAAGGTTTTAAATGCAAATTTTTCACATGCAAGTTTAAATTTTGTCAATGGCAACACACTGACAGCTGTATTTCTTGAAGTGAAATGTTTAGTTCATTTTTGAGAATGTGTCTGCTAAATGCTCTAGTCTGAATAACTGTAGTTTGTCAGTTGTTCTTTCAAATAAAAATGGAGTTCCAAGAAAAAGCAGTTAGTGCTGCTCAAATATCACACAAATGCTTCCCCTTGAGCTGATCATTCTGTTACTTTTAGAAGCAGTATGCAGAAGTGCTTTGTACAGACAGCCATCTCTCCACCCTAATATTAAAGAAATGTGTTCTCAAGGTTGATTATTTAATGCAATTAATAGTTTTTACTGTTCAGCAAGAACATTCTTAAGTAAAATTGGCATTTTATTCCGTACTGTAAATGCGTGGTGATGAAGAATATGGTGCTAGTGGGGTTTGGTGGCACTGCCTTGATTCATACTAAAGTGTCAGCTGCTGTAGCCATCACTGCTTTAGCACCACTTGTGCAAATGTCAACACAGTGAAAGGGCAACAGCATCTTCATATTATTATGAAAATATATTTGAGCCCATGGACCTCCTGAATGCATCTCTGGGGCCCCCAGTTATCTGAGTACTACATTTGGAGAATCTCTAGGCTGGAAAGACATCAATACAAGGACCAGTAGTGAACATTAAGTGGATAGATTTATATACATATCACCAAAGATTAAATGAGGACTAAAATGGAGAGGGTATAGTGTATAATGGGTATATATTCTAACAGCATATAGTATAAATATTAAAAGAATAAAAGGAGGATTAAAAGAGCACATGTAAAGAATTTTGCAGTAACGTCACTGGTGTTGGTATTGTTATTCTGAGACTACTGTGTGTGATGAGTTATAGAGCAAATTATTAATTATGAGATGTTCTAATTCTGTTATCCTCGGTGTCTTTGCAAACCAAGATTCCTTGGAAGAAAGGGAATAAAACTGTAAAGAGAAATGAATAAATAAAAACCCTGTAGTTACAATTTTGAATTGTAACTAATGTGAACTTGTGAGGCACTATTTCTTTAATAGGTAACTATGTATATATGTTTATTATGCATGTAATATGTACATGTGTAGTGTGCATTCATATCTACTAGCTCTGCCAACTAAAATGTCTAGAAACAATGACCAAGCCAGTAGCAACGAGCACCACTGGCACTAAGCATCTAGTTTGCCTTGAAATATCGTTTCCCCACTAAAAGAAGTCAGGAGTTTTTTGGAAATTGACTGATTCCAGGTTTGAGGTATAAAATATATGAGCCTAAGAAATCCTGTCATACTAAAAAGAAAAATAGCTACCACCCCAAACTAGGAAGGCCATGTCAAAAGAACTAAGAAGACAACTTGAAGATGCTTCCACTGGCCAAAGATGGGAAAATTTGAGATTCAATGAAGGACAGTAATTACAATGTATTGACCAAGCAAATTGATTTTAATACGTGACCTTATAATGATATTTTAAAAATATTCACAATAATATGTATACTGGGAAGACAAAGAAAATAACACTCACTTTTAAAGGAGTTAAAAAATCTGTTCATGTGCTTTAAAAACTGGTAAGTAAAGGGAAAGACTCAAGCAGTATTTATCTTGCCTTTTAAAGTTACCATTGGGTTCCTAAGTAGTAGATGAGAAGAAATTTTCTAAAAGTGTTCCAATTATTAACTTAAAAATTAAAATACTGCCATATGGGTGAACCTTGAGGACATTATGCTAAGTGAAATAAACCAGTCAAAACAAGACAAATACACTATGATAACAAGTATATGAGGTACCCAGAGTAGACAAATTCATAGAAACTGAAAGCAGAAGGGTAGTTGCCAGGGCCTGGGGGAGAGAGAAAGGGGAGTTCTTGTTTAATGGGTAGGGAATTTCAGTTTTGTAACATAAAAACAGCTCTGGAGACAGATCGTGTTGATGGTTGCAAGACAATGTAAAGGTACTGAATGTTGCTGAACTGTGAACTTGAAATGGTTAAGATGATACATTTTATGTTACGTGTGTTTTACCACAGTAATGAGTTGAAAAAAACACATAATTACAATATCAGCATTTCAGCTTCCAGCGAATTAATAGTTTTAGGAATTTTGTTAAGTTCACAAAAAGAGAGATAAAGTGACATTATGTGTCTCCCGATTAAAGGGCACAACACAATCAAAGGTCATGCCAAGAAGATAAAACATGGATTTTATCCAGGTCCTAACTTGTAGAAAATGCAGAGAGCAGAGAACTATTAATATATTACACTGCACCATGAATCAACAAATCCATGAATCAACAAATCCAGACTATGGGAAACTCTACAAGTGAAATAACATGATTTTTCAAATGGCAAGTTATAGGGGATGCTGTATATTAAAAAATTCTTAAAAGCTATCAAGTAAAGGAATAGGAAACTTAAATGTAATATCTGGGAAGTCCATTTGGGTGATAAAACTACAAAGAAACACACAGAAATTGCTATAAAAGTCTGGATATTAGGATGACAGACGCTGGGATTGGGTCAGGACACAGGAAGAGTTTTGGGGATGCCAGGAAAAGTTCTATTTTTTTAACTAGATAGCTATTTCTAGAGTACTTGTTTTATATAATTCATTAAGATGTGAGTATGTGAGTATGTTTGTGTGTGTGTGCGGGTGTGTGTGTGGTGGTGGTTTTATGTATTGCATGTATTTTAATTTATAATAAAGATTTCAAAAAACAATGGACCAATGTATCTCCAAGCTTCTTGCAGCTTCAGATTTCATATTTTCTAATGTCTGCTAGACTCTTCAGGTAGAAATTAAGTTTTCTGAACTATCTCGTTGCCAAAAATCTGATGTTCAACTTATATTGCCCTTGGTGTTTAACAAAGGAAATTAAACTGAAGTGATGTTAGGCAGACATGCAAAAGCTTTTTTTCTCACACACAAGATCGAAAGAAATGAAAACATTGGAATTTTAAGGAAAGGAACAGTATCAGGTAGTAAAATCCAGGCAACTGAGGGGGACATTTTATTCTAGACTAAATAAACCCAGAGTGAATCTAAAAATAATTGTTGTTTCCCTTTCCCTTTTTCCTATTAAGTTCTGAAATCATAAATTAGTCCAGTTTGCAGCAAACAATGGTGCTATTAATGACACAGAGCACCTAGGCCTGCTAGAAAAAAACAAAGTGCAGTTCATTGTTGAAAATAATTGAGACACTTTGTAATTTGAATAACAAAAATTCCTTCATGTTTTAACCTACAAATAGACAAGCAGCATTGTCTTATAAAAAAACATTTTTCCCTCTTTAAGTCAGTCAAATAAAATCAAAATTAAGAAAAATGTATATTAACTGAAAATAATAACTTTTTGAATTTTCTGAAAATTGTATTGAACTCACAAAGTGAGGTAGTTTTTTTCAGTTCTTGAATACTTTATGTATGATTTATGAAGGTTTCATTTATTCTTGTAAGGCTAATGAAGAGGCATTTAATACATTTTATGTTTAGTAAACACACAAAAAAAATACCTGACTCTTCAAAGGAAGATTTTATGTTTAAAGAACTTCAGTTAATAAATGGAGTTGCCATGTATTCATTTATTACCTTGGTTTGCTCAGAGGGGAGTAGATTCTGGCCAATGAAGAGATAATTGCTGCTTCTTTTGATGAGGGTGTAAGACAATCATTTACTTACCCTCCATGATAGTCAAAGGATCTTCCACTTTGGGGCGCAGGATGTTAGGACCAAAGACAGTTGCCAAGTTCTGCACACTCATTTTGTTAACTCCCGAGTAGGACTGTACTTCATCCAAGAACCTACGGCGTATAAGCATATGATCGAAACACAATGGGATCAAATTTGCCAGTGGAAGAAAAATCAATCATTAGAAAATTTACAAACTAAAGTATGTTCAAAGATGACTATGGAGACAGAATTATTTGGATGTTCACACATCTCTCACTCAAACATATTGCAAATTAAGAAGGATCAAACTTTATGTATCATATCAACTATCTGTCTTGGCCTGGCCTGCTTTGATTTCCTCTGTCAATCAAAGGAACAGGTGTGTTTGAACAATACTAACAGGGACTTGAGAGTCAACAATGTTGATTCCCTTCTAATCCCTTAATAAAGTAATAATTTGTATCTATATTCAATTAGAGGACTGTAGATAAGATCAGCTGGTAGGATGCCTTATTTTAGAGAAGAGGAATTAACCCTCTTTGTGGAGTAATTTGTGAGCTTCAAAATTATAGTATATTAAGAAATGAGATAAAATACAGGCCGGGCATGGTGGCTCACACCTGTAATCCCAGCACTTTGGGAGGCCAAGGCAGGTGGATCACTTGAGGTCAGGAGTTCGAGACCAGCCTGGCCAACACATGGTGAAACCTCATTTCTAATTAAAAAAAATTAAAAATCTAGCTCGGCACAGTGGCGGGCGCCTGTAATCCCAGCTACTTGAGAGGCTGAAGCAGGAGAATCGCTTGAATTTGGGAGGTGCAGGTTGCAGTGAGCCAAGATTGCACCATTGCACTCCAGCCTGGGGGGGCAAGAGTGAAACTCTGTCTCGGGAACAAAAAGAGAGAGAGAGAGAGAAACATAAAATACAGTAGAAATTAAAACACAGTTCTAATTATATAAAACATTGCAAATGCAAACCGTTTCTATTTATTAGGTGCTAAAAAGTAAGAGGCATGAAATAGTAGGAGAGATTGTTTTCATAATCTTTCAGCATTTCTTCATTCCTCACCTCCTCTTCATTTATACAAGAGTTTCTATAATTTCATGGCTTGCTAATTGTACTGATGAGATAAAGAGGAAATAATGAACAATTAAAATAACATATTTATATAGTACTAGTATGTGTCAGTCATGGTGCTAATTTATTAAATTCTCAAAGCATCTCTCTGAGGTAGGTACCATTACTGTCTCTGTTTTACAGATGAGAGTCATGTGGTACCAGAGGGGGGAATCTTCTCCAAAGACAGAGTTAGTAAGGGGGAAAGCTAAGATTTGAACCCACCAGAGGATGTGACACCAGAGGCCATACCCTTAACTACTATATCAAGACTTTTTAAAAAGGTGCCTATTTCCACACATTCACTACTGCGATACAGCCCAAACTACAGTAACACTGAAGGCTAAAAGTCAAACTAGCATTTCTTATTTAAAATACCTGAAATTAAAAATCTCCTTAAATCTTTCAAGCAAGGTTAGGCATTTCTATTGTGGAGATAGACTTACAATATGGTTCCAAATAAACTTTTTCATCCCTTTTACTTAAGGAGAATGTAATCTCTGTCCCACCCACTAGAATAACTTGAATTAGTTCAAAATCTTTGGATTACAAGCTTCCATATTAATAAATCTAAGCTATCAGTGGCATAATTTCCTGCTATTTCAAATTCTGGAACCCAAGGTCCTGTTTGCTTCTAAGTATAACCATCACTAGAGGAACTTACTGTGGGAGGATTTGGAATTTCTACTCAGTTACATTGACAATTAACACCAAAATGTCTGATATTAGTCTTAGACTTCATAGTTCCTAGTCCCTTGAACACTTACCTAATCATAACACCAAACACATACATAAATGCTGCACTGCACTCAATTAAAACTTTGAATTTTATTTTAAAGTGGACTGGGAAGCTATCATGTAAGACACCCTGCAGTGACTTGTGCCAATCATCACTCTCTATTTAAATTTATACTGTTTCAATTTTGCATATTTGGTTCCTTAAACAGGGGCACATACATGGCATATCCCATTTGAGGCCTTGAGTTATACATTGAGAGGTACATTTTTCAGGCACAATTACTTTTCTAACAGAATTCAGTTACAAACGTCTTTTTGATGAAACCTGAGATGGGAAAGAAGTGGAAAGAAAATAACATTTATTGAATGCTTACTATATATTAATCACTTAAACTATAATTCAATTTTTAAAACAACTATGTGAAATACATGTTTTAATTACCATTTTACCTATTAGGACCCTGAGACTCAGAAAGAATAAGAGAATTACATAAAGACAGGCAACTAGTCAATGGCACAATCTTGGCTCCCATGCAGATCTTTCTCATGCCAAGGTGGCATGCTTCTTTTTCTAAACAACGCCACTCCTGAAACAGTACAAACAACTTGATTGATGTTCAGAACAACAAATCTTTAGTGTGTAGAGGCAAGAGAAACTTCAGAAACATTAAATTTCAAAATCAAGCAATTTAATGCTCAAAGAAGCCTTTGAGATCACCTTGTCCAACCTTTTAATTTTACAGAGGCCAACACTAGGGCTCAAAGTAGTTGAGTGATTTTATTCATTGTCAAACACAAATTTGGATCAGGCTAAATATGTCTTGTGTTGTTTACATTCGTCGTTAGGACAGTTCTTACCTGCAAATATACTTGAGGAGGTTGTAATTTACCACTGGCAAACTCTTCACCTGCTTTGCTAATTCCTTAACACCCTGAGTACAAAGAAGAAAATAAATGTTATCTTTCTACATGTTCACCTTAGAATTAAAGCAAGTGGAAATGGCCATATAATTTTTTTAAAAAATTAGTTTCATATGTTATCAGTGAAAGATCTTGTCCCGAGCACTTACCACTATCACAGTGAATATTTTAGAAATGTTTTCAAATATGTACCAGCATTTAAAATATCTCCATAAGTACTATTTGTGGAGAAACAGATTCAAGTAAAGCTATTTATCATTTTTAACATTTGTTTGCAATTGACTGAAAAGAGAAGATAAGCTCATTTATTAATAATATTATTTGAAGAAAAGTAAACTATGTAGTGAGCATCCTTCCCAGTTTTAGCATGTGTAGATCATAGATAAACACATCTACTGACGAAAGTCTTTCAGAGCTGGTCAGGTTTAGGATACATCATTTGGGGAGGGAGGATAATTGAAAAACGTGATCTTTCTGGAAATTTCACAAGGGACTAATTTATATGGTTCTTCTCATTGTATGACTTCCCCTAAAATGTAAATGATACCAGAAAAGCCAATGGATAATGTAATTTGCTTTCTTCTTCTGCCCATAAAGGTCCAGATAGTAAATATTTGAGGCTTTATGGGACAAATGGTCTCTGTTTGCAACCACTCAACTCTTCTGTTGTAGTGCAAAAGCAGCCACAGACAATATTATTTAACAAATGGAATAAAACTGCATTTATAAAAACAGGCAGCAGTTAGGCCGGGTGCGGTGGCTCACGCCTGTAATCCCAGCACTTTGGGAGGCTGAGGTGGGCCAATCATGAGGTCAGGACATCAAGACCATGCTGGCGAACACGGTGAAACCCCATCTCTACTTAAAATAAAAAAAAAAAAAAAAAAAAAAAAAAAAAAAAAAAAAAAAAAAAAAAAAAAAATTTAGCTGGGAGTTGTGGCGGGCACCTATAGTCCCAGCTACTTGGGAGGCTGAGGCAGGAGAATGGCGAACCCAGGAGGCGGAGCTTGCAGTGAGCTGAGATCGCGCCACTGCACTCCAGCCTGGGTGACAGAGTGAGAATCCATCTCTCTCTCTCTATATATATATATATAGGCAGCAGTTTTTGACATGAGTGCCAAAAAAATCTAATGGGGTAAAGAATAGTGTTTTACAAATGGTGGTGGGACAATTGTATATCCACACGAAGAAGAATTAAGTTTGTTCCTTTCCTCACACCAAAAACAAAAATGAACTCAAAGTGAATCATAGTTCTAAATGTAAAAGCTGAGGCTATAAAATTCTTAGAAGAAAATATAGGAGTAACTCTTTGTGACCTTGTATTAAGCAAAGTCTTCTTAGATATGACACAAAACCACAAATGATTAAAAATAGATAAATTTGACTTCATCAAAATGTACAACTTTTGTGTTTCAAAGGACACCATCAATAAAATGAAGAGACAATGCACAGAATGTGAGAAAATACTTAAAAATCATATTTATAAGGGACATATATCTAAACTATATAAACTCTTACAACTCAATACTATTAATAATAAGGCAAATAACCCAATTGAAAGTGGGGAAATAATCGGAATAGATATTTCTCCAAAGAAAATATACTAATATCCAATAAGTACATGAAAAGATGTTCAGCATCATTAGCCATCAGGGAAATGTCATTCAACCTTCAATGAGACGACTTTACTCATGTTAGGATGGCTAGGATAAAAAAGACAGGTAACAAGCGATGGCAAAGATTTGAAGAAATCAGAATCTGCACTCATTGCTGATGGGAATGTAAAATGCTGGAGGCCTTTTGAAAAACACAGAGTTGGGGGGGTGGAGCAAGATGGCTGAATAGGAACAGCTCCAGTCTCCAACTCCCAGCGCGAGCGACACAGAAGACCGGTGATCTCTGCATTTTCAACTGAGGTACTGGGTTCATCTCACTGGGGAGTGCCGGACGATCGGTGCTGGTCAGCTGCTGCAGCCCGACCAGCGAGAGCTGAAGCAGGGCGAGGCATTGCCTCACCTGGGAAGCGCAAGGGGGAAGGGAATCCCTTTTCCTAGCCAGGGGAACTGAGACACACAACACCTGGAAAATCGGGTAACTCCCACCCCAATACTGCGCTTTAAGCAAACAGGCACACCAGGAGATCATATCCCACACCTGGCCGGGAGGGTCCCACACCCACGGAGTCTCCCTCATTGCTAGCACAGCAGTCTGTGATCTACCGGCAAGGCAGCAGCGAGGCTGGGGGAGGGGCGCCCGCCATTGCTGAGGCTTAAGTAGGTAAACAAAGCTGCTGGGAAGCTCGAACTGGGTGGAGCTCACAGCAGCTCAAGGAAACCTGCCTGTCTCTGTAGACTCCACCTCTGGGGACAGGGCAATAACAAACACAGCTGAAACCTCTGCAGACGCAAACGACTCTGTCTGACAGCTTTGAAGAGAGCAGTGGATCTCCCAACACGGAGGTTGAGATCTGAGAAGGGACAGACTCCCTGCTCAAGTGGGTCCCTGACCCCTGAGTAGCCTAACTGGGAGACATCCCCCACTAGGGGCAGTCTGACACCCTACACCTCACAGGGTGGAGTACACCCCGAGAGGAAGCTTCCAAAGCAAGAATCAGACAGGTACACTCGCTGTTCAGAAATATTCTATCTTCTGCAGCCTCTGCTGCTGATACCCAGGCAAACAGGGTCTGGAGTGGACCTCAAGCAATCTCCAACAGACCTACAGCTGAGGGTCCTGACTGTTAGAAGGAAAACTATCAAACAGGAAGGACACCTACACCAAAACCCCATCAGTACATCACCATCATCAAAGACCAGAGGCAGATAAAACCACAAAGATGGGGAAAAAGCAGGGCAGAAAAGCTGGAAATTCCAAAAATAAGAGCGCATCTCCCCCGGCAAAGGAGCGCAGCTCATCGCCAGCAACGGATCAAAGCTGGACGGAGAATGACTTTGACGAGATGAGAGAAGAAGGCTTCAGTCCATCAAATTTCTCAGAGCTAAAGGAGGAATTACGTACCCAGCGCAAAGAAACTAAAAATCTTGAAAAAAAAGTGGAAGAATTGATGGCTAGAGTAATTAATGCAGAGAAGGTCCTAAACGAAATGAAAGAGATGAAAACCATGACACGAGAAATACGTGACAAATGCACAAGCTTCAGTAACTGACTCGATCAACTGGAAGAAAGAGTATCAGCGATTGAGGATCAAATGAATGAAATGAAGCGAGAAGAGAAACCACAAGAAAAAAGAAGAAAAAGAAATGAACAAAGCCTGCAAGAAGTATGGGATTATGTAAAAAGACCAAATCTACGTCTGATTGGGGTGCCTGAAAGTGAGGGGGAAAATGGAACCAAGTTGGAAAACACTCTTCAGGATATCATCCAGGAGAACTTCCCCAACCTAGTAGGGCAGGCCAACATTCAAATCCAGGAAATACAGAGAACGCCACAAAGATACTCCTCGAGAAGAGCAACTCCAAGACACATAATTGCCAGATTCACCAAAGTTGAAATGAAGGAAAAAATCTTAAGGGCAGCCAGAGAGAAAGGTCGGGTTACCCACAAAGGGAAGCACATCAGACTAACAGTAGATCTCTCGGCAGAAACTCTCCAAGCCAGAAGAGAGTGGGGGCCAATATTCAACATTCTTAAAGAAAAGAATTTTAAACCCAGAATTTCATATCCAGCCAAACTAAGTTTCATAAGTGAAGGAGAAATAAAATCCTTTACAGATAAGCAAATGCTTAGAGATTTTGTCACCACTAGGCCTGCCTTACAAGAGACCCTGAAGGAAGCACTAAACATGGAAAGGAACAACCGGTACCAGCCATTGCAAAAACATGCCAAAATGTAAAGACCATCGAGGCTAGGAAGAAACGGCATCAACTAAGGAGCAAAATAACCAGTTAATATCATAATGGCAGGATCAAGTTCACACATAACAATCTTAACCTTAAATGTAAATGGACTAAATGCTCCAATTAAAAGACACAGACTGGCAAACTGGATAAAGAGTCAAGACCCATCAGTCTGCTGTATTCAGGAGACCCATCTCACACGCAGAGACATACATAGGCTCAAAATAAAGGGATGGAGGAAGATTTACCAAGCAAATGGAGAACAAAAAAAAGCGGGGGTTGCAATACTAGTCTCTGATAAAACAGACTTTAAACCATCAAAGATCAAAAGAGACAAAGAAGGCCATTACATAATGGTAAAGGGATCAATTCAACAGGAAGAGCTAACTATCCTAAATATATATGCACCCAATACAGGAGCACCCAGATTCATAAAGCAAGTCCTTAGAGACTTACAAAGAGACTTAGACTCCCATACAATAATAATGGGAGACTTCAACACTCCACTGTCAACATTAGACAGATCAACGAGACAGAAAGTTAACAAGGATATCCAGGAATTGAACTCATCTCTGCAGCAAGCAGACCTAATAGACATCTATAGAACTCTCCACCCCAAATCAACAGAATATACATTCTTCTCAGCACCACATCGTACTTACTCCAAAATCGACCACGTAATTGGAAGTAAAGCACTCCTCAGCAAATGTACAAGAACAGAAATTATAACAAACTGTCTCTCAGACCACAGTGCAATCAAACTAGAACTCAGGACTAAGAAACTCAATCAAAACCGCTCAACTACATGGAAACTGAACAACCTGCTCCTGAATGACTACTGGGTACATAACGAAATGAAGGCAGAAATAAAGATGTTCTTTGAAACCAATGAGAACAAAGAAACAACATACCAGAATCTCTGGGACACATTTAAAGCAGTGTGTAGAGGGAAATTTATAGCACTAAATGCCCACAAGAGAAAGCAGGAAAGATCTAAAATTGACACTCTAACATCACAATTAAAAGAACTAGAGAAGCAAGAGCAAACACATTCGAAAGCTAGCAGAAGGCAAGAAATAACTAAGATCAGAGCAGAACTGAAGGAGATAGAGACACAAAAAACTCTCCAAAAAATCAATGAATCCAGGAGTTGGTTTTTTGAAAATATCAACAAAATTGACAGACCACTAGCAAGACTAATAAAGAAGAAAAGAGAGAAGAATCAAATCGACGCAATTAAAAATGATAAAGGGGATATCACCACCGACCCCACAGAAATACAAACTACCATCAGAGAATACTATAAACACCTCTACGCAAATAAACTGGAAAATATAGAAGAAATGGATACACACTTACACTCTTCCAAGACTAAACCAGGAAGAAGTTGAATCCCTGAATAGACCAATAGCAGGCTCTGAAATTGAAGCAATAATTAATAGCCTACCAACCAAAAAAAGTCCAGGACCAGATGGATTCACAGCCGAATTCTACCAGAGGTACAAGGAGGAGTTGGTACCATTCCTTCTGAAACTATTCCAATCAATAGCAAAAGAGGGCATCCTCCCTAACTCATTTTATGAGGCCAACATCATCCTGATACCAAAGCCTGGCAGAGACACAACAAAAAAAAGAGAATTTTAGACCAATATCCCTGATGAACATCGATGCAAAAATCCTCAATAAAATACTGGCAAACCGGATTCAGCAACACATCAAAAAGCTTATCCACCATGATCAAGTGGGCTTCATCCCTGGGATGCAAGGCTGGTTCAACATTGGCAAATCAATAAACATAATCCAGCATATAAACAGAACCAAAGACAAGAACCACATGATTATCTCAATAGATGCAGAAAAGGCTTTTGACAAAATTCAACAGCCCTTCATGCTAAAAACGCTCAATAAATTCGGTATTGATGGAACGTACCTCAAAATAATAAGAGCTATTTATGACAAACCCACAGCCAATATCATACTGAATGGGCAAAAACTGGAAAAATTCCCTTTGAAAACTGGCACAAGACAGGGATGCCCTCTCTCACCACTCCTATTCAACATAGTGTTGGAAGTTCTGGCTAGGGCAATTAGGCAAGAGAAAGAAATCAAGGGTATTCAGTTAGGAAAAGAAGAAGTCAAACTGTCCCTGTTTGCAGATGACATGATTGTATATTTAGAAAACCCCATTGTCTCAGCCCAAAATCTCCTTAAGCTGATAAGCAACTTCAGCAAAGTCTCAGGATACAAAATTAATGTGCAAAAATCACAAGCATTCTTATACACCAGTAACAGACAAACAGAGAGCCAAATCAGGAATGAACTTCCATTCACAATTGCTTCAAAGAGAATCAAATACCTAGGAATCCAACTTACAGGGGATGTAAAGGACCTCTTCAAGGAGAACTACAAACCACTGCTCAGTGAAATAAAAGAGGACACAAACAAATGGAAGAACATACCATGCTCATGGATAGGAAGAATTAATATCGTGAAAATGGCCATACTGCCCAAGGTAATTTATAGATTCAATGCCATCCCCATCAAGCTACCAATGAGTTTCTTCACAGAATTGGAAAAAACTGCTTTAAAGTTCATATGGAACCAAAAAAGAGCCCGCATCTCCAAGACAATCCTAAGTCAAAAGAACAAAGCTGGAGGCATCACGCTACCTGACTTCAAACTATACTACAAGGCTACAGTAACCAAAACAGCATGGTACTGGTACCAAAACAGAGATATAGACCAAGGGAACAGAACAGAGTCCTCAGAAATAATACCACACATCTACAGCCATCTGATCTTTGACAAACCTGAGAGAAACAAGAAATGGGGAAAGGATTCCCTATTTAATAAATGGTGCTGGGAAAATTGGCTAGCCATAAGTAGAAAGCTGAAACTGGATCCTTTCCTTACTCCTTATATGAAAATTAATTCAAGATGGATTAGAGACTTAAATGTTAGACCTAATACCATAAAAATCCTAGAGGAAAACCTAGGTAGTACCATTCAGGACATAGGCATGGGCAAAGACTTCATGTCTAAAACACCAAAAGCAACGGCAGCAAAAGCCAAAATTGACAAATGGGATCTCATTAAATTAAAGAGCTTCTGCACAGCAAAAGAAACTACCATCAGAGTGAACAGGCAACCTACAGAATGGGAGAAAATTTTTGCAATCTACTCATCTGACAAAGGGCTAATATCAAGAACCTACAAAGAACTCAAACAAATTTACAAGAAAAAAACAAACAACCCCATCAAAAAGTGGGTAAAGGATATGAACAGACATTTCTCAAAAGAAGACATTCATACAGCCAACAGACACATGAAAAAATGCTCATCATCACTTGCCATCAGAGAAATGCAAATCAAAACCACAATGAGATACCATCTCACACCAGTTAGAATGGCGATCATGAAAATGTCAGGAAACAACAGGTGCTGGAGAGGATGTGGAGAAATAGGAACACTTTTACACTGTTGGTGGGATTGTAAACTAGTTCAACCATTATGGAAAACAGTATGGCGATTCCTCAAGGATCTAGAACTAGATGTACCATATGACCCAGCCATCCCATTACTGGGTATATACCCAAAGGATTATAAATTATGCTGCTATAAAGACACATGCACACGTATGTTTATTGCAGCACTATTCACAATAGCAAAGACTTGGAATCAACCCAAATGTCCATCAGTGACAGATTGGATTAAGAAAATGTGGCACATATACACCATGGAATACTATGCAGCCATCAAAAAGGATGAGTTTGCGTCCTTTGTAGGGACCTGGATGCAGCTGGAAACCATCATTCTTAGCAAACTATCACAAGAACAGAAAACCAAACACCGCATGTTCTCACTCATAGGTGGGAACTGAACAATAAGATCACTTGGACTCAGGAAGGGGAACATCACACACAGGGGCCTATCATGGGGAGGGGGGAGGGGGGATTGATTGCATTGGGAGTTATACCTGATGTAAATGATGAGTTGATGGGTGCAGCACACCAACATGGCACAAGTATACATATGTAACAAACCTGCACGTTATGCACATGTACCCTACAACTTAAAGTATAATAATAATAAATAAATTAAAAAAAAAAAAAAGAAAATAAAACTCATGAGCTAAGACATCTTTTTGTCCAGGTCAGTTCTGTATCACTAGTGCTTAGAACAATACTCAGAAGAGTTAATGAATAAATGGTAGAGAGCATGAATACTCTTTTTAATTCCCCATGGTACTTATATCTGCTTAGAGTCATTTACAGTTATGTCTTGCTTGTAAGTGTGGGTTCTTTGAGGACACAGACAGCACGTTCCATTCATTTTCATATCCTAAGTAATCGAAAATGTATATGCATAATCCATGTTAGGAAAGTGCATATTCCTACTTGCCTATTAGGGAAGCACACATATAATACCTGGCATGTAGAGAATGGATTGGAAGACTTTAAGATTGGAGTTTCTCAAAGCAGTAGACATATCATTACAACAGTACATAAAAAAAATGGATGTGTGAAATACATTAGCAATGAAAAGAAGTACGTAAGATGGAAATAGTGTGTGATTCCTTTGGTGCTTGAAGGTAGATAAAAGAAGAAGAATGTATTAATAAATTTTTAAACCTATTTACAATTTTCTAAAATTGGCAACATGGGTATGTTGGGGCCAAGGAAACTTCCCCTTTGGCCCTTAGAAGTTTCACTGAAAAACCAACTCACAATAAGGCAGATTAAATTAGAGAAATGATGACTTTACAAATTTCTTACTACTGTGCACACAGGGAGAATCACAGAGTGATTGTCCAATATTCCAATGGGGTATGGATGCTTATATACTTCTTGGAAGAAAGAGTGATGGAGAAGTGTGGATGATGTTTGGAAGATGGTAAATGACTTTAAGGGCAATTCAATTGACTTGAAAAACATCCAATGATCTGGCACAAAGGCTGTTGAGCACACAGAGCATAAGACAATGGTTTGAGACTAAAGTCTGTCCAGGTTTGTTGACAGACTTTAGTCTTCCTGTGATATGAGTTCAGTTAATGAAAACCCAGGGAAGAGACTGGAGGTAATTGTTTTCTTCTTTGGTAGGTCCAGGCTTGCAGATAATGGAACTTCAGAATACAACTCTATTTTGTGCTTAGGAAGAGACTGTGGGGACGGGGGTGAAACAGAAAGCCTTGAGGCCTCTTCTTTGGTTCAGCATATACAAAGCATTATAGTTTTGGGTTGTCGATTTGTGAGCCCCAACAAGTACCATTAACTAAAAAAGGAGACACAAGAGAAAATTCTAGTTCATAGCAGAAAATACAGAAAAAAATGAATTTAAAACAGAACTGGGATATGTAGCTCAGGCGTCCCCAAACCTTGGGCCACACACTGGTACTAGTACATGGCCTGTTAGGAACAGACCCACACAGCAGGAGGTGTGTGGCGGGCAGGTGAGCGAAGCTTCATCAGTATTTTTACGTTTGTTCATTTTTTATTTCCATAGGTTATTGGGGAACAGGTGATGTTTGGTTACATGAGTAAGTTGTTTAGTCATGATTTGTGAGATTTTGGTATATCGATCACGCAAGCAGTATACACTGTACCCAATTTGTAGTTTTTTTTATCCCTTATCTCCTCCCACCCTTTTCCCCTGAGTCCCCAAAGTCCATTGTGTCATTCTTTGCATCCTCATAGCTTCACTCCCGCTTATGAGTGAGAACATACGATGTTTAGCTTTCCATTCCTGAGCTACTGCACTTA
The DNA here is from genome assembly GCF_024542745.1 of Macaca thibetana thibetana. NCBI lineage: Eukaryota > Metazoa > Chordata > Mammalia > Primates > Cercopithecidae > Macaca > Macaca thibetana. Next base: position 102,967,372 of record NC_065582.1, read on the forward strand.
GAATAATAGTCTCCAGTCTCATTCAGGTTAGTGTGAATGCCACTAATTCATTCCTTTTTATGGCTGAGTAGTATTTCATTGTATTTATGTGTATATGTGTACATATGTGTCTATATATATATGTACACACACATACACCACAGTTTTGTTATTCAGTTGTTGATTGATGGGCATTTGGGTTGGTTCCACATTTTTGCAATTGCGAATTGTGCTGTGATAAACATGCGTGTGCAAGTATCTTTTTCGTATAATGACTTCTTTTCATCTGGGTAGATACCCAGTAGTGGAATTCCTGGATCAAATGGTAGTTCTACTTTTAGTTCTTTAAGGAATCTCCACACTGTTTTCCGTAGTGGTTGTACTTAGTTTACATTCCCACCAGCAGTGCAGAAGTGTTCCCTGTTCACTGCATCCATGTCAACATCCATTTTTTTTTTTTTTTTATTATGGCCATTCTTGCCAGAGTGAGGTGGTATTGCATTGTGGTTTTGATTTGCATTTCCCTGATCATTAGTAACGTTGAGCATTTTTTCGTATGTTTGTTGGCCATTTATATATCTTCTTTGGAGAGTTGTCTATGCATCTTCTTAGCCTACTTTTTGATAGGATTTTTTGTTTGTTTTCTAACTAATTTGTTTGAGTTCATTGTAGGTTCTGGATATTAGTCTTTTATCAGATGTACAGATTCTGAAGATTTTCTTCAACTCTGTGGGTTTTCTGTTTACTCTGCTGATTGTTCCTTTTGCTGTGCAAAAGCTCTGGATCTTCATCTCTCATCTTATACATAAATTACCTCCAGATGGATCAAGGTCTTAAATCTAAGCCCTGAAACTATAAAAATTCTAGAAGATAAAATTGAAAAGCTTCTTCTAGACATTGGCTTAGGCAGAAATTTCATTTATTCAACCCAAAAGCAAATGCTTCATTTGAGCCACTCCCCATCACTCACATTACCACCTGAGCTCCATCTCCTATCAGGTCAGTGGCAGGATTATATTCCTGTGGGAGCATGAACCCTATTGTGAATTGTGCATGTGAGGGATCTAGGCTGCGAACTCCTTATGAGAATTTAATGCCTGATGATTTGGCACCATCTCCCATCTCCCCCATGTGGGACTAATATATATATATTCACACACTACATATATATATATATGTAATAAAATATATAATAAATGTAATGTGCTTTAATCATCCCCAAACCATCCCCTGCCCCCAGTTTATGAAAAAATTGTCTTCCATGAAAATGATCTCTGGTTCCAGAATGGTTGGAGACTGCTGGTGTAGGTAATTATGTAAGTAGGTGATTGGATAAATGAGGTTTAAACACATTTCTCAGGAAAGAAGACTGAGTTGCATATATGGTTTGGGGACATGATAGTTGATGCTACAGCACAGTATACAGAGTTGGAAGGCTGTAGTCCAAATGCTGGAAAATATTTAAATGGAGGGAATGTGATTGCAGAGTAATCAATATAGAATTTTATATACAGTGAAGTACATAACAAATTGAGAAAATGGAATGGTTAAAACAATTGTAAAAAATTAGTTTCAAGGAAGGAAGGACTGTCATCAAAGACAAAGAAGTAACCAATTGAGTATTTCCTATTAGGTTGGTACAAAAGTAATTGCAGTTTTTGCCATTGAAAGTAATGGCAAAAACCATAATTACTTTTGTACCAATCTAATAGATTTAACAATTAGATAGTTTTGATGACCAAAAGCTTAGAGAGAAGGCAGAAAAATTTAATTCAGATAAGTATAGTCATGTTCGTAAATAGTTCAAGAGTAGGTTAGATTCTGTAAATACATAAAGAAATATAGTACCAGAAACCAGAAACATTTGGTGTCAGAAAACATGGGTTAAAATATGTGTGGAAAGAATGTAGAGAAAGCCATTTGGAATAGTAATTTGCTGCTTTGTCCTCTGAAAGATAGAGTGATTTGCTCATATTTGAGATTCAAAAAATTAAATTTTGATGTTTGAACATTGTTATCTCTTGTAAGATATTATAGATTTTATAATGGTTGTTTCTGATTAGATTTGTAAAATAAAACAATGTTTTTAAAATTAAAAAAAAAAAAAGAAACAAAAAAGAAAAACACAGAGTTACATATGGCCCAATAATTCTACCTTCTAGGTATACACTTAAGAGAAATAAAAACATAGGTCCATGCCAAACTTTGTACATGGATGTTCACAACAACATTATTCATAATAGCCAAATAATGAAAAAAAAAAAAAACAAAAAACACCCACAGGTCTGTCCGATGAATGGATGAATAATGGAACATTGTTTAGAATTAAAATGAATGATATACTGATAAGTGGCACAAAATGAGTAAACTTTGAAAACAGTGAAAGAAGCCAATCGTGCACACACACACACACACACAAACATTGAATGACTCCATTTATAAGGAATGTCCAGAACAGGCAAATCTTTAGGGACAGAAAATAGATTAGTAGTTGCCAAGAACTGGGGAAAAAGCAGAATTAAGGGAGGGTATTAGGTTTATTTTGAGGCAATAAAAATATTGCAAATATTCTGAAATTAGATTTTGGTGATAACATAATATCTCAGAGTTGCACAACTCTGAGAATATACTAAAAACACTGAATTATACATTTTAAATGGGCAATTGTATAGCATAAAAATTATACCTTACCAAATCCGTTTAAAGAAACAGTAGGTAGGATTTTTTGTATACAAGCCACTGTTTGAAGTGGTTTGTGTTCACACAATTAAAAGATTATGAGACATAGCAGTCACTTTTTTGTGTGTGATGTGTGGCCTGACATAGCATTGCATTTACCATTTAGGGAAATAAAGTGGCATGCCGTGCTGATTTAATTTATTCAGCTATATTTCTTTTTTTGATCAGAGAGGGGATCAGAAATGGTACTTGAGCTGTATTTGGAAAGTCTCAGTGTGTGTGAGGTCAATGCAAAGGATAGTGGAGAATAACACTGGGATAGGGCAATGGAAATTTACAGATTTAAGACTAAGAACACACATAAAAATTCCAAACGAAAGCTTATTTGGAAATAAATGCATCAACTTACCACTTCCTCTTCCTTGCTGAGCAGTTTGGCACATGACAAAAAATCTTCATACTTCGCATAAGGAATAACTGGTTCTGGAAGTTCTCGGAGGTACAGCTTAAGAAGTGATGCCACCGTGTGTACATCTGTGTTGCTGTGGAGATAGAAGTGTGAAGATATTCTTTGGAGTAAACTTCATACCATTCTATTTATTTTTTTCAAGAGTCCAAGAGTTAGAATTCCATCCAAGTTGGCAATGGAATGAATCAACCCAGTTTTCAGAGAGCACTCATTTATGTGATGTGTATTAGGTGGGGAGAAGAAGGCCTAGAAAGATCTACAGAATCCTCAGTGTAAAGGTGGAATGATGGTTACCAGAGGCTGGGAGGGATAAGTGTATGTGTGTGTGGGTGGGTGGGGTGGGAGTGGGGATGGTTAATGGGTACAAAATATAGCAAGGTAGAATGTATAAGATCTAGTATTTGATAGCAAAACAGGGTGACTGCAGTCAACAATAATTTATTGTACATTTAAAAATAACTAAAACAGTATAATTAGAATGTTTATAACAGAAAGATATGATGAATGTTTGAGATGATACATAGCCCATTTACCCTGATGTGATTATTACACATTATAGGCCTGTATCACAATATCTCATGTACCCCATAAATATACACACCGACTACGTACCCATAAAAATAAAAAAAAATTAAAGAATCCTCTGTGGTTTGAACAATCAAGCATTTTTCTTTGTGTGTATTTGATAGTGAGCAAAGGTGTTAACTTAAGAAAACAATGAGAATATATTAGATCTGAAATAAAATGTATTGTAATAAAATTTACAAAAAATACCAAATCTATAGATGAGTATATGTGTGTATTCAATATAAAAATGAATTACTAAATTCCCACTCATCTCTCAAAATGTTGAACTCATTTTTGAGAAAGTGTTGGTGTTTGCCTATAGATACTCGAAGCTTAGTGTGACATGCTATACATTTTTAACAGAGCTCATTTTGAAAATGATTGATTCTAAGCATAATTGTTTGTCTAATATTCTAAGATAGCTGGGAATCCTTAGAGTGTTCTAGAAAAGAAGAGAAATGCTATGAAAATAAACAATAAAAACTTAATGTCCTTTACATAACTTGAATAATTTATTTGTATCCTCTGCTGAGTGTGAGTGGCAAGATAACTTACTAAATAACTTACTAAAATATTAATTTATATTTTGTCTTCTGTATCTTATATTTCCTGTTAATCCATGAAGATGGATGATAGCAAAGACAGGAAGAATAGAGTTTTTATTTGTGTGGGCGAAGTCGTTTTGTTTTTTGTATCTCCGGGGAGAATAAGCAAAAGTGTGAAAGGAGAGTTGATTCCTGTGAACCGGGAAGAGTGGTAGCGAACAATCCAGGGAATTCTTTACCTCACTCCCAAGCTGTGCTGCAGGAAGTGACATGTCCCCAGAGAGGTGTGCTCTGAGGAGTTGGGATGCAGGCAGTGGGGTTTCCTGCCTCAGTGAATATTCTCTTATCCCAGTGGCAGCATGGAAGCAGAGCCCACTTTACGAAATTATATGAGCTGAGACAATGGGCTTCTCAGTTCTCAGTTTCAAACCCGTGAAATCCCATGGGTTGATTTCATCAGCTATTTACTGCACATCTACTCCTAATGGACATTATAGAAAACACAAGGCCTAGGACCCCAGGGGTTTAAATAAGAAAGGTATTATTCCAGCCTGCTCACGACTTGTAGTCTAGTCAAGACAGCAGATATTAAGCTGATAATAAGACAAGTATGTGATTACAAAATAAGGTGAGTAGAAATATGGAAAATTATTGCATACCATCTAATAACAAGACAGGATTTCGAGGGCTTCTCTGAGAAAATGATGTTTGAGCCAAGATCTGAAGGGTGTCTAAGGACAGAAGAAGGCATTTCTGATCAAAGCAAGGGAGAAAAACAGCCTAAAGTGGGAGGAAGTCTCCTGTCCTTGCAGAATTGACAAAGGCTAAGAAGGTCAGAGCCCAGAATGGAAACAGGTAAGGTCTGTGCAGTAGGCAGCAACCTCATGGACCATAGGACTTCGCCTCCTTCAGGGTAAGGGCTGAGGTTTTCCATTTTGACATTGGAGTCTCTCAGAACAGGCATATTGTCAACTGTTTTATAGATGTTAAAATGATGGAGGTTATCTGAAAGGGCTTGTTTTAACTAGTTAATTGTATCTTCTTGATAATTAAATAAATATATATTTTTCTTTCTAAAATTCTGAACTGATAAACACTGCAGAAGAGGTTATCTTAAAACCTTGTAATGAAAATAGAAATCATGTTTCCAGGACATCTTGAAAACTGCAATCAACTCATTAATTCCTAAAACTAAATTCCAAAAAAATCATTTTAAAAAGACATACCTAAAATAGTCTCAATGGTAAGACAAGGAAGACAATAGTATTTTTGTTTGTTTTCTGACAAGCCACCGTATTTCATGTGCATCAAAGCCTTCTGTGTTTTTCTTGCTATATCTACCCCTCGAAGGGACAGTCATTAGTACTAAAAAAAAACGCAGCCTGGGGCAGGATAGGCATAGCAGTCAAATATTCCAATAAACTATTTCCTTTTGATTCCACTCTAACCCAATCTACTGTCATGACTCAGATTTGTTTGCCTTCAGAGTCAATGACAATTTTGTTAGTTACAGGTAGTACAAATATAGAAGAATATAAAAATAAAATATAAAATAAATAAGTATATTTTTCAATATACAGAGTATGTTATATACAATTTCATGACTATATAAACAGAAGGTATCAAATAGTTATAAATAAATACTATAAATGAGACAATAATGATAAACAAGAAACATATTTAACAAGAAATCTGCTTTAAAGTTTCATTGATGATCTATTTATTACATTGACTGTTCCCAAACACACTGTTTTTAAGGGAACTTCCTTAGCACTTACTCTACTGTTTTGCTTTTAATGAAGTGAAGCATTTTATAAACTATGGTATTGAGAACCTTTGAACACTAGATGGCGAGATTGCAAAGTTAGACAATGGGATGGTGTAAAAATTGTGAAGGATGAAGGGCCATAGAATCATTCTTCCTCTACCAGCAATTTTCTTAGCGCCAAAGCTGCAGTAATGTTCCAAGAATAGAAGTATTTGAGACATGAATCATGGTAAAAGGTGGAATGGGATGATTATTTTATTTCTTCCCAGAAGTGATACATTACAGGAGCTTTCTAACATTATAGTATATATGAACACAGCTAATTATATAGAAATGAAGAAAAAATGAACAATTATATATATATTTATTAACAAAGTTTATTAACTTTTGCTTAAAGGCTAAAATTTAAAAATTGATGACTCTCTTTTTTTGGCTTGATTAAACTTAGGCTTCCCTGTAGAAATAGAGACCTCAGCATTTTTCTAGAGTTTTCATTTTTGCTTTGTCCTTTCTCACTGAAGAAAATAATCATTTCTGGACAGAATCTAACATATTTTTCCAGTTCTGATTCACCTCAAGAGGTTCTCAGTCACATGCCCTAATTGTCAGTAGGCTACCCATTACAATGGGGAAGTCTGGTGTTTCTCTGAAAAATATCTTTGTATGTTCAGTCTACAAAATAGCAACCCTGTCAATCTCACTCTCTAGCCTCCTATCTCCTATTGAAAATCCCCTACTTTGCCAAATTAATATCTACTTCAATATGTGCAACCAATTAATTAGATATCAATATTATTTACTAATTGCCCAATGTACCTAAAAGACAGTGTCATCTTTATCTCAGAGAAATACCCCTCAGTCTTCACCAAAGTGAAGTGAAGTGACTGCATTGTGGCAAAGGTCTATGTACAATGGATAATAAAAATTTTTCACCTAATAACAACAACACATCTGCACATATCAGGCCTCACTGAAGGCCAATGAGTAGGTTCTGCTATTAACCCCATTTGGGGTACTTCAACAGGAAACTGCACAGACAAAAATTATTTTTGGCTAATCACTGAGATACGAGGTGCTTTAGAGTCATGCTCTCTGGTATGTGAAATAAAACTGAAATTCGCCCAAGGAGTCCTCCCTACAGGTTCCTAATTGCAACCTAACTCAGTACCAGAAACAAAGTGAAAACCTAATGAGGAACAAACAGCTGCGTTTCAGTCAATCACAGGCAGCTGTTCAAACCATGTATGAGATGTAAACCATGTAATGGGGCTGTCTCTGTACCTCGCTTCTGTTTTCCGTAGGTTACTTCTTTTTCTCGTCCTGTAAATATAACCTGCACATGTGGTAGGGTGGAACATTCCAAACCATTTTGTCCCAAACTGCTGCTAGATTCTAGAACCACAAAATAAGTCAATGAAGATCTGCAAAACTAGATTTGTTGTAATTCTGTCTTTTAACGGTAGAAGTTCAAAACTATTTGCTAATATAAAGTCATCATACAGACTCAAGTCCCTTTCACTCAGCTGGTAGTAGAGCCTTTTCAGAAGGTAAGATATGTAATCAAGCACGTTATATCCAGAGGTAGGAAAAAGGCAGTACAAGATAGGCCCAAAGATCTGAGTGAAAGAGCTATCAGACCAGGAGGAGCTTTGTAGCATATGTCCCTTAATTGAGCAACATATAGGTTTGGTTCGCATCTTATATTGTACTTGGACTTTATGTCTGAATCCTGTTTCCTCCTGGTTATTGCTTTTTTTTACAAACTTAAAGGGAGAATTCCATGAGGCTTCCTATGATCGACCTAATTTTGTATTCTCATCGGTCTACTTCGATCCTTCTGGGATCACTCATTTACTCACCAAACAGTTTCTGAACACCTGTGATGTGCACAGCCTCATGCTACATGGTAGGTGAAAAATAAATGAACAACATAGACCCTTTTTTCTTCCTTTGAGTTTATATTTCTCACTTTTCCATACCATGCCTCATTTTTCTCTACTTCATAACACTTCTGTATATTCTAACTGCTGAGTTCCTGCCAAGTATGTGATCTGAAGAATGTTCTTTATATTTCCTGGAAATTATCTGTCCTGCTTAGCATCTAGGTGCAATATAGGCCTCTTATTAATCTGAACAAGGATAAAGGAGTCTGACAAGAATCCCTCCCTGCTCATCATCCATCCCCATTCCTCCTTTCCTCATAAACATACTTACACACACTGATAAATCCAAATGCCACCATAATTACAAGTATAATATTACATAGACAAAACCTTGTAACATTTAAGTCTCAAAATTAGAAATGGGAATTTTTCACTCTGAATACTATGCAGAGAATACAGTATAATTCCTTGGTTTAACTGAATAGAATGAATTTGCAATGCACCTACACAGGAAGTTATTAAAGATATTGTGAACTTATCTGCAACAAGCACAATGGGATGATCTAAAATTCGCTTAGAATTAAAAAATAATAATGTCATATCCATCAGCCTCCAGGGAGAACATCCATGAGACTGAAAGCATTTGGCAGTACTTCCAACATGAATGCTACCACCAAATGGTCTTGCTTAAGCAATACTCTGCTTTGCCTGCTGAGTTCACCAAGACACAGAAAAGCAATTCCAAAGATACTAAGCAGCTCCAGACTAAATTCAACATCTCTTTAAAAAGTCTGGTTCTGTTCAAACTTATTTTTTTATGTATCTGTCAAAACTGATGCACTTTTCAGCAGTGAAACTAGAATCTGGTTAAACCTGTCATGGCTTATTGCACAGCTACATAAATGTCACCACTGAATTATATACAAAACCAAAGGACTGTTTCACCTCCAGGCTAAGTGCTGGACTACATTGAACTAGTGCTTGTCCCAGTAGAATTCTCCTGGTTTAAAGCTGCTGATGGCAGAGAACTGCATGATACCTGCTATGGGCTGAATATCCACCTATCCTCTTTGTACATCGAAGCCCTAACTTCTAATGCAATGGTACTTGGAGTTACAGCTCTGAGAAGTAATTAGGGTTTGATGAGTTCATGAGGGTGGGGCCTTGGCCTGATGGGATTAGGGCTTTTATAAAATGAGACACTAAAGAGCTTGCTCTTTCTCTCTCCCCTTATCCAAGAATCCAGTCAGAAGACAGTTATCTGCAAGCCAAGAAGACAGCCTTCACCAGAGCACAACCATATTAACACCCTGATCTTAGATTTCCAATTTCTGGAACTGTGAAATAAGAAGTTTCTGTTGTTTAAGCTACCAGTCTACAGTATTTTATTACGACAGTTTAAATTGACTAAAACAACCCCCAAGTCTACTTTTGGTGAGCTTGTCTATAAAACTGTTGATGGTACTGTCAGAGTACTAGGTAATGAAATGTTATTGCAAAAACAGAAACATGCTTTCAGTTAATGTAAATTTATAGAAATACTGTCAGATAAACCAATGTGATACAGAACACAAAGATTCACAACCTTGGCTGCACACTGGAATTAACTGAAAACGTTTTCTAATAATTGTTGACTAGGTTTTATACATTCTGGTATAGTTGATCTGGGTTAAAGCTTTGGCATTGATATTTTGTTCTCTTATGCAGCCAATATTGAGGAACACTGATACAGAACATGGATTTGGAGTGGAAAACTCCAACGAAAGGAGGCAGTTCCAATGTGTAATGGTCACCAGTTTAAATCTGGACACTTCTAGCATCCGTGGGAGCCTACTAGTTACGTATTTGTCTCTCCAGTATTCCCCAGTGGAAGACGTGGTGGAAAGAATGTTGGTGGGGACATAGTGCCTGATATGGTTTGGCCCTGTGTCCCCACCCAAATCTCATCTTGTAGCTCTTATAATTCCCGCATGTTGTGGGAAGGACTCAGTGGGAGATGATCAAATCATGGGGGTGGGTCTTTCCTGTGCTGTTCTCATGATAGTGAATGGGTCTCATGAGATCTGACGGTTTTAAAAATGGGGAGTCTGCCTGCACAAGCTCTCTCTTTGCCTGCTGCCATCCACGTAAGATGTGACTTGCTCCTCCTTGCCTTCTGCCATGATTGTGAGGCTTCCCCAGCCATATGGAACTGTGAGTTCTCCATGAAACCTCTTTCTTTCATAAATTGCGCAGTCTCAGGTATGTCTTTATCAGCAGCATGAATACAAACTAATATAGTGCCCAGCTTTACCAAACTGTCACATCGATCTTTTCTTTCCTCCCTCTAGAATTACTACTGTGTATAGAGGCATGTGTGTAGAGACTTCTCCCTTTCAATGCTAGATTATCATGTAAAAATAATATTTGACTGTTTAATGTACATTCACTCCAAGATCCCATATGTGCAAACACGTGCATGTGAGTACACACACACACACACACGTGTACACAAATCACTCTCTTTACATATATAAGATAATAATAAACAAATAAATATAAAACACCTTGTAGTATAGCTGTAAGACAGAGATTACTTTGAGCAATCTGAGTTTGGTGCTTCTAAACAATAGACTCCTCAAAAAGAAAGTAGCTAACTCCCTAACTGAAAAAAATTATGGATATTTATTCATTTTCTATTTCTGACTAATATTTCCCATGAGTAAGTCTCTATTTCAATGTTTCTTTGACACCTTACTTGCCTTTCCCTTCCACCTCCTTGCCTCTTCTCTGACCACCATTCCTTATTAGTTAGCTCTTCCTCTGCTGGCCTCTAAGTGGTGGTGTTTTCCTGGATGACCTGCACACTCTTTGGATTAATCCATGAGTTCCACTATCACTTTGCTACATGACTACATAATATCTATCTCTGTATCAGACCTTTCCACTGAATTCTTAGATGTTTCATACATATTTGAACTTCACGTGAACAAAATTGACTGGCAACAACAGAAAAATCTCCCCTTGTGTAAAATTGTTCCTCTTTAGGATTTTTTTTTTTTCCACAATGAATGGCATCACCATTTACACAAACGAGCAAGAAACCTAGAAGTCAAACTGAATTTGACTGTTCCCAAGACCTAAATCTGACAGCAATTGGTGATTCTCTGACTGAACAGTATGTTGGAATTACCTGGGAAGTTAAAAAAAAATACAAATGCCTGGTTCATATATATTCTGACATAATAGCTTATGAATCCATGCCTTCTTTGGCATTCTTACTGACACTGCTTAAGTTCTAGTTTGTATTACTCACCTCCACTAACACAATACCATATTAACTGGTTTTCCCGATATCAAGACTGTCCTCCTACCTCTAACTCCTTTAAAAAACACATGTAAGTGGTAAACATCAGTACTAAATATAAATAACAAACAAAATGAATTGTTGTATAGCTTTTGAATATGATTTGAATGCAAAGGGCAATTGTTTAAGCATAAATAAACAAATATGTATGCCACAAAAAACACACACTTATTTTATAAAGTAGTCATTAGAGTTGTTGTCATTTAGTTTGAATTAATGTTTGAGAGAATCAATTCACTTTAGAATTAGACATATTCTAATGTGCCTATGTAAATTAAAAATTTAGACTAAAGAATAAAAATAAATTCTGACATTTTCTATTACAGTACCAAGGTGTTTTAACCAAAAAAGAAAAGTTAGCAGGATTGAGACACTTACAAGGCTTGATGTAGAACATTCAGAAAAGTTTCCTTAAAATAATAATTACATCAGTATGAAACTCTTTTAAATAGGCTACTTTGTACAACATATGCATTCAGCTGCAACAAGCACAAAACCTAATTAAAACCTTAAATGCTGTCAGTTATAAAATAAATCAACACAGCTATTAAGATGACTCAATATGTCCCTCTAGCTTTACTGATTTTAGACCCAAGATTCAATCTTATATCCAAATTTAGCTTAGAAGTAACATTCAAATGCACACAATACATCTCATACTGCAATGACACTAATATTTCTCAAAATTACAAAGTAACTCATTAATTTTCTCCCAAAGCGATTAAATCTAAAGTCAACGAGCCCACAAAGACTTTTCTATTAAACTAAGATCCTAGTCATATCAATGATCTATATAATTATTTAGAACAAGTATTGACATTTGAAATAAACAATGATAAAGATATGATAGTTTGTTTGCAAACTACAGAGATTCTATTGTAAATGTGTGTACATACACATATTACACACATAAATGTACATACATACAGATACATATATATTTTGTTCATTGTAGAATTATTGTAAACATATCCAAACAGTTTTATGGTATGAAGAAAATCAATCAAATCTCCTGTGGGATGTTGTTCTCTTCTCAGTGTCAGTGGATCTTCATTGCATTTGTCTATATTTGTCCCAGGAGAAAGCTAAAGCCTTGAGGTCCTACAGAGTATCTGTAGTTACCAGTGGACAAAGTAATTAGTTTGCTTAAGACTTTCAATAAACACAGGCATTCTAGATTTAGATTGGGAGTCATAATGAAGTAGTATACACACATTAACTTCTTCTCTGACTGCTCTGTGGAACATGAGTTTCTAAATTCACAAAGTATAACATATATACTAGGGAATGCAAGAATGATTTAAAAGATTGGTAGATATTGCCAAGTCAGGTGGCCTATTTTCAGGTGGATATAACCTACTCACTGTAAGAGATACAACAAGAAAACACGTTTGTAGAAATTTTAATGTTATACTTAACAAATAGCACCTATACTATAAACTATACTATCCACCATACAATAGGTTACACGACTAGTTTGAGAGAGGTGAACTTCTTGCTCACCTCACATTTCTCCCAGGAATGACTCAGAAATATAAAGAAGTCAATGAAATAATGCACAATCTCTAGGTGCACTATAATGATGCAGTAATCTAATTAGATTCTATGGATAATGAGTTTTGATTTTTTGCTAAGCTGGGGTACACTATTTTCCTAACCTTTGATTCCTGATACACAAACCCTTCATAGTATTTTTTCATTGAGAGTTTACATGGCTGTTCCAATTTCCTGTCTTTTCATTATTAGTAAATGTATTAATATATGCCTGAGACTTCATCACACAGCACTTTCTTGCTTCAGTTGAACCTAGGACTTGAAGTGCAATGGGTTGTAATTTCAGTTTCATATGGTCTTAAAAGTTTTGGCAAAACGTTAATGAACTTGGCATAGCAAAAATAGAGAAGTTTTGGCTGTATTTAGTTACTTCGCCATTGTATTTTGCCTGCCTACATCTTTTTCCCTTCACTAAGCTCTGCAGATGGAGTTTCAGAAGAAACAAAGGAAATGTAATCTTCATAATACATTCAACAATTTTTCTTATAATTGGAGAGACTTTAGATTATGTAACCAAGGACTTCCCAAGAGAAGCATTATTGGTGTTTTCATGCTGAGGGGTACATTTATGCTTAAATGTGTGTGTGTGTGTGCACGCATGTGTGCGTGTGTGTGTGTATATTCTCTAACAGCATTTAAAAGCCATATTATATATACTTTAATATTTCCATTTTAAAATAAAAAATAAAATATAGCCAAACATCGCAAATAATTTTCCAGCTAATGAAGGCTAGAAAGTAACGTATTAATGTGTCCCCAACAATGACCTTATTGCATGTCACTCATTTCCTGCCATATTCACTACAAGAAAATTATGATTATCTAATTCAGGGATAAACAATGAAAAACATACATATTCTTTTCTAGAAAACATATTTTCTTCCAATAAAAATAAATAAAGTAAACAAATCCTTGTGCTTCATGCAAGAGATGAGTAACTAGAGGCCTAGTTTTTACACAGCTGAATCTCTAACTCATATTGTAACAGGGAAATTAAAAAGATTTTCTGGTATATCCAGTTGAGTCAACAAGTTATTGCCAAAATCATTCAAGTTCACACAAAACTTGTCCCTTCTCTGAATACTTCAACAATCTTTTATTCCAACATGGAAGTATTCTTAGTGTATTGGACTGGACGATACCATACCTATACATATGTATGTATAAATCGACAGGAACACATAAAAAGCTTTAAAAGAATCCAGTTATGTCTTTCCTGTGGCTCTCACATTAAAACGCAGTCGTGAGCTTTGCTAGAAGGGATCCTTTGTCACTACACGTCAGATGTTTCTTACATTAGTGTTTTCTGTTTGGACTACTTTGTAAGAGGGGTCAGAGTGAGGAAAGAAAGAGTGATGAAACAAATTTAATTGAGAAGAGGCAAGTTTTTTTGTTTTATTCTGGTTTGGTTTTTGTTATTATTGCTTTGTTATAAATCAAAATCTAGTTTACTTTGGAAGTATAGTGCATCGATATTCACGACAACATTGCAGGAGCAGAAAACAAATAAAGGTACTGGTCCTGACTTAGAACTGTGGTTTTTTATGAAATTTTGAACCCATTCATAAATGGGACTATGACTTTGTACACTGACCCAGGCAGGCATTTTGCCTTACTTGACAAAAGTTAAATTCCAACAGAAGTTTAGAAATTATTTTTCAGCATGATAATTTTCAAGCTTCCTAAATTGTAATCTATAGAAACAAGCACTTGAGTTTTCTACTTCCTGAGATAGCAGAAATACGGGCATTTTTTCATTCAACAATGACTTTCAAAATATACTCCTAGTATTGACTTATTCTTTGAATATTTATTGAATGCCCACATTATATCAGACATTATTCTATTTTCGAATGCCTACATTATATCAGACATTAGAGATAAAAAAGATAATTAAGGTTCACAAAATCCTCTACCTTCTTTGAGTTCATCTTGTAGTTCTATGTGTTTTACTTTATGAACACAGTTTTCAATGAATATCCACAGTGATGTCCTCTTGGGTATGTAAATGTGTGTTCCCACGATAGCACAGATGTTTATCTCAACCCTAAACTGATATTCCCAGAACATTACTATTAATTCCTTACAGACTTTGTAACCATTTCCTTAACATGAATTATCAAAAGAATCAGAAAATCAAATATTTTAAAACCATATGCCTTCATTATCCCCATCATCATACTTAAAATGACAATAAAAAGTGCCTATAGCATGCCAGGGCCTGTGCAATTTCACTTACATATTCCAGGTATTTTTGTTCCGTTTTGTTTTATTTTTAAGTGAATGAATACAACAACCCTGTGAGATTAGACATTATGGTTTCTATTTTATATGACGAAATTAGTTTTGAGAAGTTAGGTAACCAGTTTTGTTTCATTAACATGGGTAGTAAGTGGCAGATTTAGTCCCACATCTTTCTGTCACGGAAGCCTGAACTTTTAACTTCTACACTACGTTCTTGCAAATAAGTAGACAAACACCAACTGATAGATATGCCAAATGCTGGAAAACCTCTTGGTTAATTGGGCACTTTTATTTATAACCCATTGGGTTTCAGTGGAAGTGAGCCGAAATTCTGCAAAGATAAATTGAAAGGAAAGCAAAGCTCATACTCCCAATTCTAGATGCATGGGCTTTTTAGATATATCACAGAGTAAAACACGATGCAACATGACAGATTTTTAGTTTACACCCTGTCCCACATAAAATATTTAGTTAATACCCATTCATGGAGGTATTTCTCACATATGAGATACTTTTCCTTAAAGCCTGTTATTTTTCAGACCTTGGTGTGTTTATAAAGCAGTTTCATGGAACTCTTGTGAGTTACTCTTTGTTCAAATTAGAGAAGAAGCCAAGCATTTAAAGGAAAGAGGCCTCCCAGTGTTAGCAAAGGTGACCTGACTATATTTCCCAAAGTGTGGGTTATTCCAAGTAATGCAAGGTGCCACAGAAACAGGATATTGACATGAAATAACTTAGCAGAAACACCAATTCTTTCTTCATTCTCTTTCAATTCTCCTGATTACATCAAAGAGGAAGCATCGTTTGGGAAAAAGAGGCATGTTAAAATGGTACCAGCACATGCCAATCTCCATTTTCATCAAATCAACAGAGGGCCTTAGGGTCAGCATCTAGAGAAAGCAGCCATATCCAGGGACATTTAATAACATGTTCTTGTTGTCATTGTGGTTATGTTACATTGACCTTGTGTTTATGCAAGTAGTGCTGGTTTGCAAAGAACAATAATATATAAATTCCCTTTTACCACAAAACTGATAAAGAAAACTGGAATACATTTAAAGAAAAATATCAATCAACCTAGCACAGGCATTATACGGAAATGGCTAAATGCATGAGGGTGAGAGACAGGACTAGCTGAATTTCCTAGGCTGACTAAGAATCCCTAAGCCTAGCTGGGAAGGTGACCGCATCCACCTTTAAACACCGGGCTTGCAACTTAGCTGACACCTGACCAATCAGGTAGTAAAGAGAGCTCACTAAAATGCTAATTAGGCAAAAACAGGAGGTAAAGAAATAGCCAATCATCTATCGCCTGAGAGCACAGGGGGAGGGACAATGATAGGGATATAACCCCGGGCATTGGAGTCAGCAATGGCTACCCTGTTTGGGTCCCTTCCCTTTGTATGGAAGCTCTGCTTTCACTCTATTAAATCTTGCAACTGCACTTTCTTCTGGTCCCCATTTGTTACCACTGGAGCTGAGCTTTCGCTCACCATCCACCACTGCTGTTTGCCGGGGTCGCAGACCCACCGCTGACTTCCATCCCGCTAGGGTGTCCACTGTGCTGCTGATCCAGTCCACGCGCCCATTGCTGCTCCCAGTCGCGCTAAGGCTTGCCCTTGTTCCTGCATTGGCTAAGTGCCCAGGTTCCTCCTAATTAAGCTGAACACTAGTCACTGGATTCCACGGTTCTCTTCCGTGACCCATGGCTTCTAATAGAGCTATAACACTCACCGCACGGCCCAAGATTCCATTCTTTGGAATCGGTGAGGCCAAGAACCCCAGGTCAAAGAACACAAGGCTTGCCGCCATCTTGGAATTGGTCCACCACCATCTTGGGAACTCTGGGAGCAAGGATCCTGTCCCCACCTCCCCGCTACCACGGTAAAGAGGGTAGTATGTGAATGAGAGAAGTTTGAGAAATACTAAAAAATAGGAACATTAAGAATTACTATAAGTAAACAGCTATTCAGGACTTTAGGGGCTAGCCCCTCTCCTTGACTTCAGAAAATCATTTAGTGTGCTGAAAATAGGTAGCTTGTTCACCATCTACACACACAGGGCTTGCCTTAGGCAAATTCCTGGGAGTCAGTTCTTTGCTTTTCCAACTCTTTAAGAATGTAAATTCCTCCCTTTTACTGGTTCACATGCCCTCAAGCTACCACTTGCTTTCTCCACTGTCTTCCATTAAGCCCTGCCCTTAGATCTTTTATTTACACTATGATATTGATACTCTATAACTGTACAGTTTGCTACTGAAACCTTCAGAGTTTGAGTTTTTGCATGGATTAAAGTGTAAAAAGGGAGGAGTGTACCTTTCAGGCTGTCTTGAAACTTCAGGCCCTATTCAGCAGGAAGGAAATCATGTATTTTACACATCAACTCTATACCCCAGAAAATAGTTTATCTCACAATAGCGTATGGCTTGCTTAGCTCTGTCAGAACTTATATGTTGCTCCCAGTAATGGTGTGATGTTGATTCTGCTGCTACCCTTTTCCCACTTCATATATAACAAACAGAGTTACATCAATTCTAATGATCAATATCCTTTACTATACACTCCTGCAGCTGATAGTCCAGCTGGTATTTCCCAAGTTATGGTTTTAGGACCGTGCATATAAGAATTACCTGGGGAGACGAATGCCATGTGGAAATGGGGACAGAGGTCGGAGTTATGTAGCTACAAGCTAAGGAACAACAAGGGTTGTTGGCAAATATCAGAAGTTAAGAGAAAGGCATGAAACAGATACTTCCCTAAATCCTTCAGAGAGAGCATGGCTCTGCTGACATCTTGATTTGGATTTTCAGCTTCCAGAAATATGAGATAAGTTACTGGTTTTTTTTTTTTTTTTTGTTGTTGTTGTTGTTGTTGTTGTTTTCAGCTACCCAGTTTGCAATGCTTTTTTATGGCAATCCAAGGAAAATATTACAGGGATCATGGAAAACTCCACAAGGAAGGGGAGTTGGGTGAATTTGTTAAGCTCTCCCAAAGAGAAAGGTGCACATGCAGAGGGTGGCGGGGTGGGCGAAGGGAGCAAGCATGGGATTATTCAAATAGTCATGTATAGGGACTTGGATTTTAAAACAGAAAAGGGGCAGGTTCTGCTGTTTAGAAAGAGATCTGGGCTCTGGGCTGAGAGCAGCCCTTCTACTACTGGAACAGCAGCAGCAAAGCCATGAGAATGTGTAGCACTGCCTCAGCACAAACACTCAAACATTTTAAATACTAGGGTAGAACAAATTAAAATGAGCAAGGATCTGCCAATTTTAGTATATGTGTTGCAGAAGCGAGCATGAGCAAAGATCTTCATTTGTAAAACATGTAGGTATTAGGATATTCTCTTGATAAATATTTGGTGCATACTATACGCCTGGTGTTGTGCTCAGAGAGGGGTGTAGCATCAGGACAGGTAAGGATCCTGCCCTCAAGGAGTTTAAATTGCCATGGGCAAGGCAGATGATAAGCAGTAAAGAAACGAACAAGATAACTACTAAAGGCGATCAAATGCTTTGAAGGGAATAAACAGAGTAATCTTAGATAGAACCTTCAGGAAGTTGAGGATTAAATGAAATAATCAGGATAGTATCCAGCACAAGGTAGGTTATTATTGTTAAAGTTATTATTCTTCCTTAAAGAATGAACATTTTATCTACTAACTACCTCCTGTGTTTTAATTTGCCGCAGCAGATGATGGATTTTTCTGCCCCAAACAAAACATCTTTTTTTCTTGATATATTTGGGGCTGCTCATTTGTTTTAATGCAGTGGTGGTCAAATGGGTTTCCCAATCTCTGATCGCAAAGTGCACATATGCTCTGTCAAAAACAAGAGTCTAGACTGGACAGACCAGATTTCACAGCCCTCCACTGTCTCCTCTTCCTTTCCTCTGATCTCTGTAACCAACTCTCAGTCAGAGTGATCTCTGTCGCTTCACTGGCCCCAGCTTTTTGCCCTGGGGAACGGGCTTATTTCCTTCTCCTTACCACACATACTCCTGTCTTCCCTTGGAATCCAGATCTCATTCCCCCCTTCACAATGGACACTCTCCTCATTTCAACATCTTTATGCTTATAATAATTGCACTAGTGCCTATGAGTCTCCCTCTGCCCTGACCTAGTGCCTGCTCTCTGCCAGCCTCTGTACTGGGTGCAGAGGATAAGTCCATGACTAGGAGGACATGGTTCCTGCCCCTGGGCAGCACAGGCAGATTAAAAAAAAAAATCACCTGTGGATTTATTTACAATGCAGATTCCTAGGCATTCTCCAACCATTTAAATCAGAATGAGAGCAAAGTGGGGTCTGGGCATCTGAATCTTAAGATATTTCTCAAAGTCATTCTTACACATACTAATACTGGAGAATCTCTACTATGTCTGTAGTGCTCCCCACTTTCAAGTTCACTTTTTCATAACTCAGTTCAGTAATCCCCAGACCTAAATTCCTTCCCAGAGGATTAAATTAAAGTATGTCTGGCTTTTCTGTCTCCTAAATTTTAGGCTTTTATTTTTTCATTTTATCTCTGTGGACTTGCAGTTTATTTAGTCACCAAAAGAAGTTTGAAAAATAAGTGAAAGGGGAGAATAGGAGAAGGAGGGACAAGGGAAGTGTGAACTCAGTACGTGGGTGGGCAGCTGGGGTACCTCCGACAGCAGTTGTTTTCAGGATTCTTGGACAGAATGTATAAAATTCCTGGCTTCGTGAAGCCTCTGTCCTTGCTCCTGAACACTGTGTTGTAAGAGCATAGTTATTCTGTTGCCCAGCAGTTAATGCTAGGATGGTGACCACACTGCCATTCTTGACCCTACCTTCCCAACGCTTCCAAAATGTGTCTTCTTGAACAGCTGATACCATCTGGAGGACTTTGGTAACAAAATAACATTCAGTATCTAATTTGATTTTACACATTCTAGATTTCATTTTTGTCCCCTCAAAACTTGGAAGTTTAATATAAAAAGTTATGTTTTAATTTGTTACCCTTCCTAAATAGAAAGAATAAAGACAAGAATGGTTAGAAACTATGATATCTGTTTTCTTTTGTTTGTTTGCTTTTACAGTTGACAGGAATTGAAAGAATACAACTTCTTTCAGGTCAATGAGAATGCCCTTTCTCACAAAATTCACTGCCCAAGGAGTATGTGGGAATATGTCATAACTGTAGGAACAATGAGTCATGCCTATATAAAAGTCTCAAACTTGAACTTCAGAACTGGAAAAAAGAGCATACAATAGAATTAAAGAAGAGCAGAAAGTCCATGGCTTAATAAAGGCTCATCCATGCACTCACAACTACTGTAAATTCCCACAGCATATGAATTTCAAATGTCTTTTTCTCACACCATCTTTTCTTTTTTTCCCTCACACAGGACAAAGTGTTTTCTTCCCATTCAAAGGTGAAACATTATCTTCCAAATCCCAAATAGATCCATAGCTTCCAAAGCATAGGCAGATGTATGAATATACGCTCTTTAGCTGAGGACAGATATGTGCAAAACATTGAAAACAAAAGGGCCAGAATTAAAGAAATCAATGCACTGATACGATGAATTATTATATGGTCCTTAAGATCACACATTATATAGTCCTTAAGATCACACACAGTGAAAACTACTGGCATGGGAAAATGACATGGGAAAATGTCCATGATTTAATGTGAAGGAGAAAAGATGTAAAAGGTGTATGATTCCAATACCTTTTATACATAGTTGAATTTTGACACATCTAAATCTCTGCTTATCTATTTATTTATCTGCTATGTATAGTAAGAGCTCTATGGAGTGTTGAATTTTAAAATATTCGCATTTCCTTCTTGTATTCTTCCATATTCTAAATTGTACATAAAATGTTATAATCAAAATATAACTTTAATAACATTCAGATTAAACTTAATAACTTTATGGTATTAAATTAAATAATATTCAAATTAAACTTAATAACTTTATGATATTTTAAAACGTTATTTTTAAAGTTCACTTTAAAAATTAAATTTCAGCACTTACCATTAGACATACAATGTCAGTGACTAGAGATTATCTTTGCAGAATACCCGTGGGAACTTCTTTCTAGGTTTTAATAAATATATTTTAACAAATAGAGACAAAACCTGAATCCTATTGACTCTTTGGTGAGAAATAAGCATTATTAGAATAAACAGGGAAAATATTCATTCATTCTTACTCTTTAAAATGTTTCACAAGGAAACATTTCTGTATTTACAACTTAATGTCTATTCAAAACATTATGCACAGTCTGTATTTTTATCATTTTGAGGCTATGGACCCCAGACAAATCCATAGCTTCAAAACCACAGGCATATTTAAGAACACAGATGCTCTTCAGAAGAGGGCGGATAGGTACAAAACATCGAAAACAATAGGGGAAGGATTAAAGAACCCGGGTGAGATAAACTTGAACTAAAGAACGTTCCCTGGCAGTTTGTCTCCACATCCCAATGACTAAAGCTGAGCTAGGACTTGACCATGTGAAATATCAAGCAGCCAATTAACTTTATAAAGCCACATAGGGGCAGAACATTCTGCTTGGACAAGTTTCTGAAAATAACCTCACCATCCTCTGGGAAATTATGGATTTTCTTTCCCCTCCCCATGTAGCTCACAATTACATTTTGCCACAAATATGTTACTCTCTTCTTATTACCTCACCATTCATGGATCTGGGAACTCCTTCTTCTAATCACCAGAATCCAGGAATTTGCATATCTGCCACTGGAGACAAAGGGATTCAAGCTTGACAGTTTATCAAAAGGATATTTCAGTTGCCAGAGTGACCTTTTTAACATGTAAATAAAATTATTTCATTTACTTGCTAAAAATATTTTAACAATTTCCATTTCACTTAGAATAAGAACTAAATTTCTTGTTATAGGCCAGGTGTGGTGGTTCACGCCTGTAATCCCAACACTTTGGGAGGCTGAGGCGGGTGGATCACCTGAGGTCAGGAGTTTGAGACCAGCCTAGCCAACATGGAGAATCCCTGTCTCTACTAAAACAAATAAAAAATTAGCCAGGTGTGGTGGCATGCACCTGTAATCTCAGTCACTTGGGAGGCTGAGGCAGGAGAATCGCTTGAACCCAGGAGACAGAGGTTGCAGTGAGCTGAGATTGTGCCACTGCACTCCATTCTGGGTGATAGAGGGAGACTCTGTCAAAAAAATAAAAATTAAAATTAAAAAAATTTAAAAATTAAAAATTTTTTTAAAAAAAGAAAAGAAAAAGTAAAAGAAAAAGAAATTATTATAATCTGCCAGGCCATACAGAATCAACCTCTGTGGACACTATTCATCATCACTCACTGCATTCCTGTCATAGTGACCTCCTTTCTTTTATATTTAATTTAAAAAAAAATTTTTTAGAGACAGGGTCTTGCTCTGCCATCCAGGCTAAAGTGCCAGCAGTATGATCATAACTCATTGCAGCCTCAAACTCCTGGGCTCAAGTGATTCTCCTGCCTCAGCCTCCTAAGTTGCTAGAATTACTGGTGTGCACCACCACAGACAGCTAATTTTTTAATTTGATTTTTTTATTGTAGAGACAGTCTCACTTTATTGTCCAGTCAGGTCTGGAACTCCTAGCCTTAAGGGATCCTCCCACTTCGGCCTCCCAAAGTGCTGGGATTACAGGCATAAGCCACTACGTCTGGCCCACCAATGGCCTTCTTTATGTTCTTCAAGCAAGCTAAGCTGTTCCTGTCTCTAGGACTTTGCACTTGCTTTTCCTCTACCTGCAACATGCCTGTTATACCTCCACCATAGGGTAGGTAAACAGGCCTCTTGTCATTCAAGTCCCAGCTCAAATGTTAGGTCCTCAGGAAGGAGACGGGGTATCTCCACCACTTTACTCACTAGCATATTAGCATGTCACCCTCATTACTTTTCAAAATTATTTATATATTTGCTGTTTATTGTTTATCTGCCTATGACTCATAATGCAAACCCCAGAAGAGAATGCACCTTGTCTCTTTCATCTAGAACAGTGTCTAAGACATAGTTAACATTCCTAAATTATTTGTCGAATGAATGAATAAGGTAGATTGTTCACAAAGGTGACTGTTGATAATTTCTCTCATCCTTATATATCCATAACATTATTTCTATCAAGAAGTAGAGTCAGCTTTCTCTCCTTTTTAAGCTGATTTGGTCTCGTGATTTGCCATTGACGAAGCGTATGCAGTGGATGTGACATTGCATCAGTTCTGGGCCTACCCCTTAAAGGTCTTGTAGCTTCCACCCTTACTATCTTTCAGTCCTGAGCCACGGTGTAAAGAGTTTCAACCATCAGCTATAGGGAGGAGCCCTGAAGGATACAAGACTGAGAAGAGAAAGCAAGAGACTCAATCAGCCATCGGCTATTCTACCCAACCCAACTTAGGCACCTGTTTTGTCAGTAAAGCTCTCTAGGATACGGTAGCTGCCCTAAATTGCAGCATCCAATACCAAGTGGAACAGAGACAGAGCCTTTCTGCCGAGCATTGCCCACGTGCAGAATCTGAAAAAGTTGTTTTAAACTAAAAACATTTGGATTGGTTTGGTATGAAGCAATAGATACCTCAAACAGTCATTGGTACTAGAAATTGGGTGCTGCTGCAACAAAAACCTAAAATATGGTTTGGGTATTGGCACTGGAACCAGGCAGAGTCTGCACAGCCAGTGAGGAAACTATTACTAAGAGCTTGGCGAACAGTGAAAATAATTGCTGTTAGAGGCTAGAGAAAGGTAAATGCTTATTAAACAGTGCTGGAAAAATTAACAAGACTATCGACTGCAGTAACTTGGAACATAGAGAACATTCCTGGTGAACTTGTGGCCCTGGCTAAGGAGGTTTTCAGGCCAAATGCTGAATGTATTAATTGGCTTCTTTTATTTGTGCATATGTTAAGGTAAGTGCAAGAGCAACGTGACCTAAAAAAGAAACTGTTTCATTTTGTAGAATTTTGAGAAACTCCGTCAGCCCTAAGACAGACAGTATCTCTAACTGGTCAAAGAGTCTCAATGTAGGAAATGGCCATAGGAAATCAAGGGTGCTGACAGGAAAACATAGCTTAAAGGAAAAAGTCAAATGATGGGTGTGAGTATAACACTCCTGTTAAGACTTCTGAAAGACCCAGCACCTCATAGAGTCTTTTGGCAATAGAAATCTTTTTTAATGATTTCTTCAGTCTGTTTATACATTGGTGTGTTTTATGCAAAAATGCATACATTTTATAAAGGGATAAGTAGGGTCACATTTTATAAACTTTGGACGATATTTTTTATTGTCAGCCAATGGTTATCAAGAACTTGATTTGGAGATAACTGCTCACGGGGCACATCTGTTCTTACAAGTATCCTAAAATATAGAAAATATTCCTCAATTCCCATACATTAGCAAAAAATCTGCTATAAGAACCAAATTATAAATGCCCATGGAAAAACAATTTTAATAAATATGTTTTGCAATAATGTCAATGTCATATAATTAGCCATATATAAATATTAAAAGAGGGCACTGAAACTCATTATTGTCTCATGAAGTTCTTTGTAGAGGATGTGGCTTATCCCATTACACAATATTCTATTATGAGATCCTACTGACATATTTCTTGCTAATTTTGGCACTAAAAATGAACATTTCTCCTGCATAAGTCATTGTTTATATGCTGTGGATGGGACTGACCTATATAACTACTGATCCGATTTTCTTTTTAAAGTATAGAATAAGAGATGTGGCTCCTCAGCAAAAAGTGTATTTACAGTCTTGAAATTTGTTCTGTGATCCTTGTTCTGAATTCATTTCTGTACCTCCACCTATATTTTTTCTCTCACAGTAAATTTATGAATCCTTGTAAACTATTTGTAATACTCTTTGTAAAAGACAGGGCTTTAATCAATTAATTGATCCTGTTTTATTTCTCCATTTATCATTATGTAATTACAATTGTCCTAAAATGTTAAAACTGTGTAATATTTTCTTATATGAATGCACCATTATTTGATAACCACACTCACAGGGAGATAATAAATTGGTGTTCAGTTTTTATTGCTACACTATTTGTAATAAACAACTTTGCACTTACGTTTGCTCTACATATCTCATCTTTTTCTGGGATTGGAATTGCCTGCATGAATGCTCCTGAAATATATTATCAAATTGCTTTACAAAGACTACAACAGTTTGTATACTCACCATGTGTCTATCCGTGTACTAATTCTACACTTTCACAGAGAAACAACACTTAGCATGTACTACGGTCTGAATGCTTGTGTTTCCCCAAATTCATATGTTGACACTTGATCACCACTGTGATTATATTAGGAGGTAGAGCCTTTGGGAGGTGATCAAGGCTCTGCCTTCATGAATAGGATTAATGCTCTTATAAAAGATGTCCCAGACCTTGGCAAAAAATGTATGGCCAAGTCTTCAAAAGCAATTGCAACAAAAATAATTGACAAATGAGACCTAATTAAACTAGAGAACTTCTACACAGCAAAAGAAACTATCAAGGGAGTAAATAGACAACCTACAGAAAGGGATAAAATATTCACAAACTGTGCATCTGTCAAAGGTCTAATATCCAGAATCTATAAGGAACTTAAACAAATCAACAAGCAAAATAAACAAAAACAAAACAAAACAACAAAAATACCAAAAAACAAAAACCAAATAAACCATTAAAAAAAGGGGCAAAGGACATGAGCAGACACTTCTTAAAAGAAGACATACAAGATGCCAACTAACATATGAAAAAATGCTCATCATCACCAATCAGAGAAATATAAATCAAAACCACAATGAAATATCATCTCACAGTAATCAGCTTTTGTTAAAAAGCCAAAAACAAAAAACAAAAAACAGATGTTGGTGAGTCCAAGGAGAAAAGGGAACACTTAATCAGTTAATGGGAATGTAAATCAGTTCAGCCACTGTGGAGAGCGATTTGGAGATTTCTCAAGGAAGTGATAGCTGAACTTACTATTCAACCCAGCAGTCCCACTAGTAGGTACATATCCAAAGGAAAATAAATTATTTTACCAAAAAGACACATACACCTATGTGTTCCTTTCAGTGCTATTCACAATAGTAAAGACACGAAATCAACCCAAGTGCCCATCAATGGTGGACTGGATAAAGCAAAAGTGGTACATATATACCATGGAATACTATGCAGCCATCAAAAAGAATGAAATAATGTCTTCTGCTGCAACATAGATGCAGCTGGAAACCATTAAACTAAGTGAACTAATGAAGAAACAGAAAACCAAATACCCCATGTTCTCCCTTATAAGTGGGAACTAAACATTGGGTAAACATGGACATAAAAATGGGAACAACAGATACTGGGGAATACAAGAGAGGAGTAGGAGAGAGGGCACTAAGGGTTGAAATAAACTACCTATTGGCATACTATGCTCACTACTTGGGTTACGGATTCATTCATGCTCCAAACCTCAGCATCATACAGTATACCTTTGTAACAAACCTGCATGCAATTCTAAAATAAAAATTGAAAAAAGTAAAACAGAAGACATATATTTATAATAATAAAAATAAAATAAAATAAATAAATAAAAATAAAACCTCAAAAATGAAGGAATATGATATGGTTTGGCTGTGTCTCAGATCTCATCTTGAATTGTAATTCCCACAATTCCCACGTGTCATGGGAGGACCCTGGTGGGAGGTGATTGAATCATGGGGCAGGTCTTTCCCAGGCTGTTCTCATGATAGTGAATGAGTCTCACAAGATCTGATGGTTTTAAAAACAAGAGTTTTCCTTGCATAAGCTCCTCTTTTTGCCTGCCAACGTCCACATAAGATGCGACTTGATCCTCCTTGCCTTCTGCCATGATTGTGAGGCCTCCCCAGCCACGTGGAACTGTACGTTATTAATTAAACCTTTATCCTATATAAATTACCCAGTCTCAGGTATGTCTTTGTCAGCAGCATGAAAACAGACTAACACAGAATAGTAAATTATTTTTTACTTTTTAAAGGAAAAGGACAAATTATAAGTTTATTTTAAATATTAAGGTCTCCAGTAATTTTAAAAATGTTTCTTTTCATCTATAATTTTTTTTTTTTTTTTTTTTTTTTTTTAGATGGAGTCTTGCCCTGTTGCCCAGGCTGGAGTGCAGTGGCCTGATTTCGGCTCACTGCAACCTCTGGCTCCCAGGTTCAAGAGATTCTCCTGCCTCAGCTTCCTGAGAAGCTGGGATTACAGGCGCCTGCTATCACGCCTGACTAATTTTGGTATTTTTAGTAGAGACAAGGTTTCACCATGTTGGCCAGGCTGGTTTCGAACTCCTGACCTCGTGATCCTCCCACCACAGCCTCCCCAAATGCTGGGATTACAGGCACGAGCCACTGTGCCCAGCCCTTTTCATATGTAATGCTTTTGTTTGTTATTTACACTCGTTGCACTATTTATTCTAAATACAAAGCAGACCATGAGACATATAGAAACCTAGGCCTTGAGACGAGCCTGGCCAACATGGTGAAACCCCATCTCAACAAAAAAAAATACAAAAAATGGCCAGGCATGGTGGCACATGCCTATAATCCCAGCTACTCGGGAGGCTGAGGCAGGAGAATGGCTTGAACCAGTGAGGTGGAGGTTGCAGTGAGCTGAGATCATGCTATTGCACTCCAGTGTGTGGCGACAGAGCAAGACTCTGTTTCAAAAAAAGAAAAAGGTCAGGCACGGTGGCTCAGGCCTGTAATCCCAGCACTTTGGGAGGCTGAGTGGGGTGGATCACCTGAGCTCGGCAGTTCAAGACCAGCCTGACCAACATGGAGAAACCCCGTCTCTACTAAAAATACAAAATTAGCCAGGCATGTTGGCACATGCCTGTAATCCCAGTTACTCAGGAGGCTGAGGCAGGAGAATTGCAGGAGAATTGCTTGAATCCAGGAGGTGGAGGTTGTGGTGAGCCAAGATCGTGCCATTGCACTCTAGCCTGGGCAACAAGAGCGAAACTCCATCTCAAAAAAAAAAAAAAAAAAAAAAGAAAGAAAGAAAGAAAGAAAAAAAAGAAAAAAAGAAAACTAAGCCATCTTTAATGATGATATTAATGTCATCATTCATAAAGTTCATCTTTATAAAGGCTTTCTTTTGCATTCTGATTTCATGATTTTCATAATTATAACTAAACTGTGCTTTGTTATTACCCACAGTCACAAGTTCGGTTTATATCTACAACTCATTGAATTTGTGTTTAGACATTTTTTTAAAAAGAGGCCTCAGACAAAGACTTCATGACTAAAACACCAGAGCAATGGCAACAAAACCCAAATTTGACAAATGGGATCTAATTAAACTAAAGAGCTTCTGCACAGCAAAAGAAACTATCATCAGAGTGAACAGGCAACCTACAGAATGGGGGAAAATTTTTGCAATCTATCCATCTCACAAAGGGCTAATATCCAGAATCTACAAGGAACTTAAACAAATTTACAAGAAAAATACAAACAATCCCATCAAAAAGTGGGTGAAGGAAATGAACAGACACTTCTCAAAAGAAGACATTTATGTGGCCAACAAACTTACGAAAAAAAGCTCATCATCACTGGTCATTAAAGAAATGCAAATCAAAACCACAAGGAGATACCATTAGAATGACGATCATTAAAAAGTCAGGAAACAACAGGTGCTGGAGAGGATGCAGAGAAATAGGAACACTTTTACACTGTTGGTGGGTATGTAAATTAGTTCAACCATTGTGGAAGACCGTGTGATGATTCCTCAAAGATCTAGAACCAGAAATACTATTTGACCCAGCAATCCCATTACTGGGTATATACCTAAAGCATTATAAATCATTCTCCTATAAAGACATGCACACGTGTGTTTATTGCAGCACTGTTCACAATTGCATAGACTTGGAACTAACCCAAATGCCCATCAATGATAAACTGGATTAAGAAAATGTGGCACATGTACACCATGGAATACTATGCAGCCACAAAAAAGGATGAGTCCATGTCCTTTGCAGCGACATGGATGAAGCTGGAAACTGTCATTCTCAGCAAACTAACACAGGAACAGAAAACCAAACACTGCATGTTCTCACTCATAAGTGGGATTGTGCAATGAGAACACATGGACACAGGGAGGGGAACATCACACACCAGAGCCTGTTGGGGGGTGCAGGGGCAAGGGGAGGGATAACATTAGGAGAAATACCCAGTGTAGATGACAGGTTGATGGGTGCAGCAAACACCACAGCACGTGTATACCTATGTAACAAACCTGCATGTTCTGCAAGTGTATCCCAGAACTTAAAGTCTAATAAAATTTAAAAAAAGAGGCCCCAGAGAGAGCTGCCCTGTACTTTCCACCATCTGAGGGCACAGTGAAAAGGTACCATCTATGAACTAATATCAAGTTCTCATCAGACACGGATTTGCCAGTGCCTTGACTGTGAATTTTCAGAATCCAGAATTTTCAGAAATAAATTTTGTTTATAAACCACTCCGTTTATGATATTTTGTTATGACAGCCTGAATGGACTAAGACAGTAGGATATTTTTAATTTTCAAGTATCAGGATTACTCTTATCCAAAAATTCCAATGCTGAGAATTTATCCTAAGTAATTAAAAAATAGAAAGTATTTATGGAAATGTATATCCACTACAATAGTACTTATAATAATGAAAATGTCATAATGTAAATGTCCAACAATATTGAAATAGTTGTGAATAATATACCTGTAGAGTGAAATATTAGATATTTAAAAAGAGACAGAATTTGTTAATGATAAAATGTTAAGTTAAAATATATTAGAATAAATGGGTATTTTTCAGCTATTAATATGGAAACATTTTTGGTATATAATGTTGATAATATTATGATGGAATTTTACTTTTTCTACTAAGCGTTTAAAAAGTAAAGAGAAGAAGATAATTCACAAAATATTAGCCAGGATTAACTCTTAATTTGTGGAGTTAGAAATGCTTTATATTTTCTTTTCTGGGCTGCCATTATTCTTTTATTTTCACCATGCTGTAC
Source organism: Macaca thibetana thibetana (assembly GCF_024542745.1). Lineage (NCBI taxonomy): Eukaryota > Metazoa > Chordata > Mammalia > Primates > Cercopithecidae > Macaca > Macaca thibetana. Next base: position 102,997,408 of record NC_065582.1, read on the forward strand.
TTCTCCTTGTTTCCCTGTAAAACTATTCTAGATTAAAGTAGAGTTATATATTTAAAAATATAATGCTTTTGTTATTATTGAAATACTCATTTTAAATTACATTGCAAATATTTCAATCTCTACTCATAATACTTTTATTGTTCCTTAATGGAAAGAATTTTAAAAAATTAAACGAGAAGAATTCTATTTTATAAGTTCACTTTTTCCAGTGCAAAAGTTTAATACAGTTTTACTTTAGTACCAAAGAAAAAGAACAAAAAAGAATGTTTTAAGATGGAAAGTATGGAAGAGAAAGATATCTAAGGTGCCAAATTTTTGACTTTGTAATTTAATAGAAACAATGCAAACTCCTGCAGGCAAATAATCTATGTTGCAAACTGTTGACACACATCAATCAAGGTTATGCCTCCTCAGCTCACTGCATCCTGTCAATTCAGTCTGAACTTCTCAGTGAAGATGGTTAGTAAAATTGTGACTCTACCTGTCAAATGATGGCTTCTCCCCACAGTCAAAGGCATCTTGGAGCTCCTTAACAAGATTAGCCTGGCCTGGCAGTCGAAAGAGACCCTCTTCTTTCAGCCCCCTTTGTCGGATAAAGTCCACGCACTGCTCCACCAACATCGGAGCCAGACGGTTTCCGTATCTCTTCTCATAACGAACAGTATCCTCCAGTTTCTGTCCAAAAATGCCTAAAAAAGTAAAGGATTACAGTGAACTTGAAAAATTTATCTCTTCCCACTTTGTTGTTGTTGTTGTTTTAATTCAATATAACAGAAAAACAAAGATTGGAATGCTAGCAAGCACTTAACATTCAGTATTTCACATTATTATACAATCAAATTCATTATATACAATTCCTCAAATGGTATGAATTTACCTTGTGCTGCCCCTTTCTTGTATTCTATGTTTAGCCCAAAACCAAAACAGAAATACAGAGTTTGAGATATCCATTTTGAAATAAGAAAAACTGTAATAAATGTAACTTGAGTTTGGGGTTTTCATTTTTTTTTTTTTTCCTTTTAGGAAAGAAATGGTATTCAATAGCTTAAAAGCAGAAATATGCTGCTGAAAATAGTCAAATTCTACCTTTATTACAGTTTTATATTTATGTCCAATTTACACTTAAATCCTATTTCTTTTTTCCCCTTTTGTTTTTACTCAAGTTGTGATGCCATGACTGTAATCAAGGTGATAAAACCAGGAAAAGAAACCCTGAATTTTCTCCCATACAAAATATTTCAGACACTGTTTGCATGTCTTAAACTATTAACTTATTTGAAAGTGAAAAATTGAAATTTACAAAGCAGAGCATACTAAAAGTGGAGAGGTGGGCTCATAGTGACTTGCCCTATCAGGTAGGGAATTTTATCATGTACATTGTTTAGAATTGGCAGTACATGGTGGCAGTAAAAAGCAGGCCAAGTTTTAGTTAGATTTATTAATGATTTTGCAATACCTACAAACCATACATTCCTTGGTGTATACACCTGAGCCAAAAACAGTCACTATTTCATCCTCAGGACTTCACTAATTAAGAGATTATATTTTTGAAATATATTAATATTAGGTAGTAGCTTGGTAAAAATTATCAACCTATGAGAAAGGGGGGGAAAACAGCCAAAGCAAATGTGACTCCAATGTTCCCAGATGGAATGAATGTCATGAAATTATTGTAATGGTCTAAGGAGTTTCATAAAAGGGGAAGAAAAGTAAGTGGTGCATGTTGAAATTAGGTAAGACTTCAGAATGTGTGGGGAACTATTTAACAGCCATTAGGTTAAGGATTAGATCATACCAACAGATGCTTTGCCCCCCCACCTGTAACATAATGTCTTTATGGATTCATTAGTGCAAAACTGTCACATTTCAAGCAATAAAGAATTGTTACCAAAGAAAATATTCTTAGCTCAGGTAGAAACGATAACAGGAAACACAACTATTCTACAACTAGTATAAAATTTAGCACTAATGAAATACATATATTCCATTTAGGAAATAATGTTGAGTAACCTAATGTCAATATTCAAGCATATAAAGCAGAATTAGAAATAGTGTTTTCTAAGGGCAGTAAAGATTAGAGCAGACAACAGGTCTAGTTAGCTTGGTTTGTAGACTTTAGAACAAATAGTTCCTTGATAATCGTGTATCAAACATTATTCACCAACTCCAACAGACACTGACATCCCCTTCTCCCTTGACATTTCCATTATAGAAGCTGGACAATTAAATACTTCTTCCACTTCCCTTGCAGAGGGGTGGTCACGTGCCACAGTCCTGGTCAATAAGTCTTCTTGTAGCCTTTAGGAAGACTTGCTCTTCTTGATGAAAAGGAAAAGCATTTGTAATTGTCAATCACTCCTTTTGCCTGTCTTCAACTTGGGCATGATACAGGCTCTTGTTATAGTCATCTTTTGTCCATTAGGCAACAATCACAAGGGAAAGGCTAAAAGATTAACAGATATGCTGAGGCTGAATTTATTGAACTACTGATCCAATACTGGCCGCACCTTTGTCCAGATAGCTTTTAATGTGAGAAAAACAAGCTGATGTGCGTTTAAGCCAGTTTTCTATTCCTTCAGCAAAACAAAATTCTAATCCATTCAATGGTAATAACAATTTTTGGAGATATTCTAGTGTTTTAATAATAAGGTTTACAAATTGGCTATGTTGGAGAATATAGACCCTTCCTGTGGAGAGCTTTGAAAACAAACGTCATGCTTATTTGCCTCTACTGTTTGAACTATATCCTGCCAAAATTAAGTAAATAGCCTTTTAGAAGACTTGCAGATCATTTAAGAAAATAATATGTTGGCATTTGGAAATAAATTTTATGTATGTGTGATTTTTTTTTTTTTTTTACTTTGGATTTTTGCTTTCGATTGATAAATATATTACCTAAGGGTTCTCTCCAAATCCAACAGAAAATCTACTAAAGATGTTGCAATTCAATGACTCTGTGTGCTACAAACATGAACAAAACTTCCAAAATTCGGGTTTATACAGTAATGAAAAACAGTCAAACATTCTTTTCTCAAAGCTTTCAGGATTTTTTTTCTTTTCCCAACAACTCAAGGAAGCAATAAAGAAAGGGGTGTTTTGCTTTAGACGTGTATTTGGTTTCCTTTTTACTTTCTTGTGCATGCAGGTTTGCCTTTATAATAAAATAAGAATTTAAAACTATAGCAAGAAACTTAAATTCATTAAGTATTTATTATACTCTGAGTCCCTCACAATATTCTCTCATCTTTATAAGAAACATGTAAGGTAACTATCATTCTCTCTTTTTCACTCGGAAAATTTGGGCTCAGAGAGATGAAACAATCTGTCTAAGGTTAGTTACAGAGCACCAAGTGGCAGAATGGAAGTCCACATTCAGATTTATTTAGCTTTAAAATCTTTGCTGATTCCTGAATATCAGTCCTTTTCCTATGTATTTAATCACAATCGTGAGTCCTCATTTTCTAGTAATTAAAAATATTAGTACATTCTACAACCGAGTAAAACCATGTACCTTTTTTGTGCTTTTAAAAAGTGATAATAGCTAAGCTGTACTTACATATGCCAGGCACGTTACAAGCAGTTTACCTGCATTTCTCTCATTTAAAATCCATAACACCTTGTGAGGCAGGTACCACCATTCCTTGCACTTTAAGGAGGAGGAGCTTGAAGCACAGAAAGGTCAAGTAACTTGCCAACTGTCACACAGCAGTAAATGGTGGAGCTAAGGCTTGTTTGAGGCAGTGGGATATCAGAGCCACTCAGTGTCTATTACACAATACTGTGTAGTATGCACAATGGCTGAAAACAGCAATGGAGGAAGACACCTGCCATTTATTAGCTTTCTGACCTCAATTCCTCCCATCACATTAGGATCAATGATTTGTGCTGAGAAAATGTAAATTGGGAGTTGGGGGAGGTCAGGAAAAAAAAGAGAAGGAAAATACTCTGGAGCTTCAATGAGCATGCTGTCCCCCAAAGCAATTTCCTTTTTAAAAAGCTGATGCCTTTAATATAGCAGTATAATATGTAAAAAAGTTTTAAAGCATGTAGACAACATGTATATATGGTTTAAAATTCCTGTCGGAAAATGAGTTTTCTGCTGTAGAACTGGTCTTGCAAAGAATGAGTAAAGAATTTTAATAGACGTATACTCCCCATTCTGTAGCACTGGAAATAGAGTGTGCCAAATATTTCTGGCTTAAAATGGTAGATGTAGGTTGCCCTTCTGCATAAGAATGTTCCTTGGGAGGAAAGCTATTGATGGGAAAAAATCATTTAAAAAAAAACAGATTTATTTAAAAATTTTCTTGAGGGAGCAGTGAAACTTCAAATTTTAAAATTAACACAAAAGCACAAAGGTCAGCTAACAGCATGAAGAAAGGACACAGTGACTAGTAGATTATTAACAATACTCCCTGGGATGTGGGTCACGCGAACAGTTCCAGCTATGTCCACTTAAACTCCCAGCAAGTTTTCACACACTCTGACAAAACCGTCCCCAGTATTTGTGGGCGGTGATGAATATCATGCCTACCTCTCCTCCATGTGAAAGTACATTGATATGTCATAAAACATCACCCAGGATGTGACTTTTCACTGGATTGAGAAAGTAAATCACACAGGTGAATTTATTATACTGGTAGGTGGTTGTTTCCAGTGGAACAAGCAAGAGAGAAACCGCCACAGCCTTCAGGGTTTGAGGGGGTCCCCCTTTACATGTAATTTATAGAGCCAATAGCTAGAGGCTGCCTGTGAAGTGAGTGACTGTGATGCTATAAATACATTCATATTTCATTCTTCCTGAAAATAAATAAGCAAAGATGAATCTAAACCTTCTTCGACTCTGTGCCCTGTAACTACATATTCTCTTTGCTCCTCAATTCCCAGTGAAGTATGTGACTCTGTCTCCTTTTCATCATTTTCTATCCACTTTCTAACTTTTGCAATTTGATATCTGACCCAGTTATAACAATAAAATGGCTTTTTCCATGGTCACCAGTAACTTCCTAATTGCCCAATCATTGACAGCCAAATTTGTTCTTTGTATTACTTCTTGTCTCACTCCCTTTAAAACTGTCAGTCTCCTTCTTCTTCCTGACACTTCACATGTTACATGATTTTTGCCTCTCAATGCCCTTCTCAGTCCCTTTCTTGACTATGCTAACTACTACACTCTTTAATAGTTATCTGGGTTCTGTCCTCAGCTCCGTTTTTACTTAACCCGATACAGTTACTCTACTAGACTCCACTTAATTTCACTACATATTAATTATTTTCAGGTTTGTATCTCAATTTGGGCTATTGCTATAATTTCCAGCATTGGATTTCTGGGTGCCCAGTAGAACTCTCAATAGGGATAGCTCAAACATTTTCAAACTCAAAATTTCTAAAGCTGAATAAGTCATCTCTTTTGAAAAACCTGTTCTGTGTCCTTTAATCCTAATTTTGGTTATCAGTACATACAAGCTATTCCCCCAAAACATTGAAGTGCCATCTGAGAATCCACCTACATTCCTCTTTCCTTCAAGCTACTCATTTAATCACCATGCTGATCGCCTCCAAGCTCCTTACCACTGCATTAGGTTAGATATTCAGTATTTCTCCTATGATTTTTTGAAGAGCGGAGTTCCCAAGCCAGCCAAGTGCTGCCATGGTGGACTTCATAATATTTCAATTGGATCATGCCACTCTTCTGCTTCACCTCTTCCAATGGTGTCCACCAGCCTGTCTTTGCAACCACATTCCTTTTTATGAAATAAAGTCCCCACAAGCTGATCTCAGCCTCTTCATCTTCCATTCAGTCAACAATGTTTAGGTGATATCCATTGTGTGCCAGGCACTGTGACATCTCCACTCTCATTTCTTTTGCTTCCTCACAAATAATACGCTCTCAAACTATGCTGAACTATGTATTGCTTGTCATGTCTTCATGCCTCCTTCTAGAAGGTAGGTCCTGCCTTTGTAAGTCAGCGTAGGAAACCTTATCCTGTAAAGAGTCAACTCATACATCTCCTGTGTCAAGTCTTTACTGACATTGCATTGTCTCATCCTCTACCCTAGACACAAAGCTTGATATGTTTCTTTATTCCTTAACATTTTGCATGGAAATTATTTATTTAGATGCCTAACCTGTGCTGGACTAGTAAAAAGGGGAGTTTACTTTTACTTTTATTATAATGAAATAATTGTTTTACATTTATTATTATTAAGTATAAGAAAGCAGTTACATACTGTATATCTATCCTATGAGCTTCGGAGAGGTTTAGGCAAGGTGCCACAGACACAAGGACCACACTGGGATTGGTCCCAGGTGTAAAGGACTCCGAAGCTTTAATTCTATTTTACCATAGTCAAGGCCTTTTGTTTATGTCCCTGGAACTTATCAAGATGGGTGACACACAGATGCCCCATAAACATTTATGGAATAAATGCATGCATGGAAACAAAACACTTTACCTCCCCAATAATAGAAAATAAATGAATAATTTCAATGTCAAATGAAACTCATTGATAATTCTTGAGTTGTGCCATTAATTTTGGGTTCCTTATCCTTTCTTGTCTATAGATCACATACTCAGCCACAATGGGAATTTGCCTTGACTTATCCTCTGCTTGCTGCAACTCTGCTAGCAGGATAAATCCTGGTATCACCAGGATGGCAAGAATTTTCCATTAAAATGAATATTCACCCATAGTAAATGGGCAAATCAAAGTAAAATACATCTATTTTAGTACAGAACTAAGAAAGACAGGCAAAGCTTACTTCACTCTGTCACCAACTTTCTAAGTAGCCACAAAATATTATATAGATAGAAAGCCTTTACTCCAAGGAGCTCAAGGTCTATCATAACCAGTGAATGTTGGTAGAACCTTTACCCTTTTCAAGGTCAGAGAGGGGAAGGAAGGAAAATAATAAAGGCCAGGAAAGATTAAGAAAGTGTTAGAAGGTGTACATAGCGACCCAGTGGACTAGGTCTTTGACCAGTGGAGTAATTCTAGATACTAGGTTCCAAGTCAGACAAGTTGCATGTATTTCTTTCTTTCTTTTTTTTTTTTTTTTTTGAGGCGGAGTCTCGCTCTGTCGCCCAGACTGGAGTGCAGTGGCCGGATCTCGGCTCACTGCAAGCTCCGCCTCCCGGGTTCACGCCATTCTCCTGCCTCAGCCTCCTGAGTAGCTGGGACTACAGGCGCCGGCCACCTCGCCTGGCTAGTTTTTTGTATTTTTTAGTAGAGATGGGGTTTCACCGTGTTAGCCAGGATGGTCTTGATCTCCTGACCTCGTGATCCGCCCGTCTCGGCCTCCCAAAGTGCTGGGATTACAGGCTTGAGCCACCGCGCCCGGCCGCATGTATTTCTTTATTTGGCATTCACAGACATCCTACAAGGGGGTCCCTTTTCTACAAACAGGGAAACAGACTTGAAGATGGTAGGTGACCTGTCTGAGATCACACATCTAGAAAGTGGCAGATTTGGGATACAAACACAGCTCCATATGATTCTAAAAGTCTTTCATTTTTCACTATGTTATATTAATTTAAATCAAACATAATTTTTCCAAGGCATTCTCACCATTATCTTAGTATCACATAGGAGAAAATGTCTTTTTGTAACTTTCAAAGACCAAACCTGATTTCCTTTAGTTTATGTGAATCACTGGGTTTCCACAGGAGCCTGTGGTCAGCCTTTTGTTCAGGGGCACCTCCAACTTAATAGCTAATTTGGTGTATTGCTTATCACAAAGTAATTATTTATGTTTTGTTATTCCCAAGGAGTCTGTGAATTCATAGATTTGAGACAACCTGTTTGTTTACCTTCTCATTCCCAGCACCACTTGGTAGAGGCTCCATAAAACATCGATATATGAATTAATGAGCTAGTCCTTTATACATGTTTTAAAATTATATAGATTTGGATAGTGGTATTTTGTTGGACAAATCCATTTTCATAAATGTGATTATAACATATATAACATACAATACATTTTAAAGAGGATGTTGGTCTTGTCCACCACCACTGTAAAGACATTCTATTGCCTATGGACTCGTGGGAATAGATAGATAGTAACACTGTACTTCACTGGTTTATAATCAATCTTGAATCCCTGATTGAACAGATCTATTGCCATTCTCCACTTTGGGAATAAATATGTGTGTGTGTGCATGTGTGTATACTACAAATGTGTATAAAGCACCTCAAAGTGGCTATGAGGATACAGTGGCCAATAATCAGCATATGTAAAATATAAGAGCTGTAGGCTGGGTGCAGTGGCTTGCGCCTATAATCCCAGCACTTTGGGAGGCCAAGGTGGGAGGATTACTTGAGGTCAGGAGTTTGAGACCAATCTGGCCAATGTGATGAAATCCCATCTCTACTAAAAATACAAAAATTAGCTGGGTATGGTGGTGGGTGCCTGTAATCCCAGCTACTCAGGAGGCTGAGCTAGGAGAATCACCTGAATCCAGGAGGTGAAGGTTGCAGTGAACTGAGACTGCACCTCTGCACTCCAGCCTTGATGACAGAATGAGACTCCATCTCAAAACAAACAAACAAATAAATACAAATAAAATAAAACATAAGAGCTATAGAGTTAGGAGCATATAATTGTTAAACAGAGAAAGCTTGCTGAAGAAATTAGATCCAGTGATGCCTTGAAGAGAGCATAAAGTTGGGACAGACAATGGGGAAGAAAGCATCACAGCGGAGGAAACAAAGTGAAGAAACATGAAGAAGTGGTGTAGGACATGTGTTTAGGAGAAAGGATGAAACAGTCTGGGGAATTAGGGGGCTTATACTCCAGGGGATTATTAGAATTTGTCGGAGGGCCTTTATAGTTACTTGAAATAGGATTTCCTCCTGTGAGCAATAGGGGATCATAAAAATCTTTTGAGCTGTGGAAAGTTGCTTGACAGCACGGTTCTAGAAATACAGATAGGGAAATGCTTCACAAGATGGCCTGTGTGTTGTAGGAATTTGTGAAGAGTGCTGGGGGTGCACAGAGGTGAGGAAGAATGCTGTCTTGAAAAGCCACTAGGTTAAAGTAAGTTGTATACATGGAGCAATAAAGGCACAAAGAGTGAAGGTGATGGAAATGGAAACGGAGCTGGAAGGACGTAAAGAAGAAAAAATGGTACATGATCACCAAGCGTTTGCTGTGTAGGAAAAGCCACTGAAGACCTGATGATCACTTATCTCCAAGAAAGGAGCAGTTCATGAAAAAATCAAGATAGAGTCGGACTTTAAAAATCTAATTTAGCATCCTGGGATCACAACAATCAAGGAATCTAGCCTCTTATGACTAGACCCAAGTGCTCAGACCCTGGTGTTATACATTCCCAGGTAATCAAAGGATTGGTTATACTGCCAATAGTCTTGTTATAGAGGGAAAGAAAAATTGTAGTTTCAAAATCAACAGGGTAAAAAATTCACTTATAATCTTTATCTCAACGGAACATAAATTCAAAGCACCACAATCCCCACTTTCCTGCCTAATAGATGTTTCTTGGTTCCTGGATTTTTCAAACCACTGGGAAATCATTTTCAGTGACCTTAATTAGTACCGAAAGAGTGAGAGATGAAAGGGTAGCAAAGAACAGAAGAGGTCTGGAAGAGAAAGGTGCTCTGAGAGGTGAGTTTCAGCTTGTACAACATGCAAGCTCTAATGTAACCAGGCCTCTGGAAACTTTTACTCAACTCCACACTTTATCCTGACAGCATTTCTAAAACCACTAGAAATGCAGCATGTCTCCTCTGCTGTTGGCCTACTTTTGACAACAGTAAAAAAAAAAAAAAAAAAAAAAAAGAAAAAACAAAACAAAACATGTTTTACATGTGGATCAGGAAAAGTAGCCACGTCAACATTTTTTTTTTTTTTAACCTCTGGGCATTTTTCCTGGCTTCAAACATTCTCCTTGTTGTGTTCCTTAAAATGACTTAAACTGATTCTCTCGGACAGGTTTGGGAGAGGAACGCAGAAACCCAGGCCACTTCTTGAAACACTTGAGTACCCAGGAAATTAAAGAAAGCACAAAAGAACACACTCTTCTCAAGGTGGCATGGTTTTAGGAACCCAGAATTGAGAGACGAGTTCATTCTTTTCAAGGTCAGACCTTCAATAAAGATGTAAAACCCCTGTGCGTCACGCTGCTGCTGCCCTGAGTGATGAGTGCAGCAGAGCAAGGTGGCGGCGGGCTGGGGCTGCAGCAGCTGAGCGCCTGTGCTCCCAGGCCCCCACTGCAGAACTGTGGGCACGCAGCCCTTGAACAGAGAGAGCCTGGAATGCAGCGGGCTCCAGAGAATGGAAAGGAAGCGTAAAACCGCTGAATGCTTCCTGCACCTCCTCTCCTTTCTCCTTTCGACAGAAAGCAGAATACAGCTTTGTAAATAAAAAAACTCTTCATCCTGGTTCAAATGCTGGACATTCCCCAAACTGCTAAGGCTTTGCAGAGAAAAGGACAGCCTTTAAAAATAGCCCCCCAGGAGAGGATAGATGGAAGCTGTGCCCTACTCGGTGTTGGCCATTTGCCAGTCCATGGGAATGTTGTTCCCAGGCACTGCCTTCCCCGCTTGGTATTTAAGGAGAAAGGGAGGAAGGCATCGGGAACAGCAGTGTGTTCACACGGATTCTATGGGAGACGGAAAGGTGGCAAAGGCCAAAAAAAAAAAAAAAAAAAAAAAAAAGTCATTTAAAGATACATTAATAATCCTCCAAATATCTCATGTTACAAATGAACAGCAGTAACCCCGAAAAGTTGTGTTTGGATAGAACCAGTTTAGTTTCTGATGGGCTGGGGAACTAGAAGAGGAAACTATCTTTTAAGCAATTAGTCCCTGAGCCTTTAAACATTTCTGTCATTGTTAATTTCTCTATCAATGATGCAATCCTATGGTATTCAGAAAATCCCTGTAGACCTATAAAAATATGAGACATGCATCTCTCATTTAATTATCTTTGAGGATGAGATAGGAATGTAAATTAACACCTGAATTCCTTGCTGATAATATATGACAGTGATTGTTGCCATGTCTTAGGTACGCAAAGGAAAACACTCTGCAGGAACAATAGTTTCCTTAAAAAAAAAGTTTCCACCATATTTTGTAATTTTGATTTTTCTTATTTTTGTTTTACTTTTTGTTAGTTACTAAGTAGGGAAGATTAACTAATGAGTGGCAAATCAAAAAAAGGGTGTGAGGGAGAAAAACAACCTTAGATGTCATTCAATTCAGGGCCTCACTAAATTATTAGCTTACTGTACATGTCATTAACATTATAATTACTTAGTTTCTATTTAAACAGCCATTCCACTTAATTATCCTCATCTTAAAGCAAAAAGATGTTTTTAAATATTTTGATCCATAAGCCTTTCCTGAAAACATTTTATTTTACCTATTTTATATTCTCTAATTCCCCTAAAATAAGTCAATTCAGAAATGTCTTCGTTTCTTTTATTGATCGTAAGTTGTTCTATGTTCCTACCCCTGTTCCTGATAGTTCTTATCTTTGCCCTCTCCCAGTGCCGCCTTGCAATATATTTGAAAAGTCAGGGTGACTCCTATTCCCAGCAAATATTCATCAATATGGTTGAAAGCCTCTCGAAAATGGGTCAGCCCGGATAATTCGATTATCAAATTTTTCTCAACAGAGGAGGTGAGGCAAGCACAGGCAGCCAGAATCAAAACCGGATAATTCTATTATCAAATTTTTCTCAACAGGGGAGGTGAGGCAAGCACAGGCAGCCAGAATCAAAACCAAGGTGACGGGAACACAGCACAGGGATTTGCGAGGGCTCTGTTTTGAGGGGTCAGAACGTGGTTGCTTGATTTGGGTGTAGGAAGGGCCCAAGATCACTCTGGTCCCTCCTCTGAGGACGGTCAGCCCAGCTTGCTTAGGACCCTGTCAGTCAAGGTGATCCCCATAGGATCACTATTCTTTAAGCCCCACCTACCCCACCTATTCACAGACAATAATACACAGATTTAAATGAACTTCAGAAAATAAGTATAGACACACACAAATCACTCTTGTACAGTCCTAAGCTCTTGGTTTCCAAACTCCCATTTTATCTGAGCATAAACAGACCTTAAAACCTAAGAGAATATGAATATTATTTGTATTTATAAAAAGGACATGATCATATCATCTACCTACCTTTCCGAAAACTAAAACACCGTTTGATTCTTCTGTACGTAGTTTTAGGGATGAAAGGAGTTGAGGCTAAGGCACCAGCGGGGCACCCCCCAGAATTCCGGTCTTCAGGCATCATACAGGCCCGAAGTTCTGAACCCGGTTTTGGCTTCCTTTAAAACCTGCCTCTGAGCGAAACCCCACAGTCACTCCTCATGCTTGTTTATTTGTTATTTTTGAAGTGCTGATTCCTAAAACTTGAAGGTTTTGATCATCCAGGTCCTGGCTTAGGGATAAATTACCACCTCTCATTTATTCCTTTTTAGCAAAAATACTTCCTTTTCTCTTGCCTAATCCAGGGAGTTTTTAAGGGTTTTTTTTTTTTTTTTTTTAAGTTTCTGCAGACATTCCAAAATGTCACAGGAAAAGAACTGCAGCAAGCAAGCTACCATTCTCATTCAAACAGCAGGAATTGGTTTTTGTATTTTTTTGTTTTTATTAAGAACTGTCTTCTCAGCTGGACTGAGATTCCTCTGGAAAGGTCAGCAAATAGCCCTGTGCAAGAGGAAAGAGGAACAATGACAAAAAGGCCCCTGAGGAAAATTTCAGGACTGTCCTTGCTGGCTCCTTTCATCTGAGCAAGAGGGGAGGAAAATAATGGCACCTTCTCCAGAAAGCATTTCAGTGCATGATAGATTTCTTTCAAAGGACTCCCCTGCTCCTTTTATAGCACCCCTCATCCTTTGATGCTCTCTGCAGGCTTCTCCCCTTTCCTTTCTGTCTTCAAACTCCTGAGGGAATCACCACGTCAGAACAGTCGAGTGCCCATTCCAAGAGGCTCCTTGGATCTGCAGGGGGAGGCAGCTTTGCAGGGAGCGTCTCCTCCCCCTCCTCCTGCTCCGTCTCCCCTTTTCTCAATGAGAGCTGGGAGGGAGCTGGCAGGGCTGCGGTGGCTCCTCACCAAGGCTGTGTGGCTGTGGCTGCTTCCAGTGCCCGCCGGTCACATGCAGCAGGTGCAGTCACAACAGGATGAGGGGAGGAGGGAGAATGCCACGCTGCGGTGTGAACCCCTTTCTTTTTCTTTTGACTTTGTGTTGACTTCCCAGCTCTTGTCTTGTGTAACACTTTTACAGCTGGCTGGCTCAGCCCCTCCAGAAATCACAGGGCACCAAACCAACCCCCAGGGGGTAAACTTTTTGCCCCTTCATACCTGCATTTATTCTCTTCCCATACAAGTTTTACTTTTTTTTTCCAAATCATTTGTAAGTGAATTCATTTGTGAGCACTGATTTAACATGCATACCCTGAAAACGTATTTATGCATGTGTATGTGTATGTCCCTAAAACAGAAAAGTATTTAAAGTCCAGTGGCAAAGAGTCTGTGGGTAAAGCTGCAAACACATCAACACGTATTTGTGTGGGTGTATTTACACACACATATATATTTCTCCAGGCATAGTTTGCAAACCAATTGTGTTTTCAACATTCGTCCATGCTCTTGCACATACCTTCTGCACCCCAGCCCCCATGTCCACCAAGCCTCTCAGTCCTACTCACTGAACAATTTACTTGCTGGGTTAATCATTCATCCACCTGGCTGTTCCATGAACTGATTTGGATGTTAGTGCCTTAACCCCAGCTGACCCCCAAGGCCACTGTGTTCCTTCCCAGACATTCGGCAGAAGCTTTACAAGACCATGAGGAGTGTTAAAAAGGTTCTTCCATTAAAAACATCATTACTCTGACTAGCATGACCATGTAGGTAATCTTTTGTCATTGAAAGGATTATTATTATTTAGTTCTGCCCTGTTGTTCAAATGGTATTTTACCTTCTGTGTCACAGCACACTGCTAAGAAAATAAAGAATCACAAAGTGTAATTCAGCACCACCAAGAGAAACAGTGCTGCCCTTCAAGCACTTCAGCCAACAGAAAAATCCGCTGACCTGAGCACTGATCTACAAAGAACTCCTGTAATCACAGGATTTTGGAGCTGGGAAGTGAAAGCATTTTTTTCTTCTAATTTTCTTATTTCACAAGTGAGTAAAACCAAAGGTAAGGGAAGTAAAACTACGCATTCAAGATTGTGCACTTGGTCTGTGGCTAAGCAAGAACACGTTACCTCTTAATTAACCTCTGTCTGCCTACATGCCAATTGTTCATCGTAAGGATTATTAACAAATAGTATTCTTATTGCCTTGCTGGGTCTCTGAATCAACTCTTTTCATTAGGAGGCAGAAATATACGGGAAAGATCTGATTTTAGTAGTAGCTAACAATCAGAGCTAACAATCAGTAGCTAAGCAATCAGAGCTACAAGAACTATTGGGCTGGGCGCGATGGCTCACACCTGTAATCCCAGCACTCTGGGAGGCTGAGGCGGGTGCGTCACCTAAGGTCAGGAGGTTGAGACCAGCCTGGTCAACATGGTGAAACCCCATCGCCACTAAAAATACAAAAAAATTAGCTGGGTGTGGTGGCAGGCGACTGTAATATCAGCTACTGGGGAGGCTGAGGCAGGAAAATCACTGGAACCAGGGAGGCAGAGGTTGCAGTGAACTGAGATTGTGCCATTGCACTCCAGCATGGGCAACAGAAGGAGACTTCGTCTCAAAAAAAAAAAAGAAAAAAAAAATCACTATTAATGAATTATCACTCTCCTCAGATCTCAGATTCTGGACTAGACACTTTCATAAAAATTGCCTCAAAAACAATTGAACAGAAACCCAATATAAAAATAAACAAGGAAGGAAGGGAGGTAAGAAGGGAAGGAGGAGGAAAGAAGGAAGGAAGGAAGGAAAGAAGGAAGGAGGGAGGGAGGGAGGAAAGGAAGGAAGGAAAAAGGAAGGAAGGAAGGAAGAAAGGCAGGCAGGCATATCCAAATTGCCAATATTAGCTACTCTTGCACTTCGGGTCAGTTATTAGGTAAAACAAAGTTTTCTTGAACACAAGCACTGTGATACTGTGACAGTCGATCTGATCACTGAGATGGCTACTAATGGGCAGCAGGTAGTGTGTGCAGCGTGAATGTACTGAACAATTGGACGATTCACATCCTGGGAAGGACAGCATGAGATTGCATCATGCTACTAAAAACAACGTGCGACTTAAATCTTATGAATTGTTTATTTCTGGAATTTTCCATTTAATATTTTCAGACTGCAGTTGACCAGTGGCAACTGAAACCATGGATAAAGGGGAACTCCTTACTGCATAACTATGAGGAATCCTCTGCTAAGGTACTGGAGTGGGGATTCAGCTGGTGTTTTCAAGTATTTTACATAGTGACTTGCTAGCCATTTTGGGTTATGAATAAGGTAACCATATGTGTTGTCATCCAAACTTGAACACCGTGGGAGTGAAAGGTAGCAAGATCAGTAATTAGCCTGGGACAAAAGTTGTAAACCGCTCTTACTAAGGAAATTGGAATGAATGGTCATCCTGGTTAGGAACCTTCCCTTTCCCTAACAGAAGATACTGTTAAAACATAGACACTTGGCGGGGGCGGAGCAAGATGGCCGAATAGGAGCAGCTCCAGTCTCCAACTCCCAGCGCGAGCGACACAGAAGACCGGTGATTTCTGCATTTTCAACTGAGGTACTGGGTTCATCTCACTGGGGAGTGCCGGACGATCGGTGCTGGTCAGCTGCTGCAGCCCGACCAGCGAGAGCTGAAGCAGGGCAAGGCATTGCCTCACCTGGGAAGCGCAAGGGGGAAGGGAGTCCCTTTTCCTAGCCAGGGGAACTGAGACACACAACACCTGGAAAATCGGGTAACTCCCACCCCAATACTGCGCTTTAAGCAAACAGGCACACCAGGAGATCATATCCCACACCTGGCCGGGAGGGTCCCACACCCACGGAGCCTCCCTCATTGCTAGCACAGCAGTCTGTGATCTACCGGCAAGGCAGCAGCGAGGCTGGGGGAGGGGCGCCCGCCATTGCTGAGGCTTAAGTAGGTAAACAAAGCTGCTGGGAAGCTCGAACTGGGTGGAGCTCACAGCAGCTCAAGGAAACCTGCCTGTCTCTGTAGACTCCACCTCTGGGGACAGGGCACAGTAAACTAAACAAACGCAGCAGACACTTCTGCAGACGCAAATGACTCTGTCTGACAGCTTTGAAGAGAGCAGTGGATCTCCCAACACGGAGGTTGAGATCTGAGAAGGGACAGACTCCCTGCTCAAGTGGGTCCCTGACCCCTGAGTAGCCTAACTGGGAGACATTCCCCACTAGGGGCAGTCTGACACCCCACACCTCACAGAGAGGAGTACACCCCTGAGAGGAAGCTTCCAAAGCAAGAATCAGACAGGTACACTCGCTGTTCAGAAATATTCTATCTTCTGCAGCCTCTGCTGCTGATACCCAGGCAAACAGGGTCTGGAGTGGACCTCAAGCAATCTCCAACAGACCTACAGCTGAGGGTCCTGACTGTTAGAAGGAAAACTATCAAACAGGAAGGACACCTACACCAAAACCCCATCAGTACATCACCATCATCAAAGACCAGAGGCAGACAAAACCACAAAGATGGGGAAAAAGCAGGGCAGAAAAGCTGGAAATTCCAAAAATAAGAGCGCATCTCCCCCGGCAAAGGAGCGCAGCTCATCGCCAGCAACGGATCAAAGCTGGACGGAGAATGACTTTGACGAGATGAGAGAAGAAGGCTTCAGTCCATCCAATTTCTCAGAGCTAAAGGAGGAATTACGTACCCAGCGCAAAGAAACTAAAAATCTTGAAAAAAAAGTGGAAGAATTGATGGCTAGAGTAATTAATGCAGAGAAGGTCCTAAACGAAATGAAAGAGATGAAAACCATGACACGAGAAATACATGACAAATGCACAAGCTTCAGTAACCGACTCGATCAACTGGAAGAAAGAGTATCAGCGATTGAGGATCAAATGAATGAAATGAAACGAGAAGAGAAACCAAAAAAAAAAAAGAAGAAAAAGAAATGAACAAAGCCTGCAAGCAGTATGGGATTATGTAAAAAGACCAAATCTACGTCTGATTGGGGTGCCTGAAAGTGAGGGGGAAAATGGAACCAAGTTGGAAAACACTCTTCAGGATATCATCCAGGAGAACTTCCCCAACCTAGTAGGGCAGGCCAACATTCAAATCCAGGAAATACAGAGAACGCCACAAAGATACTCCTCGAGAAGAGCAACTCCAAGACACATAATTGCCAGATTCACCAAAGTTGAAATGAAGGAAAAAATCTTAAGGGCAGCCAGAGAGAAAGGTCGGGTTACCCACAAAGGGAAGCCCATCAGACTAACAGTAGATCTCTCAGCAGAAGCTCTACAAGCCAGAAGAGAGTGGGGGCCAATATTCAACATTCTTCAAGAAAAGAATTTTAAACCCAGAATTTCATATCCAGCCAAACTAAGTTTCATAAGTGAAGGAGAAATAAAATCCTTTACAGATAAGCAAATGCTTAGAGATTTTGTCACCACTAGGCCTGCCTTACAAGAGACCCTGAAGGAAGCACTAAACATGGAAAGGAACAACCGGTACCAGCCATTGCAAAAACATGCCAAAATGTAAAGACCATCGAGGCTAGGAAGAAACTGCATCAACTAAGGAGCAAAATAACCAGTTAATATCATAATGGCAGGATCAAGTTCACACATAACAATCTTAACCTTAAATGTAAATGGACTAAATGCTCCAATTAAAAGACACAGACTGGCAAACTGGATAAAGAGTCAAGACCCATCAGTCTGCTGTATTCAGGAGACCCATCTCACATGCAGAGACATACATAGGCTCAAAATAAAGGGATGGAGGAAGATTTACCAAGCAAATGGAGAACAAAAAAAAAGCAGGGGTTGCAATACTAGTCTCTGATAAAACAGACTTTAAACCATCAAAGATCAAAAGAGACAAAGAAGGCCATTACATAATGGTAAAGGGATCAATTCAACAGGAAGAGCTAACTATCCTAAATATATATGCACCCAATACAGGAGCACCCAGATTCATAAAGCAAGTCCTTAGAGACTTACAAAGAGACTTAGACTCCCATACAGTAATAATGGGAGACTTCAACACTCCACTGTCAACATTAGACAGATCAACGAGACAGAAAGTTAACAAGGATATCCAGGAATTGAACTCATCTCTGCAGCAAGCAGACCTAATAGACATCTATAGAACTCTCCACCCCAAATCAACAGAATATACATTCTTCTCAGCACCACATCGTACTTACTCCAAAATCGACCATGTAATTGGAAGTAAAGCACTCCTCAGCAAATGTACAAGAACAGAAATTATAACAAACTGTCTCTCAGACCACAGTGCAATCAAACTAGAACTCAGGACTAAGAAACTCAATCAAAACCGCTCAACTACATGGAAACTGAACAACCTGCTCCTGAATGACTACTGGGTACATAACGAAATGAAGGCAGAAATAAAGATGTTCTTTGAAACCAATGAGAACAAAGATACAACATACCAGAATCTCTGGGACACATTTAAAGCAGTGTGTAGAGGGAAATTTATAGCACTAAATGCCCACAAGAGAAAGCAGGAAAGATCTAAAATTGACACTCTAACATCGCAATTAAAAGAACTAGAGAAGCAAGAGCAAACACATTCGAAAGCTAGCAGAAGGCAAGAAATAACTAAGATCAGAGCAGAACTGAAGGAGATAGAGACACAAAAAAACCCTCCAAAAAATCAATGAATCCAGGAGTTGGTTTTTTGAAAAGATCAACAAAATTGACAGACCACTAGCAAGACTAATAAAGAAGAAAAGAGAGAAGAATCAAATCGACGCAATTAAAAATGATAAAGGGGATATCACCACCGACCCCACAGAAATACAAACTACCATCAGAGAATACTATAAACACCTCTACGCAAATAAACTGGAAAATCTAGAAGAAATGGATAATTTCCTGGACACTTACACTCTTCCAAGACTAAACCAGGAAGAAGTTGAATCCCTGAATAGACCAATAGCAGGCTCTGAAATTGAGGCAACAATTAATAGCCTACCAACCAAAAAAAGTCCAGGACCAGATGGATTCACAGCTGAATTCTACCAGAGGTACAAGGAGGAGTTGGTACCATTCCTTCTGAAACTATTCCAATCAACAGAAAAAGAGGGAATCCTCCCTAACTCATTTTATGAGGCCAACATCATCCTGATACCAAAGCCTGGCAGAGACACAACAAAAAAAGAGAATTTTAGACCAATATCCCTGATGAACATCGATGCAAAAATCCTCAATAAAATACTGGCAAACCGGATTCAGCAACACATCAAAAAGCTTATCCACCATGATCAAGTGGGCTTCATCCCTGGGATGCAAGGCTGGTTCAACATTGGCAAATCAATAAACATAATCCAGCATATAAACAGAACCAAAGACAAGAACCACATGATTATCTCAATAGATGCAGAAAAGGCTTTTGACAAAATTCAACAGCCCTTCATGCTAAAAACGCTCAATAAATTCGGTATTGATGGAACGTACCTCAAAATAATAAGAGCTATTTATGACAAACCCACAGCCAATATCATACTGAATGGGCAAAAACTGGAAAAATTCCCTTTGAAAACTGGCACAAGACAGGGATGCCCTCTCTCACCACTCCTATTCAACATAGTGTTGGAAGTTCTGGCTAGGGCAGTGAGGCAAGAGAAAGAAATCAAGGGTATTCAGTTAGGAAAAGAAGAAGTCAAATTGTCCCTGTTTGAAGATGACATGATTGTATATTTAGAAAACCCCATTGTCTCAGCCCAAAATCTCCTTAAGCTGATAAGCAACTTCAGCAAAGTCTCAGGATACAAAATTAATGTGCAAAAATCACAAGCATTCTTATACACCAGTAACAGACAAACAGAGAGCCAAATCAGGAATGAACTTCCATTCACAATTGCTTCAAAGAGAATCAAATACCTAGGAATCCAACTTACAAGGGATGTAAAGGACCTCTTCAAGGAGAACTACAAACCACTGCTCAGTGAAATAAAAGAGGACATAAACAAATGGAAGAACATACCATGCTCATGGATAGGAAGAATCAATATCGTGAAAATGGCCATACTGCCCAAGGTAATTTATAGATTCAATGCCATCCCCATCAAGCTACCAATGAGTTTCTTCACAGAATTGGAAAAAACTGCTTTAAAGTTCATATGGAACCAAAAAAGAGCCCGCATCTCCAAGACAATCCTAAGTCAAAAGAACAAAGCTGGAGGCATCACGCTACCTGACTTCAAACTATACTACAAGGCTACAGTAACCAAAACAGCATGGTACTGGTACCAAAACAGAGATATAGACCAATGGAACAGAACAGAGTCCTCAGAAATAATACCACACATCTACAGCCATTTGATCTTTGACAAACCTGAGAGAAACAAGAAATGGGGAAAGGATTCCCTATTTAATAAATGGTGCTGGGAAAATTGGCTAGCCATAAGTAGAAAGCTGAAACTGGATCCTTTCCTTACTCCTTATACGAAAATTAATTCAAGATGGATTAGAGACTTAAATGTTAGACCTAATACCATAAAAATCCTAGAGGAAAACCTAGGTAGTACCATTCAGGTCATAGGCATGGGCAAAGACTTCATGTCTAAAACACCAAAAGCAATGGCAGCAAAAGCCAAAATTGACAAATGGGATCTCATTAAACTAAAGAGCTTCTGCACAGCAAAAGAAACTACCATCAGAGTGAACAGGCAACCTACAGAATGGGAGAACATTTTTGCAATCTACTCATCTGACAAAGGGCTAATATCCAGAACCTACAAAGAACTGAAACAAATTTACAAGAAAAAAACAAACAACCCCATCAAAAAGTGGGCAAAGGATATGAACAGACATTTCTCAAAAGAAGACATTCATACAGCCAACAGACACATGAAAAAATGTTCATCATCACTGGCCATCAGAGAAATGCAAATCAAAACCACAATGAGATACCATCTCACACCAGTTAGAATGGCGATCATTAAAAAGTCAGGAAACAACAGGTGCTGGAGAGGATGTGGAGAAATAGGAACACTT
Source organism: Macaca thibetana thibetana (assembly GCF_024542745.1). NCBI lineage: Eukaryota > Metazoa > Chordata > Mammalia > Primates > Cercopithecidae > Macaca > Macaca thibetana. The sequence continues at coordinate 103,018,556 of NC_065582.1, forward strand.
TTACACTGTTGGTGGGATTGTAAACTAGTTCAACCATTATGGAAAACAGTATGGTGATTCCTCAAGGATCTAGAACTAGATGTACCATATGACCCAGCCATCCCATTACTGGGTATATACCCAAAGGATTATAAATTATGCCGCTATAAAGACACATACACACGTATGTTTATTGCAGCACTATTCACAATAGCAAAGACTTGGAATCAACCCAAATGTCCATCAGTGACAGACTGGATTAAGAAAATGTGGCACATATACACCATGGAATACTATGCAGCCATAAAAAAGGATGAGTTTGAGTCCTTTGTAGGGACTTGGATGCAGCTGGAATCCATCATTCTTAGCAAACTATCACAAGAACAGAAAACCAAACACCGCATGTTCTCACTCATAGGTGGGAACTGAACAATGAGATCACTCGGACTCAGGAAGGGGAACATCACACACCGGGGCCTATCATGGGGAGGGGGGAGGGGGGAGGGATTGCATTGGGAGTTATACCTGATGTAAATGACGAGTTGATGGGTGCAGCACAGCAACATGGCACAAGTATACATATGTAACAAACCTGCACGTTATGCACATGTACCCTACAACTTAAAGTATAATAATAATAAATAAATTTTTTAAAAAAAGAAATTATTACAAGTGCAACTTTTTTTAAATAAAAATGCTGTATTAGCATGCAGAAAAAAAAAAAACATAGACACTTTACAAACACGTGCCATTAATCATGTTTTCAATGAATCTTTACTATTTTAACTTTAACTTACCAACTTTTAAAACTAAACTTCTGAAGTTATTTTAAAATATAAAATGGTCAGTCAGTCAAAGAAACATCTGATATGTTTAGAGATAAAAAAATCACTGTCTCAATTCAGGGTGCTGACAATATACACAAGAATGGAAAATAAATATGAGGATGGTAATTGTTTATAAAGTGTAAATTTGACCTAATACAATTTATTTTTAACTATATCACCGTATAAAAATTAGGCATTATGTTCTTGGAAATATACTGTGGTTGTAGATAAATAATTTTGTGCTTTTTTTTGGTCCATTTGCTCATTTTCATTAGATAAGTTTTCTGTTTATATGATTCTATTTTCTATTTTTTGGCATACCAAGATCACATCTTTAATCTTTTCTTCCTTTGTTTAATTCTATTCATAGCATCTTTTTAGCTCATTCTTGACATGGTGCATTCTCAATCCGATGTTAACTCAAACCTTTTAAAAACTTACTTTCAAATTTACAAACACTTAACTGATCTGAAGCATGTTTTTACTCGAATAATCATCAGATTATTATCAAAAGTTGTGGCATTCTTCTTTGATACTATTGAGCATTTGGGGGCTGGGATATCTTCCAGAACCACTAGTCATAAATTTCTCACTTCATGTCTAGCTGTTCTTAACTAATCTAGTTTCACAGTGTGAGTCCCATAACTGTGTATTGTTGGTAACATGGGAAAATGCAAAACTAAAAAAAAACCACTAAAAATTTTTTTTTATCATTTAACATATTCACAGAAGAAGGTTCGTCATTAATGATACATGATCTAAATTAAACCTGCAGGATTTTTGTCTAAAAATAATGTTGAACAATTTACAATTTATTTTAACATTCACCCCCTTGAATACAGGAGCTAATAGTAGCATTCGCTGGGGGAAAGGGATGAACAGGTTTGGTCTACCTTTCTATTTTTCCATGATTTTAAAGTACACTCACCTCCTCCAAAAGGTCCCCATATGACTCGGCGGATGGACTTCACCCAGTCTTCCATATCATTCTGGGTGCTTGCCATGAGGAGGTAGCTCTCATGATTTGCTGTCATCCGATCTCGATCGCCTCCTGTGAAAACACAGTAACACATGCAGCTGAGGTTGCATCCAGAGATTCCTCATCATCAGCCTACAGAGGAACCCCTGAAACAAAGACTGTGCCTAAGACAGCCCGTACTAAGTTCTACCCAATGAATTGAAATATTTACCATGGTTTCTGAGTGGAAAGAAAAATTTTAAAAAGGAGAGACTCTTATGTTTTCAGGAGAAAGCTGGAGAACAAATGTCATTTTCTAAACAAAGCCTGGGTTTTTTTTGTCCTAGCAACAACCCATAGGTCTGCATCAGTTCATAATCCAATCTATTCACTCAAAGCTGCTGAACAGGGAGAAATAGCAAAAACAAAATGAAAGACAGAGAAGACGGAAAAGTGGTCCACAGAGCTTGGCCTTTCATTTGAAGCAAGCATGAAACAGTCTGAGCTCTGCATAGTGCACACACACAGAGGCCACCAGGACATCGTGATTGGATATGGAAGTTACAGGAAAGAGTAAAGAGCCACATGCAACAACTTTGACCCAGAGGTTCTTCTTTATGCCTCTGTTCTGGAAGAGGAACCTCATCCCCTGAGATCACAACTTCAGGAAGGCAAACGAGGAGGAGGCAGGGAAGAAGACATGCCTGGACAGACACAAAGGCCAGATCAACACCCCCGATGGCTCTCGCACCTGAGGGTGAGCTTTAGGAAACTCTGGCAGTGCCTCTGCAAAACCTTGATGGTTTCTCTAGTATTTTTCCCCAAAGAACAACTCATGAACTTTAAAACCTTTATAATCTCTAATATCAACTTTGAAGTGCTAGACTTCCAAAGCATGTAATTGAATTTCTTAGAAGTCTTTTATAGCGCATTTAAGTTTCCCCAGTGAGTTAATTTTCCCACTTACAAAACAGGGATAACCATATTTGACCTTGAAACAGGTCTTGAGGCATGGTTTCGTTATACCTTTTATGTTTAAAGGAGTATTTCTGAAGACAAGTATCAGAGCCTGCACCCCTTCACTGTCTTTGAAAATAGTGGTGCTCACAGAAGGAATAATTAAAGAAATAGAATAGTATTTCACGGGATCCTGATAATATGTTAATATACTAACTTCTAAGGTACTCAAATATCTATCAACATTTAATTTTCATGCAGTGTTGTATACTTGATCCCTTGGGTTGAATTAATTCATATCTGAGTGTTTTGTTTGGTTAAGATGTTGTTTGTTTGTAAGTGGATCTAAATCCTTTCACAAGGAACTTGCAGGCTCCAGTTTACAACAGGCACCACACTCTCTGTTATTTCACACTCAATATGGTTCACACATAGTTCTGAAAGTTACAGGCATTAGAGTTTGTGACCTCTAAATTCTATATGAATGCTGTAGGTTGAGAAGGACAACTATTCTAGCATTGATATAAATTTTTGAAACAGGTGAAAAGTCAGAGAAGTGTGGTAATTTTAAGCCAACCAGTTGAACAGCCAGTATTGGTGCATTACATTTTAATACAACTAAATGGGAACAGAGGAAGGGCTCAAAAAATATATCAAATAGGTTTCCTAATGTTGACAAATCTTTTGAATAAACAAAACTAGCCTCTTCATATTATAGCAAACATCTCACTACTAGGGAAACCGTGATTCTTTTACATGTCTAGTTGCACTCTAGGTCGATCATCAGCGATCCCCAACCTTTTTGGCACCAGGGACCCGGTTTTGCAGAAGACATTGTTTCCACAAATGGGCTGGTGGTGGGGATGGTTTCGGAATGAAACTGCTCCACCTTAGATCATCAGGTGTTAGTTCGATTCTCATAAGGAGCGGGCAGCCTAGATCCCTCTCAGGAGCAGTTCATAATAGGGTTTGCTCCTATGAGAATCTAACGCTGCCACTGATCTGACAGGAGGGGTAACTCAGGCGGTAACGCTCACTTGCCCTTGGCTCACCTCCTGCTGTGTGGCCCAGGGGTTGGGGTCCCCTGCTTTAAACAACTTGTATCTGAAAAATCATAGATTTAGAAGGCAAAGAAAACCCACCTAGAATCACAGTTTTATCTTATATTAGCTGTTTGACTTCCAGGGAGTTATTTAACTTCTGGAAACTCAGTGATCTTTTTTTTAAAAAACATTTTGATTTTAAGTTCAGGGATACATGTTCAGGTTTGTTACACAAATAAACTTGTGTCATGGGGATTTGTTGTAGAGATTATTTCATCATCCAGGTATTAAGCCTAGTACCCATTATTTTTCCTGATTTTCTCCATCCTTCCACCCTCCACCCTCTGACAGGCCCCAGTCAGTGTGTGTTGTTCCCCTCTATTTGCCCATGTGTTCTCATTATTAAGCTCCCACTTATAAGTGAGATCACACAGTGTTTGGTTTTCTGTTCCTGTGGTAGTTTGCTAAGGATAATAGCCTCCGGCTCCATTCATGTCCCTGCAAAGAACATGATCTTGTTCTTTTTTTAATGGCTATATAGTGTTTCGTGGTGTATATGTAACACATTTTCTTTATCCAGTCTGTCATTTGATGGACATTTGGGTTGATTCCGTGTCTTCACTATTGTGAATAATGTTGAAATGGACATATGTGTGCATGTATCTTCATAATAGACTGCTTTATATTGCTTTGGGTATACACCCAGTAATGGGATTGCTCAGTCAGATGGTATTTCTGTCTTTAGGTCTTTGAGGAATCAACACACTGTCTTTGATGTGGTTGAACTAATTTATACGCCCACCAACAGTGTATAAGTGTTCCTGTTTCTCCACAACCTTGCCAGCATTTGTTATTATTATTTTTGAATTTTTAATAATAGCCATTCTGACTGGTGTGGGAAGGCATCTTACTATGGTTTTGATTTGCATTTCTCTAATGATCAGTGGTTTTGAGCTTTTTTTTCATATGATTGTTTGCCACATGTATGTCTTCTTTTGAAAAGTGTCTGTTCATGTCCTTTGACCACTTTTTAATGGGGTTGTGTTTTTCTTGTGAATCGTTTAATTTCCTCATAGATGCTGGATATTGGAACTTTGTCAGATGCATGCAAAAATTTTTTCCCATTCTGTAGGCTGTCTGTTCACTCTGTTGGTAGTTTCCTTTGCTGTGCAGAAGCTCTTTGGTTTAATTAGATCCCATTTGTCAATATTTGCTTTCCTTGCAATTGCTTTTGGCATTTTCATCATGAAATCTTCACCTGTGCCTATGTCCCGAATGGTATTGCCTAGGTTGTCTTCGAGGGTTTTCACAGTTTTGAGTTTTACATTTAAGTCTTTAATCCCTCTGGAGTTGATTTTTGTGTATGGTATAAGGAAGGAGTCTGAAACTCAGTCATCTTGATTATGCTTTATAAATCATTACACATACTTAGTCAATTTTTGTGAGAATTCAACAAAATAAAGTACATAAAAATACTAGCACTATGTTAGGCAAAAGTAGAAACGTTGTAAATATTAAATTTATGTCATTTAATTATCTCTCACCCTTACCTATGCAAAAAGTAAATAAATCGATCCCAGAGATATTACATCTTATAAGTGAGAACAATTAGTCAATAGTAACGGGGATAGTCTAAAAGCATTATTTTTCTTGATACACATATGCACACCAATACACATTAAAATTACATACTGTACATGTAAATATACCGTACATTAATATGCATATACTTGGCTGTATGACATATAAGTGGTAGAAGTAACTAAATGGCACAATAAAAAGATGCTTCATTTGGCATAGTGCAGTTCTAAAAATTAATTTTGTATTCTGATCCTCTTATATCACAGTATTGAGCCCAAAATATTATCATTTTGAAATCAGAATATTGTAATTATTGTCTTTGCCTGAAGGATGCTTAGCAATTCACAGAGCAATATCCTGCTGTGTCACTCCAGGCCTAGTAATTAGAGTGAGTGGCAGCCGCTACAGTGTGTATCTGCCTGAAAGCAGAAGAAAAATAATGATATGCACAACTGGCCATTATCCCCTGACTTTTCATTTGATGCTTTATCTCTGCCAATGGTGCTGCATGTCTGACGCTGAATCTCATTTAGACTGCCAATCACAGATACAAAATCCCATCTGTGAATTTCATCTATGGATCTAGATCTTCATTCCTCATTTTAATAGCAAGGGGTGGGGCATGATTTAGAAAAACATTTTGTATGATTCTTCGTGTAAATATAGACTTATTACTAAAGGTGTGACTAAACAATTATATAGATATAATTTCTATAGATATGAACTACATACTCTGTACTAAAAATAGGTGATTTCTAACTGAAAGTGCCATCTGTTCTAATGCATAACCCCTCGGTTCTAAGAGCCTGGCACTACCTTGCAAGTGAAGGGGCTTAAAAATAACCTACCAAAGATATGATTTGATAAATGAATAAACTCGGAATTTTGACTTTCAATCATGTGGCTCAAGATTCACTCTCTTCCTTAGCCCTTTATGAGACTTAATGATCCGTTTAACCATTTCGAATAAAAAATTCTTTCAAGAGGTGAAATTTTAAAAAGCAATGTTGAGATCTAATTATCACTGGAATGGTGAGAGTTTCCCAGTCTTCAATCCATATGTAATATGTGTGTGTATTATATCACATTATATTCATATTATGTTAACCAGCATACATTCTACTTTCTTCATTTCTGCATGGACATAAGTATCTTATGCAGTTGTAATCTTTTAAATAATACTACTTTAAATGACACTAGATTTGTTCACATTTTAAAGAACACATGTCAGAAAGTAGTATACAACTTTTAGATGTTAACTCTTGTTGGTAGCAATGCTTTAGTGTTGCTGTTAACACATCAAGCATGTATGATTTTGTTAACTAAGTTGACCACATCATTCAATTTTACTTGTTTATATCTAATTGAAGGTATTTGTACATTTTATTGAGATATTCTATATATTTGGATTTGACATAAATTTTTCTTTCTTAAAAATAAAATAGGTCCTCTTAAATAGATGCTTGACATGATCAACTTTTATAAAAATTAAAGTTAGATTAAGAAAAGCTTAATGAATTTAATAGACTAAGAAATGCATAATCAAAAATTAAAAGGTAGGGTAAATAAATCAATATAAAAAAATGCTCTTATAACTTCAAGGGTGAACTGTTTCCTCATTCCCAACTGCAAATCAGTTGCAAACTAGACTATTGTGCTATCCATTTTATTATAGACTATAGAAAAATATTTTAATCTTCTAAATAGAGTTAATAATTTTCAATCATACAGCTATAAGATCTTATTTATTTTTTTTAAGTATTAAGTATTACTTTCCCCAAACTTAGTCTGGGACTTTATTCGTAGTGGAACTCTAGTGATAAATTGCAAGAATAAAAGTAAATTCTGAAGTATATCAGTGGGAAATTACTGAGAGAAAAAAATTTCTTCCCTTTTATGGTGATCGATACTTGAAAAACAAGCAGAGTTATGTGGAGCACAAGCAACAAATTACAGGCATCTATGGATACTGCCACTTCTTAATAAATAACAACAAAAATCATAAAATAGCACACGATTCACAAAATAAAGCTGGAGAACAAATTGTCCTCACATTCAATATTGTATTTAACTTTTTCATATATAGAGATTTTACTACCTGAAAATTGAAGAGTTTTGGTATGATTTGTTAAGTGATTTTTTTTACACGTATTTCTTCCCCAAGGGTAATTTCAAAAATATCAGCATGGTAAAATTTCAACGCATTTTGTCAATGGAAAAGTTGACAAAATGTATTTGTCTACAATAATATATTTGAATATTTAAAAATCTGTAAATCAAAAAATCAGAATTAATTAAGGTCCCAGTGACAGTAATTATCATTTCATTTGTAGTCGGTACCACACAACAAACACATTACTAAATGTTATCTTCAATTGTTATAAAATTAATTCTACATTTTGATTTCCTCAGTACATACTATAATACTGTTTTACATATTTCTTATATCCCCTACTAGGTCATAATCTGTTTGTAAGAAGAAATTATTCTATAATACGCAGCTAGTTTATGTTTAAGTTCAAAGTAGCTATAAATGAATACTTATTAACCAATTATAAATTGATTGGTATTTATTAATTATAATAAGTTTCTAAAAATTAAATTTGGAAATGATTTGTTGAGAGTCTGTCTCTTTGGTTATAGATATATAAAGAATTGACTTAAAAATTCTACATTCTACAAATTACTACTGACTTGCCTTTCCTCAAACTTTACTGTGAAAATGTCTAAAATGGGAACAGTAAGTAAAAATTCTGCCTTGCAAAAATGATTTGTTGAGAGTCTGTCTCTTTGGTTATAGATATATAAAGAATTGACTTAAAAATTCTACATTCTACAAATTACTACTGACTTGCCTTTCCTCAAACTTTACTGTGAAAATGTCTAAAATGGGAACAGTAAGTAAAAATTCTGCCTTGCTCAAACTGAAAACACAAATACATGCATATAAAAAGTATAGTGCTGGGCACAGTGGCTCAGGGCTGGGCATGGTGGTTTATGCCTGTAATCCCAGCACTTTGGGAGGCCAAGGTGGGTGGATCATTTGGGGTTAGAAGTTTGAGACCAGCCTGAACAACATGGTGAAACCCTGTCTCTACTGAAAATATAAAAATTAGCCGGATGTGTTGGCACATGCCTGTAATCCCAGCTACTCAGGAGGCTGAGGCATGAGAATCACTTGAACCCAGAAGGTGGAGGTTGCAGTGAGCCGAGATCATGCCACTGCACTCCAGCCTAGGTGACAGAGTGAGACTCAGTCTCACACACACACACATACACACACACACAAAAGTATTGAGCCAGCCATGGTGGCTCATGCCTGTAATTCCAGAACTTTGGGAGGCCAAGGCAAGAGAATCGCTTCATAAGCGAAGGAGAAATAAAATCCTTTACAGACAAGCAAATGCTGAGAGATTTTGTCACCACCAGGCCTACATTACAAGAGCTTCTGAAGGAAGCGCTAACTATGGAAAGGAAAAACTGGTACCAGCCACTGCAAAAACATACCAAATTGTAAAGACCATTGACTCTATGAAGAAACCGCATTAATTGATGGGCAAAATAACCAGCTAGCATCATAATGGCAGGATCAAATTCACACATAACAATATTAAACTTAAATCTAAACGGGCTAAATGCTACAATTAAAAGACACAGACTGGCAAATTGGATAGAGTCAAGACCCATTGGTGTGTTGTATTCAGGAGACCCATCTCATGTGCAAAGATACACATAGGCTCAAAATAAAGGGATGGAGGAATATTTAACAAGCAAGTGGAAAGCAAAAGGAAGTAGTTGCAATCCTAGTCTCAAACAGACTTTAAACCAACAAAGATCAAAAAAGACAAAGCAGGGCATTACATAATGGTAAAGGGATCAATGCAACAAGAAGAGCTAACTATCATAAATATATATGCATTCAATACAGGAGCACCTAGATTCATAAAGCAAGTTTTCAGAGACCTACAAAGAGACTTAGACTGCCACACAATAATAGTGGGAGACGTTAACACCCCACTGTGAATATTAGACAGATCAACGAGACAGAAAATTAACAAGGATATTCAGGACTTGAACTCAGCTCTGGACCAAGCGGACCTAATACACATCTACAGAACTCTCCACTTCAAATAAACAGAATATACATTCTTCTCAGCACCACATCACACTTATTTTAAAATCAACCACATAATTGGAAGTCAAACACTCCTCAGCAAGTGCAAAAGAACGTAAATCATAACAGTCTCCCAGAACACGGTGCAATCAAATTAGAATTCGGGATTAAGAAACTCACTCAAAACCACACAACTACATGGAAACTGAACAACTTGCTCCTGAATGGCTACTGAGTACATAATAAAATTAAGGCAGAAATAAATAAGTTCTTTCAAACCAATGAGAACAAAGACAAAATATACCAGAATCTCTGGGACATAGATAAAGTAGTGTTTAGAGGGAAATTTATAACACCAAATGCCCACAGGAGAAAGTGGGAATCATCTAAAATCAACATCCTAACATCACAATGAAAAGAACGAGAGAAGAAAGGGCAAACAAATTCAAAAGCCAGCAAAAGACAGGAGATAACTAAGATCAGAGCAGAACGGAACGAGATAGAAACATGAAAAACCCTTCAAAAAATCAATGAATCCAGGAGTTGTTTCTTTGAAAAGATCAACAAAATAGATAGACTGCTCCCAGACTAACAAAGAAGAAAAGAAAGAAGAATCAAATAGACACAATAAAAAATGATAAAGGGGATATCACCACTGACCCCATAGAAATACAAACTACCATCAGAGAATACTATAAACACCTTTATGCAATAAACTAGAAAATCTGGAAGAAATGAATAAACATTCATTTGTATGGACACATACACCCTCCCAAGACTAAGCCAGAAAGAAGTCAAATCCCTGAATAGATCAATAACAAGTTTTGAAATTGAGGTAGTAATTAATAGCCTACCAACCAAAAAAAAGCCCAGGACCAGACAGACTCACAGTCAAATTATACCACAGGTACAAAGAGGAGCTGGTACCCTTCCTTCTGCAACTATTCCAAACAACAGAAAAAGAGGGACTCCTCCCTAACTTTTTATGAGACAAGCATCATCTTGTTACCAAAACCTGGCAGAGACACACACACCCACATACACAAAATTTCAGGCCAATATCCCCGATGAACATTGATGTGAAAATCCTCAACAAAATACTGGCAAACTGAATCCAGTAGCACATCAAAAAGCTTATCCACCACAATCAAGTTGGCTTCATCCCTGGGATGCAAGGCTGGTTCAACATATGCAAATCAATAAACATAACCCATCACATAAACAGAATCAATGACAAAAACCACATGATTATCTCAATGGATGCAGAAAAGGCCTTCAATAAAATTCAACACCCCTTCATGCTAAAAACTCTCAATACACTAGGTATTGATGGAACATAGCTCAAAATAATAAGAGCTATTTATGACAAGTGCACAGCCAATATCATACTGAATGGGAAAAAGCTGGAAGCATTCCCTTTGAAAACCAGCACAAGACAAGGATGCCCTCTCTCACCACTTCTATTCAACATAGTATTGGAAGTTCTGGCTAGGGTAATCAGGCAAAAGGCAGAGAAAGAAATAAAGGGCGTTCAAATAGGAAAAGAGGAAGTCAAATTACCTCTGTTTGCAGATGACATGATTGTATATTTAGAAAACCTGATTGCCTCAGCCCAAAATCTCTTTAAGCTGATAAGCAACTTCAGCAAAGTCTCAGGATGCAAAATCAATGTAAAAAAAAATCACAAGCATTCCTATACATCAATAATAAACAAACAGAGAGCCAAATCATGGGTGAACTCCCATTCACAATTTCTACAAAGAGAATAAAATACCTAAGAATCCAACTTACAAGGGATGTGAAGGACCTCTTCAAGGAGAACTACAAACCACTGCTCAAGGAATTAAGAGAGGACACAACAAATGGAAAAAACATTCCATGCTCATGGATAGGAAGCATCGGTATCGTGAAAATGGCCACACTTTCCAAAGTAATTTACAGACTCAATGCTATCCCCATCAAGCTACTATTGACTTTTTGCACAGAATTAGAAAAAAACTACTTTGAATTTCATATGGACCCAAAAAAGAGCTCATATAGCCAAGACAATCCTAAGAAAAAAGAACAAAGCTGGAAACATCACACTACCTGACTTCAAACTATATTACAAGGCTACAGCAACCAAAACAGCATGGTACTGGTACCAAACAGATGTATAGACCAATGGAACAAAACAGAGGCCTCAGAAATAATGCCTCACATCTACAACCATCTGATCTTTGGCAAACCTGACAAAAACAAGCAATGGGCAAAGGATTCCCTATTTAATAAATTGTGTTGGTAAAACTGGTTAGCCATATGCAGAAAACTGAAACCAGACCCCTTTCTTACACCTTATACAAAAATTAACTCAAGATGGATTAAAGACTTAAACATAAGACCTAAAACCATAAAAACCCTGGAAGAAAACCTAGGCAATATCATTCAGTATATAGGTAGGCTTCCTGAATAAAACAACAAAAGCAATGGCAACAAATGCAAAAATTGACAAATGGGATCTAATTAAACTAAAGAGTTTCTGCACAGCAGAAGAACCTATCATCAGAGTGAACAGGCAGCCTACAGAATGGGAGACAATTTTTGCAATCTATCCATCTGATGAAGGGCTAATATCTAGAAACTACAAGGAACGTAAATAAACTTACAAGAAAAAAAAAAAAAACTATCAAAAAGTGAGCAAAGGACATGAACAGACACTGCTCAAAAGAAGACATTTATGCAGCCAACAAACATATGAAAAACGATCATCATCACTGGTCATTAGAGAAATGCAAATCAAAACCGCAATGAGATAACATCTCACACCAGTTAGAATGGCGATCATTAAAAGTCAGGAAACAACAGATGCTGGAGAGGATGTAGAGAAATAGGAATAATTTTACACTGTTGGTGGGAGTGTAAATTAGTTCAACCATTGTGGAAGACAATGTGGCAATTCCTCCAGGATCTAGAACCAGAAATGCCATTTGACCCAGCAACCCCATTACTGGGTATATACCCAAAGGATTATAAATCATTTTACTATAAAGACACATGCACACGTATGTTTATTGCAGTACTATTCACAATAGGAAAGACTTGGAACCAACCCAAATGCCCATCAATGATAGACTAGATTAAGAAAATGTGGCACATATACACCATGGAATACTATGCACCCATAAAAAGGATGAGTTTATGTGCTTTGCAGGGACCTAGATGAAGCTGGAACATCATTCTCAGCAAACTAACAAAGGAATAGAAAATCAAACACCACATGTTCTCACTCATAAGTGGAAGTTGAACAATGAGAACATGAATACAAGGAGGGGAACATCACACACTGGGGACTGTTTGGGCATGAGGGGTTAGAGGAGGGATAGCATTAGGAGAAATACCTAATGTAGATGACAGGTTAATGGGTGCAGCACACCACCATGGCATGTGTTTACCTATGTAACAAACCTGCACGTTCTGCACATGTATCCCAGAACTTAAAGTGTAAATAACTAAATAAATAAGAAAGTGATGACTGATTTCTCTTTCAAGTAAATATTGACTTTTATTTTGGTCATGTTTTAAAAAAAGTATAATTGTGGTACATTTATTTTTCAGTGATTCATGAAACTTAAAATCTCAAATAGGCTAAGTTTATATTTCACTATCTTTCACATTTCTTGGACTTACTCCTTCGAAAGTGTGCTATTTGTGCTGAGCATGTCAAAGAATGATATAATTTATTATGTTTTGAATAATTGTTTCCCAGATTGCACTGGGAAGTTAACAGGATCTCAATTTAAGTCCAACAGTATATTCTGACTTTCACTTTTGTCAGAGGTTCAGAATCTAGTTACTTCCTTCACAGCATGTAATTACATTCTTCTGATAGAATCTTCCAAGAAATAAAGGTAGAACATTTTCTTGGCAGAGCCAAAGTATCTAGAATTTATGTCCTCTTCTAATTTAGTTTAGTATAGGTTGGGAGATGCGTGAATTCAAAGTATCTGATTGACATAGGAGGAAGGCTGCTATGAGAGATGGTATTTATATTCAGATCAGTGTTACTCCACCAATGCTGATACAGACTAGAATTACAAGAGAAAGCAAACCCTGATGCAATAATCCACAACATGTAGCAAATGGAATACCACTTCTTTAGGAGCAAGACAGGGAGTTTGTTGACTTACAACTGAACCTAAAACTAAAGGCATATTCTGTCCGGATGTCCCCTAACAGTATGGTTGACTTGAATACTGAGGAAAATTGGTCAGAAGTATAGGAATTCCTAATGGTCATGAAAGTTAAAAACAAGAAGGTCTCAATTATGTTGATAAAGGGACAAAGATTCTTCATATAGAGGAATAAATGTGAAATTATATTGAACTTTATACTCCCTGTAAACATGGTGATAAACCCTCTATTGCAGGGTTACTCAAACTGTGATGAAAACTTCAGTCCGTATGTCTAAGATGACAGCAAATAACCTTGGCAGTACCTGGAAACTTGTTAGAAATGGGAATTCTTGAACCTCATTCCACACTAACTAAACAAAACTGTCAATGGGCTCCTGCAATCTGTGCTTTTAAGATGCCTGCTGGGTGATTCTGATTCATCAGAAAGATTAAGAACCACTACTCTTATAAGATAATTCGCTATAGCAGGTAGAGGCTATAAATTTTTGAATTCATGTATTTCAGCCACACTCATCTTATTAGCTTGTATTCATGTCTTATTCTTTCAGTGACAGCCACTCAGCCAGAAAGTACTAAGCTTTAAAGCTATGGATCATATAATTTATCTAATTGCCTATTTGCATTGTAAATGATTAACCCTGCAACTAGTTCTGCAAGGACATGTCATTCAAGTTGAGATAACTGAGTCTGGCAAATTACTGAGCCTCATGCATTAAAGATACCATACTTATATCAAAGCAAACATTAAGGTATTTCTCTTTGCATTGGAATACAGATTAATTATACCTCTTTCCCTGATCCCCAGAGTTTGATGAGTTAAATAGGACATTGAATTCAGAGAGACATGCCACTTTTGAAATCTGGATTAAAATGTTCAAATCCATTTTTAAAATTCCCTCAGATCTTACTCATTTTATTGTTTATTAATATTACAAATCTGCAAGACTCATAATATCAGATGACAGTTGCTGGGTGATCTACAGTTTACAAATTACTTTTATATCCTTTGATTCACTTGGTTTTTACAAGAAACCTAGGAGGTAAAGCAGAGCATTCATTCATTTATTCAATACATTTATTGAACACCTGTTGTTATGCCAGTCACTATTCTAGTTCTGAGGATACAGCAGTGAATAAAACAAAGGCAGGAGTTTAGGGGAGAGGTCTAGACCAAAGGCATACATTTGGAAGTCACCAATGAGATGATATTTAAAGACAGGGACCTAATGAGGTCCCCAGATAATACTGTAGCTATGTTGAAGAAAATTTAGTAAGCTAAAAAAGGAAACAAGAGAGGCTAAATGAAAATGACAATCAACAAGTCAAATGCTATTGAGAAGTAAATAAGATGAAAAGTGTGTGAATATAGACTACTAGATTAGGGAAAATGGAGGTCATTAGATTAGGCAACATGTAGATAACTGGATTAGGGAATGAGGAAGTTTTTTGAACAACCTTGCAAGAGCTGTTTCAATCTACCAGATCAGCACAAATGAAATTCTGCCTGGAATGTGTTCATAAGATTATGGAGGGAAACAAACAGAAAGGGCCAGTCCAAACAAATCTTTCAGGCATTTTAATGTATTAAGGAGTAGAGAAATAGGGGCAGCAATGGCTGGATGGGTGAGTTGTGGTACAAGGAGGTTTAAAATGAGAAATATTAAAGAATGTTTATATGTTCATGGGAATTACTCATTGGAGAGGGAAAAACTGATAATTTAGGAGAGATGAGGTTTAAAGATTCATCCATAGGTTTTTTAAAGCTATGCAAAAAAATTCTCACTCTTCTCAGGATCTTTAATAAGGTTTAACAATCCATATAATTGATTTCACCCCAAAGTATGTTACTTTAAAAACACAGAAAACATCTAGAAAAGAATCATTGAAAGAAAGTAAAATAGCATTGAGCAGGTTTCTTTACAACTCTACCTGGGGGCAAAATAAGGAAGGAAGGTGGTTAAACTCAAATCATTTTCAAAGTTAAATTTTACTATTTTTATTTTTAAACAAGTTTCAATATTTACTGAATAAGAGATCATTGGCAACTTTATCTGGAACAACTTTCTTCATACAGTGTCTCTTAGTGTTAATTGCTATGGATGCTAATTACCCAATTTTACATAGCAGCAATTTTAGAGAATGTGTTTGGGTATACACAAAAGAACTGATATTTTCAAATAAAAAACTATGATAGATAGCACAAAACTAAATTATTCCACCCAATGAATGACAACTAGTGATTATTGCAGTAGTGTAAAAATAAGAAAAACTCTGATTTGGGCTTAAATTTTTTTATCTTAAGCAATTACAATTGGCTTGTAATCAAAACAGCTTAACTGTCCATTGTGCTTTGTTTCCCACAGTTTATGTCTGAATTTTCTGGATTTTGTGAGCTCCTGTGTATACATGTGGGAGAGCAGGATGTGAAATTTGTCTTATGGGACTGGAATTCAAACTCCGCCATTCAGATAAAGGCATGCTGCTTCATAGAACACACAACATTTGTATAATGTTTCAAATACCTAGTATGGAGAAAAATATTAGTATTTCAGGACCATTATCACTTCCACACCTAAGGATACTTGGGGATATTTTCTTAACTCATTTGATATAAACATATTTCAAATCAACTATGATTTCATCAAGTAAACTCTTCTTTTAACATATATTGAAAATAATGTTCACCCTGTTAATTCTTAAATCTATGTCTAGAATTAGGAGGTCTCACTTAATTCTGATGGGTCTCACCCATTCCAATTACAAGTATTTTAAGACCCTACAAAAGGAGTGGAGGCCAGAAGGCCACAGGTTATTTCCAAACTGACTGTAGACACAGAAGTTCCTATAAAGAATGTTAACCTGTATCTGCTTCTTAATACAAATGCTTGTATACTAATTGTAGGTAATATTAAGTGGATAAAAATCTGAATTTCCTCCTTAAAACTGTGACTCCCAATAATCATTTGCAGGTGGCTAAAACCGTACTGTTGTAGTCTTATGTTTAAAAATGACAACAAATGAGAATAATTTAGAGAATCATCACGAAGCTGAAAAATCTTAAACCATTTCAGCAACTCGTTTCCACCTCTCAAAATAGTCGGCAATGAGTTCCCAAACCTTAAAAAATGGTGACTGTCCTTAGCAAAATAAGGCACAAGGTCTTCAATGTTCTCATAAATATCCACTTATCAATAAATACGGTAAAACTTTTAAAAGTCGCCCATTTTTTACATAAAATTGAGAAAACTGATTAGAAATGAAAACTTGAAAATTAAAGAGAAAGGCAAGCTGAAGTGTCTAGAAAATATTGCCAGGACTTTTTCATTGTTTTAATTTTTTTTGGTTTTTTTTTTTTGGTTATGTATTATTGATGGCAGTGGCCGCTCCAGACAGCCTGCCACTGCCATCATGTGTGTTGTAGCAGGGAGGCGCTGCCAGAGCTGCACAAGCCGGCAGGAGCCAGGGATAAGTGAAGCCTGGGACAAGTGGAAGTCCCACCCCATTCGAGTTAGGGCGGGAGCTCCCCAGGTTTCACCGCAGCCACCCAAACCAGGCTGCAGGCCCAGGCCTCTTGCTCCGTGGAGCAGGCAGGAGCCCCGCTCTCCTGGGTGCAGCTGCAGCCATCCAAACTGCAGCTGCAGACACAGGCATTGCTGCACTCTTGAGGACCCGGGAAGGCCCTCCTGCCCTCACAGGCTCGGAAATGCCTGCCCCCGCTGCCTGGCTTCTCCCTGCTGCCTGTGTCCACTCCGATCTCAGAGCAAAGTCAGGGTGGAGCAGGGTACCATGAAAGGCAGCGGGAGGCAGACAGATTCCTGGACCGAAGGGCGCGGGTCCTGGGTGAGGCCCCACCTTCAAGCCAGGGATGACCGGAAGGCTGGGGGCCAGGTTGCCAGTCTCACCGAGGGACAGGAGTGGGAACTTGTGAAGCCTTTTCTGGGCTGCTCATGGCAGCTCATGGACCAGTTGCGTACACTTCCAACCCTCTGAGGCCCATGAAACCCCTGGGCTCAGTCAGAGCTGAGCAGATGATGGGATGACCTGCCTGCAGAGAGGAGCTCCTCTCTCTGCTGATAGCAGGAGTTGTAGTGCGAACAGCTGCAGAGAGGAGCAACACACTCCAGGGACTCCGCTCTTCTGAGAACTGCCGACATGACGGGACGACCTGTCTGCAGAGAGGAGCTTCCCACTCCAGGTTCTCCTCTCTGCTAGGAGCTGAACACTCGTTGGGACACCCTGACTGTGGAAAGGAGCTACCTGCTGTGCGTCTATTGTGAGCTGCTCTGTTGCTCAACAAAGCTCCTCTTCATTTTGCTCGCCCTCCACTTGTCTGAGTTCTTGGTCGCAGGACAAGAACTTGGAACCTGCTGAATGGCAGAGCTAAAAGAGCTACAACACAGGGCTGAAACATACCCCTTAGCTTTCCACGTTGCAGGCAAAGAGGAGAAAAGAACTGTGGTCCCTCGGGGAGCTCAGACTTGGGAGATCCCCAGACCACTGCTGTGACTGCCTTTTTGGGGTCCTGTGGTGCCTGGTGTTTTCAAGCTTCTGGGCACCACTGCGTTCGCTGGTGCCAGCCAGAGAAGTTGCTTGCAGTGCACCTGGTCCAGCTGCAGCCTTGCTGAGAGCCAGTACCTGTGCCGGCAGCTGGAGCTGCTGGTCCCGCTGCAGCAGCCAGTGTGTCTGACCATGCAGTGGCCGGACCCCACGCTCACTCACACACTCCATGTCTGACTCTCCCTTGGCAGGCGTGGGATCCAGGCCAGTCAGCTGAGTGCAGCCTGCCAGGCCAAGTAGGAGGAAAAAGCCCAGCGGGCCTGTGCAACTCAGGCAAAGGTGCCACCAGCCAGAGGTTTCAGGCCAGAAAAGCGACACCCCAAGGATCCTGTAACATGATCTTTCATATCTAGTACAAATAACTAATTATTTGAATTCTTATAGCTCTACAATTTTCTAGACACCCTCACTAAATTAAAATTTGATCTTTCCTGCTGATAGATTGATGCTGTGCATTTCATAATTTTAAATTAAAGAGTAATCAGAATCCACAAGTCAATTCAACCTAGCATTCAATCATTAATTAACACTTAATGAACACCCATGGATTTATGTAGCAGTATTAGAAGTCGGTAAACCAGTCGCTGTTTGGAGGCATCTTCTTTGATTCATATGTAATTACCAACCTAAATTTGGCTAAACTCCGAATACGGATTGACAATTCGACAGGCATATTGCTAAACTAAAGGCAACATTCCTTGGATAAGATTCTTATTACCCAGTAAGACGTGATAGAATATTTGGTTAAATATAATGTAAGAAAAGCCACCAAAGAGGGAATAGATATGTGCAATCTTTCTTAATCTTATCTGATGGGGAGGAACGTGTTTACACACATAGATACACACAACACAAATTAAAAAAAAAAAAAAAAGAAAACCCATATAAATCCAGTTATTTACTGAAGTTTGTAGTTGAAAGCAAGTTTAAATCAAGGTCACTGTGTTTCTCTATGGTACACTCTGCAAACACCTCAAAGTTAGCAGGTTCAGTATTTTAGATAATGAAAAACCCTAAGCCCACTCAGAATACCTCAAGGAAGCAAGATTTAAACCTTTAACTTCAAAATCAGACCTGGAAGTATAGTCAGTTAAGCTGAATTAAGTAAAACCCAAGATATTTCTTGGCTAAATGATAAGTGAATTGGAATTATTTGGCTCCATTCATTACTTATTATTCTTTAACATGTCCACTAGCTAGACCTAAAGCATATTGAAACTCAGGTAGGGATGACCCTTGATGGTTTACAACATCCTGAGCATTAAAACTAATTTGTTTCCATTAAGGCTTTCTTTCTTTCTTTCTTTCTTTCTTTCTTTCTTTCTTTCTTTCTTTCTTTCTTTCTTTCTTTCTTTCTTTCTTTCTTTCTTTCTTTCTTTCTTTTTTCTTTCTTTCTTTCTTTCTTTCTTTCTTTCTTTCTTTCTTTTCTTTCTTTCTTTCTTTTCTTTCTTTCTTTCTTTCTCTTTCTTTCTTTCTCTCTCTTCTTTCTTTCTCTCTCTCTTTCTTTCTTTCTTTCTTTCTTTCTTTCTTTCTTTCTTTCTTTCTTTCTTTCTTTCTTTCTCTCTCTCTCTCTCTCTCTCTCTCTCTCTTTCTTTTATATCTGAGAAAGCTTTTTGTTAGGTAAACAGTTCTTGATACTATCTGTATTTACTTCCCTGACTTCCTTGCTCTGGGATTGTCTGCGGCTGGCTCTGTATTTTGACCAAAACTCACTACTCTTCAGAAGACTTTTCTACAGGGAACTCTTATTCAGAGTTCTACCATTGTCTCTTAGACTGGAAAAACTCCTTCACTATTATTAGAACCATTATTATTACACTTTAGTAAGTAATCCCTTTGGAGAGAAGCCCCCTTTGTTGAGTGTGTCATCTTTTTCAGTTGGGACTCTGATACAGTTAAATTTGCATAAATGACATAAATGTACCTTTTTAATTACAACATTCTCCTCATTCCTAGAAGCCTAAATATCTAGCAACTTCAGTGCAAAGGAAAAACATAATAACTTACAACTAGTTTAATGCTACACCTTCTTAAATTTTATATACTTTCAAGACTGCCAAGGCACTGTGATGAGTACAGAAAGAATATTTATTTTCTATCCACCAGGACCCTGTGATCTTATTAAGGAGACAAACCATGAAATGAGGAAGATGACAAAGAAGACATGAACTGAGCAGAGTCAGGTGTAATTATTTATGATACAGAGGTAAGAAGTATCATCTGCTAAGAAAACAGAAAATAAATATTGACTTATGTTATCAGGGAGGATGTTTTGAAAGCAGGGGAATTTGAAAAGTGTTTTGATAAATAGTCCCAAAGTCGAGATGGTGGTGTAGATGGGGAGAGGAATATGAGCACATGTGAGGATTATGTGCTTGAAGACCTAGCTCAAGTGTCTCTTCTGCAGTGTAGCTTTTTCAAGTTGAGTTGGTTTCCACCTGCTCTGCACTTCCTCCAGCTTACGTCCAAGCTCTGAGAGGGTTGCCAAAAGAATTCTCTTTTGCCCCTTTTTCCGATTCTTATTTTGCTCTTCTTGTATATTGCCACCTTTTTCCAGGCTCACTGCTTGCAAGTAACTCTCCACTATTAGAGGATCCGCAATACAGGGAGAGTAGCAGCAAGGCATCATTTTTGGGATCAGTTCATCTTAAACAACACTATATTGGCAGGCACCCAACTAATGAACAGCCATGGATACAATGGTAATTAAGACACAATTCTTATCCATAAGTAATCTACTGTCTAATGAGGGAATAAACAAGCATATAAATCTCCAATTTCTAATCCCAATATAAGCAGGGTCATTCTGGGTAAGTAAAACACTTACACATACACACATACACATATAAGCACATATGTACACACATACACACAGATGCTCACACATGTGTGCACCTTTGCTGGTAATTATGTATCAGCCAACAATTCATTTGCAGAGGAGCTAACCCAAAAGAGAAAATGTGTCATGTTGAAGTCATTCAAGAAATCAATTTCAAAAAGAGGATGAAGTGCATAATCTCTGATAAATGTCAAGACAATACGTCTTTTCCTGTGGATATGTCTCCTTAGGTTTTGTAAAGTGATTCAGATGAGAAAAATATATTTGAACATTTTAATAAATATAAAATTTTAAATAAAATGAACTAGATCTGTTTGGCTATTTATTCTTAAGTTGGCAGTTACAGGAAAGCCAAATGGTAAGGTGACCACAGGAGGGCTTTCCCTTTTCTTGGAACCTAAAAACATACTAACACTAGGAACATATTAACAACTACAAAGGGGGAAACAGCATTTGAAACTCTGATATGGGAGCTCAGAGTTCAGCTGAGGCTGAGTCCTTATTTCATAGCTAGATGTCTGAACAAGCAAGATTTCATGTAAATCAGATTATTTTTCCCTTCATTTTGCTTCTAACGAAGATGAAATGAATCAATTAGTTCCTTCCATAGTCAGTCTCCATTTTTACTAATGTCTTCCCTTCTGCCAGAATTTAAACTTTTTCCCTTCTTTAAAATAGAAATAATGAAAATGTCTCCCTGATTTACAAATAGAGTGAACTAACAAGTGAGAGGAATCTGCCTAAGATATGAGCTCCTGTTTAAATATAAAAAGATCTCTTCTTTTTGTCTTTCATCCCTCTCTTCATGTAATTTTGTTCATAAGTCAACCTATTACTGACTTCCATGATGCTAATAACTACATTGCCAAATCTTATGATTATTTAAAAAAATCTTAAAAGCTAGTAATGATGAAATTTGGAGATCTATTATTTATTTATGTGAAATATGGGTCAATATAGTGATTTTTGTTTCACTATAATTTTCAGGCATCTTTTGTTCTTAGTTTATGTTAGCTTGTAAAGCTAAAGCTAGGATAGTACAAAATTCAATAGCACCAAAATACTCAGTAATCAAGATAAATAATATTTTTATAATGTTAAAAACAAGTTATCACAGAAAATTCATAATGAGCAAAATATCAGAATTAAGATGGAATCACTATTACTGATTTTTTCTTTTGCTTTAAGCTCCAGTATCACCATGACTGATCCTGGCCTTTTTCATTTGAATATTATCAACCCTAACTAGTACCTTCGTTTTCAACCCCATTTCCGCCAAGTAAGCACACCATCTCCAGCCATATGACATGGGTGACCCCGTTTATTTGACTATAAGGAACACAGAGTGTTATAAGCAGCTTCCTAATGTGAGTGGTGGGTTTAATTATGCTGGAAAAATCTACAATGTGTACTTTGTATGCTACAGTGGTTGCCATAATTCTGAAATATTTATCATAGGTTTTTACTCTTTTCCATGAGAAGAGTGAAAACTTTTAATAAATGTCTGCATATTCTCTCTTTATTATAAGACACCTGCATTTTACTGCTCCTTCACTAAACAATGTTGTTAGCCTCCAGCTCCAGGTTAAATACAGCTTAGCAGTGACCTTGGTGCCAAGAAAAAATGAGCTGATGGTTTTATTTCAGCTCCTTCTTGGCAGATGTCCAGTGTTCTAATTGGTACCCAGGTGACAGTGCCACGAACAAACCAAGGTGAAACAACTATGAAAAGTAACCCAAGTGCACAATTTGAGATCATCCACATACTTGAAACCAAGCATATAAGGCTTTTTTTTTGCCTTGCATCATTAAATATGGGGGTGGGAGAAACTGACTGCTTCTGACAGTCCTACTATGCAATTTATTATCATTTAAGGTAAAGTGCTCTTCATATGCATTTAGGAGTAAGGTGCAACAATAAATTAATGTGCAACAGAAGCTTAGGGAGAAGACTGATGCTCAATGGAAAACAAATGCAAGGAAATTCTCTTTCCACACAGAGCTTGTGGAAGCATGGTTCTTCATTCACTTGCAGACATTTTCAGGGAAACTTACTGAGTGAACTGCACAGTGCTGTTTTCCAAAAAGGAAGGAAAAATAGGAACAAGAGAAGAAAGGATGAATGAAGTAAGAAACATGGGGAAGTGAGTATATGGTGTGAACATTGATATAGTATGTAAGAGTTTATTATCACAATTTTTTCATGTCAAAAAACAGATTGTCTTTTCTGAAAGTATAAGAAGATTTGAAAACAATCTCTTGTGCTTAAATGGGATAATGTATATAATATGCCTAGCTTAGTGGCTGCCCCATATGACCTGAAAAAATGCTGGTTAGTAAATCACCTCACACCCTTCTTTCTCCTCTTTTCAGTAATGTAAAACAAGTAATACTTTGCCTTTAGAAAAATAACATTTCCAATACAGTGGAAAGGCATCCTTTCTTAGATTTTGACCCTATCTGTACCTCTATATCCAGACTTCTCTAGTTTTCTTTTTTTTGTAATGGAAGAAAAAAGCAAATTAAATGTAATTCAAATTGCTTTGAGCATATTAAATTAAATTAAATACCAAGTAACCAATCTTGTAAAGTCTTTTGTCCCCTGAGCATGACGTTAGGTTTCATTCTACAATTAAAGGCAACAATCGCATTTGTAATTTGTTTTTTATACCAGTCTGCTTTCGGGTTTTGTGATATGAAAAAGATCATTCACCAACAAAATGCATTTACTTGCAAATTTTAATTCAGCAGATATTTAATAATGCCTGAACAAGAGCACTTTTAGTAGTTTAGCTTCATATAAATTGCCACTTAAGTAACTGTAACAAATCATTTGTTTTGCATATTTTCGCTTTCTTTCTAATTATTTCATCCAATAAAAAAACAAAAAAATTTGGTAAATCCTTGGTATTTCATTTCTGGATACCATATTAGGTAATACAAATATTTCATTCACAGGTAATACAAATTATTATTCACCAAAAAATAATTTTCAGTTTTGAATGTTGCATATTCTCAAAGGCATATTGCATTAAAAATTGGTAGTAATGTGAGTAACACTTTAAATCTTGTCAAATTTCATTTAGTAACATTTCTCAAAGACGTTTGATATAGTTTGTATATTTGTCTCTGCCGAGATCACATCCTGAATTGCAATCCCCAATGTTGGAGGTGGGACCTGCGTGGGAAGTGTTTCAATAATGGGGGCAGATATCTGACAACTTGGTGCTGTTACCATGATAGTGAGTTCTCAAAAAAAAAAATGTAGTTATTTAAAAGTGTGTTGCACCTTCCACTCCATCGCCCCACCCCCTCACTCCTGCTTTCACCATGTAAACTGCCTGCTCCTGGTTCACTTTCTGCCATGAGTAAAAGCTCCCTGAGGCCTCCTTAGAAGCAGATGCTGCTATGCTTTCTGTATAGCCTGCAGGATCATGAGCCAATTAAACCTCTTTTCTTATAAATTATCCAGTCTCAGGTATTTCTTCCAGCAATGCAAGAATGGCCTAATACAACATTCTTGGAAAAATAGGCTTCATGGCCTAACTAGAGATTGCGCCTGATCAAAAATCATCCAGAATGAAATACATGTGAAAAACCATAGGTTGACACAAGATAAACAGTTTCTTTTTTTTTCCCCCTCTCTGCAGGACTTCCCAAAGTCTTCATCTTTAGAAATGTTAAAACTCAAGAAAGGACAATATACAGAGACTCCCTTATATATTTCCGTATGAAACTTTTCTTTGCAAATCATCTTAAGAAACTTGTGCTTTATGGAATATACTTTGGGAAATGTTGATTTTCATGCCAGTCACCATATGACACTGATGTCTGCAGTGCACATAAAAATTATCTGAGGGAAGATTTTAAACAATTGGGGTGCCTGGGTCCAATTCAGATCAAGTGAATCAGAATCTCTAAGGACACAGCCTAGAAAATTATATATTTTTTAAAGCTCTAAGGTAATTTTAGTGTTTTAAATATCCTTGTTTTTTTTTTTTTGTATAAAGAATGCTTTAAACTGTAAACAGTTTTACAGTTGTACATTGTGGCAGCTTTATGCTGCTAATGGAAATGTGAAGTATATTTTTATATGGTTAATTTAGTATAATTTTTATAGATTTTAAACTAAACCATTAGTGTCATTAGATTCTGGGAAAAACATATCAAAATACAACTGCCATATAATAATGTAAGAGCTCTTGGGTGAACAAGCTATAAGATTTTTAATACAAACAAAAAAACTAAAAGCTCAGCTTTAGAGTGCAATAGCTAAGCTGCAGTAAAATCAAATCTAACATGAACCAGTGATCTTAGTGTTGCCCCAGGTCTAGCATTTATCAGAAAATGTTTTTAGATTTTAGATATTTTTGACCAAAGATCAAAGTGTTCAGTTAAGTAGAAAAATTCTTTGACCTCGTTCCCTTCCTAATATGGACTACAGAAGTGTATAAAATTTCTCATTTAAGAAAAAACTCAACATGGTGCTTTTGATCTAGACAATAATTCAGAAGCAGAAATATTTTCCAATTCCATTCTCAGTTGATTATTCTTAAAACATACATGAAAATAATCTGTTTGTTGGAGAAAAATACAAAAAGCAAATCAGGATACAGAACAGAATAGTTAATACCTTCACCAAACCTGAGGTTAACTTCAACTAGTAACTTACAAGTTTTCACTGAATTTCAAAACTCTGGTCACATCTTGTGGCTGGGCACAGTGGCTCATGCCTGTAATCCCAGCACTTTGGGAGGCCAAGGTAGGCGGATCACCTGAGGTCAGGAGTTCGAGACCAGCCTGGCCAACATGGTGAAAACTCATCCCTAATAAAAATACAAAAATTAGCCGAGCGTGGTGGTGGGCACCTGTAATCCCAGCTACTTGGGAGTCACTTGAACCCGGGAGGCGGAGGTTGCAGTGAGCTATCACACCATTGCACTCCAGCCTGGGCAACAGAGTGAGACTCCAGTTCAAAAAAACAAAATACAAAAAGCAAAAAACAGATGTGTGATCCAGCCCAAGGGGAACATGTCACAAATGACAGGCCATGATTACCAGACCATGGAGGTTTTATTTTCTTCTCTCAGCCAACCTTAAATATGAGTGGTCACTTAAAAGCTGGAAGGTTATTTGAAACAGGGAACTATGGTGTTGTATCAATTTGCAATGGAATGGAGAGGTATAAAGGCACGGGATCCACTCAATACGACCATTTGGGAACAAACTTCTCGGGAAAGAAAATACAATCTTTAAATGCCACAGATCTTTAGGTTATAGTTGTTAACCCTGTGCCCTAACTGATCTTTCCAGAGATTTTAAACATCTTCAGGGGTATCTACCACAATGGTGGTGGGACATATTAAATTTGCCCTGAAGAAAAGGGTTCAGTCACTATCACCCAAATACTATTTAAAGTGTGGAAGATATGCAGCCATAAAAAAAGAATGAGTTCATGTCCTTTGCAGGGATATGGATGAAGCTGGAAACCATCATTCTCAGCAAACTCACACAGGAACAGAAAACCAAACACCGCATGTTCTCACTCATAAGTGGGAGTTGAACAATGAGAACACATTGACACAGGAAGGGGAACATCACACACCAGGGCCTGTTGGGGGGTGGGGCACAAGGGGAGGGAGAGCATTAGAGCAAATACCTAATGCATACGGGGCTTAAAAACTTGATGATGGGTTGATAGGTGCAGCAAACCGCCATGACACATATATATCTATGCAACAAACCTGCACGTTCAGCACATGTATCCCAGAACTTAAAGTGAAAAAAAAAAAAAAAAAAAAAAAAAAAGCGGCAGATAGATTGCCAACAGACTGCAAGTTGAACATTCTTGGAGGGGAAGTATTACAATAAAGAGGGTGAAGCAATTGGTAAGTTATGTCACTTAGCAACTTCCCATGTATGATCTCAAGTTCTGAGTAAATAAAATGTACCTCCCAAGAAGGCAAACTATAGCCTAACATATATTATTGATCCTACTCAAGTTTTCAATATGTTGTTATATTTAAGATTCTAAAATACCATGTAAAATTCTGAACACCCAACATCAAATGTCCTACTGGTCTACTAAGTGGTAGGTAATTGGAATGTGAGAGATGACATTTCTTATGGTTTTGTCAGAGTTTTTTTTTTTTGTTGTTGTTGTTTGTTTTCTCCCTTGGGCTTTCATAATGAATCCTAACAAGAAACAAATCACCATAACTTTCTTGCTACTTCTCCTTTAATAGAAGGGAGTGACAGCAAGTTAAAATAAGGCAGGTCTCTGATTAGTCTGCAACTCAGATTGGGTAAATCATTTGTTTTTCTTATTATTTTCTAATATATTTCTAGTACCAAACAGAATAGAAAGTAGGAGTGAAGTGAAGAGAATACCAATCATTCAATCCCTACTTAAAGAAAAGAGCTTGGTCTCACATCAAAATTGGCCAGTGCATATATAATTAAATGTTTCAAATTGATATAAAATATCTATATTATGTATGTATCACTTCACAGTTTCTCACTTTAACTAAAATTTTTAAGTGGACCAGTAAATTGAACATATGCCAGTCTGGATATGGTGAATAAGACAGCTTCAGTTGTGTGGTCATGACGTTATACCAGTTTATCCTTCTAAAAGAACACATCCTTTTCTGCTATTGCAAGAGGACAGTCAACAGTGTGGAGTTCAAACATGAGTGGAACTTGGAAGATTGATTTTGTTCAATGCAAAACCACCAGCCCTGGAAGCCCAGTTTCAACATTTCTGATTTCCAGGAGAATCCCTTGCCCTTGTGGTGAAAAGAATGCTCTTCCTGGCTGGGGGTAGTGGCTCACCCCTGTAATCTCTGTACTTTGGGAGGCTGAGGCAGGTGGATCACCAGAAGTCAGGAGTTCGAGACCAGCCTGGCCAACATGATGAAACCCCGTCTCTACTAAAAATACAAAAAAATTAGCTGGGCATGGTGGCATGTGCCTGTAATCCCAGTTACTTAGGAGGCAGAGGAAGGAGAATCACTTGTACCCGGGAGGCAGAGGTTGCAGTGGGCCAAGGTCATGCCGTTGCACTCCAGCCTGGGCAACAAGAGCACAACTCCATCTCAAAAAAAAAAAAAAAAAAAGAAAGAAAGAAAGAAAGAAAAAAGAATGCTCTTCTATCTGAGAAAAGTATAGTTATTAAAAAAAAGTATAGGTATTAAAAATGACCTATAGGATAAGGCAACTTTAAATTCTGTACCTTATTTAGTTTTTCCTGTAAATACATACATACTATTTGTGCTTGCCACATACTCCATCCCTTCACAAGCTGTCAGCTGAAATGATTGGCCAACACTGACACTATCAGATTCACCCTGAATAGTGATGGGGAGAACATATACTGATGGAATAATAATATTGATAATTGATAACATTGATACTGATAATATTAATATGCAAATATATAGATTAGCAGGTAGACATAGTCAGATATCTGTTATAGATACATTATTATACTTTCTGATTACTTCAATTTTACTTTGCACCACAGGTTGACAGCATAATATACAAATTATTTTTGTTCCTCTGGTTTATTAGTCATCTTAATGTTGTAGAACATAGTAGATATTACTCCATATAATCTTATTCTGTGAATAGCTTTATTATCTGAGATTCATCACATTTTTTATTATCTTAATGAATATGAATTACTTTTCATTTTTTATTGAGACAAGGTCTCTCCCCACATTGCCCAGGCTGGTTTTAAACTCTTAGGCTCAAGTCATCCCCTGCCTCTGCTTCCCAAAGTGTTGGGATAACAGAGGTGAGCCACTGGGCTCATCCTGAATTACTTTTAAATGCTATTATATAATACTGATGGAGATACTGAAGTTCAAGGTTGTTTGGGGGTTTTGAACAGCACTGGAAAGAAGCTACACTTACAAATTTACTGTTTGGTTTACATTTAATATTACTTGGGAGTTGACCAGATGATATCTCAAAGTATATTTTGCCTCCAGAGCTTGTAATTTTTGCTGCATTATATCAGTCTCACTTCATTATCACTGAATTCTATCTTAACACCCATTGCCTATTAAAAATAATGTATCTACCTTATTTTTCCTTGGTGATTCTGTTTCTAAGTAATGAAAATATTCATATGAAACTAAAGAAAAGAATTAGTGACCTCTGGAAATGTGTGGGTAAAGCAACACTAGGATCTAAAAGGCACTACTGAACATTGTTTGTAGCACAAAGTCATTTACTAATTAACTGACCTTGTTTGCAAGGGAGCTAAATTTCTATTTTGGTTGCCCATAGGGTTTTGTTCTTTTTAAATTTGCCTTCTTTAAATGCATTTCAAGCTATCTATGTAATGTAGATCCTTTTATTCCCCTCAAATATTTTTTCTTCACAAAATACAGATTTCCCAAAACTAAAATAGTTTTTACTTTGAAGACATTACTCATTAGCTTGTGCTTTAAAAATTCCCAGAAAAGGCATCTGATTAATATTTTTAAGTGCAAAATTTGACATAGTTATATCTTTACTCATTAAAAAATGTATACACAGGCTGGGCCTGTAATCCCAGCACTTTGGGAGACCGAGGCGGGCAGATCACCTGAGGTCAGGAGTTCAAGACCAGTCTAGCCAACATGGTGAATCTCTACTAAACATATAAAAATTAGCCAGGCATGGTGGTGGACACCTGTAATCCCAGCTACTTGGGAGACTGAGGCAGGAGAATTGCTTTAACCCGGGAGGCAGAGGTTGCAGTGAGCTGGGACCATGCCACTGCAGTCCAACCTGGGCAACAAGAGCGAAACTCCTTCTCTAATAATAATAATAATAATAATAATAATAATGTATGCCGATATTAAATCCCAATAACTCGTATTGGAATCACTAACTGATTTGGGGATGTTTTTATTTTCTTAAGAGGAATGGCAAACCAACAAGATCCCAGTGCTGCCAGCTATTCAACTATCCCGCTTCAATGCTGTTTGAAAGTGCATCAGTCTTTATTCATGCTCACAGCCTGACATCCTTCTTTTTAAATGATTTATCAAATGCCTGTTTTGATCTTAAAATAAATGTATCCTAGACTAAGGCATCTCATCAGTTTCAGCCTGAGACAGTCATCTTGCTCTTTAATCAATGAAGAGTATGGATATAAATATGTGTCTAAGAGCCTGTATGTACCCTAGTTTAGGCATGGAGCTGCTAGTGATCTATGCTAAGGGAGAGGAAGAAAACACTGTTGTCTAGCAGTCACATTCCACAAGGAAGTTGCTGAAACTCCTTTCAGCTTACCTTCTCCATGTGTGAGATGGAGATGGTTCTCTTTTCTATTGGCTGTTTTTCCAACAAGAATTGTAAGAGTTAGCTTAATAATAATAATAATAAAGTAATAATAGTTAATAAGAAGGCATGCCAAAGGAGCTAGTAGCAATTTAGTACTTTTGGAGACAGTTTCATTTAGTGACATTTCAAAGTCTCCCCTCCCCACAAAAATATCCTAACCAAAAAAAAAAAAAAAAATTTTTACAGGTAAATTTCTATACAGGAAACATGTATCCCAGCTCCATCCTTACCTCCCACTCAACTCACAATGGACACAGTCACACGTTTGTGTGCACACACCCACCACTTTATGTCCCCCCTTGCTTGCTTCCTTCCTTCCCTCCCTTATCCGATAATGCTAAAATTTGACTGCCCATCCACTGAAAAATAAAAGAAGGAAAATTGGAAATACCTGGGAAGATGCAATAAGCAATGGGAAAATGTCATAAATAAAGAAAAAGGAAGACAAATGAGAAAGAACAAGGTGGGGAGAAAGAAATAAAAGAGTAAGAGGGGGCAGCAACATGAGAGCCACGGGGAGACAGAACTGTAAAACTGCTGGCTTCAGTGTTCAGCTGGCTTCATAGCCCTTTGAATTCTCTGTGAACTTTTTGTCTCCGTTTCTTTAGATATCTGAATACTTCTAAATTATGACTTGTATCAGAAAGTCAGTTGCTTCCTTTTTAGAAATTAGTAGTAATAATAATAATAACAATAATAAATAATGCCTTAACATTTTCCTATCAACAGGTGACTGAACCAGATAATCTGTTGGGATCACACATGAGTGAAGGAAATTCAGTACATTCATATATTTTTTAAAGTAGATAAACAAGTGAACAAGCAAAACAAAATCTATTTGTGTGCAGACTGTGGAGTGATTTTTCCTTCACATTTATCTTTTGATTTAATATTTCCTTGAGGTAGTTGGTGCTTCCGCTTGACAACAGATCAGTGTTCACACCAACATTGAGGCAGAGAGCAGGGCCAGGCTGGGAATGATCTGATGCATCCCTTCATAGCCTTCCAATAACTCATCCCATGGGAAGAGACAGTGGGACATTCAAGTCTGTTCATGGGAATGGCTAACTGCTGACAAAGAAAGGAGGCCCATGTGGTCGTAGTGGGCAGTACCTTTCACTCATAAAGTTCTCAGTATGGTGCACATGCAATGCCCAAGGTGAAAAAGTTGCAATAAAGACAGGATGAAGTCTAAAAGAGATTTTTAAACTAAACTCCCTGTAAAATTTTGAGAGTTCAGAGACTGACACTTCATAGCCAGTGCTCACGGGGTGTAAATATTTGCTCTACTATGGGAGCATGATAGGTTATGAAAATAACAGAACGTCTTGAGCAGCAAGCCAAACGAATCTGTATTCAAATAGAGAAATGAGACAGAATATCACTTTTATGGGACATTCAACAGAGGCTCCCAAAACAGAAGGAATGACTATTGCAATATTGGGAGCTGAGGGGACAATTGAAATGCAAGCATGAAACACTGCTATGGCCTCTGAGCATCAGTAGAAAAGGGAAGCAGTAAAAGGGCTAAGTGTCTTGGTTATAGATTTAGCTCTATCTCTCCCAAATAAACGAGCAATTAAATAAACGTACAGTGCTTGCTATGCAAGTGAAACTTCAAGAAGAAGAATCCAGCACCCTCTTCTAAATACAGTATATTCTACACATTAACCACTTCTACAAAGAAATTCTACAACGACACTATAAGAAGAGACTTAAGGAGGTTAGGATTCTCAGCATGGGATTAGAGGAAAGGGTTAAAACAAGAGAAGTATTGTTTTGTTGGTAGGATATGGCCTCAGGAGAAATAAATGGCAGTTTCTTCAAGACTGAGGAAGAAGACATATCTTTTAAGATAATATAGTAATACGGAGCTACTTAAAAACTAATAGTAAACATAAAAGTAATATTAACTGGATAGATTGCAAAATAATGTTGGCTTCCTAAAATCAAAAAGTTAAACTACATCATCTACTTCTGTTGCAACTGCATCCTTTCATTAAAACATAGAAATTGAGTTTAAATATTCCACCAAATTTTCTGTTTGATTAGCAATTCTTGATATCAACAAATATCTGTTTACTTAGGACTGGTGGTTCTTTCTGTTCTTGTGTTTTTGTTTCAATAAAGTAATTATTCTTATGCATTTAGTCACTGAAGCCATTAACTTTATGGTGAAGTGCCTTCTACCATGGAGTTAACGTAATTGATCACTACAGACAGTGAGATCTATAAACAACCTCTGAAACAGAGAAATGACCTATAAATCTTTCAGACAGGTTTTGAGATCTGGCATTACATTTCCATATTATCAGGTAGGCAGCCTAGAAACAAAACACTGAGAAATAACATGTAAACTGTCTACCACTAATAGCACTGAAGCTGGCTTTTTGCTCCATAGTCTTCTATGTGTAAGTACTGTAAAATCCTCACAAAACACCCTTCATCCATACACTAGACATTTGTGCCTAGAATCACCTCTAATTTCAAAAAGGGCACAGAAAAAAGTCAGACTGAATTTTTGTCAGGATATTCAAAATAAGAAATATGAATTTTGCCCTAAAACATTGTTAATGTAGACCATGAAACATCAATAGTTGCAAAAAAATAGAAACTTTCTCCAAAAAAGATATATATTTTTTTTCCCTCAGGAAAACAAGCACAAAAGATGAGAAATCTAGCTGCTCAGAGTGCATAGAATGAATTCCATGTTCCTTTATGAGTTTCTTCCATGAGTGTCCTGCTAGCTGAAGCCCAGGTGATCTACTTTGGGATAAATGACTTTAATGTGAATAACTGGCCATAGCGTAGATAAGTTTCCATAGACTCGGCCAGTTCTGGTTCTAAACTCTTCAGTTTAAAACTTCCCATGGTGAGCTAGAGAAGCTGGAAGTAGTAAGTAAACTATGTCCTTTATTTTTATTCCTTTAGCAATTCTGTTTCTTCTGCATGCTAAATATATTATTTTTATTTTAATAGTTTTTTGGGGGTATCGGTGGTTTCTGGTTACATGGATAAGTTCTTTACTGCTGATGTCTGAGATTTTAGTGTACCAATCACCCGAGCAGTGTACACTGTACGCATTACATAGTCCTTACCTCTTATTCCCTCCCGATCTTCCCTCGTGAGTCCCCAAAGTCCTGTTTGTTTGTTTGTTTGTTTTTTGAGAGGGAGTCTCACTCTGTTGCCCAGGCTGGAGTACAGTGGCATGATCTCTGCTCACTGCAACCTCTGCCTCCCGGGTGCAAGATATTCTCCTGCCTCAGCCTCCTGAGTAACTGGGACTACAGGCATGCGGCACCACGCCCGGCTAATTGTGGTATTTTTAATAGAGACAGGCTTTCGCCACATCACCCCGGCTGGCCTCTAAGTCCTGAGCTCAAAGTGATCCACCCACCTTGGTCTCCCAAAATGCTGGGATTAGAGGCATGAGCCACCACACCCGGCTCCCAAAGTCCATTATATCATTTTTATGCCTTTGCATCCTCATCCTGCTAAATATTTTAATGAATAATGTAGGGTTTGCTCATCAGCTGTTATTAAATTCCTTAGTGATTCAACTTTGCTTAGAGTTGATAAAGGAAAATAAAATGTTCACTATCAATCATGTCTGATATGGATGATCTTGTGCCTTCAAAGAACAACAGCAACAGAAGAATTAAGCTATAGAGGACAAGAGAGAGTGGACTATACACCTTTTGCTTGGATCCATCCTTACTTCTGCTTCTCTGGCTGTTTTTTCCTCATCCTATCCTTTTGGTATGTCTTCTACCTTCCCTATAAATAGTGACCCTCTTGTGTGAGCCTCTTTCTGAGGAATCTCATTTGCTCCTGTAAGCTTGGTCATTAACCCTGGTGTGAAGGTTTCTAATTTGACATCTCCCTCTCTTCTCTCTTTTGCCATCCAGATGTACTATATTAACTTTAAACACAGAATATTCCCAAATAAGGATCACCATTTTGACCCACAAACCTGCATTTTTCTCTCGCCTTCCTGAAATCTTGTTTGAAAGTCACTCTCGTCCCACTGAAGCATAACATCCCCCTTAGGTCCTAGACCTACTCAGTCATTTAGTCACATTAGCAATACTTCCAAAATCTCTGTCCAGTTTACATCTCTACCATGCTGACTTCCACTGCCTGCTTCAGGTTATCGTTATCTTTCACCCTGATCACTACTGTCGCTTTTTCATGGTTACCCTGTCTCTGATATGGTCCATCAGCAGTTTCACTGTTACATTGGTTTTAGGCGATCCCTAGACTTACAGACACTTGTTAAACCAATACTTATTGGTGCCTACTCTGTTGTAGGGCTTTCGAAGTGAATGAAACAAGATCCCCATCTTAATGGATTTTATGTGCTACTGTCATAGATTAAATTTACTAACTCTTCTGCTTAAAAATCCTTGATAACAATTCATTCTCAGAGAGGATAAGGTCCCCAGTTGCAGTGGTGTGCAAAGCCCTTAACAGTCTAGCTTCGAACACATTTCCGGTCCCATTATCAAAGCCAACCTCATCTTCTCACCCTGATTTTCTAGATAGATTATTCTAACTGCCATTGCCTGAACATGCTTTTGCTTACATGTTCCCTCCTGCACCTCTTTATTTCCTTGTAAAATTTCTATTCAAACTTTAAGACTGAGGTTGAGATTTTCACTTTCTGTGGTGTTTTCCTCAAGATACCAGCCAGGCTGAATTGATTTTTCACTTTGTGGTTATGTTTGTTCACGCTTCTATCACCACCCATATTCACAGAGTATTATGATTCTTTGCTTATCTATCTCTCCTACCAGGCTGTTAGTTTCTTAAAATGATGCAGTCATCCTTGTATCCTGAGCCACTACCAAATTTTCTGCCACAATAGGAACTCACTAAGGGTTTGTGTGATGACCAAGATGAAAGGAAGAAGAGAAAGATAAAGAGAAGAGTGAACAGAAAGTCAGGGGCCCGGAAGTCTACAGGGATGAAAGTATTAGCAATAAAATAGTTAACGATCTGTATTCTTCACTCAGTAAATGCTGAGGATTAGGTGTCATTGTTAACTGATAGCTAAGAGGAAAGGTGCTGATTGTCCTCAACCGACCTTTCATCAGTTCAGTGATTCATTTTCTTAGGTTGACTTTTCATAACAGGGAATCTTTGCTTTCCCACGACTCTGACAGCATGATGGGAAGGAAACTATATATACATCATTTACTAAAAAACAAAAATTGTAACTCCTTTTTCAGATCATGGATTTAGGTATAGAAGGAGGAGGAGGAAAAAGAGGCAATAAAAAAAGAAAGAGATGGCAATAAAAGTCTTGGAGGGTCAATAAAAGATTCTGCCAGGACTCAGAGGATTTATGTATAGATAAGGCATTTAGGGGGGATTAAGAAATAATGTGCTATGGTTGGTCTTGCTACTATCAGCTGTAAATGATAGAAATACCAGGAAGCAGGGCATTATTTATAGAAGAGACCATTTCAGTTGCTGTGTGAATTTCAGGAGAATTAATGTTTGGTACTTTAACCAGTGAGATAGTTGGAGTTCTCCCCTGGCATTCCATCCATTTTGCTCTGTACACATTAGTAAACAAGCAGCTAAATAGTCGTGGAAAAAAGATGTACGAATATGAAAGTTTTCTGACATTTCAAATATAGAATCGCCTTGTATACTATTATATGAAACTAAGCCTCATAGACTATGGAATAAAAGGTGTTTTATTTCTGCTTTAATTCCATGAGGTCTTACATTAAAAAGGAAATAATAACAGCTCATGTTTATTGAGACTGCTCCCTAAATACGTTATTTAATCTGTAAATATTAATTACAATTTCACTTATTAGGATAGCTTATAAATTTATAATTTATCTGCATTTACTAACAGGTGACACATGTAGTAAATAAGGAATTCTGCCTCTCTCTCCATCTTTCAGGATACTACCAATGTAAACATTTTCTCAGCAGGAATGGGAAGCTAAGCTCTGTTATACTTAACCCATGTCCATATAGAATTTACACTTAGTTTAATTTCAAATCTGGCATTTTCTTAGGTAAATGGTGTGGGATATTCATTCTCTTGAAACAAATACCCAATAAGTTTAAATCATTCTTTTATAAAGACACATGCATGTGTATGTTTACTGCAACAGTATTCAGAATAGTGAAGACATGGCATCAAGCTAAATGCCCATCAAATAATAGACTAGATAAAGAAAATGTAATACATATACACTATGGAATACTATGCAGCCATAAAAATGAACAAGATCATGTCCTTTGCAGGGACATGAATGGAGCTGGAGGCCATTATCCTTAGCAAAGTAACACAAGAACAGAAAACCAAATACCATATGTTCTTATTCATAAGTGGGAGCTAAATAATGAGAACACATGCACACATAAAGGGGAACAACACACTGGTGCCTATCAGAGGGTGGAGGGTGGGAGGTGGGAGAGGATCTGGAAAAAAAAGTAATGGGTATTAGGGTTAATAACTGGCTGTTGAAGTAATCTGTACAACAACCCCCCATGACAGACGTTTACCTATGTAACAAACCTGCACATGTAACCCTGAACTTAAAACTAAATTTTGTTTTTTACAAAAGAAAAACAATTTGGTGTCTGAAATGGTGTAAATAAAAAAGATACCTCAGTATTAAAAAAAAAAATTTAAACTTTTTTGACTAATGTAATAATTACTGCTCAGAGCAATGAACTCAATGCTATAAAAATGCATCTGAAGCTTATAAACATCACTCTTGTACAGATAGAATTTTCTTTCTTTCCTTTTTTTTTTTCTTGAGACAAAGTCTTGCTCTGTCACCCAGGTTAGAGTGCAGTGGTGTGATCTCGGCTCACTGCAACCTCTGCCTCCCAGGTTCAAGCGATTCCCCTGTCTCAGCCTCCCAAGTAGCTGGATTACAGGTATGTGTCACCACGTCTGGCTAAATTTTTGTATATTTAGTAGAAATGGGGTTTCCCCATGTTGGCCAGGCTGATCTCAAACTCCTGACCTCCTGATCCACCCACCTTGGCCTCCCAAAGTGCTTACAAGCATAAGCCACCGTGCCCAGCACAGATAGAATTTTCTTAAATCGAGAGTTACCAAAACATGACAAAGAAATTCAAATGAGGCCTCATTTGAATTTCTGAGGTCATAGGTAAGATTGATTTATTTTTCCTGGTCATAGGCAATCCAGGGAAAACATTGATTTATCTATGACCCAGGATGTTCTCTCTTCAGAAAATGCCAGCTTCGATATTTGTCAACAACATAAGTGGTAAGAAATATTTCATTTTCTATTCTTTTTGATAAAATATAGCCAATTAGGGAAAAAAGGTAAACAATTACAAAAACATTTTGATAAAGGTATCTTACCTATGACCCACTTGTCATAGATACATGACATAAGTACATAAGAACAGAGCATCTTTAGATTCTTTAGTATTTCAGATCAAAATTCACTGAAGCATCAGCTTTAGGAACTTGAAATAACCAAGGTAATGACAGAGGTAAAAGGAGAAACTTCCATGGAGAAACATTGTTATGTTATGATAATTTAGCATCTTTTTCAAAAAGTTCTTAATGTTTTAAATGTTTTAATGTTGTAAAATGTTTACAACTGTAAGCATATAGGCATAGGTTATATTGTTATGTCCTGGTGTTTCTGGAGACAGTCTCCCAATCCATAGAGCAGGAAGATATTTGTTGCATCTCTGTCTCAGTCTCTTGCTCTTTTACGCACTATTTTAAGGATAGATTTTCATTTGATGTCATTAAACTTTATCAAAATTTGGCATACCTCTCCTTTGATTAATAATTCTCAATAGACATATTTTAAATATAATTAATTAACCTTGGATCAGAAGAAATTTTTGAGGGCTTTAGATTATAAATTTTAATACTCTAATAAGCAAAGAATCTTTTAATTAAATGTTAGAGGATTCCTTTTAAAATTATGATGTCTTACATAAACCTTTGGCAATATTAATGAAAAACAATTATTATATAATCATCATGATGGTAAATAAATCAGTTTTTACTCTTTTGTCTTCTTCTAGTTCTTTTCATACATATAGATGATACAAATATTTCTTGAATATTGGTACCAGTGTATGTTCTTGTTATTTCAAAAATTACATTTGCCATATCATAACTATTTAGGTAAATCTCTTAAAAATGGTACCAAAGCTAGTCAATGCGATCATTATCTGAGTGATAATGAGATCAAGGCAAGAGA
The DNA here is from genome assembly GCF_024542745.1 of Macaca thibetana thibetana. Lineage (NCBI taxonomy): Eukaryota > Metazoa > Chordata > Mammalia > Primates > Cercopithecidae > Macaca > Macaca thibetana. The sequence continues at coordinate 103,057,150 of NC_065582.1, forward strand.
AAAATTGAACAGCTTATATATAATAAAATCTGTTCTTGTCTCTGTAATGATCAACAATAAATTCTACTCATAGAATAAATATATTGCCCATGTGAGTCATCCTTGTTTAAACATTGTCTTATATCAAAACATAAATGAGCTATTATTTTCATATCAGTGTGAGTATAGGGGTTAATTTAAACTATTTGAAAATCTTAGGGGGGAAATGGATATGATCTAGCATCAGTATTTTGGATGCTTTATGACATCATTTCATTGTTTAATGTATTCACTTATTTGAAAGCAAAAAAACTATTCAGTTAATACTTTCAAAGCTCTAGGAATATGTGTCAGTTTTTAAGTGCCATTTAGACAATAAACACTAAATGGCTATCATTCCCTTTCTCTCAATAAGTTTGGGTGGCCTCAACTCAAGTGTTTATTTTAGCAGTGATTCCATAAGCAACACACAAGCCTGGTCTATGATGATACGGCTTAGTACTTTCAGGACCACCTTCTGGTGTACTAATTGTTCATCTATTAAGTGCTCACCTTTACATGACATGAGAATGTTAATCTGGAGGCAGGGCGATAACTGAAAAAGAAAAGTATGCTCTACCCATGAGGCAGCTCACTGTTGCACTTAAATCAAGTAAGTAACTCAACCCACATTTTGTATTTCACATGGTAACATTGTTGTATGATTATATAATTGTCCTGTGAAGTTTATCACATTACAGTAAATAAATTATGTTGTCAGATAATGGTCGTTGACAATCATTAAACTTTTGCTAAACACATGGTTTGTTAAAGATTATCTTGGGCCCTCAGATAATGAATTACTTCTGAGTTCAATCATTTCCAAATTAAAGATAAATTCCCCTCAAGGTGTTTTGAAATTTCATGAGATGTTTCAAAATTCTTTATAGCATTAGAATAGTAATGTTGTGGCTTTAATTAATATTTATCTTTATTGAACAGGTGCAACAAGGACATTGATGATGACACTGCATTTCAAATTTCTCTATGTGGGATTCCTATTCTAGACAGTGCATAACTAATCCAAAATTTTGGCTCCATAGTTATAAAAGATAATAAATAAAGTATCAACCAACATAATCTACCACATCTAACTCTAGCTTTAAACAATTAAATTAAAAAGTTCAGATATTAAGAGAAATGACCATTCTACTAGCCATAACAACATACCATTTTAGTTTTCCATGTCATTTAACATGAGCCATTATCAAATATTTGGAAATACATGGAACTTCAAGAACTATTATTTCCCCAATTTCCTAGAAATAATTTTAAAATATATAAATAGGTATTAAAAGTTCATGGTATTATTATTATAAGTCTAAGACATATAGTCTATGATCCAAGAATGGTTTTGTTATACTTCAAATTTTTAACTTTCAGAAACACTTATAACCTTTCAAAAAGATGACCCTGAAGATTCTAAAAATACCTAATTTTATTATCTGAGATAGTTAATAAAACCCCCAAACCAGGTAACAGCTAAAAGGTATTCATGAGTTTCTATAGATAATGTACTATGAATTAGAATTTGTAAAACTGGCTTTTAGTTGAAAAGCACAATTAAAAACATATATTTTAAAACCTGTAATAGACACCAAGTTTCCAGAAGCAAATATAAGCCTAAATTAGGCTGTCTATGTGGATTCTAAACTAAAAGCCTAGGGGAGTTTTATAGCACTCAAAATACTATAATCAAGACCACATATATAAATATTAAACTTCACACAAAGGAAGCATAATGAATCTAATATATACCAAAAAAGAAACTAAATCCTAAAATGCCCTCCTAAAATACATTAGCTAATTATGAATAAATCTAAATGCTGAAGAAAGGATGTATGCCTTCAATAAGAAAAGTACTTTTTTCCATATTTGCTTCTACATGGTAACTTCAGACCACTCTTGCAGTTTCTTTGTATTTCTTGACAGACATAAAGCACCTACATCATTCAAAATTTTCCAAACCCATTTTTACCATATATAACTGTGTAAAAGGTGGCACATTTTAGAGATTATGTTTATACCTATAATTTGTGGGTGAGGTAGATCAGACAGTAAACTGAAATAATAAAACTTTAAAATAACAATTTTACTTGAAGCAACAATTTCTGTACTCAAAACTCTCAAATCCAACCCCAAGATTTCTTTATCAAAGCTGCCAAATATTTCTAGGAGAAAAAAAAATCAATGAATTTACCTTCCATATTTTCTAGAAGAAAGTCAAACATTCCACAACTTGATAGTTTCCAATTCAATCTTCCTTTATTATAGGAGTGTTTGTAGGAAGTGGGATAGGGGTTGCACGGAGATTAGTTTATAGACCCCCAGAGGAAAGCTAACCCAGAATGGAGGCTTGTTGTCTTCACACTCACCTCTTCCTTCATCAGCTAAGAGTGAGAGACCAGTGACCACACATAATACCTCTGTAACTCCCCCTTAACAAATGTTTAGAAAGCTAGTCTTGACAGAAACTGATTACAGGGATAAAAATCACACCCCCTTGTCCCCTCACAACAAAGGGCTCAACAATGAAAAGATTAAAAGACAGGCTTTGAAGTGGTTTACTGTCCCATTGGTCTTTAAAGTCAAAGTAGGCAAAAGTTTCTTCCCCTCATTAACTTTTCAGCATCTTGTTTAAGCGGACTGGAATATTCTAAGATCACACAGTGCCTAAAATAGATTTGTTGGAGAACTTCTGAGCCAAAATTATTTGAAAAAAAAAAGTTATATAAAATAAACTGGAATTGCCAATTCACCAACTAATGATTGGAGCAGTTGAGAGTGTTAATTTAATGAAATGGGTATTAAGTTTTGTGTTATCATCAATTACAATTTAACTTACATATTCCTGCACAAAATTTAAGAGCTTTTTCCTTTTTGTGAGACCAGATTCTACACAGAGAGTTTTCATACACTTGCCCTCAAAACACTCTGGGAGTTTTAAGTGGATGATTTTTTTGTTGTTGTTCTCGGTTTAAATCTCTACTTTATAAAGAAGTCGAGGACTAGTGTGCTTTTCCTTAAGCATGCATGAAAAACTATAGGTCAACACGCAAGGAAAGTAGAACAAGCAGCTATACTCTGCTTGGTAATCATATAAGACCCAAATGAAGGAAAAAATATGGTTTGTCTGGCTTCTTAATTTGTGTTACGTTCTGCTAACATCTGTCTGTGTGTTTGGATATTTCATTATGTAACCATATCATTTCTCCAGAAACTCTCACCATCCTCGGCTCCTAGACCCTATACTGTCTTGGGTTTTTCATTTTCTCCTAGTTTAGATAGTTTGTCAAGGCTTTGCCATTGGCCCTCTTTGTTTATGTAATGATGTATTATTTTCCTTCCCCCAATGTAACCTCCCAGCACATGTACCCTACCCCCTGCACACGCAGAACTGGATGACTGTCTGGTCCCTGAATAAGTCTGTTCATTCCCTTTGGGTCTTTCCTCCTGGCATTCCTACTAGTTGGAACAGTGCATTCTTATCACAGTGCATTTTCAGCCTAGGTTGCATACCAGAATCATCAAGAAAGGAGAGGAACCATTCCATAAAATATTTTATAAGCAACCCAGGTGATACAGTTGATTCAAATATTCAGCCATGGTTAAAAACCACAAAAACCTATTAACATTCTCCCTATCTCTACAAACCCTGATCACAAGCCCTTCAACCAGGTGTCCCTTCCATCTTTTGAAGTCCCTCTTCTTGCAAATTTCTAGTGATCCTTTCCAAATTCTTCATTATATGCAAACTTCTGCCAGCCCTCCTACTTGCTGGTAAGCTTGGAAGAGGAGAGGTGACAGTTCCCCTCCCTGCCTTGTTTTCAAATCCCATTGTTCCCCAGAAGCATCCCTGCTGATTTGCTTGATGCAGGCCACTGAAACACAGGATAGGGACCATTTAAATATCTTCAATGTCCTCAACAGTCTGGGTCAGTCCAGCAAGTTCTTTCTTCCTTTCCCAGATGGTAGCTCCAGTGTAGTAAATTGAGTACTAAGCAGTCCCAAGTTGTGTCTCTCCCAACACTATCATCTCTAATTGGCTCTGGGCAAATTCTGCTTCATTTCCTGTTTGGTTCTTGCTAGAGACTCTAGTTTTACTCTAAAATCTCAGTCCAGTCACTGGGGTTTAGATAGTTATACATCAATGCCAGCATTGTCCCTTTATATTCTCTGTTGTTGCATTCTAGCCCCCTATGAGAACCTCCCTATTCTCCTTTGAAAACTTTTGCTAAAACTTCTTGAATCTCTTGGCCACATGGACCATGGACCTTGATGGACTCTCTAAGTTGTTGGTCAGCTGGAATACAAAATAGAATATAGAGGAACCACAAAGCTTATTGTGTCCATGCTCCTCATTTTGTAAATCAAAAACTAGGGAATAAAAAGGGTTTAATGAACTGACCAAGTTCCTGGAACAGGCTAATAGCAGAACCGGAAGTCAGATTTCCTAATTTCTGATGATATAATCTTAATTATCAGGAGGGTTCTAGAATGAACTTTTTCCATTCCAGAGTCATAGAATGGAAAAAGGAAGAAAAATACCATTGATTAAGTGCCCACTAGAGACAAAAATTTTGCATAGGTTACATCATCTAATTCTCATCATAACCATACGATACTGATAATATTTGCAAATTTTAAAGAAGAGGAAACTGAGAATCAACAAACTTAATGTTTTCCCCAAGTTCACATACCTAACATATAATAGACACAGATTTGGAACTCAAATATATCTAGTTCTGAAGCCTCTGGATTCTTTATTTTAACGCACCGCCTCCCAACTCCCCCCCCCCCAAAATTGGAAAGACAATCTAGTAAGAACTCTTAACTAAGAACTTCATTGAATACAATCCCTGAAATTGAAACTTCTGATTTTTATTTCCCCCATCAAATTCCAAATTTCAACATATAAAATGTTTCTTTGGGCATTTTCCTTTACTAAATATCAATATGACTATGGAATATAAAAATTCAATAAACATAGGTAACATTATTGGATGAGTTACTAGAAGCCATTGCCCATGTTTATTATTCCCTATAAATAATATCCAATTTATTTTATTCATAGCACTGTCATTAAATATTAATTAATTTTCTGTTCTCTTCACTAAAATGTAAAATCCACTAGAGCAGGGACCAAAGGGAACAGGAGCTGCAGCAAACTTTGGTTCCTACGTGTATTATCTTTGTCACAAATCTGAGGGGAGTGTTTCCAGTAGAAAACTGAAATCTGGAGGTGCAGAGAATCTCAGCGTGCTTAGGACATCCAGTTCTGTGGGTTGGTTTCCCCAGATACCAAAAACATGCTTCATAATTTGAAAGCATGACAAGCATCGCTAACTTGCATAGTTAGAACTGACCAAATTTACAATTCTTTGAAATCACCATCTGTGAAATGATGTGGACTTGAGGAGATGAAAGAAAATTTACTCCAGATTAGATTAAATATTTTTTTAAAGAAATTAAAAAAAAATTTAAAAAAAATTTTAAAAAAGAAATTTTAAAAGAAATTTCTTTTTTAAAAAGAAATTTAAAATTTTTTTAAAAATAAATTTAAAAAAATTGTTAAATTTTTTTTTAAAGGAACCCTGTACAATCTATTCTTCCTCAACTGTATTTTTTAAAAAAATAATGAATATACATCTTGGCAATGTTAATGATTATAAAATAAATTAAATTACACACATACAGTAGTCCCCCTTTATCCACCATGATATACAAATATTAAATGAAAAATTCCACAGGTAAATAATTCATCAGTTTTAAATTGCCATGGTTCTAAGTAGCATGATGAAATCCTGCTGTCTTGCTCCATTCCACCCAGGGTGCGACTCATCCTTTTGCCCAGTGTATCCATGCTGTATACACTACCTGCCTGTCAGTCACTTAGTAGGCATCTTTGTTAGCAGATAGATTGTTTTGGTATCACAGTGCCTGTGTTCAAGTAACCCTTATTTTACTTAATAATGGCCCTAAACTGCAAGAGTAGTGATGCTGGCAATTCGGATATGCCAAAAAGAAGCCATAAATCTTTAGGTGGATACGTGAACATTCACGACTTAGTAAGGAAAGAAAAAAGAAGGTATGCAGAGGTTGCTAACATCTGCAGTAGGAATGAGTCTTCCACCTGTGAATTTGTGAAGAAGGAAAAGGAAGTTTGTGCTAGTTTTGCTGTTGTACCTCAAACTGCAAAGGTTAAGGCCACATCAAAAAGTTATGCATTCATGATAAATGCTTAGTTAAGGCAGAAAAGCCATTGAATGTGTGGGTGGAAGACTGCAACCAGAAAGCTTTGAGCCCATAGGAAGATACCAGCAAGGGATCCCCTGAAACAAGTGACACCCAGAGGCTTACTGCAAGTAAGGGATGATTACACAGACTCAGGAATATAGAAGGTCAACAGTAGCCTAAAGCTATCTTGTAATGCCTGTGCCATTCACCTCACTTCATCTTATCATGTAGGCATTGTATCATCTTACATCCTAAGAGTGAATACAGTACAGTGAGATATTTTAAAAGAGAGGCACATTCACATAACTTTTATTACAGTATTTTGTTATAATTGTTCTATTTTATTATCATTTATTGTTAACCTGCTATTGTGCCTAATTTAGAAATCAAACTCTATCATAGGTATGTATGTATAGGAAAAAACAGTATATATATAGCAGGGGGTCCTCATCCAACATCCTGATACTGATCCGTGCCTGTTAGGAACCAGGCTGCACAGCAGGCCAGTGAGCATTACCGCAGTATTAGATTCTCATAGGAGTGCAAACCCTACTGTGAACTGCGCATGGGAGGAATCCAGGTTGCCTGCTCCTTATGAGAATCTAATGCCTTGGAAACTGTTCTGCATCCCTCCCCTGCCTCTCCCCCCAGTCTATGAAAAAACCGTCTTCCATTCAAGGCACTGGTCCCTGGTGCCAAAAAGTTTGAGGACCACTGATATGTAGGGCCTGGTATTAAATGCAGTTTCTCGGGGTTTAAAAGGTATCCACCACAGAGAAGGGAGGACTAGTGCATAAACTTGATGTCCTAACAAATTATTTAATGATTTATGATCTTCTGCAATTTTGGTTAATGTCCTTAGCACAAATACTATTTTATGTCATTTTAAAAATTGTTATTACAATCATAATTAATATTCATATTTGAAAATATTTTATTTTGCATGATTCAGATTCACAAGATAAAAAAGCATGATTCATTTAATATGATCTGTAAAGTAACAGTTTTTCTAAGTCATTATCACTTGTTACATTTACATAGGGCAGTTAGATGGTGATCATAGTAAATCTCCAGGACATATAAAAATATTTAATGTGTCGTGTAGAAATAAACTGCCTCACCTTGTATTTAATGCAAAAAAATCACCAGAGTGATGTCCATTATTCATGTAATGTAACAATTTTGCTGACTAAAACTGCATACGACAAGATCATGATAGTGAAATTTCAGGCAAAAAAAAGCCAAATAAAACACTTTCTGGATTAATTCATATAGTATGTTCCTGTGAAATACATAGAAGTTTTCTATTTCTTAATGTTCATTCTCAAAACAAAATTTCAATTCCCCTCTTCAGCAGCCATCCTTTGTAGTATTTCCACAGTCATTGAAACGTTTGGCAGTGTACTTGGTTGAATTGCTCAGTGGAGACTGACTGCCGTGTCAATTTTTCGTTCCACTTTTTATACAGTTCCTTCAAAGCTTTCACTAAGGTGATATCTTAAATCACAAAGCTTGGCCAAAAGAGAAAAATTCAAGGTTGTGGAGAAAATGATCATAATGTAAGATAAATGTTATACTGCAGACAGGAAACAAACTTAAAAATTGCTGTCCTATTAATCTCTTAATGGACATAACTGGAGGAGCTTCAAGAATAGCAAGATCCTCTATGATAACAAATACTTTGGGGACTTTTATATAGAAACAAATGGATTATACAACATCAGAAATGTCAAGGTCTGTGTATCTTATTCCAATATATGATATAAAAGCTATGAATGTAGAATATTTTATATATATATATATATAATTCAATGTCACTTCAAGATTGGCAGAAAATGTTATTTGAGCTTGGACGACTTTCATCTATTAATTAATGCTAACTTATTATTGTTTATCAACAGGGGTCTTAACAAAGAATTTTTCTTCTCTATCTTAAAAGATGATGGAAACAATAACAATTGATATTACTTGTAACATTAAAAAATTGGCTGGCTAGACATTCCATAGTGTACACAAATATGAACTGCACTACTGCAGTGACTACATTCCTGAAAACAATTGGATACATAGCCTTACTGAAATCTTTATTGAGGAGTATTCATACCATTCCCTTGCATTATATTCCACTCTCAACTCACAATAATTCAAAATGATCTTTAAAAAAATTTACATAATCAAAAACACATATACATATCTATCATCATCATCTATCATCTAATCTATCTAATCTATCTCTCTGTTTTTCTACCTATCTATGTATAATTAAACATTAAAAGAAACAAAATCAGCTTGTTTTAGTAGTTGCAATCACTTGAAATAGACTTATTAGATTCAGGAATAATTCAGTTAGATATTATGAAGATAAAGGTATTCTATCTTTCATTATGAAACTATTTGATGTTCCATTTTAAGTGACTACAAAAAGTCGATCTACTTCTTAAACCATTTTAATATCAACTAAAGAATACAGAACCCTGAGGTATGGACTAAGTTGATATTTAATAATGTAATTATCAATTCCCGGCACTGTATATTTTGTATATTATCTTGTTTTGCAATCATGGACCCAGTTTTTTTTAAGTAGTAAACATAAATGAATTAAACTCTGAATGACTGGACAAGTTTAGTAAGTTTTCTTAAACAGTTTATAAAACACTAGTATAGGTCTTTATTAAACACAAAACTTTTAGAATAGTTTGCCTGTCCTTAAATTCATTATATTTTAGATAGGCTGAAAAGTTCTATTATATTCTTCTTTTTCGTTGTTTTTTAATTAAGAGCGTGCCTTGCACTGTTGCCCAGGCTAGGTGTGATTATGGCTCACTGCAGTCTTGAATTCCTGGGCTCAAAAGATTCTCCCACCTCGGCTTCCTAAGTAGCTGGGACCACAAGTGTGTGCCACTGCACTCAGCTAATTTTTGTAGTTTTTGTAGAGATGGGGTTTTGCAATGTTGCCCAGGCTGGTCTCAAACTCCTGGGCCCAAACAATCCACTTGCCTGGGTCACCCAAAGTACTGGGATTACAGGCGTGAGCTGCTGCATCTAGTCTTGTGCTATTACATTCTTAAATTGTTATTTCAATGTAATGTTTCAAAATAAATAACTATACCCATTATTCATTTTTGCTTTTCTATACTACCCTGCATTGAATAAAATATACACAATGCAAATGAAAATCGAACAAAACAACAAAAAACTACCTCAGGCTAACGGACTACAAAAGACTAAAAACATTTTTAAAGAGCTACCCCATTTTGTAACACAGCTATAAGAAAACAAAAAGATAGATGATAGTTAGATAGATACATAGAGATAGAGATGGCTCTCTAACTGGAATAAATAATATCTATAACTGACAATTTACTTGGAAACTGAACCTAATGATAATGTAGTAGTTTAAAAAGTATGTCAATATCAAAAACAGGTCAGTTTCAGTCTGTATTTTTTTTTTTAATAAATAAAAAAGAAAGTTCAGTGAATAATGGTACGGTCAGACCACCTGCAAACGTGCAGCTACTTTTTAAGGTAGTGCCAAAGAACTTCTACCAACTATGCTTATTTAGAGCGGTAAAACAAGAGCATTACTTGGGACACCTTACACTCTGGTTAATGGTCAGCACCACTGATGTTACATGTGCTCCGTCACATTTAGAGCCCATGGTCTCTATGTGCCCACCAAAGAGCCTAAGAGTCACTGGGTGCTGGAAGAAAATATTATAGCCTGATTTTATATTATTCTTACAGGAGAAAGATATCTAATATTATTGATGTTTAAAATGTGATTGACCCTGGCACCTAAACTTAGTGCATATGTCAGATGGTCAAGCCTTGCTTACTGAGGACAGAAACCCTTGAGGGAAGAGGAAGAGTTTCATAAGGTAAAGGGATTGAGAGCAGAGATCGTACAGCTGTATTTGAGCTTTGAGCTTATTGGATATATTGTAGTTTGTGGGCAGCTGACTCAGTAATGGGTTATAGCATTCAATTTTAAGAAACTAGCCCTCACAATATGGACAGATGGCTTCAAGTTTCTTTCCAACAAACTAAAGATTAAGACAATGCTGACAATTCAAGCACAAGCCAATCTCATTAGATAAATTACAAGATAAACATTCTAATCAGGTCTGACAAGACTTAAACCAAAACTAAAAATGTAACAAACTTATTTGAAACATATATGGATAGGGGCTGGTTTTGTTGATAGACATTGCCCCGAGTGTGTGTCCATTGTACAGCATGTATATTCTGCCTTTGTGAGATAACTTATCTCCATTTTAATGGTCACTAAAATAATCAGTTTTATAAAAGATTTTGTAAAATAATGCCATGTATTAAATATATCTATTCCAGCTGAGTGCAGTGGCTCAAGCCTGTAATCCCAGCACTTTGGGAGGCTGAGGCCGGTGGATCACCTGAGATCAGAAGTTTGAGACCAGCCTGGCCAACATAGTGAAACCCCATCTCTACTAAAAATACAAAAATTAGCTGGGCATGGTGGCGCAAGCCTGTAGTCCCAGCTACTTGGGAGGCTGAGGCAGGAGAATCGCTTGAACCCGGGATGCAGAGGTTGCACTGAGCTGAGATTTCACCATCGCACTGCAGCCTGGGCGACAGAGCAATATTCTGTATTCTGTTCCCCCCAACCAAAAAAATATATATATGTATATTTTTATATATAAATTATGTAAAATTTATATAACCTCTTAAGGATTTATCTATTATTCACAAATAGAATTTTTTAAAAACACAATATCTTCTGCTACATGTTTCTTAAGCACAAACTTCCTCATCTAGTAGTCGTTAAACAGGGGAATGATATCAGTATGACACAGCAATTATTCACATGACTTTCCCCAGAGTACTAACGTTTTGAAGCAATCAGGGATGAGCTTTCTCACAATTAAAGAGAAAGCCTTAATAATGTTTGAAAACCTTAAGAATGAACCTGAAAATCTACAGATGTACCTTTTTCCAGTAGTGGTTTATTAAGGAATTTTAAGAACTGCTAAGCTTTTCAACAGATTAAGCTGCAAGTGCAGTTCTAGAAACTGCGAAGACACGCCCCCTCTCATTTAAAACAATGGATTAATGTGGAAGTCTACATCTGGAATAAGATTCTCTTACTTTTGATGAAAATGGTATCAATTAAAAGCAAGTACTCTTTGAGACCTCCATCTCAAAAGGGAAGGTATGAGCCCAAGTTTCAAAGCTGCAAAGGACTGACTGATGGTTACGCTAGGTGACAACGCCCACTAAGATTTCACTGTGCTTCCAATATTTGTACGGATTGTTATCATTCTTGTTTGTGTTCTGTTTTTAAACTGCTCTAGGTTTTGGGTGATTTTTAATTTATTCTATGGGAAAACCTAAGCCTCAATATTTTTATTAGGCCACTTTGTAAGATATAGATTTTTTTTTAAAGGAATCCATATATAGTGTAACAGCAGAAGTGCCTAATTTAATCATCCAATCTTAAAAATTATGTTTTTCTGCATGTTTTATAATGAAAAATACATTAGTAAAAGTAGGTAAGCAAATATATTTACAATTAACTGCATGGTCAAATTTTATTTTATTCATACAGAGGGAGCACAATCAAAAATGTTTTGAAGCCACTACTCTGATCTCTATTATCCTGAGTGGAGAGCAGAGAATAGAAGCAGACATCAGCTTCAGTGTGGTGAATTAAAGTGAGGAACTCTCAACAGGTCACATAAGAGAAACATAAGATGGGTATACTGAAATAGAAATGCATGAAATAATGTCTCCTGAAATGGGATGCTTGGAAAGAAAAGCTAGACAGACCTCGGTCATGCAGCAGACAAAAATGGGGTTGACCATTCTGAACATTCTGAACACCCCACGGCAATATTTGTCACATTATGCTCTAGCTAGATGGTTCTGCCTCTACTACTGTATGAGCTCCTGCTATGGAGCACCATGTCTTATTCAGCCTTGCAAATCCTCTGCACTGGGCAAGAGTCCTGGTACACGGTAGATAATTTCCAGTATTTGCTGAATGACAAAAATTGATTTATGACTAAAGATGTGTGCTCACTTGGAAAGGAAATAGGGAGAAAAGCAAGAAAAAAAATTAAGAAAATTAACATTTATCAAGTGACCATAATGTGTCAGAAGGAGAGTCAGGTACTTTATTTCTCTGAATTATCATTACAGCTATCCTACAAGGTACATATTCCCATTTACAGAGAGGAAGCTAAAGCTAGAAAAAGTTGCTTTATTCACCCAACATGAACACAGTTAGCAAGTAGCTGGGCCAGAATTAGAAATTTGCTCTAACTTGCAAGTCCATATTCTAGACTCCCTCATGCTGCCAGTAAGGAGTAGGCTTTCTGTTGAGGATAGCTAACAATCACACACCGCAGCCTTTTTGTAGCTAACACTGATGCCAGTGACAGGATTCTTCAAAGTCTAGAGTGTCAGCAATCTTATGGCTAATGATGCTTTCCCAATCAAAACAAACCATTAATGATTTATTCTTCTCTTTATAGTTCAATTGCAATGGATTCATTTTAGTTGAACAAATGTTTTGCTGGGTGCACTGGTTCACGCCTGTAATCCCAGCACTTCGGGAGGCTGAGGCGGGTGGATTGCTTTGAGCTCAGGAGTTCGAGACCAGCCTGGGCAACATGGTGAGACTCCATCTCTACAAAAAAATACAAAAGTTAGCTGGGCATGGTGGTGTATGCTTGTAATCCCAGCTATTTGCGTGGCTGAGGCATAAGAATTGCTTGAACCTGGGAGGCAGAGGTTGCAGTGAGCTGAGATTGCATAACTGTACTCCAAGCTTTGTGACAGAGTGAGAACCTGTCTAAAACAAACAAACAAACAAAAACAACAACAACAACAACAAAAAACAAGGCTGAGTGCAGTGGCTTACGCCTATAATCCCAGCACTTTGGGAGGCCAAGGTGGATGGATCACCTGAGGTCAGGAGTTTGAGACCCGCCTGGCCAACATGGTGAAACTCCATCTCTACTAAAATACAAAAATTAGCTGGGCGTGGTGGTGGGTGCCTGTAATCCCAGCTACTCGGGAGGCTGAGGCACAAGAATCTCTTGAACCCGGGAGGCAGAGGGTGCAGTGAGCCAAGATCATGCGACTGCACTCCAGCCTGAGGGATAGAGTGAGACTTTGTCTCAATGAAAAAAAAAAAAAAAAGTGTTTTAAGACTCAGTGATTTCTATTTCTATATCAATGCATTGATTGATTTGGTCTCTCTAATGTAGATATAAGATATAAGACTTAATGAAATTCAAATGCATTTGTGAAAGATAAAGAGTTTTGTAAGTCCAAGGTCACTAGGCTGTAATCAAAATATAACTTGCTAGATGAAAACAAACATGCATTCAGCCTGTTTGAAATTTTGAGTAAATAATTCACAAATATTTTTATAGTTCTTACCGTGGGTACAATGATAAATGGGACTTAATATATGGTGCACACTAGCTCTTGGTTAAACCTCTAGTTTAAAGGCAAATAAGTGTTTTAAAATATTGGCAATAGTTATTTTTTTAATGAAAATCATTTCTTCTTATCCTTATCTTAGCATATTAATGCCATCCAATAACTAGAGGTCTTTGAGAGATAATATAACCCATAGATAATATAATTTATGTTTCTTTGTTGGTGGGAGGATGGGTCAATGTGCATCACTGCTTTGTCCCTGAGAGGAGAATTAATTATGAAACAAATGGAGCTTAAGCTTCAAGGCCCCTCAGTTGCATGGGCCTCTTCCAAGGTTCTGCAGGGGCTACATCAATGTGCTCTGCAGGGGCTACGTCAACATGCTCATGTGGTCATACATTTAGGCCACAGTTTATTAAGAACCCTCTTTCCATTCCAATTTACCAACCATCACACTTTCCCTTGGGTCAGGTAAGCAGGAGTGGCTGTGGCATTTTGGTATCCAAATAAGGGGAAGTTGTATTAGGTATACATTTAGCTTAGGTTTAGTGGAATATGTGTATGTAGTTTAAGGAAAGGTTGATTTACCTTTTCATTCTTTCCGTAGAAAGTGATATTACAAAACAGTTGTCAAAGAGTTGATCAACAAGTATGCAATCAACTAAGGTAGAAAAGAAGGTGTATTGGGCTTTTCATAAATAACAAATTGTTATATTTCTGCATCTTTTTGATGTTTGTATTTGCCAGCTTTCATAAATTATTAATTTGTTGTGAAATTCTTCTTTATTCTAAAGCAGTAGTTGATTTTTTATTCATAATTTTGTATTATTTCTCCTAAATAAGACTCCTAAATTACATGAACTTTAGGTCCTTCAAAACCTAAAGCCCTCTACCCCTAGGGAGTAATGTAAAACAATTGTAGGGGTTAAAACACTGAGACTGTATAATAGAGTTATACACATTCCTTAGAACAGATGAGAAAATCAATACCCTTTCTCCCTACCAGGAATTAAGAGACCTTTATTCAAAAGACAGAATAAATGGAAATACCAAGTCTAATCTCATATCTATTTGATAATTCCTCCTCTTATTTCAACATCACCCTGGTCAGCAAACAGAAATACAATTGTACCATTTAGAGGTAACATTCGGTACAAGGAAACTTGAAGTAAACTCATGAAACAGTAAACATTAAACGGAGTACATTGCCACTTGTAAAACAAAGGAGGTATTATTCTTTCCTTGCCTATCCCAACCTCCCCTTCTTGATATTTCTGAACATTTTTTCCTCTGTACACACCTAAAATCAAAGGAAAGGAACCTACAACCCTCATTCAATAATTAAATATTATTATACAGCAAAAGTGGGTTTTATATATTATACTCAGAACACTAGGTAAGACCTATAGAAAACTGTCCCCATATAAAAAAATACCTGCATCTCCAAGCACTCATATGTTCATATTACCCCTAAATAGATGAGTTAGTAGAAAAGAAAGGCCTCCACTAACTAATGGAATTGAATGTTGAAAAGGTTAACTCATAAGTGTTGAGACAACATGTACCTTAAAGCTGTCATACACAGCCAGGTACACAAATCAGAGCTTTCGCAGATAAATGATGCAAGGTCAGCAGAGTACACTGAGCTTACATTTCTTCCTGGAAAGCAAAATTAACAATTGAGGTTCATCTGCTTTACAGCCCTATCTAATGAATGAGGTATGCTACTTACATTTCGTCTTTGAAAGAAAGTATAGACATGTACATGTGAAAAGAATTACCAATAGGACAGGAAGTGTTTTCATATTTCTAGACACAATTGGTTGGCAACATTTAAAGTTAGGAAAAGAGAAAAAATGTCAAGTATATATAGTATATGATAATATAAATAGAGCACTTTTATTGTTCTCCTGTTATATGACATAACTGCTAATGATAATAATAGTTCAAATTTATTAAGTGATTTCTATGTGTCAGACACTTTTTAAAAAAGCTTTACATGCATTAACTCAATTAATCCATACACTATTTTACAGATGATAAAATTAAGACACAGAAATGTTGAGACACTAGTCAAAGGCACAAAGTCACAGTACTGGTAGGGTAGGGATTCAATTTGAGGCAGTGTGGATGCATAGCCCAAGCTCCTCACCTTTAAGCCATATGTATAATAAGCTGACCTCCAGGGCTGTTCTGAAGAATTCTAATTAAACAGGGTGCCGTGGAATTTTAATGCAATTTTCCTGTTTCTCTGATCTATGCCTCAACTTTGCTTCAGAAAACAGAGTTAACACACATGTTCAATACAATCAGTGCCTTTAACAAGGTGATTTTGTTAATCTATAAAAGAAAAACAAAATGATTCAGGAAATTCATGGGAAAATGAAAGCTATTCCTTTGCTCCAATTTGGTGTGGGAAAAAAAAAAAAGTGCTCCCTTATTCTGTTTATTAGGTAGGTGTCAAAATAGTGAAACTTTCAGTGAATTGTCCCGCTTAATGGTTCCTCTCTCCCCCAGCCCCTCCAAACAGGGTCGTGGTAATTTAGAGAGAGTTAGATGATCATAGAAGACACCAGTCAAATGCGGGAAGCATCAGCTTTTAACAATGCCTAAGAGTCAGAGCTAATTCAAGTCTCCAACAATCAGAGTCCCCTGCCAAGAATGATAAAAATTGCATAGGAGTATGATATTCTTAGAGTGACAGACACTGAGGGCTGGATGCATCAACAACCATTCCCAACCTCCCACTTCCTCCTGGCGCTCTTCTATAAACTGGAAAGGCAGGGCCTCTTTGCTGCCACTTTGCAAGATTCTCGACAATCAGACACAGGCCAACCGCTACATGGGGGTAGTGAAAAGCAGAAAGATGTGACTTGCTCCCTTTTGTCCTCTTTCCCTGCTCTGAAGCTGCAGCAGCCCTTCGTTGTTCAAGGGGGAAAGACTAGGAAAATCTTAGAATACTGAAGCACTGTTAATCTACCTCTGCGCTTCTTGTTACATCAGAAATAGAAACCCTCAATTATTTTCAACATTATGGGCAAGTGTTCTCTTATTTGCTGACAAATGTAATACTGATACACCTGAAGAAAGAAGAGATTGGGAGGGGCCAATTGCATTGGCAAGGGATTATTTTTAGGCAGCAGGAAGTAGTTGGTATTGAAACAGGGGTGTTTCTCATAGTTGTACATGGATCAAAAGATATACAAGTATGATAGATATATCATATAAAAATATATACAAGTATGATAGATTTGTCATATACAAAATATACGCAACTATGATAGATCAATGAAAAATACAAATTAATTAATCAAAAAGAAAAAAGAGAAGGTACCCTGGCAACATTTGAAAGACGACTAGAAATGAGTAGGTACAACATCTTTTAAAGTGAGGGGATTATGGTTGATTTTCTTTTTAAACTTTTATTTTAGAATAATTTTAGGTTTATAGAAAAATTGCAAAGATAGTGTAGAGAGTGCCTAGATAACTACACCCTGTTTTCCCTATTAACACATTACATGAGTATTACATGAACGTTATTATTATTAACTAAAGTCCATACTCGATGGACTTTCCTCAGACTTTCTTAGTTTTCACCTAATCCTTTTCTGCTCCAGGATCCCATCTGGGATACCACATTGTATTTAGGGTATAATATCCACTCATAAATATTGATTTTATAGTTCAGAGTATAGACCAATACTTTGTTTTGTTACTCAAAGTGTTCCAGCTTCATCTACTGGGAGAAATGGCCCTGCAAAGCTGTCTCTTGTGGGGAAATTTGCATTCTGTAGAGAATCCTCTTCCCTTGCCAGATCTTTTCCTGATTCTGAAGAAACAAGCAGAGAGTGTAGCAGCTTTTAAAGGTCTGAATAGAAAACATCTGCCATCTATTGACTTTTAGCGGGGCCACCTACGAGACTTCATCTACGTAATACAAACACTGGCTTCCACAACCCTTACCTTAACTCAGACACTCCTTTCTATTGATTTCAGGTCTTTAGACTTAACTCTTTCGACTGACTGTCAATTAGAAAAATATATGAATCCACCTATGATCTGGAAGCCCTTGCTTCCAGATGTTCTGCCTCTCCAGGCTGAACTAATGTATACCCCACAGGTATTGATTGATGTATTTTGTTTCCCTAAAGTGTATAAAATCAAGCTGTAGCCCAATCACTTTGAGCACATGTTCACAGGACCTCCTGAGGCTGTGTCACAGGTCATGATCCTTCACCTTGGAAAACCAAACTTCTAAATTGATTGAGACCTGTCTCCGATATTTTTTGTTTCGTGTATATATAAACACACACACACATATTATATATGTTTTTATATATATGTTATATATAAATGTATATACAGCTATCCATATAATTATATACTCATTTTATATATATAATTATCAGGCAAAAATAATCTAGATGATCTAAAAGTCCTATAAAGAAATTAAATATGGAATTTTTATCATCTAGATTATTATTGTCTGTTAATAGCACTCAGAATTGAGAGGTGGGTATAAAAATAGGATTCTAAAAAAGAAGGGGAGCTGATATTTCTGGGTACTATTATATTTCTACTTTTTTCCTCTCAAAAAAGAATCACTGACTAATTTATGAAGCAAGCCAAACAATGTGTGCTATTTTGAGAAAAAGAGGATGTCCCAGCTAAAAATAAAAAGAAAAAAATTAAATCATATGTTTATTATTGCTTTTTGCCAGACTAACTAGAGTTTTGTCACCATCTCTGATCCCTGGCTGACTGTAAACTCAAATATTTTCAGCATTAGTTATTTGGCTAATGAGAATAAATATGATGTTCTCTTAATTCTGACTTTGAGTGTAAATGCACTAGAATCCATGACAGTAAGATCCATATTACACTTCCACATGTTAAAGATTACATACAACATATAAATAGCTATGACATTTAGAAGAAAACACTGCTCTTCAATCAGCATTAACATTTAAAAAATATTAAAATTGCTGCTAAGTGCCAGGTGCTTTACATAAACATAAATCATTTCATTTAATCCTCCTGGTTAGTCCTCTGAATCAAGTGCTCTGGATTCCATTTTAAAAATAAAGGTGAAGTGATTTGTTCAAACACTCCTGTCTAGTATGCTGAAGAGTCCAGATTTAAGGACATTTTTCTGACTAAAATTCATATAGAGTACATACAGAACCACTCATATGCTGTGTATATATTAGAACCCTAGCAAATTAATCTGTGATAACTCATGAGGGGTTTGATGAAAAGACTTTCCACAAAAGCATGGGCAGGCAGTAAAGAAACCACCAGGGTAATACCCCAGGTTTGTCACTATGAAGTCACACCATCCTCCAGGATGCGGCCAACTAGAATTGATTTCCTTTTCCTCCAACCATAGTGAGGGAGTCTTGGGAACAGGCACTATAACGTAATTCTCTTTCCTCTATCTGATGCCTTAGTTAGGTCTCCATGGCCAATTCCACCAAAAGGGCAAGGGAAGTGTGGGTGTGATCCTCACAGATCTGCCTACCAGAGCAGAGAAAAGGATGAGTGGTGAGCAGTGCATCAGGAGAGGTGAACAGAACAGCTCAGCAAGTACTGGAATTTCTCAAACTCTTGGTTTGAGCATAAAAACAACATTCAAATCTGCTAATCTTTTATTCTCTTGAAAATAGACTTGAAAACCAGCAGCAAAAGATCTCTGCAAGGAGTCTTTCTAAATGTGTAAGAATGAAAGGTGAGCTTGTTCATGTGGGGGAAACAAAAAACAAAACAAAACAAAAAAAATGCCAAAAACTCATGAAGAGATTGCTTGTCAGCAGGCAGGGTAAGCCAACGAAATGCCCCTTTAAGGTTTTTCTTTTTCCTTTTTTTTTTTTTTAAGTCAGAAGTCTCCAGACACAACCTGCCATTGGTTAGAGATGAACTTCTGATTCATGAGAAGTTATTCTAGGTTTCTGAAGAAAGTAGCTCTGTCTTTGTTACTGAGAGGTTGAATATGTTTAGACAAGTGATAAAACAGCTTTGTGCCTCAGTTACATTTTCTGTCTCTACTACAACACCGTATACTGAAATGTAAAATATGTATTTATTTATTAAATCAATATTGCATCTGATTAATGTAGTGTGAACCATTAAATAGAGCCAATAAGGGATTGTTGTGAGAATCTCAGACAATCTCATTCATTGAGTGGGAAAAAATATTAATATTCTCAGAAAGCATTAAGCAGTTTGCAAGATAGGTATTTCCAGCAACTAAATTCATTCTTCTGCTCTTTTTAACTGTCTTTTGTTTTTTCTTTCATCTTGTTTTTCAATATAAATTGCCTAAAATCTTTAGAACTATACAGGGAATAAGTTGTAGATAAATATAAGTAATAAAGAATTCAGCTAACTTTAAAAAAATGATGTCATACTTGAACATATTACAGAGGCCTTCTATAAAAGAATCCAACTGTAAGTCTTTATTAATATAAATAATCCTTAATTGAAATGAATAATTCTTCCTATTTATACAGCTTGATTTCAATATTCCATACTTACTTCCAAAATAAATTACACTTTATTGCAATTCTGAAAAACATAAATAAAATATACATTCCGTAATTATAGTGTGTGATTTTATTTTTATTAAAATTATTTATTTATATAATTATTTTACAATAATTATTTATTATTCTTGATTTATAAATAATAAAATTATTTATTGTTTATTATTTATTTAAATTATTTATTTGTTTATACTACTAAATTATTTATTATTATTTATTATTAATAATAAATAGGGTTCTGTGATAGAAAACAATGGCATGGTAGCCTGCATTATTTAGGGTGGTTAACAAAGGTTTCTCTGAGTTTTAAACTACCACCTGAAAGAAAAGGAATTAGCCAGCCAAGAACAATTGATTTTTACCTCATCTGCCAACTCACAAAATTTTAGGATTTAATTTGGCCACAATCATCATTAACCTAGAAAATCAAGAAGTAGCTAAAAAAGTATTTTTTATTTATAAAATGAAGCAGAACAATATTGCAAAGAGATAAATAGGTATTTTTCTGAAACACATCCAACGAAAAAGACAACAGAAGAAAATGTTCTCCAAGAGGAATGAGGAAACTCCATCAAGTCATTTCTACATCTAAGTCACAGGAAATCTGCAAGGGCCTCCTAAAGAGTGTTGGATGATAATTAGGTCCTTTTGCTTACAGGGCCATGACACCACATGAAGAAGGGAGATGGATGAGACACACAGAACTTATTCTCTCACAATGACAGAGTTTATTCATTTCAAATGTATTCACATTCTGAAGATGGTATTATAATTTATTTATTTTTAAGACATTTTAGTGAAAAGCCTCAGCCACAGCTCCTCTATTTCTCTAACATATAAAAAAGAAAAATCAAACAAATACAAAAACTGCATAAATTCCCTCTCCCTAACTGGTCTGTATTTCTGTATATACTACTTACTGCTCTTATTCATTGCAGATGGGCCTGGCTCATGGAAGTGGGTCTGAACATGCATCCTTGCTTCCCGTCCTATCATTTACATTTCCTGCCTCACCCACTCCCTAAGCTTATATTCTGTCTATTCATTAAAAAAAATAAAAAAAATAAAAAATCTGACTTTCCTGCAACGTCAGATAATTGCTTGTCTATCATAACTTTGGCATCAGGTCTTTTCATACACAGATATCTTTGCCAAACAAAAGGAGAGTAATTATGGATCTCTTAGAAGATGCGGAATTCAAGATAAATCTGTACCAAATTTTACACAGTTAATTCAATCCTCTTAACATCACTGATACTGTTTTCTTTGGCAGGGCTATACTAAAATTTTATTCAAAGTTTCTGACCACCATTCAGATTATTATTGAAAAAATCATAAGCCGTTTCCTAAGAAATGTACCCCCAAGCCCCCAAGTGATATAGGAGTTAAGAAGGAATTCCTTAGGCAGATAGCAAGGGCATGGGAGTCCTTGGTGAGTCTTTTCTTTTTAATGAAAAGCAGCCCTAAATCATTTTCTAACAAAGAGCAGCCTGAGAGCTGGGAGCTTCCACCGGTGAATGCCGGCAGGATCTAAGGACTAGACATTTTCAAAATGGCAGCTCCATCTCCCCTTCTCTGCCAGTCATGTGTATGGTAAGGAGCAGACAAGATGGCTCCAATCAACTGGAAAGTCCATTTGCATAAGAAGATTAAGATGGGGCGACCAGTCTTTTCCTCCTCTCTATGTAAATGTCATGCCTGATTGAACCGATCTATGAATCCTATGTAAATCAGACACCACTTCCTCAAACTGGACGATAAAACTCGGGGCATTTGCCACCAGCCGGTCTTTTTCCACTTAGAGACACCGTCCTCTACCGAGGAAGCTGTTTCTCTTTCTCTTCTACCTATTAAAACTCCACTCCTAAACTCCTCGTGTGTGTCAAAGTTCTAAATTTTCCTGGCGTGTGACAACAAACGCCGGGTTTATACCACTTCACAAGCTCACTGAATACACTCAATTTGACAATTCAAGGTTCCCCTTTAATTAACACTATAAAAAAGTTACTGTTGTCGAAGTATATGTAGGGTACTTTTCTAGGCATTGGGAAATAATGTAAGACAAACTCCAAACAATGAAAAGTAATCACCCTAAGAGAAGATAACCTGTGCCCAAAAAGTACAACCCGTTAATTTAACCCTCACTGAGCAGCTCTGACTGCCAGGCAGAACGCTAAGTGCTGGAAATACAAAGATAAACAAGTAGACCTTGACTTTGACTTCACTGAGCTGACATTCTAGTGATCGTGACATGATTTTTTAAAAAAGATTATAATATCAAGTAATTAAATGACCGTATAATTAGAGATTGTGGTAAGTGCTATGAAGGAAATAAATCGGGTTCTGTGATAGAAAATAATGGTGTGGTAGCCTGCATTATTTAGGGTGGTTAACAAAGGCTTCTCTGAGTTTTAAACTGGTACCTGAAAGTAAAGGAGCTAGCCTGCCAAGAAAAATAGGCCTGTGGAAAGGAGATGTAGCTCTGAGTGAAGGTGCCTAAGTTAAAAAAAAAAAAAAAATTCTCATGGTTTTGTAGTGTAGGAATCACCAGAAGGCCAATGTGGCTAGAATGATATGTCACAGGGAGAGTGGCCCAAGATGAGATTAGAGATAGATGTCATCATGCTACCTCTATATGCCATCATGAGGAGTGCAGACAGCTCCAAGCAGTGGAGGAACAGGATCTGATTTATGTTTGCTTATTTAGTTGCCTGTTTTAACGGCAGATTTGTGGAGAATCGGTCTGAATGAGAGAGAGACATTTCAGGAGACTGTTGCAATACTAGTGCTAGTGGTTTGTGCCACGGTAATAGGAATAAACATAAAGAAAAGTAGAAAGAAGTGAAATATATTTGGGGAGTAGCACTCACAAGACTTATGAATGAACTGAATGTGAGAAATGAGGAAAATATGAGATTCCATCAAATACTGGATGGTGTTGCCATTTACTGAGACAGGGAAGAAAGCAAAAGGAACTGGTAGTGGGAGGGAGTGCACACAGACTTGCCTTTTGGATAGGCCAAGTTTGAGATGCTGACCATGAGTTGGATATTTGAATCTGCATATCAAGGGAGAAGGCTGGGGCAGGAATTCAGAACAGGGGGTGAGCCCTGTTAAAGCAAACTAAATATGGCCTGAGAAGGACTCCATACTTCCATATTTGAGTCCTTGTGGATGAATTGTAACACAGCTTAATGGTCAGACAAGCTTGGAAACCTAATTTAGGAGTATGTGCCTATAACAATAACTGAGTCTTAGCCAATCCCAGCGGCCATACTTCAATCACTGAAAGAGTGCTAAGTGTTCAAAGTGTGTTCAAATAAGGCAAACGCCAACCTGTAACCAACCCAGCTGCTTCTGTACCTCACTGCCAATTTCTGTACATCATTTTCCCTTTTTTTTTTTTTTTTTTTTTTTGCCTATAAATCTTCTTCCACCATGTGGCTGTGCTGGAGTCTCTGTGAATCTGCTGTGATTCTGGGACTGCCGATTCACGAATCATTCATTGCTTAATTAAAATCCTTTAAATTTAATTTGGTTGAAGTTTTTATTTAATCAGCCCTAATGGAAGAGCTGAAACTCTGAGTACTCAAGGAGAAGGAGGACTTAGAGAATGCGAGAGGGGGAAAGGCACCCAAGGTACTTAGAATGATGGGCTGACCTAATTGTGGAATAATGAATACTAAACTTGGCTGCAACTTAAAGAAAAAACATGAAAGAAATAAGGGCCAGATTCAGAGAACTTCTATATTCAAGCTTATGATTTTGTTGATTTAAGTTTGGGGAACTATCAAGGGCAACTGAGTAAAGATGTGCAGTGGGAGGTGTTGTGTTTAAGAAATATATTGTTAAAACAACTGTGACTGCGCATGTATAATGTTTGGAAGTAGGGAAAACCCTAGGCTTACGTGTGGATCTTTCAGACATTGCTTCAGTAATCATGGTGTGAATGGATGAATGTTTGGGCTGAGATCGTGGTCACAGAGTATAGAGGAAAAAAAAGAATAAAGTAACATTATCAAAAGAAAACATCAAAAATATTTGGTGCCTGAGATGGCAAGGAAAGAAATAAGGGTGAATAATTAGGTAAATGTCATTTATACCTCTTTTCCTCCTTAACTGTATACATTGGCAACATGCCTAAGCAGTGCACAACACGTATGTCTTGCTTCATGCTTTGTTTCCTCTGGAATGACAGGTACTAATTTACAAAGCAATAGTGGAGGACATTAGGGCAAAACTGATGATTGCTGTGCCAAAGAAGTTCCAGCATAGCAATAGGAAATGATGAAGGATAAGATTAACATCTACAAAATGTACGCTTTGACTAAGGAAACATGCACAATAACATATCTTAGGCAGCTCACACAGCACAGTATTTAATCTTTCACTGTTCCGCCTCATGGTATAATGGAAGAGGATGATCACCAGAATGTAAATATTGTAAAAGTACACAAACTAAACCAGTGATAGGAAAAATATAATCACCAGCCAGAGCTAGCTGAATGACAAGGCAGGTTAGTAGTTGTTTTATGTTTAATTTTGGCATTTTTGTTCATGTGTTTTTGAAACAGTATCTGGCTATAGGCAATTCTTTCCTTTTTGTGTCCTGGTTTTACCATGTATAAAAGGAAACCATTTAATCTAGTGAAGTGGGAGGATTATGTTTGAGAGTGTGTGTGTGCGCGTGCACACAGAATAATCATCTATGTTCTTATAAGGAACCAAGAAAATCTAAAAGGAGTAGATAGATATTAAATACTGGTTTAAATGATCTGAGAAAGCCAGTATTAAACATAATGCATTCCTCCCAAAGCATTTTATTCAAAATATCAGTAAGAAAATATTTAATAATATTAATAAACAACCTGCTCACAAAATATGATGAGTAGGAAAAGTGACTATGATGAATCATTTTAATAACTAATGAATAGATAAGATGGATGACAGCAATTGCCTTCCCTAATGCACCTTCATTCTCCTGGTAATGGACAAATTATTTTGTATTGCACCTAGGGTACACTATTAAATTCACTCCTAATCATTCATCACTTCATGGTCGTCCTATCCTCAGGAATTTCAGTTATTTTTAATGCCTACTTTCCTTTAGTAATTGATGCTTCATTCAAAGTGAAGTCATCTATTCTAAGTTAGCCTTGGGTTTCACAAAGACACATGCGATAAAAGCCTCTTGTCCTTCCAGACTACTAGGCTGGTGATTCTGCCATATGGATCCTAAAGGGGCTGATAGGTTTAATATTAAACCGTAATGAAGAGAGGTCACAGAAATATCATGTGTATTTAGCATTTGGTCTTTGGAGAGACTATCTTTGTAAACTGCAGTTCCTTCTTGGCATCTTCCTTGTTTTCTCTGACTCATATATGAGTGAGCCCTCATGGGGCACCATATTTCAACAAGTCACCCTGATTCCCCCATCTCTCTACACATTTGCTTTTTACATTCTCCATAAATAGTACCTTACCCTGTAATTCATCTTCCATGCCTAATTGATTCTAAATATAAGCTTCCTGGCCCTGTTTCTGCCATATTAAAATGCTTCCCATGGCAAGCTCATGTTTAAAAAGAAAATCAATTGTTCTGATTCATTGGTCATGAGCTTCTGCATGTTTTTATAATTTATTGTTCATCCTCAGGTCAGTATGATACCAGCATTAAATATTAAGGCTGCTTAGGGCACAATCCTTATCAGAAAGCTTTGCTCTGTTACTATCGGAAAAATGCTTGAATTTTTTTTTAAATTGTAAGCTCTAAAGCTTGGGTTAGCCATTGTGAAATAGTGGTAAAGAACAAGCACTACCTTGGAGACTAAAAGATAACTAGGGGTGCTCAAAAGGAAAGGCTGTCATTTGTTTCCGTCTCTTCCCACCTGCTGCAAAGGCTGTCTCATTAGTAGGCTTCAGCTCCTAAGTGAAACTGGAAGTTAAAATTCCAGACTACAGCCAGCTGGAAGAATAAATTAATAAAAATAGTCCATGTACCTAAATATCTGACAGTATTGAGGACCCTAAAACTTCACTGGTCACAAAAACACTAGCTATTAGCATGGGCTTATAGAGACACTCAGACCTATATATCACATTAAAATAATGAAGAGAAGAAATATGCGGCTTCGTTATAGAGAATATTTCAACAGCTGTCTGCAAAGTTCATTGTATATTTAAAAGATTGCTGCTTATTACTAAAATATGTTGATATTCATTTGGGACTTTATTTTTATCTGCTGAAATTACTCTATTACCATTTTCTATCTTTGCTCCATAAGTGAACATTATTTAAGTAAATTTATTTAAGGTTCTGATATCAAGAAGTTATGAAATAATTCCTAAAGGACATCTAAAAAAATGTCTAAGTCTTGTTAGCTTATGACTGAGAAACTGATTCTGTAGTGAATGAAACCAAGCTGTTCTCAAGGAGGGCATACAGCCCAAGCACGTCTTTTGTGTGTGTGTCTGTGTGTGTGTCTGTGTGTATGCATGTGGCTATGTATGTGTGTATGTGTGTATATGTGTGAGTGCACTGAAGTGGGTGTCAAACCTCCATCCTTCACGTTTTTTCCCCAGTGGCCTTTTCCCAGGTCAAACCATGTTTTAATGACTATCGACAACCTGTAGCAACGTGTGAAAGTGGGAAAGGCCTTTGCCTAAGACCCAAAAGCAGATAATAGCAGGAGGATGTGCATCATACAGATTATATGGATTGCTTATATGTACCTGAGGGTCAGGCTTTTTTTTTTTTTTTTTTTTTTTCTGAGTACCATACTACTGAAGTTGATGTGAAAGATGCTTCAATTACTGGCATCTGTGTACCTCTCAAGATTCATTTATTTTTATTTTTATTACTACCAGATATACCTTTTCAATCTCTCCAGGTAAAATAAAATCTTTCAGGTCCTCCTAGATCCTCCAGACACATTATCACTTTTGTTTGTACAGATCACTTTCCTCTGTCTGGAATGCATCCATTCCCTTTCCTTTTCCTCTCAACTTGGTTAATTTCATATCTTACATGACATTGCTTCTTAGAATCATCTTGTCCACAGAGGCAAAGCGAACTTGCCAGCATTAAATGCTTTATTTAATGCCATAACATATCAGATAATGTTTTCTTTAATATTTGCATAGAGCATTATGTTTTAATTTATTGAATACCATGTGCAGGATGCAACTTAGTTGCACAAAGCATTTACTCATTTTCAGGCAAATGCTATTGCTGTGAATGGGGGGAAGGAGCAAATACATCACATTACCTCTGGGCACCATTTACTAGTATCTTATTATTGAAAAAGTGAGAAATTCTAAAAATGAACTGATGGAAAACACTACTATGTACAACAAAATGATTTAAACGAATAGTGACAGAATGCCAACCAAATAAAACACTGCGTGTTCATTAGCATCTACCATGTGGTCAGGTGCTCTGAGCATCAGCTAATGTTCCCTCTTGCTTTGTTTGTTTCACAAATGTCAGAGTTGTTTCCCTCACACCTCTAAGCTTAGTGGAGTGCTTCATATACAACTGGCGTTAAATAAACATTTCTTGAGTGTTACGTGAATGAACAACTAATTGAAGGAAGGCCTATGTCCGTTCTATTTATTCTATATTTTTTTCTCACAACTCTTATGGTGATGAAGAACTTATTTTGTGGTAGGTATTAAAGAAAAGTTTAAAAGAAATATTTGTTCCACTTAAAGTACTTAATTACAAGCAAAAGGGGTTAAAAAATGGAAAACTTAGGTAAAAGAAGAATTATTAGAATACATCATGGACTCAGAATTAATAGAAACCTTCAGCTTCAGAGGGCCAGAAAAAATATTAGATAAACATAAAAAGCAGGAATCCAGAGGCATGGTAAGCAGTCTACCATGCTCACTAACCTGCATCTATTGCCCCCTCTGCAACCAGTTGAGTTGTGTAGCTTCCAACTATTTCTCTTAATATTGTATATATTACAACCGAAGAGAGTATAAAATTCGTGAAAATAAATTCGCGTGCCTATTTTCTGTCTCTATCAGTCTGAGGGAGTAAGGATCTACTGGCTTTTGCTTCTTTAAGAAAAAGTGTAACCTAAAATATCCCTACCCCCATGTAGTAGGAATTTCCCGACCACCAAAACTGCATAAAGATAATTTCCAAATGGAAATAAAAGCATTATGAGGAAAAATAAATTGGTTGGGGGAAACCAAAACATATACATAATAATTGATCTTGATGATAATTTGAATTGATAACCCACACTTTCTTAATCAACTATCAGTGAACGATGGTATGTATGTGATGCTTTCTTATATTTTCAGAAAGCAGCATATGTGGATACTCTTTATCTAGGAATTTTATTTACTACATTACGTATTTACTTTTGTATGCATGACAAGGTTTTTCTCTTGTAGTTTATAAAGTGTGAATAAATATTTATGAAAGAACCTTTGTTCTGCTTTCCTTACCATCTTGAAACACTAAGGAATTTTGTTCTTGCCAATAGTTTGGTTCATTACCTTGCTCAGAAGATCAGAGACTTTGCTTTGGTGAATCCTGTATCCTCAATGTCTGGAACACAGCCAGGTACAAATGCATAACAAATTCTTATTGAATATTGATTTCTTGAAGGAGTATATTCCAGAATTATTATTGAATAATTGCTTATGATGGCAGCAACAACAAAAATGGAAACAATCTATGTATCCATTAATGAGGCAACAATAAATACATTTTGATGTATCTACATTCATGAGATATTTATGAGATGTTAAGTATAAAAAAAAAAAAGCCAGTTGCCAAAAACAGTATAAGGTCATATTTTTGTTGAAATATGTGTTACTAAAAGTAGTCATAGTAAACTATACTAAAATGTTAAGAGAACTTACCACTAAGGACAGGTTTTGAATAGAAAAACTAGAAGGGTCCTTTCCCTTCTTATTTTAAGTAATTTCCAGCTGGGCACAGCAGCTCATGCCTGTAATCCTAGCACTTTAGGAGGCCAAGGTGAGTAGATCACATGAGGTCAGGTGCTCGAGACTAGCCTTACCAACATGGTGAAACTCTATCCCTACTAAAAATACAAAAATTAGCTGGGTGTGATGGTGCATGCCTATAATCTCAGCTACTTGGAAGGCTGAGATGGGAGAATCGCTTGAACCCGGGAGGTGGAGGTTGCAGTGAGCCCAGGTCATGCCATTGAACTCCAGCCTGGACAACAGAGAGAGACTCTGTCTCCAAAAATAAAAAGTAATTTCCTTTTAAAAATTCCTTTATTATTAAAAAAATATAATATGTTCATTGTAAAAAGTAAGAAAATGGTGACAAGAAAAACTAAAAAACTAACAGAAAATATCAAATGTTGTTAGTGTATGTCTTTTCAGATCTATATGTTTATATACATAATGTTTTAATAAAATGAGATCATTCTGTACATACAATTTTTCAAGTAGATGATATGGGTGAATGGCCCAAAAGTACATAAATAGATACCCAAGATCATTAGTCATCAGAGAAATGCGAATTCAAACTACAATGAAATAGCACCATGCACCCACTAGAACAGCTAAAATTAAAAGAAAGGTTGATAATATCAAATGATGGCAAGAATATGAAGCAACTGGAAATCTTAAACATGCTGGTGGGAATTTAAAATGGTACAAATAATTTGAAAAACAGCTAGCCCATTTCTTTTAAAATTAAACATATACTTAGAAAATTACTCATCCTGTACATGAATGTTCACAGTAGTTTTAGTCATAATAGTTCAAATTCCATCAATTAAAATTATTAAAAATCAATTACAATTGATTTTATATGGGGCATAATGTATCATATCCAGTGGTCAGCTCTCTAAAGCCAGATGAGAGTATGAAGGACTTCTCAGCATCCTGCTTTTCTAAACAGAATGAAAACATGGGAGTGTCACTTTTTTTTTTTTTTTTTTTTGCTCTTGTTGCCAGGGCTGGAATGGAATGGTGTGATCTCAGATCACTGCAACCTCCACCTCCTGGGTTTAAGCCATTCTCCTGCCTCAGCCTCCCAAGTAGCTGGGATTACAGACGCCTGCCACCACGCCCAGATAATTTTTGTATTTTAGTAGAGACAGAGTTTCACCATGTTGGTCAGGCTGGTCCCAAACTCCTGACCTCAGGTGATCCACCCACCTCGGCCTTCCAAAGTGCTGGGATTACAGGGGTGAGCTACCACACCCAGCCATCAGAGTCTTTATGTACAGACTTTCTGTGAAATTAAGACTAGACATTCTGGTTCTGTATTTGATCACTTTCACTCTCCACTTTTTCCTATGTATCCCACTTTCGTTTAGTTCCAACTTTTCTGATTTAGGCTTTATACGGTTTAGAGATGAAAACCTTGGATATAGAGTTTGAAGATTTAGTTTTGCCTTTTGCTCAGGGTCTCTGACTTTCTCATGTATACACAGTGTCTAAGCATATTGGGCCGTTAATATAATACCAACTCACAAGGTTATTGTGACTATTAGCTGAAATAATGCATAGAAAACTATTTTTCAAAATTGAATACTCTCTACTGATACTACATTATTAACTGCAATCTTCAAGAGCGATGGTGGTAGCATGAAATTGCAGGTCAAACAAAGTAGATGACTCCTGGTCACCTGGTACTTCTATAATAACAAAAGCAAGTTAACATAAAGTTAGAACCTTGAAGAGCATCAAAGTCCTGTAAATAGCCCCTTATTCTTTGGACAACTTCAGAATTTTAGAGTTATCAAGTATTTTTGTTGTTGCTTTCCTTTGGAAATTCTGTCTGTTAGGTGCTGGGACAAATGACAAGCATGGTTGAGTATCTATTTCCTATAATGTGAAGTCATCCCTGAAAATACCATTTCAAGTGGCAGTATTCCAGGGATTAAGGGCACACAAGATGTCTGAGCTCACTCCCTGGCTCCAAATGAACCCCAGTTCCATTTTAGACATAGCCTGATGTAAGAAACACGGTCACCAAGTTAGGAGTCTTCTGGGCTTTCCGCATTAA
This sequence comes from Macaca thibetana thibetana, assembly GCF_024542745.1. Lineage (NCBI taxonomy): Eukaryota > Metazoa > Chordata > Mammalia > Primates > Cercopithecidae > Macaca > Macaca thibetana. Next base: position 103,088,389 of record NC_065582.1, read on the forward strand.
AGAAAAAGAGAAAAATGAAAAGAGCAAGAAAGGGATGGGTTTATAAAATTTTGGAACTTTCCGAAAGGAGTTTTGAGATTTGGAGATAATGTTTAATATCAGTTTCAATTTACAAATAAAGTAGGTAGGAAATGTCAAGTAGTTTAAAAGGAAGAAATACATTTTCACAAAACAAATTGACAATATGCTAGTCTTAGGATGTTACTCATTATCATTTTATTTCAGTGACTTTACTATGGCGAAAAATAAAATTGCCCCATTATCTGAAAAGGCTCTTGAACCTAAATATTGTCTATAAGTCTTCAGTTCACTGAAGGAAATTAATTTTCTCATATTTAAATTTCATAAGTTCAAAATGCTATTTTTCAACTATTTAAAAAGCTGATTATTATATATTGCCTCTGAGATTTATGTTATATGAATAGAATTTCTGTAGCAGTCAAAGTTGCAAGTTTCCCTTTTTTTTTTTTCTTTTTGAGACGGAGTCTCACTCTTTTCACCCATGCTGGAGTGCAATGGTGTGGTCTTGGCTCATTTCCACCTCAGCCTCCCAGATTCAGGTGATTCTCCTGCCTCAGCTTCCTGAGTAGCTGAGATTTCAGGCATGCACCACCACACCTGGCTAATTGTGTTTTTTGTTTGTTTGTTTGTTTGTTTGTTTGTTTTTTGTTTTTGACAGATTCTGGCTCTGTTGCCAGGCTGGAGTGCAGTGGTGTAATCTCGGTTCACTGCAACCTCCGCCTCCCAGGTTCAAGTGATTCTCCTGCCTCAGCCTCCCAAGTAGCTGGCATTACAGGTGTGTGCCACAATGCCCAGCTAAGTGTTGTACTTTTAGTAGAGATGAGGTTTCACCATGTTGGCCAGGATGATCTCAATCTCTTGACCTTGTGATCTGCCCACCTCGGATTCCCGAAGTGCTGGGATTAGAGGTGTGAGTCACTATGCATGGCCAGGTTTTTCTTTTAATACTATTCATCTGGGTCTGTTCCAAGATGGCCGAATAGGAAGAGCTCCAGTCTGCAACTCCCAGCCTGATAGATGCCCAAGGTGGGTGATGTCTGCATTTCCAACTAAAGTACCTGGTTCATCTCATTGGGACTGGTTGGACAGTGGCTGCAGCCCAGAGAAGGTGAGCTAAAGCAGGGCAGGGCATCACCTCACCTGGGAAGAGCAAGGGGTGAGAAGATTTCCCTTTCTTAGCCAAGGGAAGCCATGACAGACTCTACCCCAGAAAATCAGGACATTGCCACCAAAATATTGTGCTTTTCCAATGGTCTTAGCAAATGGCACACCAGGAGATTATATCATGTGCCTGGCTCAGTGGGCCCCACGCCCACAGAATCTTGCTCACTGCTAGTGCAGCAGTCTGAGATTGAACTGTGAAGCAGCAGTTTGCCTGGGGGAGGGGCGTCCACCATTGCTGAGGCTTGAGTAGGTAAACAAAGCAGCCGGGAAGCTCGAATTGGGTGGAGCCCACCTCGGGTCAACCAGGCCTGCCTACCTCTGTAGACTCCATCTTTGGGGGTAGGGCATAGCTGAACAAAAGGCAGCAGAAACTTCTGCCGACTTAAATATCCCTGTCTGACAGTTCTGAAGAGAGCAGTGGTTCTCCCAGCATGGTGTTTGAGCTCTGAGAACAGATAGACTGTCTCCTCAAGTGGGTCCCTGACCCCCGTGTAGACTAACAGGGAGGCACCTCCCAGTAGGGGCCGACTGACACCTCATGCAGCTGGGTGCCCCTCTGGGACAACGCTTCCAGGGGAAGGATCAGGCAGCAATATTTGCTGTTCTGCAGCCTCCACTGGTGATACCCAGGCAAACGGGCTGGAGTGGACCTCTAGCAAACTCCAACAGACCTGCAGCTGAGGGACCTGACTGTTAGAAGGAAAACTAACAAACAGAAAAGAATAGCATCAACATCAACCAAAAGGACATCCACACCAAAAACCCATCTGTAGGTCACCAGCATCAAAGACCAAAGGTAGATAAAACCACAAAGATGGGAAGAAACCAGAGCAGAAAAGCTGAAAATTCTAAAAACCAGAGCACCTCTTCTCCTCCAAAGGATCACAGCTACTCGCCAGCAAGGGAACAAGGCTGGATGGAGAATGACTTTGATGAGTTGACAGAAGTAGGCTTCAGAGGTTGTAGTAACAAACTTCTCTGAGCTAAAGGAGGATGTTGGAACCCATTGCAAGGAAGCTAAAAACCTTGAAAAAAGATTAGACAAATGGCTAACTAGAATAAACAGTGTAGGTGTAGAGAAGACCTTAAATGACCTGAAGGAGCTGAAAACCATGACACAAGAACTACGTGATGCATGCACAATCTTCAGTAACTGATTCAATCAAGTGGAAGAAAGGGTATCAAGGATTGAAGATCAAATTAATGAAATGAGCAAGAAGAGAAGTTTAGAGAAAAAGAGTGAAATGAAATGAACAAAGCATCCAGGAAATATGGGAATATGTGAAAATACCAAATTTACGTCAGATTGGTGTACCTGAAAGTGACAGGGAGAATGGAACCAAGCTGGGAAACACTCTTCAGGATATTATCCAGGAGAACTTCCCCAACCTAGCAAGGCAGGCCAACATTCACATTGAGGAAATATAGAGAACACTACAAAGATACTCCTAGAGAAAAGCAAGCCCAAGACGCATAATTTTCAGATTCACCAAGATTGAAATGAAGGAAAAAATGTTGAGGGCAGTCAGAGAGAAAGGTCAGGATACCCACAAAGGGAAGCCCATCAGACTAAGAGCAGATCTCTCAGCAGAAACTCTATAAGTCAGAAGGGAGTGAGGGCCAATATTCAACATTCTCAAAGAAAAGATTTTTCAACCCAGAATTTCATATCTGGCCAAACTAAGCTTCATAATTGAAGGAGGAAGAAAATCCTTTACAGACAAGCAAATGCTGAGAGATTTTGTCACCACCAGGCCTGCCTTACAAGAGCTCCTGAAGGAAGCACTAAACATGGAAAGCAACAACTGGTACCAGCAAAAACATGCCAAATTGTAAACACCATTGATGCTAGGAAGAAATGGCATCAAGTAACAGGGAAAACAACCAGCTAACATCATAATGACAGGATTAAATTCACACATAACAATATTAACCTTAAATGTAAATGGGCTAAATGCCCCAATTAAAAGACACAGACTGACAAATTGGAAAAAGAGTCGAGACCCATCAGTGTGCTGTATTCAGGAGACCGATCTCATGTGCAAAGACACACATAGGCTCAAAATAAAGGGATGGAGGAAGATCTACCAAGCAAATGGAAAGCAAAAACAGCAGGGGTTGCCATCGTAGTCTCTGATAAAACAGACTTTACACCAAAAAGATCAAAAGAGACAAAGAAGGCCATTACACAATGGTAAAGGGATCAGTTCAACAAGAAGTGCTAATTATCCTAAATATATACTCACCAATACAGGAGCACCCAGATTCATAAAGCAAGTCCTTAGAGACCTACAAAGAGACTTATACTCCCACACAATATTAATGGGATGCTTTAACACCCCACTGTCAATATTAGACAGATCAACGAGACGGAAGGTTAACAAGGATATCCAGGATTTGAACTTGGCTCTGCACCAAGCAGACCTAATAGATGTCTACAGAACTCTCCACCCCAAATCAACAGAATATACATTCTTCTCAGCACCACATTGTACTTCTTCCAAAATTGACCACATAGTTGGAAGTAAAGCACTCCTCAGCAAATGTAAAAGAACAGAAATCACAACAAACTGTTTCTCAGACCACAGTGCAATCAAACCAGAACTCAGATTAAGAAACTCACTAAAAACTGCACAAATATATGGAAACTAAACAACCTGCTCATGAATGACCACTGGGCAAATAATGAAATGAAGGCAGAAATAAAGATGTTCTTTGAAACCAATGAGAGCAAAGACACAACATACCAGGATCTCTGGGACACATTTAAAGCAGTGTGTAGAGGGAAATTTATAGCACTAAATGCCCACAAGAGAAAGCAGGAAAGATCTAAAATTTACACCCTAACATCGCAATTAAAAGAACTAGAGAAGCAAGAGCAAACACATTCAAAAGTTAGCAGAAAGCAAGAAACAACTAAGACCAGAGCAGAACTGAAGGAGACAGACACACAAAAAACCCTTCGGAAATCAATGAATCCAGGAGCTGGTTTTTTGAAAAGATCAACAAAATTGATAGACTGCTAGCAAGACTAATAAAGAAGAAAAGAGAGAAGAATCAAATAAATGCAATGAAAAATGATAAAGGGGATAACATCAGTGGATCCCACAGAAATATAAACTACTATCAGAGAATATTATAAACACCTCTATGCAAATAAAGTAGAAAATCTAGAAGAAATGGATAAATTCCTGGACAAATACACCCTCCCAAGTCTAAACCAGGAAGAAGTTGAATCCCTGAAGAGACGAATAACAGGTTCTGAAATTAATAGCCTACCAACCAAAAAAGGTCCAGGACAGATGGATTCACAGCCGAATTCTACCAGCGGTACAAACAGAAGCTGGTACCATTCCTTCTGAAACTATTCCAATCAATAAAAAAGAGAGAATCCTCCCTAACTCATTTTATGAGGCCAGCATCATCCTGATACCAAAGGCTGGCAGAGAAACAGGAAAAAAAGAGAATTTTAGATCAATATCCCCGATGAACATCAATGAAAAAATCCTCAATAAAATACTAGAAAACTGAATCCAGCAGCACATCAAAAAGTTTATCCACCAAGATCAAGTTGGCTTCACCCCTGGGATGCAAGGCTGGTTCAACATATGCAAATCAATAAATGTAATCCATCACATAAACAGAACCAAAGAAAAAAACATATGATTATCTCAATAGCTGCAGAAAAAGCCTTCAATAAAATTTAACAGCACTTCATGCTAAAAACTCTCAATAAACTAGGTATTGATGGAACGTATCTCAAAATAATAAGAGGTATTTATGACAAACCCACAGCCAATATCATACTGAATGGGCAAAAACTGGAAAAATTCCCTTTGAAAACTGGCACAAGACAGGGATGCCCTCTCTCACCACTCCTATTCAACATAGTGTTGGAAGTTCTGGCCAGGGCAATCAGGCAAGAGAAAGAAATAAAGGGTATTCAATTAGTAAAAGAGGAAGCCAAATTGTCTCTGTTCACAGATAATATGATTGTATATTTAGAAAACCCCATCATCTCAGCACAAAATCTTAAGCTGATAAGCAACTTCAGCAAAGTCTCAGGATATAAAATCAATATGCAAAAATCACAAGCATTCCTATATACCAATAACAGACAAACAGAGACTCAAATCATGAGTGAACCCCATTCACAATTGCTACAAAGAGAATAAAATACCTAGGAATCCAACTTACAAGGGATGTGAAGGACATCTTCACACTGTTCAATGAAATAAGAGAGGACACAAACAAATGGAAGAACATTCCATGCTCATGGATAGGAGGAATCATTATTGTGAAAATGGCCATAATGCCCAAGGTAATTTATAAAGCCAATGCCATCCCCATCAAGCTACCAATGACTTTCTTCACAGAATTGGAAAAAACTACTTTAAAGTTCATATGGAATCAAAAAAAGAGCCCACATTGCCAAGACAGTCCTAAGCAAAAAGAACAAAGCTGGAGTCATCATGCTACCTGACTTCAAACTATACTACAAGGCCACAGTAACCAAAACAGCATGGTACTGGTACCAAAACAGATATATAGACCAATGGAACAGAACAGAGGCCTCAGAAATAACACCACACGTCTACAACCATCTGATCTTTGACAAACCTGACAAAAACAAGAAATGAGGAAAGGATTCCCTATTTAATAAATGGTGCTGTGCAAACTGGCTAGCCATTATGTAGAAAGCTGAATCTGGATCCCTTCCTTACACCTTATACAAAAATTAATTCAAGATGGATTACAGACTTAAATGTTATACCTAAGACCATAAAAACCCTAGAAAAAAACCTAGGCAACACCATTCAGGACATAGGCATGGCAAGCACTTCATGACTAAAACACCAAAAGCAATGGCAGCAAAACTCAAAATAGACAAATTGGATCTAATTAAACTAAAGAGCTTCTACACGGCAAAAGAAACTGCCATCAGAGTGAACAGGCAGCCTACAGGATGGAAGAAAATCTACCCATCTGACAAAGGGTTAATATCCAGAATCTACAAAGAAATTAAACAAATTTACAAGAAAAACAACCCCATCAAAAAGTGGGCAAAGGATATGAACAGATACTTCTCCAAAGAAGACATTTATGCAGCCAACAGACACATGAAAAAATGCTCATCATCACTGGCCATTAGAGAAATGCAAATCAAAACCACAATGAGGTAGCATTTCATACCAGTTAGAATGGCGATCATTAAAAAGTCAGAAAACAACAGGTGCTGGAGAGGATGTGGAGACATAGGAATACTTTTACACTGTTGGTGGGAGTGTAAACTAGTTCAACCATTGTGGAAGACAGTGTGGCAATTCCTCAAGGATCTAGAACTAGAAATACCATTTGACCCAGTCATCACATTACTGGGTATATACCCAAAGGATTATAAATCATGCTGCTATAAAGACACACACACACACACGTATGTTTACTGCGGCACTATTCACAATAGCAAAGACTTGGAACCAACCCAAATGTCCATCAGTGATAGACTGAATTGAGAAAATGTGGTACATATACACCATGGAATACTATGCAGCCATAAAAAAGGATGAGTTCATGTCCTTTGTAGGAACATGGATGCAGCTGGAAACCATCACTCTTAGCAAACTATCACAAGGACAGAAAACCAAACACCGCATGTTCTCACTCATAGGTGGGAATTGAACAATGAGAACACTTGAACACAGGAAGGGGAACATCACATACTGAGGCCTGTCGTGGGGTGGGGGTAGGGGGGAGGGATAGCATTAGGAGATTTACCTAATGTAAATGAGGAGTTAATGCATGCAGCACATCAACATGACACATGTATGCATATGTAACAAATCTGCATGTTGTGCACATGTACCCTAGAACTTAAAGTATAATAAAGAAAATACTATTCATTTAAAGTCATGCATGTAAATATACAATTTGGCCAATGCCATCCCCATCAAGCTACCAATGACTTTCTTAGATGGTGTGGTGAAAGGGGGAGAAAAGTTCTAGAAAACAGATTAGATGACTATCTCTCCTATTTATTAACTGTGTAATCCTGCACAGTACATGCCTAGATTCCTTTTTTTTAATGCATTTTCTTTTTATGGATTTTCTTCATCTGAAAAATGAGCATTGTTCTTCTGCAGCACTGGCATGCATTAAACTCAACTCACAACTTAGGGATGGGTGATTATATTTGGAGGGCAGTGTTACCCTCCAAATACCACCACATCCTAATCTCTAATCTCTAATGCTGTGGGCAGATAATCATTTATTTGGCCAGTGATGACTATATATGTGCCCTAATCTTTGACCCGACCTGCTCCCCACAGTTCTAGCCAAACTGATCACCTTGCAGTTCCTCAAATAGGACAGGTATAGTCCCACATCTAAACCTTGATATTTGCAGTGTCTTCTGCCTGGAAAGCTCATTACACAGCAGCCTTCCTTAGGCCTTTGCTCTTTTGCTGAAAATTCACCTCCAAGAAGTTTGACCGTTTGCATAAAAGAGCACCTTCCTCCACCCATTCTTTTTTACGTCCTTTATTCTGCTATAGCTATCTTTATGATCCTCACTGCGTGGCATACTTTATATTTACTTTATTAAGCATCATTAATACATACATTATACCATTCTTAAATATCTTCTGTGTCTAGCATGTAAGATTATTGAGGGCATGGATTTTATCAGTTTAATACACTGCTGTATTCCTACAACTCAGAATAGTATTATCACACAATGCAAATCAACAAATATTTGTTAAATGAATGAAAAAAAATGAATCAAGCAAAATTTCTAGTAGTTAAAAAAACCAAGTGACACTTTAAATCTTCTTATTAGAAATTCATTGCAGATCATCAAGTGAATGGTAGAATCTAGATATTGAATTATTATTATAAAAATTTACTGATTTGAATTTGTGCATGTATTCCAGAAAGTTTTAGGAGAAATCTAATGTCCAGAAATTCCCAACATAGTTCATAAAGGTCTACACCCTCACACTGCCCCCTTTTGTTTATAGAACCAGTTGGCACTCAAGATCTCTCAGAAGAACATATCAATTCAGATTATTTTGGCTGAATTATATTCTAGTCTTTGTATGAGTTGAGTTACAAGATGGCAGTAACATTATTGTATTTTTCTCTGATATCTCACCCTGACACATAAGTAATGAATAAGTCTAAAGGTGGTCCCATAACCGAAGGGTAACATACTATTTAACTGTAAGTCAGAAAACAAACTGTGTAAATCTGTTTCCTTATTGCTTTTTTCCCAGTTAAAAGGCTAGAAATCAATTTTTCTCAGATATTCATGGCATACTGATGAAAACAGTATTGGAATCCTGACAAGTTATCTTTATCCAAGATAAAAAGGTAAAATGAAAGTTGGTTAATAACCACCATGCAATGTCTGAGAATGACCCCATCACCATTAAGTGCGAATTAATTGTTTTATAGTTTTTTCCAACAGATATTTAAAGTGTTGACTTCAGAAAAACACTTCCCTAATCCTAATGATTGATAGTAGGTGATTTATGCTGTAATGTTTGACTTATTTTACTGCAATAGCAATAGGTAAGATATTAAAGTAATATCTCTCAACAAAAAGTATCAATAATAATAATAAAAAAAAACCCTGAAGTATGAAAGTAGACCACTGTTTCCAAGTCCCTTACCTCATAGAAAGCAGATTGGGGTGGAGACAAAGTGATTGTGGGAAGACAACGTTTTTATGTGTGTGGCTTTTAGACATGTAAGTAATAACCCATGAAAACAAAATCATAAGTGGAAAGATTTTTTAAAATTATATTTTTGAGGCCAGGTGCAGTGGATCACTCCTGTAATCCTAGCACTTTGGGAGGCCGAGGCAGGGGGATCACCTGAGGTCAGGAGTCTAAGACCAGCCTGGCCAACATGGTGAAACCCCATCTCTAATAAAAACACAAATATTAGTCAGGTTTGGTGGTGGGCTCCTGTAATCCCAGCTACTTGGGAGGCTGAGGCAGGAGAATCATTTAAACCTGGGAGGTGGAAGTTGCAGTGAGCCGAGATCGTGCCATTGCACTCCAGCCTGGGCAACAGAGCAAAACTCTTTCTCAAAAAAAAAAAAAAAAAAAAAAAAAAAAAAGAAAAAGAAAAAAATTATATTTTTGAATTTAAACATCCTCTTAGCAGCTAAATAAGCTTTCCTAGTATCTTTGAAATTTTTTCTATTTAGATTAAAAAATGCATTCTAGTGTAATCCTCCCAATACCCACCAATGGTAGCTATGATTATTTTACTTTATTTTTAGCTCTATTAACGTAGACAGGAGTTTCCAATCCATAATCAGAATATATTATTAACTTCTCTTACACAGTTGTGTCGATTACTTCTGCCTCTTTCAGATAGGTAGTGATTAGGGGCACTGCTATGTCTTAAGTGTGTGTAAGCAAAAAGGGAAAGACGAGGGAATATAAAAGGCAGGGAAAAATTCTGGGAAGGCAAATACACATAGTGTATGTAAATTCTAACTTATATTAACAAATATACACTAATGATTTATATTAATAGATACATTAATGTACCTATAGTTTGGGAGTAAGACTTCAGTTAGGATGGGACACTGGAACTTACTAGCTATGTAACTTTGAACAAGTGGCTTAATCTCCATTGGCCTCAATTTTCTAATCTTTAAAATAGAACAATAGCAACAACCTCTATGACTGTTGTAAGTAAAGACATACCACAAAGTTGTTTTTCAAATTTGTGTGTATAATAAAATTATTGTATGTATGATAAAATTTTTACACAGATTGGGTAAAATCATAATTATGACTGAAAATTATCATGAGTAAGAAAGATAAATTTCCAGGAAGATTAAAATAGCTTCCTTTATTGTCCAGACACAATTCAATACTTTTGACTTGCAAAAGAAAGAAAAAACATATTGTCCATGGTAATGTGTACTTCTCTACTGCTTCAAGGTTAAAATTGGAGTGACAAATCCTATAAAGTATTAAAAAATGCAGGTAGAAGTGATAACAGACTAGTATTTTCCAATCTCTCAGTCAATGATATCTTTCTGTTAAACTGGTGCCATGCAACATGACATTTACAGAGATAAATTGGCCATTGGTTCCAACCCTATTCCAATGTCCAATTCATCATCCCCCACACACCTACATCTACAATAGCCCTATCTCCCCTAAGATTCACCATGGCTATCATCATTTCCATATATTATAATTGGACAACAAAATGAACTAAAACAGCAATAACAACAAGAGAATTATGAGATACAGCAACAATTTCATTATACCAATACAAATTTGCTTGACTTTGATCACCAAGCAAATTATTTAAAACAAAGTTCAACTCCCATTGCAATTTATATGGGACACATCCAAATCATTATTAGAAAAGGTGCAAAGTATTCATTATCTATTCCTCCAGGTAAATACAGATACAGATCTTGACCATTTTTTTTTTTTTTTTTTTTTTTTTTTTAGACGGAGTCTCGCTCTGTCGCCCAGGCTGGAGTGCAGTGGCCGGATCTCAGCTCACTGCAAGCTCCGTCTCCCGGGTCTACACCATTCTCCTGCCTCAGCCTCCGGAGTAGCTGGGACTACAGGCGCCCGCCACCTCGCCCGGCTAGTTTTTTGTATTTTTAGTAGAGACGGGGTTTCACGGTGTTAGCCAGGATGGTCTCGATCTCCTGACCTCGTGATCCGCCCGTCTCGGCCTCCCAAAGTGCTGGGATTACAGGCTTGAGCCACCGCGCCCGGCCGACCATTTTTTAAGTTCCTAAGACACCGGGTTTATGTTGTGTGTATGCGTGTGTTTGTATGTATGTGTGAATTGTTACTAACAACTGCTACTCTGTGGAATAGAAGACTAAAGATGTTTTTATTTAATTCTGTAATCTCAGAACATCATCACAAAGTGGCCTAAATTAACAGTTTTGTTTAGGGGAAAAGTTTATGTATTTGCTCATTAAATATTTATTAATGCTTACAATATGTGGGCTACAGAGCTGTGTGCTAGAGATGCTATAACAAACAGTTCAGCCAGGAACCTGGCCCTCCGCTAATGGATCCTACTGGAGAGTATATATCTCTTTACTCTCTTGTGTCAGTGTTAGCTCATTATGTTTTCTTCCTCTTTAATTCCTAAATCTATTTTATAAAACTTCCCTAGCATATCATGATGTATAATAACAATTTATTAACAATACTAATAAAGACATTGAATAATGTATTTCAGGGAGGTGTTTACATTTGATTTATGTTATCTCATTCAATCTTTACATGAGGGAACTAAATTAGAATCAATTGTTACATTTTCATAAGCAATTAAAACTTTAAAAAATATGTTATCAATTATGTTTTAGGGTTTTTTGTGTAACACATTCTACTTAATTACTCTGCACTTAATGAAATATAACTCAGTGATAAAATTTTATACATTTAGCTGTAAAGAAAACCCCATATAATTCAACATATATTTTGTATCAATGTCAACATCTATAATATATTGTGGAAAGAACAACATAGTCAATGGTTTTAAATATTACATTACATAGTCTATGGCTTAAATTTCCAACAGGTTTTCTAATTTTTGTTTATTTTTCTGTAAATAAATAGGTGTCTTAACTATCATAGTACTCTTTAGTTTGATGAAATTATATTTTTCCCAATGGTAAAACATTTTAAAGAAATTTTTCCCTGTATTAATTAAGAAAATCACCCACAAAATATGTTGATTCCTGACAATCAACATTTGGATAAGCAAACTTTCTATAAAACGTCTACTCATGCATTTATACAAATTTATATTTGTGATACATTATGTAAATTACTTAATTATTAAAAATTTGAAGTCCAAAATCATGAATTTATCAAATTATTCTTATTATGAGTTGCCTTTACCTCTCCTGCTATTTGTATCTTGAGTTTGGATAGTAGCTCTGCCACTTACCAGCTGCTTAATTTTTCCTTACCTGTAAATCACAGATAATGAAAGAACTTAGAGCTAGAATGCAGACCTCCTGACTCATGATCCAGTTTTCCATTCTGTTAATCTATTTTTACGTTATGGGACATACAGAAACAATAAGAGAACTGTCTAACAATGTGGCATTTTAATGGTAGTATTAACCTAAATAGAAAATATTACTGTACCATCAATCTAATCCTTTAAAAATATAAAAGCAATCATGAAAATTGAAATGAAGCTTGCATTTTCTACAAAATAATATGTAAAATAACTTATGAAATATTTAGTTTTTTACTGCTAACTCCAACTGGTCATTGGAGAGTATCTGTAGCATTATCAATAGGAGTAAATAGCATGGCCTGACTGACCTTCGAGTCAGAATCTCGTTTACTACTGGTAGGTTCTTGGCTGGGTTAATTGACCTCGCTGTCTCAATCTCCCATGTGTTAATCAGGGTTATTGATACCACCTCACCATCAAAGTGGGAGGATCAAATGAGACAACTTACAAGATGCATTTGGCCCACAGTAGACGTTCAATAAACAAGAGTTCCCTTCCTCTTCCCCTAGTGCCAGCTGGCTGGCAACCACATTAAGTAGAAAAAAGGAAGTTATGTTCTCCTTTTTCCAGACAGCTGGTAATGCAGACATCACAGGCTTTCTACAAACAATGTTGACTAATTTTTGCCACAGCTGACGTGTGTCTAATGTGCCCTGCCAGTTCTCTCAATAAGCTGAATTCATGACCATGGAATAATTAAGTTGTTTTCTTCATTGCTCCTCATTTTATGAGTCCAGATTGAGGTAAAGTGGCACTTCTGTAATGTTTTGTATATTTCATGGACCTGGAAGACTTCATTTATTGTCTTGTAATAACAACAATAAAAATGTTTTACACTGTTTAGTTCTGACCACGGTACTATGATACACATAATACTGCTCCCTCCAATCTGTAGATGGGACCACTAAGAAACAAAGGTGAAGTAAACTGGTCCAGAATCACCCAGGCAGAAAGTGGCAGAGTTAGGATTTGAATCCAGTGTTTTGACTCCTGTGCCTGCACTCCAAACTCATAGAAATGATTGAGACAGAGAGTAGGATTTGCATGTAAAGTGAACAAAGGCCTTAAACTCCCGTCTACTACTTCCCATTCAGCTGAGGGGGCAAAGAATACATTACTGAACACCTGGATTGTATTAGCTATGCTGTATTTCAAAATAGAACCCTGAAATTTCCTCTTGATAGGGAAATATTTATCCCCTTTTATATCACTCAAGTACAGTACATATAGGATACAAATTCAACAGGCAATACCTTCTTAATTACACCTAAGATATTCAACCATTTGAGAGGCACATTTCTGCTCTTTTTGGTCCCTTTTACCAAAGGGGAAAGGGTCAAGTAGGGCTTGTGCGTGAATGCTTAGAACAGTGGCTGGTACATAGTGTAAACTATATTATTTATTATTGTTATTATTTAATTTTCAAAACTACTTGCTGAATCTAAACTTCTCTGATGAATTTTGTAGACCACCAAAGAACATCCTGTTGATGCCTAGGTCTGTATAACTCTGCCAAACAAAATGTGCTCCATGAATGTGTTTTATACACAGGTGCACTTGGGTGAGGCTGGAAACAGCAATTCTCACCATTATTTCAACCAAGCAAAATTGGATTTTATCTGCTTTATGAATATTGGACATCTTTGTACAATATCATTTGAAGAAAGATTCCACTAAAAACAAATGAAAATAAATAAACAAATAAGTAAAACTACTGCTATAGTAAAATATAATGATAACAGTAATCTCTAATACACATATTGGGCTTATTTAAGCCAGAAACTATTCTAAGTAATTCTCACTATTACACTATAAGTTAAGTTCTATAATTCCCATTTCATAGATAAGGAAATTGAAAAGATTAGATGACTTATCTAAGATAAATTTAGAATGGAGTTGGAACTACAATCAACACAGCTTAGATACTGAATCTGGGCTCTTCAGTACTGTGCTCTGCTGGCTCTGGATAGTAAAGAAAGTTCCGCTTAACACATTTTATATAATTTGCAATCAGTATTCTTGAGCTCTACACTTGAATGAGAATAATGAATGTAAGCTTTCTCACTTCACAATATGACCTGAAAGCAAAATGCCCAATAAGTAAACAAAATATAAATATAAAAAGAGATTCTGAAAAAGTACAAATGCAACTAAATGGAAATAGCCTACTGAGCAGTTTTTCTGGATTCTATTTACAAAATAATAATAGGTAGGTCTAAAATGGAACTGAGGTAAGTAAAACAAAATAACATTCTCTATAGTTTCTCTAATAGGTATTATGGTGCCTACTTCAATGTTTCCATTTATATGGTGTTTATAACACTTTAGTGACCAAATCCAAAAAGAAGAGACTAAATTCAAATAAGATACCTAAAATGATCAGCAGTTTCATGTTTGATAAATTAGTAAGAGCTGTCTAATTGCATAATTGATACATCTCTATCCGCTTGTACCCTTTATCCATAGATGATCTCCTGTTGATCAGGTGGCAACTTTAAGACAGCTTAAGGTTGATTACCAACAAGCTGTGTCACAATACTAAATAAAATTAATTAAATTTTGATTTATAGAAGCTGTATTTCAACAATGTTGATCCATCACAGGTAGAGTCTTTATCTCTAAAAGTATTCACACTTCACGGGCTTCCCTTTAAAATACAGAACCAAAGCTATGAGAACCAATCCTGCTAACTAAACAAAACCCTGATCCACAGCAGTTATGAGGGAGAGACAAATTATACAAAACAATTAATATGGAAGGAGACATGGCACCTGTAGAGTGGGACAGGCCAGCCAAAATGCTGGGCTCACAAGACCACACGGTTCATCAGACCTTCTGTGGCTCCTGGGCGCAGTGTACGCTCTGAAGCTTATCTCTTCTTCATAGCTGTTATTTAGACTAGCCCGGGGCTTAAAGGCAGGATGTAAAATGCAGTCCAGGAAAAATGATTCCTTATGCCCCTAAAGTAATTGTGAACTTGGCACAAGTTTTCTTAATTAATTTTTAAATCAAAATTTACTTAAGCTTATTCTGTCACATGTTTTGTTATGTTTTGTTTTGTTCCATTGTCTTCAACCAAATATAGACCACTGCGTTTCTTAAAAAAGGAACTTAGGGCCAGGTGTGGTGGCTCACGCCTATAATCCCGGCACTTTGGGAGGCCGAGGCGGGCGGATCATGAGGTCAGGAGTTCGAGACCAGCCTGACTAACATAGTGAAACCCTGTCTCTACTGAAAATACAAAAAAATACAAAAAAAACAAAAACAAAAACAAAAAATAGCCAAGTGTCGTGGCACATGCCTGTAATCCCAGTGACTCAGGAGGCTGAGGCAGGAGAATCGCTTGAACCTGGGAGGCAGAGGTTGCAGTGAGCCAAGGTTGCACCACTGCACTCCAGCCTGGGTTACAGAGTGAAACTCTGTCTCAACAACAAGAAAAAAGACACTTGGTAGTTTCTAAGTTAACTCCAGTTAAAAGCACTTGTGTTTCATTTGCTTGGTCATCAGAGTGAAATGATTTTATTCTTAAAAAATACTAGAATTCCTGTAACCCAGCACTTTGGGAGGCTGAGGCAGGTGGATCACGAGGTCAGGAGATGGAGACCATCCTGGCCAACATGGTGAAAAGCCGTCTCTAATACAAATACAAAAATTAGCTGGGCGTGGTGACGCGTGCCTGGAGTCCCAGCTACTCAGGAGGCTGAGGCAGGAGAATCACTTGAACCCAGGAGGCGGAGGTTGCAGTGAGCCGAGATCATGCCACTGCACTCCAACCTGGCAACAGAGCAAGACGCCATCTCAAAAAAAGAAAAAAGAAAAGTTAGAATTATGACCAGACATAGTCAGGTTGAAAGCTTTATCTGAACTGATAAAGAAGTTCTATGTGAACATAAACACTATTATTAAGAATTCAACTCTGGATGATCAGTGTTAACAAAGATGAGAATAAGGAGCACTAGAAAGTCTCTATCCTCTGAAATCCAAATTTAAATGAGCATATACTCAGCATATACACCTTCTGTCAGAAAGGTACTTTGGAGCAAGGACTATGTTAAGCCATATGTACTTACAAATTACGTTTTAATGTTTAAAATAATTTATACAGTTATTATTATTGAGTCTTCTCTGTTTTATTACCATTGCCAAAAGTAATGAGAATAGCCACCATTTTTAGTTCATTGTAATTGTTGTGTTTCCCCTTCCCTTTGGAATTAAGCAGGTGTCAAACATTTATTAGATGTCATCTAAGGTAATTCGTTGCTCATGAAAATGCCATGAACAATGCTCAGGTTGTGGCAACTGAGCTATGATTTTTTGTTAGAACTAATATTGATCAGCATAATGACAACAAATCAAGATGAGGGGCTCAGTGCAGTTGGAGGAAGAAACAAGGAGAGGAAGAGCAGAAAAGCTCCAAGGTGGACCCTGCATGCAAATGAAGAACAGAGCAGGTGTTTGGCAAAGTTAGCTTGGGGGAGGGAGGGATGGACTTAGTGGGGGAGGGAAGGTGTGAAAATAATTGTATTTTGTTTATATCTTGAAGAAAATGTCCCTAAAATGTGTCATTTAAGGAAGGATACAGTTTCAGCAACAAAAGTGGGGAGGGACGCAAATCTGTAATAATAATTGGCTATGCAATAAAAAAGATTTTAAAAGCACATTTTGCAGTAGTTATTTTGGCCTTTTAAAGATATATTCAGAATGATTACATGTCTCTCTTGAGAGGCAGTATCCACAGTAGTCACGTTCACAGGCTGTGGAATCAGATTTGAATTCTGACCCTGCCACTAGTCGATGTCACGATTTAACCTGTGTCTCAACTTCCTCATCCGTACAATTTCCCATCTGTTGCTTATAGCATTGTTGTGAGAATTAAAAGTGTATAAGTAATGTAGACACTTAGGAGAGTGGCTTGCACTTAGTAATAACACACGTTCACTATTTTTTCCAGACATTATTTGAAGCCAATAAAGAATGTTAGCAGAAAGGATGATCAAGTCAGTTAAATGATGCTGGGAGGACATTTTCAAGGTTTGGTTTTGTTTTACTACTTAGCATATAGATAAAGCCAGCAGAGCAGAAATATAATACTTATCTAGGAACCTAAACTATAGGTCTTGAGAGAAGATGATAAAAACGTTAAAGTTCTCTAATTTTCAGTTACAAAGATTCATTCCCACGTAGGGAAATTTCCCTGCAACATTACCCGCAGCATGGCAGTTTTATTGGGATTGGAATACAGTCCATATGGTGTGCTTGCTGACACTCTGGAGTTGAGGGGAGCGGGCTCCTCCTGAACATATTTTACTTCTGTGAATAACCACTTGTCATTTCAAGTCACCACCCCCATGAGAACTGCGACCTCAGAGTCCTCTAGGGAAGCTGCATTTGTTCCCTTGCTATTATAAGCATTTGCGCAAGATGACTCCAGGACAAAGTTTAATTCCGCTGCTTGTTTTTTTTTGTTTGTTTTTTGTTTTTTTCTCTTTCCATTTGTCTTCATGTAACATAGACTCCACAACCACAACTTCCACCTGAATTACATTTTTAGGGACGTGCAAAGACCTTGGGGCAGGAGAGGCAGAAGTCAGTGAAGCAAGAGTTCACATTTTCAATCACTTAAATAATGATATTAGAAATTCAAGTACCTTTTCCCCATTACTGGGGAAAGTGTTATTCCTTGATAGGCCTTATTTCAGAATTAGATTGTATGATCCAGCTAGCTAGGCTGACTCAAATTATGAAGCAGGCTGGCAGAAAAGAAACAACTTACAGAAGCAAAGCAAGTGTAGGAAAAAAGAATTTGAGCTATCTCTGCATGATGATCTTCTGAGTTCACTCCTAAGGGATGCTCTATAGCAAGGGAATAAATAGTCATCGACACTTAACTCTTAAAACTTGCAGAGATAAATATTACCTTTAGGAATAAATATGTCACAGCTGGGCTAGAATGATGACCCATACTTGCTATGTGCACATATTTAGGGAGTCCCTGCACATCAACACAGTCATTTCCCCCCCCCTTTTTGGCATTTGAGAATTGGGCTTCTATTCTCTGAGTTGGAACAGCTCTTCTGAAACTTTAATGTACAAACAAAACATCTGGGGATCTAGGTTAAAATAAAGACTCTGATGCGGGAGGTCTAGGAGAGGCTTGAGACTCTGCATTTCCTACCAGCGCTGACAGGATACTGATGCTGCTAGTCACTGACCACACTTCGAATAGCATGGAGGCAATATAATACTGAGGCCAGTCCTGGACTCTGAATTTTCTTGGGTTCTTCCATTACTAGTATTTCTTCTGAGCCAATGCTAGGGGTTGAA
This sequence comes from Macaca thibetana thibetana, assembly GCF_024542745.1. Taxonomy (NCBI): domain Eukaryota; kingdom Metazoa; phylum Chordata; class Mammalia; order Primates; family Cercopithecidae; genus Macaca; species Macaca thibetana. Next base: position 103,106,929 of record NC_065582.1, read on the forward strand.
TTATGTTCCTCAGGAAAGATATGTTGAAGCCCTTACTCCCAGTATCTCAGAATGTGGTCATATTTGGAAATAGACTCTTTACAGGTCAACAAGGTAGTCCCTAATCCAATATGACTAGTGCCCTCATAAAAAGGGGAAATTTGGACGCAGTGATAGATATGCACAGAGGGAAGGGGATGTTGAGAAACGTAGGAAGACAGCCATCTAAAAGCTAAGAAATGCCCAAGTCTATCAGAAGCTAGGAGAGAGACCAAGAACAGACCCTTCTCTAGTTGCTTCAGAGGCAGCATCAACTTGCTAACACCTTGATCTTAGACTTATGCCTTCCAGAATTGTGAGATAGGAAATTTTTGTTGTTTAAATCACCCATTTGTGAAACTTTGTTACAGCAGTTTTGGGAAAGTAATACAGGTACTGTTATCAAGGACATTTCCCTGACACTTCATTCTCCTACTCTCTGACACAGACAGAAATGTTTGGTGTACCAAAAAACTTAACACAACCCGAGGACTGTGAACACAACATCGCTTACACAGATAAGGTAACAACAAAAGATGGAGGTCATGTTTCTGAGGACCAAAGCCTGCATTGCTCCTACTGTCATTTCAGGTGTCAATAATGACATGCTGTCATAGATTGCCAACACTGCCAAGTCTGAATTCCATAATTTATCCCAAACTGCTCTGATCTACAGATCAGGATCTGCCAGGTGTGGTGGCTCATGCCTGTAATCCCAGCACTTGGGAAGCCAAGGCGGCCGGATCACTTGAGACCAGGAGTTCCAGATCAGCCTGGCCAACATGGTGAAACCCTGTTTCTACTAACACTACAAAAATTAGCCGGGTGTGGTGGCGTGCGCCTGTAATCCCAGCTGCTGGAGAGACTGAGGCAGGAGAATCGTTTGAATCTGGAAGGCGGAGGTTGCAGTGTGCCGAGATCGTGCTACTGCACTCCAGCCTGGGCAACAGAGCAAGACTCCATCTCAAAAAACAAAACAACAACAACAAAAAAAACCAAATACAAATCACTATCACACTCTATCGTTTCACATCCTTCACACCTCATTAGCAGTCCTAAAAATTGCTTTCCTTTTTAGAACCATTTTTCCACAATGAAACAAACCTTTCTTTTTTAAAAAAAAATCACCTTGTGAGAGTTATTAGGTTTGCAATGAATACAAGAAGAGAAAAACAAACCCACATAAATTTATTTGAAAGGGCGTAGGCAAGAATGAGGTATACTAATCTCATTCACTAGCTAAGTGATGGGTCTCTACAAATCAGACCCACAGCAAACATGATTCAAACACACTTCGTAGAAAAATGACAAGCTACTAACAAGGTATTTGCTTCAACTTCAAAAGAGTAAAATATATGCTTATGAGATCCATGAAAGCCAAGGAGTGAAGTTTTTCTATTTTGATACTTAGTCATTACACTTCTAAATATGCTTCAATCTACTTTTTATACTCTCAGTATTTTTTGCTTGGGAACCACTCCCTTGGAGGTATTTGAAAAGTGCAGGAGTGTTTGGGTTTTCGCATAAATGGAGGAGTTATTGGCATTTAACGGGCAAGGCTTGGGGAAACAAGACATTCTATAGAGCAAAGGACTATAAATATTTGTCCCTTCCCAAATAGTAAAAGCAACTGTAGATTGAGGCCCTCATCCCATCTTGGCATTTCTTTAAGATTAATGATCTTTTCAGTTTGGGCTCTCTGTTCGCCCTTTGACTTCTACCAGAAACCACGCGGACATCACAGATATTCTCTGCTTTGACAGGTGTGTCATTCCTTGGTGTGTCCAAAGAACACTGGCTTCTCACTCTATCCTCCTTATGGGATGTTATAACAAATACATGGGGTAATCAATAGAACTATTCTTGTTAGTTTTCTGTCCCACTTTCAGGGGCAAGTGGCGAGATGGGTGAAGTATTATAGATATATCTGACCAACACAGTGTACTTGAGCTAGGACGTCTTGGAGGTGTTTTTAAATATTATTTTATGCAATTCCTTATTTTCCTTCATGACTACTCTTAGTGTCTCTTTCTTTCTTTTATCCATTCATTTATTTAACATAAAAAAGGACCTGCTATGAGGAACAGATTGTGTTAGGTCCCATGGAAGAAGGTCACAATGATAATGAGATCTTCATTCTGTGATGATCAAATTTATCCTATTGTATCTCCCATTAGTTCTTTTTATTTTCGCCGATAAGTTTCCCCTAACTTTTTCTACCTCTTGATCTAGAAAAAAAATTTACTCCTCCACCAAATCATGATAGTCCTATTTGCTAAAATATCTCCATTCACAGAGTAGCTTTTTGATTATTTCTTCTACCGTAGACAAATCCATCCATACATATTTTCTCAGTTAAACTTCATAATATGTGATTTATGCTAATATTACATATGTGAGAACTGAGGGTTACAAAAGTTAAATAACCTTCCGAACTTGCTCATGGATTTCAAAGCAGATCTAACTGATCCCAGTGCCTGCATTTTTAACTAATGTAAGATATATCTGACAGTTAAAATCACTTTTGTGTGGCTTCTAGTGAGCTTATAAATACCTTACTTGAAAGACATATTTGGCCTTCATTCTCAGCACCTTGACTAGATTGTTCATGACTGGTTTAGAAAACCGATTGTACTTTCCAAGTTTCTATTAATACTACATTTTAACAGTTGAAAAACTTTTCTGGGTTTCTTAGCTAATACAAATCCGAAAGGCAGAAATTCCAAATATAACTGGGTAGTCCTTTGCACTTTTTCAATGCCTTCAGGCTTTTGAAGTTCTGTGGATTTGCCTTAATCTGTTGCTAGAACACTGCACATTCCTCTAAACAGCCTGCCAGTCTGAGAAACTTAGCGTGAATGACACAAGTGTCGCCCCCCTCCCCCGACCCAGGTCAGAGGATGGTGTGAAACAGTACAGGAGGTCAGGGGAGGGGAGGAATTGCAGGATAAAGAAATTAACTAGAGGAACAGGAAGTAAAATAGAAAAAAGAATCTATAGACCTAAAGAAAAACCTTTCCAACTGAAGCCGTCTCCTCCCCACCAAGCACATACCTCTTGATAGATAGTTTAGTTTTTCGAATCATTTCAGTCTATTCCGATAGCAACTTCAAAGGGCCAGCACATAGCTGACAGTGTGTCATTCCACTGTCACACCAGTGGAAGTCACAGATCAGGAATCTGCAGATACCAGAGAGAGCGATGGCACTTTGAGGTCTGATCAAGTGTCAGATTTAGGAATCAGGACAGTTAAGAACAAGAAATCAGTCTACAATATTTTCCTAACACTCGTCTGGCCCCAGCATAAAGCACAGGCATCAATTTGGAATTATAAAATAAATTAGTGATTTACATTTATACCTTCTTTGCTTTCCTTCCTCTCTGAAGCCTGGGAGCCTGAAACACACAGAGAACACTGGGGTAGATGGTACGAGAAAGGCCCGCCTGGGACGTCTCTATTCTGCTATGGTAAGTGCCACGACTGCTGCCATGCCCAGGTACCCCTCAAGCAGCAGGACACTATTTCCACCCCTGCCCAGGACAACTCAGTGGCATGGTAGTGATAGCACCTCTCCTGTGCATGTAAGCACACCAAAGCCTTCTAGTATGCTGATAATTTCATACTTTACACCTAAACCTTCTACCATTTTAGAATTTATTTTGGCGGCACTTTTTTTTCTAAATGGCTGTATCTACTTCTTATTGACTCATTCATCCTTCCCCCACCGTTTTAAAGTTCTGCCTAAGTTAGTGGGGTACATTTGGTGTTAAGAGAGGGTTGTCCACAATGGACTAACCCACTGAACACCGCACAGGGCAAAATGATACTAAGTCTATACCTGTTTGGTGTGTTAATCTGCATTAATCGTGCCTTTTTATTTTTGTATTTCTGATGATTTGTCATCTGAGGCCTTGTGGGCCTGAAGAGACTGCCCCTTCCAGGGCTACCCAATGCCTGTAATAGTAAAAGACTCACCTGGCAGTACGTTTTCACATGCAAACCAACGAATCCAGAGCCCATACCTCAACACCTCCTCTATGAGGCTCTCATGCTCTGGGCCACTATCCTTCTGCTCGAATCACTCCAGGGTCAGGTATTAGACAACTAGAGACAACCCCTACACCGCTGAGGCCACCAAAATTATAAAAACTAGCCAATCCCGAGCCTACTCACCGTGCCTTATTTGTTCCTGCCCATGGAAAACACAAAAGGCTGTCACTGCTGTTTTCCTTTGGCTCCCTCTGCCCCTGACTGACCCTGGTGCTTCCTTGTATGGCCCCTGCATGTGGTCTGCCCCTCTCTCCTTGGGAGCTTGAGAGTGACAAACTATCTTTTCAATAACAATCGCCTCCTAATCTATGGGCCTCACCATTCCTGAATAATAATGAAACCTATGTTTAAAAATACAGTTCTTACACAGACTTAGCAGGAAAAGGAGACCGTTTATTTATTTATTTATTTATTATTTTTAGATAGAGTCTCACTCTGTTGCCCAAGCTGGACTGCAGGGGTGTGATGTCAGCTCACTGCAGCCTTGACTTCCCGGACTCAGGTGATTATCACACCTCAGCCTCCCGAATACCCAGGACTACAGGCACATGCCACCATGTCCCGCTAATTTTTGTATTTTTAGTAGAGACTGAGTTTTACTGTGTTGGCTAGCCTGGTCTTGAACTCCTGGGCTCAAGTGATCCTCCCACCCTGGCCTCCGAAAATGCTGGGGTTACAGGTGTGAGCCACTGCACCAGGTGGAGACATTTCTCTATGGCCACAAAATAATCCCTCTGAACACATTAGTGTGTTCTGATAAGTTGTCAGTCAAATGAAAGCCCATTGTACAACAATAAGAGTTGGAGAAGGAACACACTCCAGTTGGTTTTACACTTTATCATAAAAATATTTAAAGCATGCTGATCTTTAAAAATATTAAAATGTAAAAGTCTCTCTTTTTATTGATTTTAGTATATTGGAGTAGTGTTCTTGAAAATTCCCTTAAGGGCAAATATGCCTATAAATAGGAAACTTTGCAATAACTTTCTACTGATGGTTCCTTGCCCATTAGAAATATTTGGAAGTTGTAATTACTTTGTCTTACAGATTATTTGAATTACATATTGATAAGAATTTTGGGGCTTTTAATGTGTAAAGAGTTTACATTGTATTGGTCATCAGTGTTTTAAAAAATTATTTATTATTTATGGTGATAGGTGGCTATTGAGGGGAACATAGGTAGACATTAGAATCTGATTTGAGGCCTTCCCTAGTATAATAGAAATAACTTAAATGTTTAAATAGCAGGAATTATATATGTATCAATATAATGACTTTAGTGGGTACCTCCTGTGGCAGGGGCCAAGAATGACAGACGGTCCTATTCCAGCAACCAGGCTGTATTCATTCTATTTCCTTAGAAGACACACTGCATTCGAGATAAATGAGGCAGGGCTCTTGAGCAGACTTGCAGAAAATGTTTATATTCCTTGTTTCCAACAGAGAATCACCTGCTGCCATCTGCTCCTACTCCATCTGCCAAGTCCTTACAGCCAGCGGTCCACTGCGGAGCCCAGTGACTGTCAGAACACTGCGGTCTCAGAGGACTAATCTACCAGAGGAATCATCACATCACATACCCTGCTCTCCAGGTTTCTTCTCTCCAAACAACCAAGGCCTAATTTAAGGAATCTAGAAGTAATAGTAGTTAAAAGTTGTGTGAGTGCCCATTATATTATCTGAATCTATACTGCTTTGGGAAGAGTTAGTAGGCAAAACAGAACTTAGTGGCTAAGGTAAAGAGACATACAAATGACAGATAATGCTGTAAGCAACTCCCATATGCTAAAAGTCATATTTAGTGTCAGTTTACCAAAGGCCTTTGTAGAAGTGTAACTATGTCGGCATGTATAAACATTGTTGACATAGGTTCCCAAGCCTAGCAACAGACTAGATGGATTAAAAAAGTATGAATAGCAGAAATGCTAGGCACAATGGACACAGTGGTTCTTGCTGCCTGGTAGCCACTAATCTCATTCTTTCCCACTCACCCTCCCATTTTCTGCTCAGACACTGGGCAGTAACCTCTTAATTTCAAGAGAGGTAGGATTTTCCCTAGTCCCAAAGTATACATCAAAACTGCTTCCTTGTCCAAGGTGTAGAAATTGAGTGTAGGTCAAAAGAAAGAAAGTTCATCAAATGAAGAACTTAGTGAGTTTAAAGTCTAGAATAAAAGTGTAAAGCTGAAAAAAGGAAGAAAGTAAGGACACAGTGTGTTAGGGAGTTTAAACATTTTAGAAAATTAGAGATATTTATCAAATATATAAATAAAGGGTAATCTTTCCCCTTATCTAGGAGAACTTAATTGCATAGAAGTAAATGTGTTTGAACAGACTGGCATGTGCTCTGAGGTCAATACCTATAATCTCTAAACCTTTTTAAATCTCTTTGCATGTTGAGGTAAGCTAGTTATCTAAAGAATAAACACAGACACTATTAAAGGCTTTTCTTGGTTGTATACACTGATTATTATTCATCAAATAGGTGACTAATTTTCCAGCATTTCAACATAGAAGCTGACCATGGGTTCACATGGATGCCACATTTGAACATAGAAGACTGTATCCTCATAGAGGGATGAATACTCTTGTGTTGATAAAACAGTTATATGAGGCCTTCCTGTACATCTTTTCAGTCATGGTGACAGTCATGTTAAACTCTTTTCAAGAAGCAGCCAAATTTTAGATCATGAAAAGCCAACATAGTACAGGTTCCCATATAGAAACACCAATCATCAATTCTTTGTACACCACAAGTTCCACATCTGTGAAATGAAACTTTTTCTTAACTCGCATAGAAAGCATTACAGTGTTAGAGTCAGGTGTTTCTGCTCAGCATACCACAGTGCTCTTATATAGAGTCTGAAAGCAAGAAACCATGAAGAGAGTGTCTCAGGAACTTGGCATTCCACATGCATGTAGGAACAGGTGACGATCTAGTTTACAGTATTAGAATCTTCTTTCAAAACTGACATACTTTAAAAGTGGGACAGATAATTTTGATATTATATGTTCTTTGTTAATTGTTTTGAATAATTTTAATGTTCATTGCCTTTTAATAAAATTTATTTTACTTCATTAGTTTTTAAAGTCTATCAAAATAGAGATAAATTTTAAATAAAAATTTTAAATTTCCTTTTTTCCTTCTCATTTTATTAATCTCAGCAACAGAATTCAAATTAATTAAAACTGACAAGTACATTCCACAGGTTGACATGTTTTATTAAGAATTCTTGTTCTTGGCTTCATTTCTGCTGACTCTAAATTTTTTAAGTATGCTATTGTTCTTTCATTAGACATAAAAATTTGAGCAGTTAGAGTAATTTTTTGGTATTCCCTCATAATTATTCCTCATTTTAATGTATTGTCTTCTTTTTCATTTTAAAATCTGATATTCTTTTTCTTCTTCTACTTACGCAGTACCAAATTCCTATACTTCCCCCTTTTCTCAAATATGAGTCTCAGGAATATAAACCTCCTGTATATTTATTTAGATATTTAAAAAGTATCTCCTTTATATAGTTTATGGGTTCACTTAAGTAGCCAACATACAAAACTGACCCACCATTAAGGTCTGTTAACCCAAGAGCATGATTTTAATTCCTATTGTAACAGACTCATAGTGAGTAATACTCTGTGTTCCCATGTACTTTTACAAGCTCACATAGCAGTTGTATTGCCCTGTAAGGCTACAAAATTCAAATATGCTGATAACAAAAGCTGTATAGGTTGATTAAGTTAATTGTAAGTACATCAAAAGATAGCACATATTATTTGGTTTTCTTTGGGCTCTTTTTTTAAAAAAAAATAAATAAAATAACATACGCAGACACACACAAATGGCCAAGTAGAAGTTTTCATTTTGACAAGCAATTACACAGAAAACTCCCACTGCTTTTGTCATCAGATCAAATCCTAAGGCACTCTACTCTCTCAAAGTTTCAACCACTAAAATGGGTAAAGCAAAGAATACACCACAGCAAGCACTAAACAAATATAGCAATTTAGATTTTTATCGGAAGCAGTTTTTATATGCCTTCAAATTAGCACTGGAATTCTGTATATGAACAGATACATCATGTGGCAGCAGCGATTAAAGAAAGAATCCAAGAAACACTGCGCTATAATGATCACATTTCAGCGTGGAAGAACAGCACTATATCCAGTCTGTTGCCACAATGTAGACACGGTGGAGAGCTGAATGGATCATGACGGAAAACAAGGGTATAAATAAAACCGCACACAGTCTAGGTCCTGAATTGGTGGTGATATAAATATCCCCAAATTATTAAACACAATCAACAACAATACCTGGCAATTTGTCTCCAAATTAAGAACAAAGCACCCAGCTCTCACCTTGCACAAACATACACTTCAGTGGTCAGTGACAAATGCAGGCTGCACTTGCAAGCTGGGAGACAGAGCAGCTGCTCTGTCCTGAGCCGCTTAAAGCACATTCGAGCCCAACTCAGGTCCTACTGTGCTTGCTCACTGCAGTTTCTCCCATGACTCCATCACCCAGGAATGGAAACCACGGCTTGCTCCCCAGCACTAGTGGGCTCCCCAGCTACTGAGCTCAGGTAAAAACGCTGAGTCCTGAAAGGTCACCACAAGGTGACCACAAGCAAAAGGAGTGTACAGGGAAGAGGAGGGGCTTTCGTGGAAAGACCCTAAACTCCAGACGCCTTGCCTTTCGAGATTCTGAACTCTGTAAATCAGAGCTGGGACAATAAAATCTGAGAATCCCAAATGGCACCAAGCCAAGCAACCAACCTAGGGGCATTGTTTAAGCAATAATCTCTCTCTCTCTCTAAAACACACAACACACACACACACACACACACACACACACACACACACACACACACACGTGCAGACTTCCGTGTAGCTATTCTAATTGCCCAGACATCCCTCTCAAGCCAAAAAGTTGTTTATTTTTTTCAGGTTTCCAGGTAACAGGGCTTAAAGAAGTATGTTAGAAAATCAGAGTATTTGCCGAAATCAAATTAATTCTAAGAGCAAAATGATTTCTGGCCCATAAACTCATATTAAAAAGTCTTGTGTTTTGCATACATACTGGAATTATGCAAACTCCCATATTAAAAAAAAATAGTAAATATATATTTATTTTCTGAGCTGACAGAATCAATTTAAATTTCTCATAAAAATTCCTATCATCTTTTTCAAAATTAGCCTCGATTACGCACATTTTAATTTTGAGGGTCTTTAAGAAGGCATTTCTTGCCAAAAATATAATCACTCTGAATGTATATATTATAAATAGAAGCAAACATGTTAATAAATGTTTCCCTGTAGAGTCTCTCTAAGTTTTTATTTCTCATATTTTGATTTTCTTAGAAGTGGAGAGGGAACAATTTTTAATCTTGCAAGTGCCTTATGAAACATTTCTTCTTAGTTGTATATATTTTTAATAGGTAAATAATGACTTACTGAACTGTAGATTGATTGCATGAGCAAGAGATTATTCTCACCCTTTAGACTTTTTTTTAGCCTCCTTGTCCAATCACCACTGTTCATTAGCAATTTAACCTCCTAGGCATCAGTTTTGTAATCTATAAAACAGGGATTTGTTACTAGTGCCTGTTTTGTCTACTTCCTTGGTTGGTAATATGAGGGTAAAATGGGACAGAGTGTAGGACAAAATGCTTTCTATATGTGCAGTACTTGAAAAAATGCACTTGCTGCATTTCGGCCCTCTTATTTCCCCAGTGAGTACTGGGGCTAGTAAATTACTTGCTGCATTCTCAAGGAGGGCTTCTTGGGCTTCAAGGAAACTGCTTGTTTCAAGTGGCCTATAAATAGAGTTCGAGATTTTATTGAACTGCTGTTCTTTTTGTGGTAGATGTTGAAGGCAGCCACCACATGGCCAGGGTCAGTTAATTGTGAGCAGCATGAGCCCCGTCTAGTGTTTGAGGCAGAACAAGACTAGTCGAAATTCTGGTAGAAAATGCTCACATGCATGGTTGGTTACATAGTTCGCCTGGCGTCCTGTTGTACTCCTGTGTCTGAGGGGGCTGGAGAAGAGGATTAATGAAGGGGAAAGGTTAGCTATGGAATGCCAAGTTCACTGCTGAGTTAATTCAGTAACAAATGCATCTGGGCATTCATGCTAATTTCCCTACAATTACGTATGCATTTTTTAGAGGTTAAGTTGTGGAGGGGGGCGGGGATCAGGGGAGGGAGACAGGTGGAGAACAGGAAAGGAACTAAAAATGTGGCCACCTGTCTTATGAGATACACAGGGCTGGGAGCTGGGAACTTTAGGTATATTATCTCAGTTCTCATAATAATCCTAGGAGATACCTGTTATTCTTATTTTACAGATAATCATAATTAGCCTGTACATTGTTAAAGGTCAGTGGTGAAGTTAGAATTACGATCAAGATCTGCGTGGTCTAGAGTTCCATAGTCTGAGTAAATTAGTTAGCTTACAGCTTTCTCAGAAAAAGAAAGGAAATAAAGTGTGGTTTTTATACAGTGAGAATAGAGAAGGCAAGAATACAAGTCACTCAGAAAAGACTAGGCAAGTTCACTTTTACAAAGAGTCCAGAGATTTTTTAAAAAATGAGTTTTGATTTTTTTTTTTTAACAATGAATTCATTGCAGGATGCAGAAAGGAAAAATCAATTTTTATTACTAGTGCCAATACTTATTTTTTAACTTGGGTCCTGCTTGTTTTTCAATTGAAGAAGCAAGTTCAGAAGTCTTTCTGTATAGTAGACTATTACTCTGGTTTTTCTAACATACACATAATGCATTATTTTATCTTAATTTTCTTAAATTATCAGACCTTTAACAATGCTCTTAAGGAAACAAGGCAATCTCTTGAACTTCGATGTCGCAGAAGACTTTTTTTCAACTGTAGTGTGGAATATAGTATAGTAGCCATAATTTTCAGTCTCCTGGGTTTGAGGATGTTAATCAATTGGCAGGTTCTTTCAACCAATTTTATTGGCAAGCTAGAGGCAGAGTCTGAACTGCAGGGCTACATATACGTGTCTCTGTTCTACCCTTTAAGTAAGTGTCATTCCCAGCTGTAAGAGAAATGTTTAAATCGTATCTGAAGTCAGTTTTCAATTATTCAGATATCTCAATTGAAAAACAATAAAAGTGGAAACAGAGTTTTAGGCACTTTCTTCAAATTATTATACTGTCCCACTAAGTTATTTCTTTTCTTTATTTTTCTTTCTTTCTTTTTTTTTTTTTTTTTGAGACGAAATTTTGCTCTGTTGCCCAGGCTGGAGTGCAGTGGCATGATCTTGGCTCACTGTAACCTCCGCCTCCCAGGTTCAAGCTATTCTCTTACCTTAGCCTCCCTATTAGCTGGGATTACAGGAACATGCCGCCACACCTGGCTAATTTTTATATTTTTAGTAGAGACAGGGTTTCTCCATGTTACCAAGACTGGTCTTGAACTCCTGACCTGAGGTGATCCAACCATCTTGGCTTCCCAAAGTGCTGGGATTACAGGCATGAGCCACCAACCTGGCTGGGTATTTAGTTACTCAAACACTACTGCTAGTATTGCCCTAGTGTAATTAACACGGCAGAAAATAAGAGCACATTGCTTCCTCCCTTTGTCTCTGAACCTCCATTTTTTTTTTCTCTTGGATTTTAAGATCCCGATCTTAGAATCATATATGGAAAAGATACTTGCACTGAAATTTATAAGTATGAAGAAGAAAGCATCCAGAAGAATCGGTCAACATTTGCAATCAGTGAGGAGTATAAATAAGATGTTTTGGTTTTCTATTTGGTTCATGCTACCTGCCTGGTGTTTCCTAGAGGCAGTGTTTCATTTCACACAGATACTCATGAAGGTCTGGCCTGAAATCCTTGTAGTCTTTCCACTTAGGGTAGAACTGGGTTCATGGATGAATTAGATGGGGTTGTTTCTAGTTGTGTCTACTAATGAAGACAAGTATTTTTCTAACACATTTCCCCTGCCACTCCCTTCCATTTGGCTTTTTTATTTAGGCCTTAGAAACAACTCCAAATGATAATACTTATAAGCTGTGAAGAGCAAATACTGTCGAAACACTGAAAGTCATTTAGGCATAAAAATGAAAGTAATCCAAAATGTGAAAGCTTTTAGCAACCATCTTATGCCATCTTATGTGGATGTTTAAAGATAATCTGTGTGAGACCTCTTAACCTATTCTAGAAAATGTGGCACAGGTATAGAGTTAAAACCATGAAATTAAACACTTTCTGAGCAGTATAATTTGCTGTATTTCTAAATATAATTGTGTTTTTTTGCTCGATGGTAATATTTTTCTAGATGGGAAAGATGTACTTCTTAATGCCTTTTCTATCTTAAAAAATAAAGAACCAAGTCTTGCTTTCATTCAAAATTTCCTAAATACATTCAAGTGGTTTCAGAAAAAGAAAAAGAAGAACGAAAGGGAAGGGAAGGGAAGGGAAGGGAAGAGAAGGGAAGGGAAGGGGAGGGGAGGGGAGAGGAGGGGAGAGGAGGGGAGGAGGAGGGGAGGGGAGGGGGGGGGAGGGGGAGGGGGAGGGGAGGGGAGGGAGGGAGGGAGGGGAGGGGAGGGGAGGGAGGGAGGGGAGGGGAGGGAGGGAGGGGGGGAAGGAAGGAAGGAAGGAAGGAAGGAAGGAAGGAAGGAAGGAAGGAAGGAAGGAAGGAAGGAAGGGAGGGAGGGAGGAACCTGAAGATTATCCCTTTGTGAACTCTGGAGAAGGAATTCCTGGGCCCTTAAAGCTTTAAGATGTACAAACAAGGTCATTGAACATATTTGAAATCTTTGTAAAAATACAGCCTTGTACTATAATTGTACCCCCTCCCCAAACACACACACCTAAAGTATAAACCATTTTAGTCAGGTGGCTCATGGCCAGCAAAGGCCATCAGTCACCCAGCTGCCTGAGATGAGTAATAACAGTGTCAGCTGCTGTTCCATCAAAACACTGCATGTGAGGTTCCTTCAGTAAGCCTGGGACACATGGGAACATGGGTGCTCCTGTTTCCACCAACTGAATCCTTGAGGGAAAAACCTTCAAAAGCATTAGTGTCAATGCCCCTAGTTCTTAAAAGACTAAATGTATATCCATATGTCATGATGCAATCACACTGAAATTAGAGGACTGTGCTAGGATTTTCATAAGATATTTTATGATACATTACTGAGTAAGGCATATTAGAAAATAGTGGGTACAATGTGATCTGAATTTTGTAATAAATATTCAATATATAGAAAAATCTGAAAATATGCACTACAATGTTAATATTTTTTATCTCTAGGTAGTGAAATTACAGCAGTTTTATTTTCTTCCTGATCTTTTAGCGTTTTCTAAATGTTCTTCAATGACCATTACTACAATGTAGTGAAAGAAGGAAGGAAGGAAGGAAGGAAGGAAGGAAGGAAGGAAGGAAGGAAGGGGAAAGAAAGAGAAAAAAAGAAAGAAAGAAAGAAAGAAAGAAAGAAAGAAAGAAAGAAAGAAAGAAAGAAAGAAAGAAAGAGAAAAGAGAAAATAGTAACTCTCTAGTTCATAATAAAAATATTTTTGAATTTTTTTTGACAAAGTTAATTTGTCATGCTTATAATCACTGCAAGTGAAAAAAATTTCAGTTTTCAGACATGTTATTACCATTACTCTCATCATCGGCATTAAAAATATTCTTGGGTACACATAACAAAATTCTAGATGCTGCTGTACTATAATATAAAGAAAATATAGTGTACTTTGGACTTCACTGATTTTTAAAATATAAAAAAGTGATACAGGGAATATGGCAGGTATGCGTATGTGTGTGCAGGAGCAAGTGCATATAAATTCAAATATAAAGAGAATAGATATGGTGTAAATATAAACAGCATGACATACATTCATGAACGTATAATCATTGTCTGGGGGTAACTGCTTATTTCTTAAAAGGAAATGGTGAACTAACAACACATGTATGATCAAGAAAATGTATTGTCTTCTAAAATATTATATTGCATATATATTTCATGAGAGATCTCCTCTGTAATAATAACATAGATTGGTTTGGAGGTGAGCAGGGTGCATGGGGAGAGATTACATGGCTGATGTTACCTGTGTCTTATTTGTATTTTTGTTTTCATTCTTTACATCTTTCTGACATAACCAGGAGACAGCTGGTAAATAATTCAGCATTACAAAAAATAAACAAACATCAGCCTGTTAATTAAATGGCAGACTTGGGTCCTCAATGTAAATCTTGGGAACAGAGTCTTCAGTACAGAAGTCTTAAGCCGAGTCAGAATATTTGGATTCCGCCTAAAATTCATTTATCTGCTACTTATTTGTTGGTTTGTTGAAATAACATTTGAGGGACTGTAAAAACAGAAAGACCAAATCCACATTAATTGAACATTTCACTTTTTAATACTTAAGTCATAGCTATGTGTTTCCTTTTTTAATTGAAGCAAATTTTCCTAACATGCATATATGGAGAAAATGCTCCATCCACTGAACAAGGCTATGTTTCAAAGGAAAGAGATTTATTCTTTAACTAGAAAGTCAACAGAAATGAAATTGGAAGTTCACTATGCTCCTCAGATACTATTGAGCTAGAGGCTCAAAAATATAAACACGTAATATTTTTCAAAACAACAATCACCAATAAACTCTCTTAAGAAAAACAGTAAATACTTTTACATATGTTTTATCTTCGGTTTGGCCTGTAACCAAAATAATGCATAGGTTTGCATTATTCCTACTCTTTAACTGGAATAGTGTTATCATTCAAGTTACTTTTGGAAGTCGAATAAAGTTTGAATACACTTAAATTATATTTTTATGTAATGATCTGATATTATTCTAAATCTCATCTTGGTTGATTTAAAAAGTAATTAAAAATTAATAATTTATGCCTTCATATAAAAATAATAGGCTGGGCATGGTGACTCATGCATGTAATCCCATCACTTTAAGAGGATAAAGCAGGAGGATCATTTGAGGCCAATAGTTCAAGACTGGCATGGGCATGGGTAATATAGTGAGATATTTTTTCTACGAAATATTTTTTAAAAATTAAACAGGCATGATGCCATGTGCTTGCAGTCTAGAGGCTACCCAAAAGACTGAGGCAGGGGGATCACTTGAGCCCAGGAGTTTGAGGCTGCAGTGAGCTATGACTATGCCACTGCAGTCCAGCCTGGGAAACAGAGCAAGACCCTATCTCAGAATAATCATAATAATAAGAGTAAAATATTTGTTTTATGGATTATATTTTATCATTAAAAAGACAACTTTTTCAACTTTAATCTACTCAAGGTAATGATCATATCTGTTCAAAATTTAGGAATTTACTATGAAAACAAGTTTCTATTTAAACTTAAAGATCTTAATATTGGCTGGGCAGGGTGGCTCATGCCTGTAATCCCAGCACTCTGGAAGGCCGAGGCAGGCAGATTACCTGAGGTCAGGAGTTTGAGACCTGCCTCAACATGGCAAAACTCCGTCTCTACTAACAATACAAAATTAGCTGGGCGTGGTACTGCATGCCTGTAATCCAGCTACACGGGAGACTGAGGCGGGAAACTTGCTTGAACCTGGGAGGCGGAGGTTGCGGTGAGCCGAGATTGCACCATTGCATTCCAGCCTGGGTAACAAGAGAGAAACTCCGTTTCCAAAAAAAAAAAGAAAAGAAAAAAAGATCTTAATATTAAAGAAAATTATATCTACAGGTTCATCACCTGTACAGTATGCCTATTTATCTGCATACAAATATAAATGTATACATATGTCTATTCCAATATTTTTCATGTGTAGAGCTTTATGTGGTTGTAGTCATAGTACATATATACATTTTTGATTATTTTACTTAGAATATTTTATAAGCATTTTTACTATAAATTTTTGATTTATTATTTCACTTAGAATATTTTATAAGCATTTATACTTATATCTCCAATCTTTAAATGAGATATAAAACAGTAGGTAAACTGTAAAATAAAATATTTATATATTGTTATTTTCAATGCTTGCATAATATTTTTTGAATTAATATGATACTGCTTACTTAAACTTTATTTGAAAGCACATATTTGTTTCCAGTTTTGTTAGTAAAATTATACTTTTATGCTACTACAAAGTTTTCTACAGATTTCTTTTTTAAGATCTTTTAGAACAAATTTCTAGAAAAATGAATCAGTAGATCAAAAAGTCTATTCTTCTTTGTCTCTCAAAAGTTGAAGAACAATTCATCATGGTGAGTGTTGGCCAAACTCCTCAGTGTCACTGTATTTCAGTTTCTTTTAAAATTATTATTATTGAGCAAATACGTATATTTTAACTTTTACTTTAGATTCAGGGGTACATATGCATTTGTTGTATAGGTAAATCACATCTCATGGGGGCTTGGTGTACAGATTATTTCACCATCTAAGTAATAAGTATAAAACCTAGTAGTTAGTTACATCCTCACCCTGCTCCCTCCTTTCATCCTCAAGTAGGGCCTAGTGCCTGTTGTTCCCTTCTTTGTGTCCATATGTACTCAATGTTTAGCTCTCCCTTATAAGTGAGAGCATGTGGTATTTGGTTTTCTGTCCTGTCTTAGTTTGCTAAGGATAATGGCCGCCAGCTCCATCCATGTTGCTGCAAAGGATGTGATCCTGCTCTTTTTCACAATTGCATAGTATTCCACAGCATATATGTATCACATTTTCTCCAGTCTACTGCTGATAGGCATTTAGGTTGATTCCATATCTATGCTATTGTGAATGGTGCTGTGATGAACATATGCATGCATGTATCTTTATAATAGAACAATTTATATTCCTTTGGGTACATACCCAATAATGGAATTGCCAGGGCTAATGGCAATTCTACTTTTGAGTTCTTTGAAAAAATGCCAAATGAAAAAGTCATGTTGGAAGGCGAAGGGGAAGCAGCCATGTCTTACATGGTCACAGCAAAAGCAAGATAGAGGGGTGAGAAGGTGCCTCACACTTTAGAATGACTAGATCTCACAAGAACTCACTCACTATCACAAGAACAGCAGCAAGAGGAAAATCTGCCCACATGATCCAATCACTTCCCACCAGGCCCCGCCTGAAACACTGGGGATTACAATTTGACATAACACTTGGTCTGGACATAGATCCAAACCGTATCGATGGCTGAACTAATCTACATTCCCCATCAGCAGTGTATCAGAGTTCGCTTTTCTCCACAACCTTGCCAACATCTGTTATTTTTTTACTTTTTAGTAGTAGCCATTCTGACTGGTGTGAGATAGTATCTCATTGTAGATTTGATTTGCATTTCTCTAATGTGTAGTGATATTGAGCATTTTTTTCATATACTTATTGGCCATGTATATGTCTTCTTTTGAAAAATGTCTGTTCATGTGTTTGCCCACTTTTTAATGTTGTTGCTGTTTTTTACTTGTTGATTTGTTTGAGTTTCATACAGATTCTGGATATTCAACTCTTTTTGAATGTATAGTTTGCAAATATTTTTACCCATTCTGCAGGTGGTCTGTTTACTCTGGTGACAGTTTATTTTCCCATGCAGAAGTCCTTTAGTTTAATTAGATTCCATTGGGCAATTTTTGGGTTTTGTTGCAATTGCTTTGGCATCTTTGTCATGAAATCTTGGTGAGGTCCTATATCCAGAATGGTATTTCCTAGCTTGTGTTTCAGGGATGGTATAGTTTTAGGTTTAAAATTTAAGTCTTTAATCCATTTTGAGTTGATTTTTGTATATAGCGTAAGGAAGGAGTTCAGTTTCAATCCCTGCATATGGCTAGCCAGTTATCCCATTACCATTTATTGATAGAGAGTCCTTTCCCCATTGCTTGTTTTTGTTGACTGTGTCAAAGATTAGATGGTTGTAGGTGTGTGACATTTTTTCTGGATTCTCTATTATTCATATTTTACATGCTATATTTACTTTTTATTTATTTATTTATTTATTTGAGACAGAGTTTCACTCTGTCAGCCAGGCTGGAGTGCAATGGCATGATCTCAGCTCACTGCAACCTCCGCCTCCTGGGTTCAAGCAATTCTTCTGCCTCAGGCTCTCAAGTAGCTGTGATTACAGGCACCTGCCACCATGTCTAGGAAATTTTTGTATTTTTTAGTAGAGATTAGGTTTCACCATGTTGGCCAGGCTGGTCTCGAACTCTTGACATCAGGTGATCCACCTGCCTCAGCCTCCCAAAGTTCCGGGATTACAGGTGTGAGCCACTATACTTGGCCTACATGCTATAGTTTTAAGAGTAATTTTAAAGTTGTTATTTTAATACTTACTGCTCAATATGCCCACATAATTTCCATATTATTTAAACTAGAAAACACAGAATACATTAAAACAGTGAAAACAAGTTTGTAATCACATGTAAACTTGCTTTCTTATGTAGAATTTTCTTTATGTTTAAAGGTTATGCTAAAAAATAATATTCAAACACAAGGCAGAATTTTAGTTATAAAAGTCTATAATAAAACATATTGTGTAAAAAATAAGAAAGCTAGTCTATTTTGGGCCGGGTGCAGCGGCTCATGCCTATAATCCCAGCACTTGGGAGGCCGAGGTGGGCAGATAATGAGGTCAGGAGATCGAGACCATACTGGCCAACATGGTGAAACCCCGTCTCTACTAAAAATACAAAAATCAGCTGGGTGTGGTGGCAGGTGCCTGTAATCCCAACTACTTGGGAGGCTGAGGCAGAAGAATCACTTGAACCTGGGAGGCAGAGGTTGCAGTGAGCCGAGATCGTGCCATTGCACTCCAGCCTGGGGTCAGAGTGACACTCCGCCTCAAAAAACAAAACAAAACAAAGCAAACAAAAAAGCTAGTCTATTTTTCTTTTACTTTTCTTTCTTTTATTTTTTTTTTTAAGACAAAGTCTTGCTCTTGTCCCCCAGTCTGGCACGATCTCAGCTCACTGAAACCTCCGCCTCCTGGGTTTAAGCGATTCTCCTGCCTCAGCCTCCTGAGTAGCTTGGATTACAGGTGTGTGCCACTATGCCCAGCTAATTTTTTGTATTTTAAGTAGAGATGGGGTTTCACCATGTTGGCCAGGCTGGTCTCGAACTCCTGACCTCAGATGATCTGCCCGCCTTGGCCTCCCAAAGTGCTGGGATTACAGGCATGAGCCACCATGCCTGGCCAGTCTATTTTTCAAAAATATAAATCTGCAATATAGAAGAGCTTTCTTACGGTATGTTAATACATTTGTATTAAATACATTTTTTCTTTACTCATTTTTCTTTTTACTACCATTGCACATTTCAACAAAGAGAATTAGAAAAGCAAGGAAAACCTAACTACCACCAAGAATCAGCAACAAAGGTGGAAAAATTACTGGAATGTGAGTCAGCCAGATCCAGCCATTTCCCCAACTGAGCAACCTTGGGTAAATCACTTTCCTCTCTCTGTTTCTATTTTCTTAACTGTCAAATGAGATTGCAATCAGATATTGGATGTGGAAATGACATGTAAACTGAGAATCTAAAGAGTTGTCATTATATGACAGTCTGCACTAAATTTTATAAATTTGGCATTACACTGATTTTTAAATGAACTCCATGAGTTTTACTGCCAGGCAATTCTAAGTAATAACACAATATAAAGGCATATGGCCATCAGCATATGCCAATATTTATTCGTAAAGCAAAGGATAGAGGAAGGATGTGTAAAAATTTAATTTGTAGGCGTTTCCATACAGCTTTTGCAGCTGCACAACTTTTCAAACTGGCTAACCTATGGCTCTCAAAAAAGTTGTATCTTTTGAAAAGTACCTCCCTCCATAAGCCCCATGACATTTCTGTTTAAAACAGAACAAAACAATATAATGGCAATCTGTTGTGAAGACTGTCGCTGTAACATCTTGGGAGAGAAGCAAAGACAAAGAATGAAGAAGTGTAGGCCGGGCGCGGTGGCTCAAGCCTGTAATACCAGCACTTTGGGAGGCCAAGACGGGCGGATCACGAGGTCAGGAGATCGAGACCATCCTGGCTAACACGGTGAAACTCCGTCTCTACTAAAAGGGGCGGGCGCCTGTAGTCCCAGCTATTCGGGAGGCTGAGGCAAGAGAATGGCGTGAACCCGGGAGGCGGAGCTTGCAGTGAGTTGAGATCCGGCCACTGCACTCCAGCCTGGGCGACAGAGCGAGACTCCGTCTCAAAAAAAAAAAAAAAAAAAAAAAAAAAAAAAAAAAAGAATGGGGAAGTGGTCACAGGCAATAGCAGATGCAACAGACATATCTACTCACAACAGGGAATCAATAAATGTTAACTGGATATAGATAATAAAAGAGGATTATTTCACTGGGAAGGAAGAGAACCCAGTGTAGAGAATAAATTTGAAAGTGGAGCCCTTGTTCTCTCCAGTGAAAATATATATTATCTAAAACAAGTTTTCAACTTCTCACTAAAGTCCTGACTGTTGTGGTCAGCAATATCAGAAGCAGAGGGACACATTTAAAAGGACCAGGTGACACCTAATTGAAGCCCTTTTGCTGATCAATCAATCACTCTCTGCTGTGGTAGTGAACATTTCTTTCTTAATTTACATGGTCTCAAATTACGCTAAAATGGTCAAGAGAATGAAGAGAATCTATTTGACCTCAGAAGTCAAATGCTTTGCCTTCTTCACCACATTTCTGAATAAAAAACACTAATTATAGACCAGTGACTGAGTGGGTATAAGTATTTTTAATATTAGCTTGTGTGATGGTTTTGCATGAGCTAGAGAGACAATTTTAAGTATGTTCTGTGGTGCGGGTGGACAGGCCTCTGAGGAGTTGATTTCAACCCTTGCATGTGGGCAGGAGTCCCAGATAGGGCTCAGTCCTAGAGAACCTCTGGTCTATAAACTGGTCTTTGTGGAACCAGGTGAAGCCAGTGTGAACTCACCTGGGGGTTTCCTTATCTGTATTATTAGAGAGATTATTGTATTTCTGCATTCATTCTACTTGATTATTTTGTGTCATTCCTTTTTTGTTCTTCTCTGCCATACATATTTATGCCAAAGTTGAAACTTCTTGATATAATGTCATTTAAACCATTTGCATATTTTCCATGTGCCAAGCTTTATTCTAAATTAAATAATCTTTATTTTAAAAAAGGCCTTGGTTTATGAAATAAGACTTGGGAAAACTCAATATCACTCTATCGTGATATCAGTATCTTCTAGTAAGTGGCCAATATTATAACATTTTATTAGATCAAATATAAATAGTGATAGGGACTTGTATTTTAAAAGTTAAGATGGTTGGAATACCAGATACAGATTATGCTAACTTTAAGAATTTCATCAAAACAAAGCAGTGACAACTGGGACAGATCCTAACCTAGACCACAGGATCTGGGATACAAGACCAACATTTTGTATTAAATACCCCAGTAAAAGTCTTTACATAGAAAGGATTACTTTCACTGTAGTTTTTACACTTAATTTTCATAATGCAATCAGATGTCAAACTCTTTGTCCTAATAAAATGAATTATGTGGGAAAAGTTCCACTTTTTATTATTTATCAAATACATAATTCAGTAAGGTTTCACAAATTGTATGATGTCTTCTCCTAATTTGCACCCAGTACTTACTTCTCATTTAAGGATATGATGGACACAAAAATATGGATATCCATATGCAGAAAAATGAAATTGGACCCTTAACTCACATCATACACAAAAACTACTTGAAATGGATTATAGACTTAAACATAAACTGTAAAACTACTAGAAGAAAATACATGAAAAAAGCATTTTGGCATTGGTCTAGGCAATAATTTTTTTTGGATATCACTCCTTAGAAAGCACAGCTGACAAAAACAAAATAGATAAATGGAATTACGTCAAATTAAAAAGTTTCCCTGTAGCAAAGGAAACAATAAACAGACTGAAGAGACAATCTACAGAACGGGAGAAAAATTTGCAAACATTTGATAAGGAGTTAATGAACAAAATATATAAGGGACACAACTTAATAAAGAGAAAACAAATGACCCAATTTTAAAAATGGACAAAAGGACTACTTGAATAGGCACTTCTCAAAGGAAGATATACAAATGGCCAACAGATATCTGAAAAGATAGTCAACATCACTAATCATCAAAGAATTGTAAATCAAAACCACAATGAGTTATCTGTTACTTCACACCTATTAGAATGGCTAATATCAAAAAGACAAAAAATAACAAGTGTTAGGGAGGATGCTGAGAAAAATAACCCTTTGTACCATGGGTTGGAATGTAAATTGGTGCAGCCATGACAGAAAACAGTATGGAAGTTTTTAAAAAATTAAAAATAGAATTACCATTTGACCCAGCAATCTTGCTTCCGGTATATATCCAATTAAATGAAATCAGTGTCTGGAATGGAAATGCACACTCCCATATTTATTGCAGCATTATTTACAATAGCCAAGATATAAAATCAACCTCAGTGTCTACTGATGGATACAGAAAATGTGTTATACATATATGTATACCAAATGACCATACAATTGTAATTATTTGCTTTAATTTTGAAAGAAAAAGATCCCAAAGGAATAGAAACTAGGTAAAACATCAAAAAAAGTTTTCTTTCTTGAGGAAACTTTATTGTATATATAACGTTGAAAAATTAGCCTTAAAAAAGAAGGAAATTTTGTCATATGTGAAAACATGAATAAAACTTGGGGACATTATGCTAAGTAAAATAAGCCAGGCACAGAAAGGAAGATACTGCATGATCTCAATTATATGTGGAATCAAACTCATAGAAACAGAGAATAGAATGGTGGTTGCCAGGAGCTGGGGAGCAGCAGACATTGTGAGATGTCGGTCAAAGAGCACAAAGTTTCAGTTAGGCAGGATGAATATGTTCTGGAGACCTAATGTACAGCTTGATGACTATACTGAAAACACTCTATTGTGTACTTGAAATGTGCTACGAAAGTAGATCTTAAATGTTCTGATATGGTTTGGCTCTGTGTCTCCACCTAAATCTCATCTTGAATTGTACTCCCATAATTCCCATGTATTGTGGGAGGAACCTGGTGGAGATAGTTGGATTGTGGTGGTGGTTTCCTCCATGCTGTTCCCGTGGTAGTGAACAAGTCTCACAAGATCTGATGGTTTAATAAGGGAAACCTGTTTTACTTGGCTCTCATTCGCTCTTGCTGCCGCTATGTGAGACATGCCTTCTACCTTCCACCGTGATTGTGAGGCCTCCCCAGCCACGTGAAACTGTAAGTCCAATAAACCTCTTTCTTTTGTAAATTGTCTAGTCTCAGGTATGTCTTTATCAGCAGTGGGAAAATAGACTAATACAGTAAGTTGTAACAGTAGAGTGGGGTATGGCTGAAAAGATACCCGAAAATGTGGAAGCGACTTTGGAACTGGGTAACAGGCAGAGGTTGGAACAGTTTGGAGGGCTCAGAAGAAGACAGGAAAATGTGGGAAAGTTTTGAACTTCCTAGAGATTTGTTGAATGGCTTTAGCCAAAAGCCTGATAGTCATATGGAAAATGAGGTCCAGATTGAGGTGGTCTCAGATGAAGATGAGGAACTTGTTGGGAGCTGGAGCAAAGGTGATTCTTGTTATGCTTTAGCAAAGAGACTGGTGGCATTTTGCCCCTGCCCTAGAGATTTGTGGAAGTTTGAACTCGAGAGAGATGATTTAGGGTATTTGGCAGAATAAATTTCTAAGCAGCAAAGCATTCAAGATATGACTTGGGTGCTGTTAAAGGCATTCAGTTTTTTAAGGAAAGTAGAGCATAAAAGTTCAGAAGATTTACAGCCTGACTATGTGATAGAAAAGAAAAACTAATTTTCTGAGGAGAAATTCAAGATGCAGAAATTCGCATAGGTAATGAGAAGCCAAATGTTATTTCCCCCCAAAATGGGGAAAATGTCTCCAGGTTATGTTAGAGGTCTTCATGGCAGCCCCTCCCATCACAGTCCTGGAGGCCTGGGAGAAAATAGATTTGTGGGCTGGGTCCAGGGTCCCTGTGCTGTGTGCAGCCCAGGAACTTGGTACCCTTGGTCCCAGCTGCTCTAGCTATGGCTGAAAGGGGCCAAAGTATAGCTCGGGCCATGGCTTCAGAGGGTACAAGCCTCAAGCCTTAGCAGTTTCCACGTGGTATTGAGCTTGCGAGTGCACAGAAGTCAAGAACTGGGGTTTGGGAACCTCTTCCTAGATTTCAGAAGATGTATGGAAATGCCTGGATGCCCAGGCAGAAGTTTGTTGCAGGGGCAGGGCTCTCATGGAGAACCTCTGCTAGGGCAGTATGGAAGGGAAATGTGGGGTTGGAGCCCCCACACAGAGTCGCTACTGGGGTACCACCTAGTGGAGCTATGAGAAGAGGGCCACTGGCTTCCAGACCCCAGAATGGTAGATCCACCAACAGCTTGCACCATTAGCCTGGAAAAGCCATAGACACTCAACACCAGCTTGTGAAAGCAGCCGGAAAGGAGGCTGTACCCTGCAAAGCCATATGGGTGGAGCTGCCTAAGACCCTGGGATCCTACCTCTTATATCAGCATGCCCTGGATATAAGACATGAAGTCAAAGGAGATCATTTTGGAACTTTAAGATTTGACTGCCCTGCTGGATTTTGGACTTGCATGGGGTCTCTAGTCCCTTTGTTTCGGCCAATTCCTTCCACTTGGATCGGCTGTATTTACCCAATTACTGTACCCGCATTGTATCTAGGAAGTAACTAACTTGCTTTTGATTTTACAGGCTTATAGGTGGAAGACACTTGCCTTGTCTCAGATGAGACTTTGGACTGTGGACTCTTGAGTTAATGCTGAAATGAGTTAAGACTTTGGGGGAATTTTGGAAAGGCATGATTGGTTTTGAAATATGAGGACATGAGATTCGGGAGGGTTCAGGGGTGGAATGATATGGTTTGGCTCTGTGTCCAAATCTCATCTTGAATTGTATTTCCATAATTCCCGCATGTTGTGGGAGGAACCTGGTGGGAGATGGTTAGAACATGGGGGTGGTTTCCCCCATGCTGTTCTCATGGTAGTGAATAAGTCTCACGATATCTGATAGTTTGATAAGGGGAAACCTGTTTCACTTAGCTCACACTCTCTCTCTTGCCACTGCCATTTGAGACATGCCTTTTGCCTTCTGCTATAATTGTGAGGCCTCTCCAGCCATGTGAAACTGTCAGTAAAGCTTTTTCTTTTGTAAATTGCCCAGTCTCAGGTATGTCTTTATCAGCAGCGTGAAAATGGACTAATACATTTTCTTACTACAAATATATATATAAAACTAAGTTGATGGATATGTTAATTAGCTTGAGTGTGGTAATCATTTCACAATATCTACAATATCAAAACATCAGGTTTTATGCCATAAATCTAGACAATCTTTCTTTGTCAATTATAGCTCAATAAAGCTGTCAGTGGGGGGAAGAAAATATAAAACTCAAATAAAATTATTTTTTCATAAGTAACAAAAAAGGGATATGTGAGATCCCCATCAAGTAGGACTTATAATTATTTAGGCAGTTTTCACTTTGAAGAATTATACTGTAACTCATAGATATGAAAAAGACTGTAGGAATTTTACAACTGAGGACACTGTCACCATCAGACAAAATGTCCCTTATCCAAATTCGCATAGATGTTGACCATCTGAGTCAGGCCTAGAAAACACAACAAGATTCTCCATTTGGTTATTGTTTTATTTTATTACGAAGTTTTGTCTCATGATTCCTACTCAGGTAGTTAGGCCTTTTCCCTCCACCCCCCACTATTATAGCTCCATTGGTTTATATAATCAAAGTAAATCAGTTTATGGAGAAATTCAAATGAACTGCTTCCCTGTTGTTCCTGTGCATACCTCCGATGTGACTGCTGGGTGCACTGAGGTGTACTAAGGTAGTTACTACTCTGTTGTGGTCTTCATAAAGAGTAAGACTATTTCTGATTGTCATGCAGTGATCAGAAATAGTCATGCTCCTAATTCATCTTGGAACGAGGTACTTCCTTCATCCTGGAATAAGATACCTCCTTGAAAAAGAAAATAAACTCAGAAGAAGGCTCTCAAGGGATGCAAAATGAAACTGTGTTCTGGCTCACAGACATATGTCTAAGCTTTGGGGGATGTGAAAGTGTTAGAAGAGTCTCCTAGGTAACAGGTTCTAAGATAGGTCCTCAACCACACTCAGGAAGAAATGGGGCCACGGTGTAATTGAGGCAGGTGACCCTGGAGAGTAGGTGGTTATTTCACGGCCAGATGATTCAGTTCCTTGTTGTTATCCTTTGCTTTCCCTGGGTCTTTTGAAGAATCCATCCTTGTATCAGGTGTTCTATTGGCTATAATCAGGAAAGCTGTATTGATCAATTATGAAAGCAAAAAACCCTGTGAAGTAATTGTGGTGATGAAAACAAACAGCTAATGGAAACATATCTCCTGAAAGGAACTCTCAAGGAACTCAGGGAAAGAGAATTGGAGCTATGAGTCTCATGTGGGACTTTCCTATTATTGACAACCTGCGGAATCTGGGTTTTATTGTTAAGACTGGGAGTGGTTTCCTTAACACAGGAGTTTTTTTTTTTTTTTTTTTTTTTTTTTAAGGGAAAAAACTCTGGGTTAGAGTTTCAAATGTTGGGTTAGATTTAATCTAGATTCTGAATGGAGTGTGAATTAGTTTCTCTCTTTGGAAATTAATGGATGGTATAAAAATAATCTTAAAAGCTCAAGATATCACTGTCATAGTTATTAAAACCCCCATAAACCTGTGTTTGAAATGTACCTTATAAGCAATAATATTTTAATTAGTTATTATCCAGTAATCATGCTATGAAACAGATATGAAAATAATTTTTTGGAAAAGTGACAGGTTCTCACTTGGAGCTCCAATACTTATTATCAGAAAACACATTTTATTTATTTATTTATTTATTTATTTATTTATTTATTTATTGAGATGGAGTCTCACTCTGTTGCCCAGGCTAGAGTGCAGTGGCAAGATCTCGGTTCACTGCAACCTCTGCCTCCCGAGTTCAAGCAATTCTCCTGTCTCAGTCTCCCGAGTAGGCAGGACTACAGGCATGCACCACCATGCCCAGCTAATTATTGTATTTTTAGTAGAGATGGGGTTTCACCATATGGGTCAGGCTGGTCTCAAACTCCTGACCTTAGGTGATCCGCCCACCTCTGCCTCCCAACCTGCTGGGATTACAGGCCTGAACTATCATGCCCAGCCAAAAACACATTTATTATAAAGGTAGAAAAAACTAATTATGTCACCAGCGTTTATTTCTTTATACATATATATTAAGCACAGAAGAGCAGTATGACCTTATTTTAAAAAGATGCTAAAATCAATTTTGGATGTAACATGTGTTTTGATTTTTCTCTGCATCTTCCTGATGATTGTGAACTTATTCACATAATAACAAAATATGTGAAGACTTTCTCCAAACTGTAAATAATTACTCTGAGTTGGGATTATATCTTCATTATAAAATTTTTCTATTTGTGCTCCATTATCAGTGGGACATAATGATAAACATTTAAGTAATGTCATAAAAAAATAAAACTTTAGGGTGAAACCTACTTAGAAATTGTATCATAGAGATGAAGTATCATGAATGTAAGCGGCAGTGGAGGTGGGAGGTAACTGTGAGCTCTCCTTGCATGTTAAGTTTCTCCTGGGTCGTGCAGCTCACTACCCTAGACTAGAACTCTCTTTCCATCCATATTCACTAGCAACTGGATCCAAGTTCTGGAGTGAACTCATACCTAGGGTGAGGAATAGTGAGCAAACATTTACTAAAGAGAAGGGAAGCTTTAAAATTTGCATCATTTTAATCCTTGTATTTAAAATACTTTATAGCAATTCAACATCTTAAGACAAAACCTTTAGACTCACATTAGTTACATCTCTAGAGGTCATTTCAAATGCTGCCATTTAAAAATAAACTTCTCAAGAGACACACAGAAATCATTGGCTCTTGGCATTAGAAAAGGTGCTAGTAGTCATGTAGTTCAAATCCCTATCTTGTCATTAAGTTAAAAATATTGATAGAATTACATTTTTTTCTGTTAACTATAGTTGAGCCTTAACATTGCAAGAGAGCTCTTCCGAACCTTTCATAAATGTGGAAATGTTTGTATAGGCGTTACAGGTCATGAGCCATCAGGTTCACTCATGAAAAGTAAAACTATCAGGTAAATATTGAGGGTGTTTTGATTAATGGACATGTTGCCTTCATACTATTGTCTATGTTTTAATAAAATTAATAACATTAATAAATTATTTGTGACAATGTCCCAAATTTCTGGTGAACATGTGTTATAATAATTTGCTCTACAAAAAGAAGTGACACTGAAGAAACATTTTTTAATTTGATTTGTTTCAGAGGATAAAATGCTGATGTTTAGCTAAGTTGTGGTAAAACAATTTAAGGTTTTTATTAAAACTATTTATTACATGTGAAGTACAGTACCACTAGAATAGATGAGACATTTGAAGACAAAAGATTTTCTGTATAATGCCACTGGAAAATTAAATGGTATAAAGGAAGTCTAGAAAAGTAAGAAACTGAGGCATAAAACAGCTAAATGACCTGCCCAAGATCATTCAGCCATGTTAAGTGGATGAACTGTGAGTAGTAGTATAGGTTGTCTGGCCCCAGAATCCACGCATCTGACAACTTCACTATGCTGCACTACGAAGCACGTTGATGCATATGCCTGTACTTTGCTTTAATTGCAATCAAGGACAAAATGGACAGCATCCTATTAGAACATGGCCTTGCAGAGCACTACCCTTACTCAGGATATTATTCCTGTTATTTCACATGTGAAGAAATAGAATCATATAAAGGTTAAGGACATTTCTCAAAGTTACATAGCTATTTTGAGCTGAAAATTAAAGATGAAGATACTGTCTAACAAAGTTGGTAATTGACTTACATCAAAGGCAAGGCTGAAATTTTTAAAAAGAAAGCTAGGTAACATCTAGCATTTATTAAGCATTGGTCACATTCCGAGGACTTTGAATACATTTTTATTATCCTCTCAACAGTCTTGAAAGATAGACTCTCATTTTATCCCATTTTATGATTTTATAATATGTTACAAATGAGGAAATTGAGTCTCAAAAAATTTTAAGTGACTTGCCCTCCATTACATGCCAGGCAAGTTACAAATCAGGATTTGACTCCAAAGACCATGTGCTTTCAAATACACCTTTGGAAGATCCCAGTTTATATTTCCATGCTAGCAGTAGAACATAGGGAAATGACAGAAGGAGAAATTCCTTAATTAGGCACACATATTTCCTGCTTCTTGCAGTCTGTCCCAGACATCTCCCCCTCAGCCTGCATGGCTAATGCCCTTCCACCATGCATGGCTCCTCCAATCTGAAAAGCCTCATCATGTCCACATTGAGGGGCTTATTTATCTTCTGAGGTTGCCTCACTGGAATGCTCCGTGAGCCAGAAATTTTACAAAACAATAAAGGATGTTATAACAAAGCATTGAAAGTCCTGAAGTAAGTTCTATATCTGAAAAAAAGAGTGGGTGCTAAGGAATGTCAAATAAACTTTTATAGGCATTAATATATTCAGTTACATTATAACATTTTGGAAGTGTCTATGCCTTGAATGGAACAAGGTAATTCTCTCTCTCTTATTTGAATACTTACTTGATTAACCACATGAATAATTCATTTACTGACTCTGCCATTAACATCTTGAAATATGAATCTCTATATAACCAGATGGATATGTATATTTCTTTTCTTAATTTTATACAATAATATATTCTCCATCTATTTAAATGGAAGAATTCACTTGCTTTTTAACTTGAACTCCTTTCAGTACCTAATATAAAACCCCCCAAATGTTAAGAATGTTGACAATGGTGGCTAGATATATGTCAATCAATGTTTATAGTGATGACTAGAGAAAAAAATGTCTTTGATCTTGTTTGTGTTTGTATTCATAGAAAGCCCTTCTGTCCTAGACCAGTTGACCCTGAGGCTGGTATCTCCCTTTGTTTACCTAAAACTTTAACAGGGTGTGAGTAATGATTTTCTATGCAATGGTTATGACAGCTACTTACTTTACATTGGATGAAAGGTGGGAGGAATTGTGTAAACAATTCTGTAATGATCCTTTTTATAACTTCTAGGAAGACATAGTCCCCAGTTCATATGTAACACAGAGCTTGTTTTCTGCTGATAGATTAATCTTTTAAATTACCCACCTTCTCTCATCAAAGAAAACTTTTTTGTTGTTGCTTTTTTTTTTTTTTTATGCTGTTTTACTTAGTTGCTATTCCTTTTGGGTTACTTTCTTTTATAATTAAAGCAGACAATCACTTCAATATAGACACTGAGATGGCAGAACAGGAATGAAAGCAATCCATCAAAAATCTCAAGACAGGACTGAGAAGGACCTGCAACATCAGGACCAACTTTCTTTAATTCTAGACTCTGGATAACCTCTCTTGATCTTCCTTCTCTCTGATAGTTTTTTGGCTTACAATATTAAGAATACAGACAGAGAGGAGACAGAGTGGAGGTAATACTGTAGAATGTCTGGAAATCCACCTTGCAGACCACTCCTTCCTGGGACAGGCTAAGGAACACCGGCAACTGATAGCATAATTATTTCTTAACTGAAGAAACTCAAAACACATGTGCCTAAAGCAAGTGAAGGAATATTGAAAAGAATAAGGTGCAAACAAATGAAGGATTTACAATGAACCAAAAAAAAAAAAAGTTAAAGTGGCAGAGTGTTTGGAGCAGTTGAAAGGATGATAATTTACAAAGCAATGCTGCTGAGAGTTGAAAGTTAACACCTGTCTAGATAGATACTACGTTAGAATGCCAATGTCTGAAAATGCCTGCTTATAACCCCTAGGACTTAACATTGAGAATTTTGCTTTATATTGATGTCTGCTACAGAATTTTCTCAAAAGGGTCACAATGAAATAAAAAGCTTTTTTTTTTTTTTTTTAATTGGGAGGAAAATAAAATGAGAATGCTGAAACATCTGGTCTCTTTCATTACAAGAAGCAACAGACAACTATGTAAAACTGTCAGAGCAAGCAAATAAAAATATGTATTAGAGTGAGTTAGTAAGAAAAAAAACTCTCAAGAAAGATATCTCAACATTGTGTTTATAAAGGCTCAGGGAGGGTGAATTTGTTTGGGAGAGAGGGGGAGACAAAAATAAAAAGAAGTGCCTTGAGGGATACAGACCAAAGTTGCTGGCCTCAGGGTAAGAAAACATACTCTCCAAGACTAGCAAGTCATGGAAGCTTTGCCAGGACCTTGGAATAGTGGTGCTTGAAGAACCCCTGGGAGGTTACAGGACGTGGAGAATGGTGGCTTGGTACAATTCTGAGGTCAGCCCCTGCACCTCTGGGCTCCAAGGTTGGATGTAGGCCCAAATACCCTAGTGATCTTGGCATGGAGGCAACAAAACCATCCGTCATCAGAGCAGTATGTGGCTTGGACATTAATCATTTCAGCCAGTGTGAGTTGAAGATCTGAGAATCCTCTCCATGAAATTTTAATACAACCCTAGTCCCAGGGAGGGGTGGACAAATAAGGCAAGGAAAGACAATAATGGGTATGATTGAAGCTTTATTTATTCAACATCCTGGTGACTTGAATTTCAGAGTTTAAGATAATTAGAAAAACAATAGGTTGTTTGGCATTGTATCAGGAGTGGGATAAAAATTATACTAAAACCATCATTCTCAGCAAACTAACACAAGAACAGAAAATCAAACACCGCATGTTCTCACTCGTAAGTGGGAGTCGAACAATGAGAACATATCGACACAGGGAGGGGAACATCACACACCAGGGCCTGTTGGGGGTGGGGGGTTAGGGAGGGATAGCGTTAGGAGAAATGCCTAAAGTAGATGACGGGTTGATGGGTGCAGCAAACCACCATGGCAAGTGTATACCTATAACAAACCTGCATGTTCCGCACATGTATCTCAGAACTTAAAGCATAATTAAAAAAACAATAAAAAAGAAAAAAATTATACTGTTAAAAATATACAATTTTACAAATGCTCTCTGACTTGAAGACCCTAGCGTGAGCTGAAAACATCTTTGTGACATTGAGTGCCTTTGATTTGGTTAAAAAGGTAAATACAGTTATTTTAGAAGAGCATAATATGGTTATTTTGTTAAGTTAAAAAGTGTATTACGTATGTTTTTTCTACCACTTGAAAAATGCAAGGCTTTATTCAGACTGATGTAAATAAATCTGGGAAAAAGTCATATGTAGCAAAAGCTACATATTTTGGGGCAGTCATAAGCTTTCTCTTAATTACCTAATTTCTGAGTTACATTAGTATTCTCATCTTAGAAATGGAAAATTGGAACTAGAGATTACCCAAGTGAACTTATGAAAACAATAATTATTCAACAATTGAACTGGTGAAAATCTTTATTTCTTACCTACCATTTTTGTGCATGTTTTTTTTTCAGATCACAGTGGATTATATAGCAACATTCTCCTCTTGAGTTCCCAATCCAGCCCCCAATTAAAAAAATATGACTGACATAGGGAACAATTGCTACCCACTGGAGGGTGTCATGTTCTTCTATTATGTGCAGAGTGTTTTCTAAAACCTTCTCTCAAATGCCTTTAGAAGTAGAATATGTAATTTTAGGCTATGTAATTCATGATGGTCATGCATTATTGCCAAACAGCATATTTTCAACAATTATACATATTTTCAACAATTAGTTATACTAACTAATCTTCTGTGAACTTAAATGGTAGCAAGCATTGCTTCCTTGCTCAGAAGCCTGTGATAGAGTCCTCTAGATGTACCTCCCCTTAGAATCCAGTTCAAGCATCCCTTCTTCTCTTTTAGACCTTAGATCAGTGGAAGCCAAGACTTAACGACTTGCAACTGATTTAATTTATCCCTCTTTGAGGTCAGGGGTAAAAATACTCACTTGGGAACCATCAGACTGAACCAAATTGGAACAAGTTTAGTTTTCTAAACTCAAAGTTCATGCTTCCTGAAAAACTTTGAAAATCTGGTCAAATGAAGCAGCTGAATGGGTTAGGCTGCTAAAAGGAATGTAATGCTGTATGTATGAGAGAGACAAACAAGTATGTCTGAAGAAGAGATACTTAATCTGCGATGCATGCCTCCTGAGAGTCTAGGAGGCCCTGAAATCGTATCCAAAATTCTGTGATTACGTACACATGTGCATTGTTCTAGAGAGACGATCCTGATTTACATTAACTTTCCAAATAGGCTTGTTAAGAACAATAGTCAAGGGTTTAGGCACTGCTAGGTTCTGGCTGACCTCTTCTTGAAGCTCAAAGTTGATCAACATCATTCTTTGTGGAGCAGGAAAAGTTAATGAGCACTAATGGGGCATTAAAGAAAGGCCAAAGGAAAAAATCCGAAGCTCAGAAAATTTACATTTTAATGCTGTGGCACACCTGAGCAAAGTATTTCAAGCCATAAAGCCTTTGCTACTGTGCTACTAATAAAGAACCCTACAACAGCAGGGGAATCATTTGTGATCAAGACATTTTAATATAATTCCCAATCAACACAGCTGAGGAGTAAATTTTACATCTTTCTTTCCAGATGGTGCCATTTTATCAGAGTATCACTCCTTGGTATGTTCAGTTAATTAAAGTCCTTACTATTTGTTAATGGCAGATTTGTGCAGTAGAAATGACTCTATAACAGATGTCGGTAAATTTATCAAAGCATCTGGGTAATCATCCTGACTGTGCTCTAAAGAAGTATTTCATTTTCACCCACACTGACTCTTAGAGGACCTAAATATCACCTTTGCCTTTAGTACTTTTCGAAAGGAGGCAAGGGGAAGGGGTGGTGTTGGGAGGCAGGAAACAGCGAGATTATTGGTCAAAGTCATCAACTTTGAAACGAATAATCCGTAATGAAGGCACTCTAGCACAGTTTCAAAGACAAAAGTATCAAGATGATATATATTTATGAGACTCTTCCTACAAGTCTCACCACAGGCTGCCTAATCAACTTGCATTCGTATTTGCTATAAACTTGTAGCTCAAATAAACTTTTATCTCATACCTTTGTTCTTGTTTTGTCGGCATGTATCTGCAACTAAGATGGTACCTAATATAACTAGAGATTAAAGGAAAAAGAAATAGAAGCCATTGATTAACACAAAAAACAACAAAAGCTATGGTGGCTACCTTATTCCACCTCCAAACCTCCATGGATCATTGAACTAAAAATTGCAGATGGGAAGTTTTGTGTATACTGGAATATTGTCTGTTCTTTGACAGTTTCAGAATGCTGTACATTCTGAATGTAGAACTAATGTCTTCAAGAGAAAAACCCAGGAAAAGGTTAGAATAGAAAGCTTACATTCAAATAAAATAAAATATTTTGAAAAATGCAAAGCCCTGTACAAATGCAACATCTTTTAAAAATTAATTGATTGAGGTCTCTCAGAAAGTCATTAGTTTGTGATATACTGTAAAATGATGACAAAATTCTTATCTGACTTAGTAATTGGATTTATGTTTCTGAGCTGCCTGCTCCACTGTATTTTCTTTAAGCCATGTTCATTTATATACTGTTTGGTAGTATTACCTAGCTCTCTGAAAGAGAAGAAAATGACCTCCGTTCAGTTAATAATGTATATTTTAATGATTCATAAAAATCTTGTTTTATGTAGCATTTTATATCTACATTTACATAGTATATATTTTAGTATATATTTATTGTAACTATTGCAACTACTGATGATACAAGTACAGTACCTGTTGTAAAGATGAAGAAGAGCTGCTGCAAAGAATCACAATATCATTCACTAAGTTATTGGGTCAAATGACAATTAGACCTCTAGTTGGTCCAACCTTTTATATTACAATGCTTATTATAATGCTTATTGTAATGAGTTGTACAAAATTTTGGAGATTTTCCTAAATCTAATTGTATCTAAAATCCCATTCTATAAAATACTATTTAAATAATTTGTCAATACAAAAGATTAGCCACACACCTGTAATCCCAGCTACTCGGGAGGCTGAAGCAGGAGTATCGCTTGAACCCAGGAGGTGGAGGGTGCAGTGACCCAAGATTGTGCCAATGAACTCCAGCCTGGGTGACAGAGCAAGACTCCATCTCGAGGAAAAAAAAAAAGAAAGAAAAAAAAAGAATTTGTCTATTTATAAAAAAATATAAAAATTCCAATCTTCCTGGGATTGGAAATGAAGTGAAACATATTTCAGAACCATTAGGAGGCTCTGACTCTAATAAAAATATGCAAAGATCCATGGCACACTGTTTGCAAAGCCATATTCTGTAAATCCCACAGTAGGGATCACACAGAAAAAAAGTATGAACTGCCCTGTAAATCACACGGAAAAGAGGGTGTGAATTGTCCCCTAACTAATTAACCTGGGCAAATGGCACAAGGGATATTATGGCTATAAATTTTAGAAACAAAAGATTCTCAATATTTTAAAAGATTTTGAGGCAAATTAACCTTGAAGCCCACAAAACAGAAGGAAATAGTTACAAATACGAAGAGGTAAAGAAAGGAATAGTAAAATGAGCATCATGATGAAGATACAAAAATTGTTCTCAAGCTGTAGGCATGAAAGTGTTATGCTGTCCCTTCTTCCTCTTCATTCCAGTAATAGGGAAGACGCCCTGGAAGGGATCCTTCTTAGACAGCACATGAATTAAACTCTAATTTAGTTAAGGACAATATTACTAGCACTAAGCACACTTCCACAGCAATATATTTTCTAAGATTCAGAAAACTGTAATACACTGAAACCTCAATTGGTATAGGAGGTGACTATGACTGTCTTTGTGCTCCCACATGGGCCTCAGTAAGGCACAAAAGTCAGACCCAATGTAATATTTTGGTATTCTGAAGTTCACAAAGTGTAGTGTTTAAAGACTACATGTTGAACTCCTACTGTGTGCCAGACAATTTATATACCTTAATATATCATTTGTTTTTAGCTTCATCAATTATTTTTATAATTATTATTGTTTAGCAAATGTGAAAACAGAAATTCATGGATATTAAATGACTTCCTCAGGCTGTACTAAAGAGTTGGAAATGGCAAAGCAAGTCCATCTAACTCACGACCCCTTTATCCTTTTTATTCCAATGTGTTGCCTGAAACTACCTTGACTTACCATACAAATTATTTTCAAACTGGGTATTAACTACTTTAAATCCGATAGTCTCAATTCTTTTCCAATATAACTAAAGTTTTGGTTTCTTGTTTGTTTGTTTCTTTTTGAGACAGTTTCGCTCTTGTTGCTCAGGCTGGAGTGCAATGGTGTAGTCTTGGCTCACCACAACCTCCACCTCGTGGGTTCCAGCGATTCTCCCGCCTCAGCCTCCCGAGTAGCTGGGATTATAGG
This sequence comes from Macaca thibetana thibetana, assembly GCF_024542745.1. NCBI lineage: Eukaryota > Metazoa > Chordata > Mammalia > Primates > Cercopithecidae > Macaca > Macaca thibetana. Next base: position 103,143,343 of record NC_065582.1, read on the forward strand.
CATGCACTATCACATCTGGCTAATTTTGTATTTTTAGGAGAGAGGGGGTTTCTCCATGTGGGTCAGGCTGGTATGGAACTCCCGACCTCAGGTGATCCGCCCACCTCGGCCTCCCAAAGTGCTGGGATTACAGGCGTGAGCCAACATGTCCGGCAAGTTTTATTTTTCTTTATCCATCATTATAAATTATCTCCTTCTCTGGACATGTACTAGTTCAGCTCTTGAGCCCAGTTCTTAAGTTGAACTCACAAGTGTTCTGTTTCAGTGCAGCACAGTTAGGCAGACATGAGTCATTTCATAGCTCAAAACTCTTTCTGGCATTAAAATAGAAGTAGGCAGTGAATATGGAGGGTGCTATCTTCATTGAGAAATTTTTATATAGGTGGGGCCTATAAATATTATCTTAATCATCACAATAACCTTTGGAGTTGGATACGAGATTTTGGGAGGTTAAGTAATTTGATTAGCTCTACATAGCAACTGGTGGTCACATTGGGAAATCAAGAAGCCAGTGTTATTAATTCTTATCCAAACATTTTCAACGAAGGGGCCCTAGTTAATGAATTTTATTTATTTCCATCTTCCGTGACGTTCACTTTATTATAAAATAGCTTAGTTCAATTACTAAAAACTCATTACATACATGGCGCATTCTTCAGAGTCCAGGTTCACCAAGTCATCTTTCAAATGGCATTTGGCTTTGTATGTATCTTAATTTCATGGAGAAATAACATTTTACTAATGAAAGTAATCCAGCCCAAATAAAAATGGTGCTAGAGCTCTGGTCTTCTCCATCATTCTCTTGAGCTTGAATAATGTATATATACCTATAATACATGGATGCACTAATAATGGGCTCACCATGTCTGGATAACATATTGCCAGGGAAGGAATGCCTGCCTGAGATGGCCGGCTCACTTCCCAAGGGGGAACACAAGCAGTCTTTTGTTTGAATAAGTAGCTGCTGCCCACACAAGTACATGGTTTGATCTACAGGGAACAGTTATATATGATTTCTACAGGACAGAGAAATGTAACAGTCTCAGCAATCCACTTCAGTTACTCCTATTTTACTTAGGGAATCTCATAAGACACCATCTATACATATGCCCAAGGGATGACGCTGTAAATATACATATTTCAACCTTTACTTGGAAAGAAAATTCCTGTAGCAGAGCAACTGACCTATCATATGGAAGAGAAGCCTTATATCATATTACAACTATATGAAAAATGTTATATAATGTTTAAGTACAGCAAGACTTGATAACTTTTCCCAGGTTTTTACCTAATTTAGACTTCGACCACACTTGAAATACAGTTAGGAATATTTTTCATTTAGTATTTCCTAATCATCCAACATAAAGCATTATTTGTGTGCCACAGACCCATCTACTAATCTGGTGGGCATTATAATAGGTGGATCTGAATAAAGAGTACGATATAGGTTTAGCAAATTTATCACCTAATTAGACTGTTTTTTTGTTTGCTTGTTTGTTTTTTTGTGACAGAGTCTCGCTGTCACCCAGGCTGGACTGCAGTGGCGCGATCTCAACTTACTGCAAGTTCTGCCTCCTGGGTTCATGCCATTCTCCTGCCTCAGCCTCCAGAGTAGCTGGGACTACAGGTGCCCACTACCACGCCCAGCTAATTTTTTTTTTTTTTTTTGAGTTTTAGTAGAGATGGGGTTTCACCGTGGTCTCAATCTCCTGACCTCATGATCTGCCCGCCTCGGCCTCCCAAAATGCTGGGATTACAGGCGTGAACCACTGAGCCCGGCCTACACTGTTATTTTTAATGCACTTTAAAATTGCTATACGTGACCAAAAAAAAAAAAAAAAAAACTATAGATAGTTTAAAATGACTATTAATAACTGAGACATAACCATCCATAGTTCACATTTGAGGCATACATTGTGTTCATCTTAGAGCTGTACCAAAGCCTTGTGTTTTTATGTATTTAATTTAAAAAGTTTTGTGGTTTTATGTATTTAACTTAAAAAGGACACTTTAGTTTGAATGATTTCTTAATATGAATGATCTTTTTCTCTTATTGAGAATTTTCAACTGGAAATAGTATGCAAGCTGCATATATTTATCTTATGAATATCTAGGAAATAATCTACCTGTGCTAAAATGTTATTGAATAATATATAAGGCAAACATTAACATTTTTAAAATTCCAACATTTAACGGAGTGCCATATGGTTATAAGTATTGTTTCAGTGTAGGCTGTTTCAGCTGGGCAGCAGAAATTGTTCCAGCCTTTTGATATTGCTTAATGAAGTAAGATTTGTATTCTAATAATTAAGTTTTATTCAGAACAGTTTCTTTGAACATATTTTCCTCCTCCTCCTCTTTTTTTTCCTTCTTTCTCTTTCTCCTTTCCTTCTCTCCCTTTTCTTCTTCCTCTTCCTTCTCTTCCCCCTCTCTCCTCTTCTTCCTCCTTTTCCTCCCCCTGTTCTTCTTCTTAATTCCTACCCTATGTCCTGCAATGGTTTAAGATGTTGTTATTTTACCATTGGGGCCCTATTTCATTCAGCCTGGGACCTACTTTCTTCTTTGCTCTATCTGAGCAATTCTACTCTCTGGTACAAGAGCAAAGAGCTGGAGGAAACTGTCACCAATCACCAACACAGTGATTCTCAAGCCCAATTGACTGTCACAATAACCTGGGGAACTTTTTTCTCTTTAAACTTCTTAAATTCTGAAATAATTTTAGACTTAGAGAAGAGTTGCAAAGGTAATACAATAGAGTTCCTGTATACTCTTCACCCAGCTTTATCTTGTGTTAATATCTCACATATCCTTGATACAATTATCAAAATTAAGCAATTAATTTTGGTACAGTATTATAACTATACTACAGAGATTACTCTGCTTTCACCAGCTTTTTATTTGTCATGTTCCTGGATCCAATTGAAGATCTCATGTTGCATTTAGTTTTTATGTTTCTTTAGTCTTCTCCAATCTGTGACAATTCCTGTCTTTCTTTATCATTTATGACTTTGACATTTTTGAAGATGACTAGTCTGTGATTTTGTAGACTGCCCCTGAATTTGAGTTTGTCCGATGTTTTCTCATCATCAGATTGAGGTTACACATTATTAGAAATGATGACACAGAGAGGATATGCCCTCTCAGTGGGTCACTCAAGAGGCACATGATGTCAATATATTACCGGTAGTATTAACTGTGATCACTTGGCTAAGTAATGCTACCAGGATTCTGCATTAAAAGCTATATTTTTCTCTTTATAGTTATTACATATTTGAAAGGAGATACTTGGAGGCTATGCAAATTTACTGGTTCTACTTCAAATTATGCCCACCAATTTTAGCATTCATAGATAGATTTTCCTGTAGCAATTGTTATTTTCAGAGTGATTTATATATTCCTTATTATTTGGATATTTGTGAATTGGAATTTTCTATAAGAAAGAATTTTCACTTCTACCTCATTTACAATTTTTCAGTAACTTATTTCTACTAGTATAGACTCATGGAATTTTATCATAGTCCTCAGGTTATAATCCAATACTATCTTTCTTTCCTTGCTCAGATTATTCCCACTTTGACCATTAGACGCTCTTTCAGGTTGGTTAGTATGCTTTTTCAATATGCCACTTTTTTTTTTTTTTTTTTTTTTAAGCAAATCCTTAAAATCTGGTACACAAGGTGTCCCAGATTCTCTGCACCAACCCTGGAATCAATGAAGTCTCCAAGGCATTCTAGTTATTGTTTTTTGAAAGATGATGTTTAGAAACCAAAATCTGAGCATTAAGTGTGCTCTTTGTTACTGGGGCCTCACACTTTATAGCCTCTCTCAGTGTATACAGCTATGAAACATATGCATGTATGCTAATTCATGTACACAGTTCTCAGTATATATTTTTTAAAATTATTCCATGTTAATATCTCTGACTCTAATTCAGTACTATAGGGTGGTTCATGCTAATTTTCCACTTTTCTGTCCTCTTTATTTGCAAGCATTTTTTCGTAATTGTTTTCATTGTTTTTAAAGCCTAACATTATTAAAATATCTTTCATTTTTAGAATAGTGTAAGCACCCATTTTATTTCTTCTATATCCAAGCTAATTATTGATACTTTTTTGTTTGCTATGAAAAAATCAAAAAATGAAAAAGAACTTTGTTTCCTGATTCTCACCAGAAATCCACCCTCAATTTGCTATAATTTTTAACTATCACTTTTGCCAACTTTATTTTGAAATAATTTTACCCTTATTTAGAAGTTGCAAAAGTAGTAAAAAAATTTATTCTGTAACTTCTGTAGCTTTCCCTACAGATAACATCTCTGGAAACTATAGTAAAGTGAGCAAAACCAGTGTTACATAATTAACACTTGCACAATACTATTAACTAAACTCAGATATTATTGGAGTTTTGCAAGTTTTTACATGCACTCATGTTTTTTGCATTGTGGGGAGGTGTACAGTCCTGTGGAATTTTGTCATACATATTGATATGTGAAACTACTATGATAATCAGGATACACAACTATTTGATCACTCCAAAAAGCTCCTTCTTGCTCCTTTATATTCACACTCTTTCCCCAGTCCCAATTCTTGGCACTCACAGCTCAGTTCTCCATCACTATAATTCTGCAATTTCTAAGAATTTTATATAAAATGTAATCATGCTGTAGGTTACCATTTGAGATATGCTTTTCACTGAGCATAATGCCTTTGGGCTCCATCCAAATTGTTGAGTTATATCAGATGACACAGGTGTACCACTATTGCTGAGGGAATATGTTTAGTTAAGTAGATGGGGCCCCTCATCATTAAAAAAAATAAAGTTATATCTTGCAACTTTTGGATTCAGAAATCCTAGGTTTGAAACCATAAACATTGAATCTCTTTTTTTAGCAGTAAACTCAAGAGATTTGACTAAGCTAGATGGCTTTAATTTCCCTTTATGATCTAGAACTTTGTAAAAATGACTTTAAAAATAAAGCCCAACAGGATGTAAGGCATTTAAGGCATGCAATAAAATCTGCAGTTTTGCTCTTCAGATATTGTGCCTCTATTTATTCAAGGTTGTTTTGCCCCCCTCTCTTCCCCTCTGAAATAATTACTTTAGTCTGATAATGGCATTCTGAGGAAGGCAGGGTTGGGAAAGCATAATATCTAATATTTAATGAGGTCAAAAATAATAACACATCTTCTGGCTTTGGGGATGCCACGTGGCACAAGTCAGGCTAATTAGAGTCAACATACTAACTTGTGGGATTTTTGTGACAATTGACAAGAAGAGAAACTTTGTTCTGCTGAATTATTCATACCATAATATGGAGGCAGCCAGCCTAGAATGAAACTACCCAGAAGAAAGCAATGCTGAGAAATGGAGAAAAAGCAAATCCTGCTAACATCATTTGAATATTTAGATCTGACCACCTTAGCTATAAATTAATCCTTTTGCCTGCTCTGTGAAAATGGATATGGTTCCTTTAAAAATTTTTCCTTTGTCAGGCGGGCGCGGTGGCTCACGCCTGTAATCCCAGCACTTTGGGAGGCTGAGGCGGGCGGATCACGAGGTCAGGAGATGGAGACTATCCTAGCTAACATGGTGAAACCCCGTCTCTACTAAAAATACAAAAAAAACTAGCCGGGCGTGGTGGCAGACGCCTGTAGTCCCAGCTACTGGGGCGGCTGAGGCAGGAGAATGGTGTAAACCTGGGAGGCGGAGCTTGCAGTGAGGTGAGATCGCGCCACTGCACTCCAGCCTGGGAGACAGAGCGAGACTCCATCTAAAAAAAAAAAAAATAATAAATAAATAAATAAATTGTTTTCCTTTGCCAGCAGGTACCACGCTAAACTCTATCATCAGTAGAGGGCAATAGACAGACACTGCAGAAGAAAATGGGATTTTGCTTCCTGGAGCCTGTATGCTGGCTCTGCAGGCTCCTGCAGCACAGGCAGCTTCTCTAGCACCCAGTCCCTCCAGTGCACACATCTTTCTCAGTGCCCAGCTTCTGCAGTCCCTCCTCACAAAGCAGTTTCGTAGCAAATTCCTCTAGTGAGATACCTCGCCAAGAATTTTTCTGGCACTCTGGAGGGCTAATTTCAACCATGAAATGAAGGAGGACTTGCAGAAAATTCTATGGGCACAGCACCGCCGTGATGTCTAGTGAGTAAAGGCCATAACGTCTCCAAAGAGCTCTAGACCTCAGCCTCGGGTATAAGCTTTTCCTTGGGTGCTCAATTCCCCTGACAGGAGTAGTGGCTGCTCCTCAGATCTGCTATTCTTATATTCTTTAGAGTTCTTTTTACTTCTTATTAGCCAATCCTACATACTCTAATTCCCTGTAATAGTTGATCATTCTTTATATTAAACTGTCCCTGTTCAAATTACTATGTGGTTTCTGTCTCCTGATTGGACCCAGATTGATACGCTATGCCTGAAGGCTGAGCTTCCCTTGGACCTCTCAATTTTATGATCTAATAAATTCCATTTTTTTTTGCTGATGTTGGCTTGAGTTGAGTTTTTGTAACTAGAACTAGAAAAGTTCTGATACAACTGAGATGCATTAAATTAATAGGAAGGCTAATATAGAGAAAATTATTTTAGAAAGCCCCATAAGTATATTTTTTTTAAAGATAGACTTGATATTCAAACACTGTTAACACAAATTCAAATTCTAGCAAACTTTTTCTCAGCTACTTAGGAATAATATTATAATGATAACTTAGAATTTGCTCTAAATTGTATATATACGTGTGTGTGTGTAGTAGTAGTAGGTATAAAAGTAAACTGGGTAAATTTCACAACTTTGATACAAGAATGTATAGGTTTGTGCAAAAGTAATCATGGTTTTTACTATTATTTTTAATGGCAAAAACTGTGATTACTTGTGCACCAACCTAATATTATGAGGGACATGTTTCATGCAGCATACATTACCATATTCAGGGAACAGCCTATCTTCCAGGGAATTCTGGGAACTCTGTGATGGTGAATCAATGTAATCAAGTAAACATTAAGCAGTTAATGTACCTATATTTGATCCAGAGACTATCCAAGATGAACGTGTGTGAATGAGTGAGGGAAGATTTAATGTATTAATAAGATGTAAGTACAATAAGCTGTGTGTCCTTAAGCAAAGAAATACCACAAGTTACTTTTAGTTTTGGCTTTGTGTTTTTATTACTTTGTCTTTGCTCTTAGCTTATTTTTATACCATATTACATTAACTGAAAATATATCACCTATTTGAGGAAGAGACATAAATTGTGTCTTCATGTTAAAAGTACAAAATAACAAAATCTGTAAGGTCTCTCAAAGATACTCTTCAAGTGAGAAAATAACATACAAATAAGTAGTCTTGTTCCAGATTCCAATTGCCAAAATACAGGAAGGACTCCCATAATTTGGATATGAGTATTTAATAATTGTCGCTTATCTACAAATTTCCAAATAATTAAAATGATAAGAAGAAATATTCTAGGTAGAATTTGACACTAAAGTCAGATAAATAATATTTTAAAACTTAAAGAACAATTGACAAAAACCCATACAAGCAGGGTATCAACTCTAACATGCTGGAATCGACAACCAATACACCATATTGCCTTCCAGAGGGAGAAAAAGGAAGGGAATAGAAAATAGAGCCAACAGAGAAAGAATGATGAAGAAAAGGCCATTAGATTATTACTATATTTTCTTGCCTCTGGAATAACATTAATTCCTATGTATAAACTTTGTATAAATTTCTATATCCATGCACGCATCAATTCTGAGACAGATGCCAGTTTCTAAAGTGTTGAAACAGGAAATACTGTAACGTGGAATGGAAGAAATATGGTGATGAGGGGTAACATTCTTCCGTTTTCCTGGAGGGACTTCCTTGGCACTGGAGATTATCTACAAACTCTGAAAAGGATCTCTGGCTGATATAACATTGTTCCTTTTCCCCAGTCACTATACTTCTCAAACTGTTGTTTAAGGGGGATAACCCAAGAGGTACATGGATCTTTATTTCATCAGTTGCAGAACAATATCACACCAACCAGTGCAGATGAAAAGAGAGTGCTTACATGGGTGCAGGCTCAGTGTTACTCATTCAAAAGTCACATACTTGAAATTTTGTAAAACATATTGAAGATAATGTTTAAATAAAAGAATTTGCAGGTTGGGTGCAGTGGCTGTCACCTGTAATCCTAGCACTTTGCGAGGCAGAGGTGGGTGGATCACGAGGTCAGGAGTTCAAGACCAGCCTGGCCAACGTGGCGAAACCCCGTCTCTACTGAAAGTACAAACATTAGCCAGGTGTGGTGGTGCATGCCTGTAATCTTGGCCACTTGGGAGGCTGAGGGAGGAGAATTTCTTGAACCCAGGAAGTGGAGGTTGCAGTGAGCCGAGATCATGCCACTGCACTCCAGTGTGGGGCACAGGGTAAGACGCTGTCTCAAAAAAAAAAAAAAAAAAAAAAAAAGAAAAAAGAATATGCAGTAACACTTTGAAGATGAAAGGATATTTAAAAAGCATTGTACACAATTATATTTGGGGATTATTCTTTCTCCCTTTCTACACTTCATTGATCATGTCACTGGCTTTATAATATTACAAAAAGTGTTCTGAAAACTTTAGAAAAATAATCTTCAGTGGCATATAACATCTCTGTTTCACTCTACCACTTTAGTATTTCAATGGAATTCAGATATCCTCTAGGCAGATGTAAACTGCATTATAATGGCCTTACACAGCCCCCATTCGGTTGTCTGAAACAACTCTTACAAACAGCAGAAATGGTAATAGAAAACAGACACTTCTGTTGAAAATAAAGATATATTACAAAGGATTTTGTCCCTCAAAGTTCCAGAATGTATAGTTTTATCCCCTCTCTATGATATATTAATATATTTGGATTGTTAGATTAAGCCATTTCCTCTGAGCATGAGAAATACTGTTCCCTAAAGAAAACAGCAAGTTATATGACAACTCTTCTTAGTCATTGCTTCATACTCTTAAATAAATCACAAAACTTACTTCTCAGGTGATGCCTCAGTAAATTCTCTTAAAAATTGTCCCATTTATATCCCCAGAATTTTGCTGTTTCCTTTTCTTATATTATGCTTGCAATGAATCACAAATTATCAAAAAGAAGGCACTGCTTCTTGTGTGTGTGTCTTTGGCAACATGTGGTATGTCATGAGCAGTGGATAAGTATGAAGGAAAACACACTTAGGGACTACTCATATTTTCTTTTCTATGTACATACAAGAACATTCTATTTTTGTGACAGGAAATAGTCTAATCTCATCCCCTCACATATTTTATCTGAGATTTAAAAAAAGAGTATACACAAAATGAGGGTCATCATTTTAAAACTTTTAAGGCATGTTTAAAAATAAAATGTGATGACAGAGTTTGCCAGATGCCATAAATAGAACTAAAACAGGCAGGATTATCCTATCCTTTGAATATTCTGTGGGAAATAAGGTTTGAAATTTCTACTAGCCCTGTTTTCATTTCTTCCAGGCTATGTTTTAGGAAATCAGTAACTTAACAGCCCCACTATTTCAAAACCATGGCCAGAAATCAAAGCATACATCTCTAAGAAAAAATCTTTTAAGATCTAGAGGCAAAAGACGTGCTTAACTCTGTTTCTTTAAGGATTCTTTATCACCAAAGCTTGTCGTAAATGAGCAATTTGAATTATCCCTGGAGGTTTTTGAAATATACATTTTAGAGTTACTTCAGACTCAAATATGTGCATTAAGCTTACTATTTAGACAAACCTAAAGCCAATAAATTCTGTGCTACTTCATGTTTCTACAAGTAGAGGGTAGCGAATGGTGTGTGCTGTAACATTTATGGCCTCCTGCTAACACAAAATTTCATTTAAAAAATTTATTGGTGTTATATAACTGGAAACTAACTTTGCTTCTCTTGTATCTGTCAACTCTCTATTTATCTTATTGTCTTCAATTTATGATGCCAGAAAAAATATTACCCTATTTCAACAAGAATTTCTTCAGTACTGAAAAACAATGGATTCTCTGCAAACAGTGACATCTTTGAGCTTAATTAAATAATGACAGGGAGTTAAGACAAGTCCAAGTATTAGTTGATGGGTGCAATTTGTTGATGTTCTTCAGTGGTGCATGACAATAAGATCTGACAGACCTTCAAACTGTACTACAATAAATCAACTTGATGATCTCAGATTTCTAAAACAGGAACTGTACCAGATCTTTGGGATCAGATATTTCCTGAGAAAATAAAGCCAAACTGAGAAAATGTGTGTAGAGACAGCGGAGACAATCAAGGAGAGAAACTGCTTGAAGTAAGAAAAAATGTTTTTAAGAAAGGAAAAGGAGAGTCCATAGGCTGGATTTCAGGGAAACTTTTTTTTTTTTTTTTTTTTTTTTTTTTTTTTGATGGTTCAGATAAGCTACTGGGACAAACGCAAGAAATGAAAAAATTTTAAGAGCTATTGCAATAAATTGAGAATTGTAACATACTCTAATACAGTCCAAGAAACTTCATTGGATTAAATAAAATATTTATTCTTACTGAGCCATTGTTTCTTTAAAGCAGTCTGTGCTATGAGTAGACCATGTGTGGCTTGGCTTTTATATTGGTAACATGGGATACTCCATTTTTCTTCCTTGGCCTTGGTTTTAGGATGTTTCCTCAGAACTAGTATATTCCAAATTCTCTTAATCCTGACAATCATGTTTTATTTGAAATACAGATTTTAAAACTATCAAAGGTTTAGATTTTTATTGGAGTATGATGTTGTATTTTCCTGTATTTGTATTATTGATTACAAAATTGCTTCAAGCTCATTTTAAAAAAAAGGCTGATTGTTAGGAAAAATTAGAATTGCCATCCCATTTGTTCCCATTTTCAATATTCAAATGTCATCATTGACAGTTTTGTTGTATATTTCTGCTCTCTACACAAATGTTTCAGTATCATTTTTACCTCCTTGTAGCTCACACCTGACCACATAATTGAACTAAAAATCACGGTTCTTTTCATTAGGCTGGCTCTTGAGCTCCATTAAAGGATACCCAATGCACAATTGGACATTACTGACCACCTCCACCTTTACCTGGGAAATACCCATTTTCTATCAAAACATTTGAAAATTTTTGCCTCCATGTCTGCATTTGTACTAGTCAAGATAGGCTAAATTATGCTGCACTAACAAGTAGTTCTATAACAAAGATTATTTCTGACTTACACTAGTCCAATGTGGGTCAGCAGAGTCCTTAGCTCATCATAGTCACTCAAGCACCTCAATATGTGCTTCCATGATCCCATAGCCATGGGAAGGGCACACGATGACCCCAATCGTGGCACCTAAAACTTCTACATGGAAGTGGGTCATATCACTTCTGTTCATTTTTCATTGGTCAAAGCAAATTACCTGGCTGTGACTAACTTTAAAGGAGGGAAGAGATATAATTGATATAACTCTCTTTTGTGCCTGGAGAGCAGAGAGGTAGAAATATTTGGTGAACACTTTTCATAACTATCTCAGTATTTTAACACATATAATTTATTTCCTGGTGTCACTTTTCAAATCTTAATTACTTAGTAGAGAGCAATATTTTACATTTGTACCTCTTATCTTTGCCCTTAAATATGCCTTCTTGCTCAATTTGAATATGTTATAGCAGAATTTATAACACTGAACACATTGATGATAAATCCATTCTGAAAAACAAAAATATAAAAGGCCTATACAGATGCCCACCACAATATGGACATTTAGTTCTAACCACACCTGCTTTTTCAGGCAGCTGCCCTTATACACCATTTAATGGAGTTCTTTCCTTTCTATCATGCTTTATTTCTTTGTTGGGTTAAAAAGGGGAAGGACACAACAAGTTTTGACCAGCACTGGATTCTCAATCTGCTGCATAAGCCTACTATTTAGTTCTTACAGACCTTAATGACAACAAATGTTTACTGATTAATGGGTAAAATCCTGATATATTTATTTTTAGACCAGGTTTTAATTTTTTTCCAATGTAGTTCATGAAGAGAAAAATCATATGTGAAACAGTCATACTAAACTTGGCCGAAAACAAAAGGCTATGACTACACTGCCTGGAAGAATGCTTATTCCATATTCCCTAGGCTAGCATATTTCTCAGTAGAGACAAGAGCATATACTGTAGCCATGGAAAATCTGGAGAACGGAGCATTTGAAAATACCATTTATACTACATCAAACTTGAGCCCACTCAGGCAATGTAAATCTTTCCCATATGTGATGACTACTTGTTGTCCAGCTTCCAGTTCTAAAGAGACACTGTAAATATCCCAAATAGTCCTTTTAAACTCCTACCAAGAGTCTGTCTTTATGCTTGTGATTGAAAGAACAGTTCTCTAATAAATGTAAAGGAGAGATTTTTCATTCTGGGAAGAGCAAAAGGATATAATCTTGTATTTCAGGTATAAATTGAAACCATTTTCATATCTCAGAATGATTATAAATTTCAATAAAATAAGTTTCCCTTAAAATCATAGAGACAATAAAACTAAAGACAGCCAAATGATTGTTTTCAAGATTGATTGTATCTTGAATTATAAATTGGAACCTAAAATTCTCAATGTTTTGGTGCAAGATACAGCTATTGGAACCATTTTCAGAGCTTGAAATAGAGATATGGTGTGAAAAAGAATGACTTGTGTGCTACATGGGACACAAGAGACAGTCCGAGAGGTATAATACGGCTAGTAAACTGTCAAATTTCCCAAGGCATTTAGATGACTTAAAGCAGTGCTTTCCAAAGTGTGGTCCATGGACCACCTGAGCCATAATCACCTGGAGTTTCTGTTAAAATGCATATTCTGGGGCCCCATATCAGATTAGCTAAATCAGATACTTTGGACATGGGGACTAGAAATTTGCATTTTAATTTATTTGAGTGATTTCTGCATCTAATAAAAAAATTGTAATGTACACAGGTTTATTGAGAGAAGAAAAGAGAAGAGGATATGTAAAATCAGGGCATTGGAAGACAGTCCAGAAACTTAGGCAATGACTAAGGAAACATTCTTACTTAGATCTTAAAGCCAGGAGATGCAAACATCCAATAGTCTTAGAAGAGAAAATATCATACTGATGATGGTTGATGAGTAGGACTTCTCAAGAAGATTCTAGTATATCCTTAACATTGTCTCTCAGGGAGAAGGCAATCATAATCTCCAGCAACAGTTTCTACAGTGAATGTACTGGAATGGTTGGCACCAAATTCTCCATTCCTTTAAGACCTTGTGGTAGTTTACCATGAATGTTAAAAGTCCAGAACAGGATAGCCCTGGAGAATACCTGACATTCTGTATAGGTTTGCAATACTTATAATACACTTTTCTGCATTACCACTTGGCTCTGACTGCCAACTCGGTTTTGCTTCATAATCTGTAGCATCAGATGTTGGTTCTATTATAAGTTGAATTTTTGCTTTTTTTGGTGTCTCTGTTCCTATCTAATGACCAATACTCAATGAGCCTGCGTCTTTCTTGCCATTTCACTCTTAGGAAGAGTTTTATCCCTGAATTTCAGCCAATCTGCTGACTGATTACCCTCTTTAAAAAAAAAAAAAAAGAAAAAGAAAAAGTCTGCCTGATCTGTTTAGTATTGCCTTTTCTTTGATTCTCTGTAGAGTTTCTATGCCATTTATGGGCCCATATCTCTTTGAATCTTGATGTGTTCACCAACACAGACACTCTTCAAAATACTCTCTTTTATTTCTTTTAAAATAGAATTTCCATTACATAGGCATGATTAATGAAGTTATTGACCAGGGGTAAGTAACTCAGCCTTCAGCCCCTCTCCCCTCTCTGGAGGTTGAGTGTTGGGACTAAAAGTTCCAACCTTCTAATTGCGCCTTGGTGTTTCTGGAGACCAGACCCTGCACTGGAGCTATCTAGGGGCCCCAGCCACAAGTCACGTCATTAGCACACAAAAGGCACTCTCATCACTCTGGAGATTCCATGGGTTTTGAAAGCTGTGTCCCAGGAGCAAGGAACAAAGGCCAAGTATGTATTTCTTATTACGCCATATCCTCGAGAAACAGAAGTCATTTTCCTTTTTGTACTTGATCTCTATGGAGCCATATCTTAGAACAGGTGTTACTTTCTGGGAATCTTAGCTGTACTTTAAGAACTTGGGTAAAGATCAGTCATAACCAGTATGGGCTCAGTTTATAAGGCACTTTCAGCCAAGCAACAATCCTTTGAGTGATTTATGAAAATTTCTGCATTTGCTTTGTGTCACTTAAGATAACACTGGTAAGGAGTGGAAAGATAATAAAAGTTTGTGATCCTTAGAGACCAGAATTTGGATGAAATATAAACTAAAATCTGAAGTTTTATTAAGCTGTCTAAGTGGAGATTCTCCTGTAAGATTACTTTATTATTCCCTAATCCTCTCACCTCTATGGTCAAGACCTAACCAGGTCAAATCCTACACTTTGTATTTCAAGCTTTGAAATCCCTCCAGCTTCAACGAAAAAAGTATATTTTAAACTTTTGATAAGATTATAAACCATTATTAACAACCAAAATTTTTAATAGCAAAATAGATAGCTAAAAATAATTGGTTTAAGTTTAAAATATAATTTATGTAGAAGGAATAGATGTTAGTCTATAAAACCAGGTGTATAAGATATAACTTCCTTGTTTTTTTAATATTGCCAGGTGGCTGAAACTTAATTTTGATTAACTTACTTTCTCTGTATCATTTGATGTCAGGAACAGACAGAGTTACATGTCCTGGGTGGGGATGAGGGGGAATATGGTCTGTGGTTATCACCTCCTGCACACATAGGCATCTGATATGCTGGCTTCCTCATCCATGTCTGTTCCTAGGCTTAAGTCCACAGACCCTGTGGCTAGGTTTAGGCTTCTCTGGATTTGTCTCTCTCACCACTCCTTCTCTTCCCTTCTTGGCTGCATTTAGGGCATGTGGTTAACCTGGGAGGCTGTTTTGGACACATCTGCTTAGATATACTTTTCAAATGACCTGGCACTAGGCAGGGCACTAAAATGTGATTCATGCACCTTACATGGAAAGTGACCCACAGGTTCCTTTGCTCTTAGATTTTTCCAGTGCAATCTGGATTTTCAGTTCTGTGCCCCATGTACTCAGTTCAGGGAGTACCCAGCATGGAGTGGCAGAACTTGGAGCACTTAGAATCCTGCCACCACTCCAGAACCTGATGTCTCTTTGTATCTCCTCTGATTCTGCCTTTGGCTCCATTACCTTGAGAATTTTTAATATCTGCATTATTTGCTCTTAGTGGTAGGATAAATAAATCTGTTTTATTTCGTTGTTGTCATTATAATTTAAAATTTGAACCCTGAGGACTTATGGAGTTAGATTTTTGAAACTCAAAAGCTGTTGCAAACAAAAAATCCAAAACACTTTTTTTAAAAAATTATCCCTTTTCTTAGGCAATATTTGTCACAAAATAAATGGGATTGGAGCAAAGCCAAATGCAAGGAGGTAGACCACGAGTTATCATCCTAAAATATCTCTCAAATGTCAGCATTGAGTCTAAGTCCCTATCATGTGAAGCAACTGCTGAAACTCCAACCAAATGGTGAAGAATATAAGATAAACGAAGTTGAATGAGTCACCTGAATGGTCATCTGCTTTATTATGAAATCTGAGCAAATAACAAATGAAATATATGGAGAGCAAAACCCTGGAATAATTTAACAAAAGGGAAGAAAAGCAAGCTCATATCCTCTTGTTGGTGTCTTTTTACTTTCCAGTCATCTAATTAAATGTCCACTGCGACAGGCCGGGCAATCCGTCAGCACATCCTCACAGAGGATATGTGTACATTTGTAACAAGACCAGAGCGACACTGGACCCCAAAACTTGGGATCTGTGGGTGAAACACCATGCTCAGACAAATACGTAAGACAAAGCCCCTGACCTCAAATAGCTTACAGTCCAGGTAAGCTTAAATGGACTGGTCAGTAAGAAGTCAAAATGTGAAGTGCTGAAAATCACAGCAAAGTTTTGAAAGAGGAGGGATGAAGTAAAGGAAAGTGATTCAGAAATAATGATTCCAGAAAGACAAGACCTAGGAAAACCTCTCTGGGCTGAAAAACCACCTGCATGTGGCAGACCACACAAAGGTGAGAAAGTACAGAAATGATGAAGCCAGCCATGTATATGAGAAAGTGGGCAGAGTTGGTGACAAGCCTGAGGGAAAGGAAGAAGGGAAACTTTCAACATTTACTCTAATCAGGTTTGTTGTCCCAAACAATTTCCCCCGATATCTGTGTGTGTGTGTGTGTGTGTGTGTGTGTGTGTGTGTGTGTGTGTGTTCATAAGAGATACAGTATTTCATATTATAAAACTTCCATAATATCATGTTAACACTTTTTGGAATGCATATCTCTGACACAAAGATTTGCTTTACTTCAGAGAATACTGTGGAGCATAGGGAGCTGCGCTTTGGGGGTGATTCATAAATATTTTATTATTTTATTTGTTATGTATGCCACTAATTCCCATTTCAGGAGCTACAGAAGTTCAAAGTCAAGAAAACATTGTATGGAAGGCTTCCCCTACTAAAACGCAGCTCCTATGAATGAAAGAGGATGGATTTCTAAGATGTTATTCCTGCTGACAGCCAAAGATGAAGAAAGGAAGAGAAGGCTCAGGTTTATTTCTGCTGCAGGTTTGAGACTTTGCAATGGAATTAATACTGCAAGAAGTTGCCAGTATGGCTGCAGGTTCTTACAGAGGAAACACATTCTAGAGTTGCTGTTTGATTATTGATAAGTCACTTAACTTAGTTTGGAGAGTTTTGGTCATTAGAGAAATATGTGGGGGTTAATTAGAAGATCATTAAGTTCCCATCCAACTTCCCAATTGTATGACTCATGCAACTTCCATTTATAAGTAATTAGTGAGTTAACTAAAGAAATGAAATAAGCCATAGATGCTAACAACAAGCCTAAGTCCTCTTACAGAAATAAAGGTAGTAGTGGTCTCTGAGAGAAGCATTAGAAGAGACACTAACAATAACCTTCCAAAAACCCATCCTGGGTATAAGAAATGATGGTCACTTTATCTTCCCAAAGTGACAAGCAGGTGTCACTCTGGAAAATTAATTTATGACTTTAGGGTAGCAGTTATAGCAAAATAATATTCCTGGCACATGTCTGAAGACCCTTAGTCATTACTTTGAAGTATTTCCACTTAAATTTGACAACGGCACTGATGGATTCTTAAATTCAAAGAAAGGACAGTATTCTGGCAAATGAGGCAGCCTGGTGTCAAAACACCTGGGATAAGTTTCTGGATACTCCAGTTGCTTGTTTTGTTACACTAAGAATAAATAAAGAAAACCACATATAAACATTGAACAAAGGAAAGTGTTTATTTGCCTTATGTAGTTTGTAATTGTTGAAAAGAAAAAAAAAAACCTCAGTTTACTTTTCTTCCTGCCCTTTCTTACAAAACAAAACAACAACAACAAAAAACAGAACAGGGAGATGATTTTATCTCAAAATAAAATATAGTACTCACTTACCTTTGTTTTACCACCACTTGCAATCAGGCCAAGACCATTGGTATTATCTGAATTTAACTTTACTGTAGACTTCTTCGAAATCCAAATTGAACTCAGAGAATAAAGCAGTCTCTTTAAGATAATTTGGATTCCATTTTTATAATGTCTAGTATAAATAGAATAAAATGTTTTCTTTTGAGTGCTGAATGAACAATATATGGGAAATGCTCAGAGCACTGTAGCCGGCACATAGAAGGTTTTGACATAGGTTATTCATTATTGACACCCTGAAACTGAATAACACATAGGATGACACATGTAAATGCACCAAAGCTGGACCTCAAATTCTGAAATTCAACTTTACAGCTTCTACTCCTGTCCATCTGCTAAGGACTCATTGAAAAGTCGGGGGGGGGGGTATAAATATATTTATCTACATTTATGTATCTATATCTAGATAGGAAAGTAAGATAGATAGATAGATAGATAGATAGATAGATAGATAGATAGATAGATAGAAATATATAATCATCTTCAAATTGCCAAATGTATAGAGGATAGATTGTAGTAGAAAAGGATTGGGGCAGGGACAGTAGGCTCACAAGAGGGAATTAAATTCTGAGCAAGAATGTGGCCATGGAAATACAAAGGAAAAATGTCAAGAAAATGGTTTCTAAAATTCGAATTGACACCTGGTTGTATAAAAAGTGATGGAGGAGATGAAAGATGGAAGGCTGATTTGACTGAGGGAAAGACGTGGAGTTTGAATCACTGGAATACCATAGACAGCACTGAATAAATAGGAAGCCCTGACCAGCAGGGCAACTGCCTGAGGTTGTGCAGGCTGAGCAGGGGCTGAAATCCAGCTCAATTTGCTGCCAAACTGAAGATCCTGATGCGAGCATTGTGCATCTGGAGGAAGAGGACCTTTGTTATAACTTCAAAGGGTGAAAGAGGCCTTGCTGATCAGATATCTACAATGGGCTTTAAGATGAAGCCATAGGCCTATATGAAATTTTCCAAGGAAGAAAGACTAAGGGAGAAAACAAAATAAACACAGACACTGAAACCAAGAAGGTGGGAAGAAAACAGGAGCCCTCCAACAAGAGGGAAGAAAAAAAAAAAGCGTAGGAGAGGGGCAGAGCCATAGGCTAGTACAAGATCTCCGATATCAAAAGACAGAACTATTTCAAGAAGAGCATGAGGGTAAACAGCATAGATGGCAGAAAGAACAGAAGGTGAAGACAGGGATAAAAAGCTGTTGAATTTAACTGTTAATTCAGCCATCATGAGCAACCTCTGAGAGGGTCATTTCAATATTGTGGTAGAAATAATGCCAAAGTGCAAAGGGTAATCGAATTAGAGGGAGAAGAAACAAAAAATATAATTTTTTCTTGGCACCAGGAAGAAAGAGCATGGTTGAAAAGGCTGAAGATTTGTTTGTTCGTTTCGTGTAGCAGAGGCCTGAACATCGTTGTGCAGTGAGGAAAAGCAAAGGTGCAAGTAAAAGGACATAATTTATGAAGCAAGTCCTGGTTCCATCTTCATAAATATTTTGCTTAAAAGTTCCATAAACACCAGTGGCCCAGGAAATACTTTAGCAAATACTCATTAACAAAATGACAGCTATTTTAAAATGTTCCCATAGCTATCATATGTTTATCACTCCTTGAGAATAAAATCTGGCATGGAATCATGACTGTTTTCTTTAGTATGAGAACCCTTCCATTCCCTGGGGATTTTCAGAGAATGGGGTACATGATTGACCTCTTACTCAGACAGAAGGAAATTATGCTTTTGCTTCCTGCCCCTTTATGTATTTGTCACCAGTCATTACTTCTGGCTAGATACAAATATTAGACTGAAAGCTTGGAAGCCAAGGTTCTAGATGAGTAATATTTCAGGACTTAGTTCTCTTACTCTTAAAAAAAAAAAAAAAAGTGATCAGGACTCACTAATTTCCAAGTCATTTCAGTTCTGAAATAATCAAATGAGCAAATTCATACATAAAAGAAAGCTTATCCTAATTTTATTCACCGCAGAAGACACTGAAGCAATGTAGGTCCCCAACAATGGGAGTCATGTTCTATTATGTACAGAATAACCATAGAATGGAAGAATATACAACAGTAAAATTATTTTTCAAAGTGTTCTGATTGATATAAAACAAACAATTTCCACAATACTTACAGCAAAAGAAACAAAATCAAAGAAAAGGGGGGTCGTGCATAGAATAACAGTTGAGACCTTCTTGTACCCCAATTCCACTTTCCAAATTATTATCGACTCTAGATGCCTGATGCTTTTTCTCCTGGCAATTTACAGTTCCAAATTACTGTTTACTAACAGTAATTTCATAATTTATTGAATGGCTTTGCTTAATGAACTGTTCATGTTTTAGCATGATTCAGCAGTACACTAAGTAATAAATACTCCAATAATCAAATATGAAATAAAACATAGCAGTTTTAGCATCATTTTATTTGTCAATGTCCTTTTAAATTAAGGTTTGAGAGTAATAGTCATTCAACAAACATTTATTGCATAACGAAGATGTAGTAACACAAAAAGAACCTTGGATTCATACCACCTCTTAAACTGTCCAGAAGCTCCAATTTAATATCTTAAACAAAGGCCAATATATAGGAATATACTTGAGTCAGTTTGAGTATCTTTTTTCCCTGGGAGGTTGTAATTGAAAATGAACTAAATGTGGATTTTTCAAAGAACAAAGCGTTTATCTCTTTCTCTGTTCAACAACTTCAGAAATCTCAATACCTTCTCTTCCCTGTCCACAACCTACAGCACTAAGCTTGACAGCTCTTTGCGAACCATAAATCTTGTTCACTGAATTATAATTTAAAAGGGGCTGAATTCTGACACTTCTGGAGAATTCTCATAAGGTTGTGTTAAGAAGGACCCTTATAAGGTGTTACCAGTGAATGCTAACATGCATTAATTCATTTAAATGGTTGTTTCCTTTCCCAGGTTTAAAAAAGTATCTTTCTAAATTGAAGTCTTCCTAAGCGTGTATTCATAATGACACTGACATTTCAGGAATTTTAAATTTAGGTCTTGTGGTACTAAAGTTCTAAATTTAAAATACATATTCCCTAGTATGTCAAATTTCCTATTTAGGTATGAACATGAAAATTAAATTTCAATTAAAATGAAAGACTCAGTCAAGTGAGGAAAAGCTTCACTGAACTGACTTAACATAGTATATTTTCAATATGAAAGAGTGGTGTTTCAATTGGAATAACATTTCATTTTAAAATAAGTCATACCACCTAACTGAAGGTAGGAAGCAAAAATAAGCACAATTTCTAGACAATTGTTTTTTTCTTTTCTCTTTCCTTCCTTCCTTCCTTTTCTTTTTATTTATTTATTTATTTATTTATTTATTTATTTTGAGACAGAGACTCACTCTGTTGCCCAGATTGGAGTGCAGTGGCGTGATCTCGGCTCACTGCAACCTCTGCCTCCCAGGTTCCAGTGATTCTCCTGCTTCAGCCTCCCAGGTAGCTGGGATTGTAGTCACGCACCACCATGCCTGGCTAATTTTTCTATTTTTTTTTAGTAGAGATGTGGTTTCACCATGTTGGCCAGGCTGCTCTCGAACTCTTGACCTCAAGTGATCCATCTATCTAGGCCTCCCAAAGTGCTGGGATTAGAGGCGTGAGTTACTGTGTCTGGCCTAGACAATTGTTTTAGACAAAGTTAGCAAACATATGCATATCCCAAATTTGTTGTTGCAGACAAAAGGCAGTCTCTAATTCATCATTTCAAACAGAAAAGTTTGTCATATACACCATCTGATGCTTTAACACTTAGGAAAAATTTCTACAGTGACTAGGTGAAACTTGTATTTTTAAAAAAATTAAACAAAAATGAGCTTCAATACAAAATTCTTCACAATGTGATTCCAAATAAAGTTAAATGATCAAGTATTTAGCCAAGGAATCCAATTAAAGTTGAAACTTAGAATTGCCCTGGACTCAGCTTATAGCTTAATATATGTGTGTAATATATCCAGTTTTTTTTCTTTTGTAGAGTGAGATTAATAAAAGTGACTACTATCATTTTCAAGAGCATTGAAAAACCAGTGATTCGTTTTGCTCTAAAATGCACAATATAAAAATATTAGAAGAAAACACATATTGTCATATATTGTGCTACTAATTCATTGTACATGGTTTATAAAATTGCCTTGTAGTGTTTTTCAGCTTAAAAGAACTTGTAATTTAGAATGCAGTTCAAGAAATCAGAAAAATCACTGAGAAAATAAATCTTGCCTTATTTATATTTTTTCTTAAGCATAATCTCCACACAAAAGAATTGAATAAGCTAGAAGATGAATATTTTTTTCCTTTTCTCTAACCCTTTCCTACAAGCATTATTATGCTGTTTTCCCGCTATGCGTGCATGTGAGCAGCGTGATTGTGAATCGGACTAAAATAAAATACTTAGTGCTTGATTAATATTAGGTATGCCCCTTGGGATTTGTCTAGTCACCGATTCCTTGACACATACCTCCGGTAACTTTATAAAAAGAAAAACAAACGGCACTTTCTGTATAAGATGCAGTAACACATTACTTATTCCAGAACTACTTCCATGGCAACCTCTACTACAGAACACAACTAAGAACTTGGACACAAGCCAAATGTCTCCTGAGCACCCAAAATAGATGTCACCATGTATATGTCCTTTGGCACATGCACATTTCTCAAAAGAGAATCTCTTGCACCCTCAGATAAAGTTATTGCCTCTTATTCTATCCATAATTTTTTATAAACTTGTTTATTTTCTGCTGTTCTTGCTTCCAGTGCAAAATAATAATCATGAAGAGGTGGTTGAAGTTGAAGGGAGTTATTGGAGATATGCAAACTGTCTACACCAATAAGTAAAGAAGTCACTCTTCCATATGGAAGGTGGACACAGGAGGGAAAAAAAAGTCCTATAAAAATAATACAAGAATTAAAAAAAAACCAGTGATTATGTGACCTTTTGATCGAAGAGTTAATAGCCTTATACACCATGCAATGTATTACTGCATTATAGAAAAATTCTATAATATGTATCCATGAGTAATACTGAGAAATTAAGGCAACATTAAATTGCATTTAGTCCCCTCCAGAGAGAGCTTAAAACACATAGTGGATCTCAGAAAGAGAACGATCCACAAGTGGCTAAATTCTTTCAAAAGCTTTTCAAGTTTTCAGTGGTAAAAGTTTACTTTTTAAACTTCACTTTATGGAAAATTCACATATATTGAACCCCTTAATGTTCTCCATTGTTGTTTTATTGGCCAGCAGCAAATATTATATACTAGCTAGCCAGGGCCTTGGGGAAAGAGTGACACCTGGAATGCTAGGGTACACAGGGATTTTCTTCTGTGCCACATTGGGCTATTCCCCTTCTGCTCTGGAAGCCCCTCCATGGCTCAGTGACTTGAAATCTTTTTGAAAATGTCACTCTTCTTAGAAATGTTGCTCCATTAAGGTGAATGAGCTTACACTAAGATAAGCTTTATTAAGAAAAAAGAAAAGTAGACTTATTAGAATTTTTTTTAAAAAAAATGAATAAAGAGAAGGAAGAATTAAAATTAACAGCTATGTATAGAAGCAAACTGGAAGCAAAAACCCCACATCAAAATAACTGTGTTTCCCAGGTCAGATCTACCAAGCTGTGATGAGTTTAGTGAGCCTTGACTGAATCAGTTAAAGTGACTAGACTGCCCTACCCAGGTTCTCTTGTCTGATTGGCTCCATATTAGTTCTATATTTCAAGCTGAAGATTCATTAACCTCCCCCTCCTGCTCAGTCAAGAACATTCTGTACATTCTGTAATGCTAAAGTGTATTCCTCTTTATCCAACACAAGCAATAAAACACAAAAACCACACATGACAAGATACAACAAAGAAACAAACCTAAACTAAGTTTTAAAATAAAACAACACCAACAATCATCTGGTTCCTGAAAACACTAACAAAACAAAGCAAAATCCGAGTAGTTTCAAATATCAACAGTCACAAAATAATACACTTAAAAAGCTAAAATATTTTCAAGAGTATATTTTCTCTCAAAATAGAGGTGAAGAGGGAGGAAAAAAAGGTCAAATGACCGCAGAATACTTGTCCCCAAAACAAATGAACCCTGAAGATTTAAATGAGTAAAAACAGTACCTTATAAGTCACTGGTCTGATCTACGCACAGCTGTTCCCAGTGCCGACTCTTGTTTAACTGTCCACTGCCTTCAGTTTAAAGTTAATTCTTTCGGCAAAAAAGTACAGAGCTTGTCTGGAAAACGCTGTTTGGACACAAACCATTCCTTTCAAAGCAGTGGTAGCTATATTTAAGTTTTCTTGTAGAGGGGGATATAAACTCTTCCTGTAGCTAATTTTCTTTCTCCTCCTTCTCAGACTTAGTCAGTATCCTCCCATCCCATATATTGAAGAAAGAGACAGAGAGGGGAAAAAAAACCTACAAGGAAATATACCTTAAATAATGTAGTATTTGAGCATTTAGAAACAAAACAAAACAAAATAAGAAACAGGAATCATAGAAAGCTCATCAGGGCCTTAAATATAATTTAGCCCAGTGCCCTCATTTTGTAGATAAGGGAAGTGAAACCTAGAGAAAAATATGATTTGTATAAGGTCACTCACATGCCTAGTTAGTGCCACAGTTAACAGATAACCAGGTTTCACAACTCCTGCTTCAATGCTCTTTCCACTACACTAACATACCTAGGGGAAATGGTTTACCTTTTTCTCTATATCCTTGTATAATAAGCAAAGGAATTGACAGGGAGCAGTAACACAATTAGGATGTGAGAACTATCTCAGAGAAAACATTTCCTTTGGATTTAAAATCCTTAATATTGACACTTTCCCTATAACCTCCAATTTCTTTTTATATTGGGAAATAATCTTTTCCTTTGCTGATTGTCCAGAATATGTTTACAATTCAGGAGTTGCCATGTTTCAGGGGATGCTAACATCTATTAGTCCTTACAGAGTACTGCTTTAGTAAGGCATAGTGCTGTGACAGGTGGCAGAGTAAGTGTTCTACCTAGTATCAGCGATACTACTCTATGGCTCTTAAACTAGACACATATTTACTTTTATCACAAATCCCCACTTTCAATCTGTCAAGATTTTTTGAATACACACATTTGGTTTTGATTATTATTGATTGTATACTTTGCTAAATAAAACAGAGAAATAACATAATGATTTTCTTTGATGTCTTTCATGTATTTCCTATTTATTGGTGAATAAATTATTTTTCTCTAACTGAAGGAGTGATGTGCTTATTATAATAATTTTGTAAATTACCTTTTTGAAATGTATTCATTCATTCACTTATTTAACAAGTATTTATTGAATATAAATATAAGTAAGATCTATCTCATCCCTCCCACGTGAAATAGTGTAACAGACAAGCAATAATTTCCTTAGAAAAGTATGGAATTTTCAAATAAAATCAAAGGGTTTGCATGGGAAGTAAGGTCAATTCTCTCTAACGATTTCTTTATTCATTCTCACACTTCAAACACGTGTCCTCAATTTATTTATATCCTATCGATTGGGTTGCTCTAACCTTAAAACATCCTGCCCAGGTCAAGTAAACCAAAATATGAGGTGGGCCACATTGAAATCACTCTGGCCACTATTAATCTTTCCATTTGATCTGGCTCCTTAAATTTTAAAGCAAAATCTACTTTATACTTTGTAATTCTAAGACACAATGAGAAATGCTCAGATCATTCAAGGCCTATTTTCAAATTGCCACCCATTCTTTAACTCAGAAATACACTGTTTGGTTTTAATATTTCTCATCTACTTTTAAGGCATCTACTCTTGCCCTGTTCTTTGGCAGAAAGCAGTATGCTAATGACCAAATAATTATAAAAGTGTAATTAATATTTAAAATGACAATTAGATTTTCTGGAACACATTTTCCAAAATATTGAGAAAATAATGGGTATGATAGCACTTTTCTAATGCTGACAAATAAGCAACTGATATTCAAAACATAAATGTTGAGAAAGAAATTTTGGAAAACCATACTTCATGGTTTTTGACACAATGACAGCATCCTATTTGCCTTTTAGTCTCTTTTGATTATGTCTATTTCGGCCCTATGCAAAGGTTAAGCAACATTAATATGTCAAATGTGACAAGAGTTGGACACATTGATACATATTACTTGCATTTGCTAAAAATATTCCATATTTTCCTCTTACTTCTTAAGCTTTACTTTTGATGTTGACGGTTTTACCTTTAGTCCGTTAGAAAGAACAGGAAGGAAATATGAGTAAGACCTTGAAAGGTAGTAGGCCTTGAGGAGACATAGAGTTTTACATGGAATGAGTCAAGGTGATTCAGAGGGTTAAGTGGCTGCAGGAAGGAAGGAAAGAGTGAAGAGAAGTCACGGACAAACAGATTGTTTAGAACAGGAGTGGGCTGAGCCATAGACAATAGATTATGGGTATTGAATTCAAGAACCAAAGTCTCCTAAAATAGGCTAAACAAAGAAGGAACTAGCAATTTTGGTGACCAGTGAAAGCAATAGGAAATTGGCCTTCAAAGCTACTTCGAAATTCACGGCATGGCTCATCTCTACCCATTGGAAAGGAATTATGTGCTGTCGATATGTGATCCAATACAATCTAAAACGGCATAACATTTTTGCAACCATTTTTAAAACTGGTGTTCTGCTCTATTTGGGGTCCTTGGATGCACTCCAGGTTGCCCTACTCTGGGAATGCTCTGAATTTCAGAATACTAGTGTAGTTTAGTGGGGAATAGTCACTGTATTTTGAAGATTTGCCCTGTGGTGTTGAATTTCACTGATGGGAGAAATACTTCCAGCAGAGGTGAACTCCAGGGCAGGCTATATTAACATAGGGAAGGCAGTCGGAATTCTCTAACTCTTGATCTCCTCCTCTCAGTTTTCAGGTTTATAGTAACACTAGAAGAAGGCTTTTACTAAGAAATCCCAGAGAGTTCTTTGGTGATGCAGTGAAGAGTAGTGACTACATGAACAGCTACTAGATTCTAATATTCTATGCTTGGGGGCAGATTTCATGCATGGAAGTTCTTAACAGAAACTGACACACATAAAAATCTCAAGCATCAACTCTCTTAAACCAATTCCAGCACATGTGTATACCTCTCACAGTTCATTCTCCTCAGAGAATCAGATTCATCATTCCCCTCCTTGTACCCATGATTTCTCATCTTTCCCATCATTCCCCTGCTTTGCTGTTGAACAATTTCCCATGATTATTCTCCTTCATTCCTTCCATTGGTTTTCCATTGTTCTCTTGCTTTTCATTGTCCAGTGATTTCCCATAATTCCCCTGCTTCAGCCCTATCACAATCTCCCATTGCCCTCAGTATAAATACAAATGCCTAACCATGGCATCCTATGTACTACATGATTTAGCTTCAGTTAATCTTTCCTGCTGATATGGTTTGGCTGTGTCCCCAACCAAATCTCATCTTGAATTGTAGCTCCCATAATTCCTAGGTGTTGTGGGAGGGGCCTGGTGGGAGATAATTGAATCATGGGGACAGTTTCCCCTATACTGTTCTCATGGTAGTGAACAAGTCTCACGAGATCTGATGGTTTTATACGGGGAAACCCCTTTCACTTGGTTCTCATTCTATCTTGCCTGCTGCCATGTAAGATGTGACTTTAACCTTCCCTCATGGTTGTGAGGCCTCCTCAGCCAACGGAACTGCGAGCCCATTAAACCTCTTTTTCTTTATAAATTTACCCAGTCTTGGGTAAGTCTTTATCAGCAGCATAAAAATGGATTAATACATCTACTGAATTTCCTAACCTGCTATCACATCTGTGTGGGATGCTCCTCCCTTATATTTTCGCAGAATGATCTCCTTCTCATCATTCAGGATGATGCTACCAAATGCCACCTCCTCAGAAAAAAAGATTTCCTGACCATTCTGGTTAAGCATCCTCCCAACCACATATACCCTCCATCCCATTTCCCCATTTTAATTTTCTTTCATAGCACTTTCTATATCTGAAATGATCTTTTGTTCTTCCTTACTTACTATCCATTTTAGTAGTCAGTTGAACTATGTTTGCTATGTCTCCTCTAGAGTAAGTTTTATCAGATCAGAAAGATATCACGATATATAAATAGGATTAGAAACCTAAGATTTAGGTTTTTGAACCACATTACTCTTAATGTTCAGAACAGTATCTAGAATAAAACAGGCATTTGATAACCATTTCTTTAATGAATTAATTATACTTTCTGCATGAGCTACTATTCTTCTGTCAACAAACATTTAACGTAAGTCCATAAACATGAAGGCAAAATCTAATCGACTTCTGTAATTGACTTAACACTGCAAATCTCCCCTTGGCTCCAGCAGCTAGGAATGACAGGAAATGAGGAAAGAGCCCCAGCTGGGTCCTAAATAGTTGTATCTACATAAGATACCTGTAACCTTTCGAATTGTATTAACACAAACGCCAGCTAATATCTTGACTTGCCAAAATATCATCCGTGGATATATGTACCTAACTAGATATGTGATTACATTTACTAGAGGTCCTAAGAGCTTCCAGAAATCTCTTTCATTTCCTGAATTCTGTGGTAATTTCTCTTATTGAAACAGTAGATAGCCTAGAGCTAATTCTATCCTTTCCAGGTGGTTTTAAGAAGATGCCCTCACCTGCCAACTCTTCAGGAGCAAAGGCTAAATCTTTGCACTTGCAACATATGTTTTCTAAATGAAAAGGAGGGAGACCAAATAATTTTGGAGAGGTGAGCTCACAGATAATTTAATCTCCCATCTAAGCTCTGCTGCACACTCTTTCAGAGCCCTCCAGTGAACTGTAAATTAGATTTCCTCTCCTGTCTCATGTCCTACTGCTTACTAATTACCTATTCTAGTGAGTCAGCCTCTCTGGGTCCTGGGGCTCAGACACGTTGTGGGATAATGTGACTGACTCACCACACTTCAAGTACGGCCACATCAGAGAGGTGGTCATGTGATGGCAAGAGTGGGAGAGGGTGATTCTTTGTTAGGAAGAGAATAGTTTTCCCTAAGTGCCATGATAGCCCTCCTCCTGCGACAACCAGGGAGAGGGAATTTCTTGCCTGAGCATTGGTGTCACTCAGAGGCAAATAATTCCATTTAAAGTCATTAAAACAAAAAGTGCTATATTTTTCTATTGTATTGACTATACATTAATCTATGTATATAAATGGCATTTATTTCATCAATGGATCAAAGCTAAAATATTTATTAATTGCCTCTGTGGACAAGACCTTGTGCTAGCTTATGAAGTTTTTGTAATAATTTCTTGTTATCTCATTGATGATAACATTTCTTATTCAGAATACAAATTTCCCCAGGAAAATAAAGTAAAAATTCCTTTCTTCTTCCTTGAATTTATTGACGTGCCTATATTTGTTGAGGCCATATAATGTACCAAATGCTTGGGTACAAAGAAAACTAACTCCTGCCTCAGAAACCTTTGTTTTTGGAGGTGGGAGACATTTAGACTATTGTGGAGGTAAGCACTGCTTCACAGGGGAGCCTGGAAGCAGCAGGGAATTAAGACAGGAAGTAACCAAGGAAGGCTGCCTTGAGGAGATAAAACCAAAATACAATTTGAATGAAGAAAGAGAGGATTAACATTCCAGGCAGGAGATAGGGTACACTTGGGTCACTTCAAGTAGTTCTATAGAGCTGGCATGTGGAATGAAAAACCAAGACTGATAGATAAAGTATGCAGAAAGGAAGACAGGCAAAAGTCAGGCTCAGGGGTTTGTTTGTCTTTTTTTTTTTTTTTTTTTTCTTGAGTCAGAGTCTCACTTGTTGTCCAAGCTGGTGCGATCCTGGCTCACTGCAACCTCTGCTTCCTGGTTTCAAGCGATTCTCCTGCCTTAGCCTCCTGAGTAGCTAGGATTACAGGTGCCTGCCACCGCGCCCAGCTAATTTTTGTACTTTTCATAGAGACGGGGTTTCACCATGTTGGCCAGGCTGGTCCCAAACTCCTGACCTCAGGTGGTCCACTGGCCTCAGCCTCCCAAGTGTTGGGATTACAGGCGTGAGCCATCACGCCCGGCCTAGGAGTTTGGTTTTTATCCTCAAGGAAATGGGTATCTATTGAAGGATTTTAAATAAGGGATATTGTGGTTTTAGAATGCTAAGTGAAGAGAAAATTCAGGGACAGGTTGTCTAAAGGACTATGACATTTCTATGTCTAAGTAATACACTGTGGAAGTCTGAAATTAGGCAGGAAGGACAGAGAGAGAGATGGCCCTAAAGTTTATTTTAAAATTACTACAGGTAGAGAGATGTTCGAAGGCAAACTTACTCCCAATATCTCCATAAAATAATTACAGAAAAATATATTAATGTTAGAACTGGATGAAACAAGTATTTTATAAGAATTGATTATGTAAAAGACATTTTTCATACATTCTCTCTATTTGCAGATGAGGAAACTGAGGCATATAACTGAAAAGAGTGATTGCACAATTTAAAATCACATTCATCTGTCTATGAGGCGTGTATACTTTACACTAAACTGCCTGTCTCTGTAAGGGCAGCATACATTTCGGACATTTTTAAAACTTGGACATTGGGTGACTAGACTCAAAGACATTGTTTGGAGTATGATTTGGCAATATCTTAGTAAATTTCATGGGCAGAAAATTAGGTTTCCTAGGCATCAGCATGTACAAATATGAGATTCTATACATAAACAATTGTATTTGCATGGTTTCTATGGAACTACATATTTAGCTACTTTGCAAAGTACAAATCCTTCATCAACTTC
Source organism: Macaca thibetana thibetana (assembly GCF_024542745.1). NCBI lineage: Eukaryota > Metazoa > Chordata > Mammalia > Primates > Cercopithecidae > Macaca > Macaca thibetana. Next base: position 103,173,706 of record NC_065582.1, read on the forward strand.
CTCTTGATAATCTAATTGTCTTTACGCCTGGAAGACTTATTCACACACTATACTAGGACAGCCAGTGGAAACCAGAATGAAAGTCAATTTGGCAGATACCCTAGTTCCATCAAATCAAATATGGAGTTTCAATGAATCTAGGAAGGCAGGAAGTAAAACTAAGACATTGAATACAGAAAGGGGCAGATACAGCTCAAACGAGAGAAAATGCTGAGATTTGTTTTAAAGTTGGAATAGGAAAATTCCTTCTCTAACATATTTTATACCCCCTATGGATGACCCTATACTTACTGTCTAAACCTTAACTCTAAGAGTAAGAGGAGGCACTGCTGTTAACGACAATGAGATTGCAGATAAAATTCAAGACTCTTACAGGCAAACCTGGACACATGTCACCCTACCTATGAAGTTGGAATTAATACTGACCTAAAGATGATGATAGTATCAAGAATGAAGTCATAGGTCTTAGAGCAACTAGCTCCTGAGTCAGGAGATTCTTACACAATTTGGACACATTGCTCAATAGTCAATAATGAAGGCCAGATTAATAAACTATTTGTAATATTTTATTATTTTAGTGCCACAGTTTATTTTTATTTAAAAATGGCATAGAAAAACCAGGCACAGTGGCTCACATCTCTAATCCCAGCATTTTGGGAGGCTGAGGTGGGCGGATCACTTGAGGTCAGGAGTTCAAGACCAGCCTGGTCAACATAGTGAAACCCTGTCTCTACTAAAAATATAAAATTAGCTGCTCACCCATAGTCCCATCTACTTGGGAGGCTGAGGCAGGAGAATCGCTTTAACCTGGGAGGCAGAGGTTGCAGTGAGTTGAGATTGTGCCACTGTACTCAAGCCCGGGCAACAGAGTGAGACTCCATCTCAAAAAAAAAAAAAAAAAAAAAAAAAAAAAAGGGTATAGAACAATGCAAAATGATGAGGCTTCTCTTTTAGAAGACATTCCCAGATAATGGGCTGTGATGGTTAATTTTATGTGTAAACTTGACTGGGTTTAGTGATGCTCAGATAGCTGGTAAAACATTATTTCTGATTGTGTCTGTGACTGTGTTTCCAGAAGTCATTAGCCTTCGACTTAGGAGACTGAGTAAAGAAGATGGCCCTCACCTGTTTGAGTGGGCATAATGCAGTCTGCTGAGGACACGAACAACAGGCAGAGGAAGAATTTATTTATTTATTTTCTCCTTCTCTCAGACATTGGTACAACTGGTTCTCAGGCCCTCAGACTCAGACTGGAATTTACACCATTGGGTCCTCTGGTTCTCAGGCCTTCAGGCTTAGACTGGAACTACACCACTAGGTTTCCTGGGCTTTTAGCCTACAGAAGTTCATGGAAGGTCTTAGCCACCATAATAGTGTGAGCCAATCCCTCATAGGAAATCTCCTTCTATACATGTATATGTCTCCTTTTGGTTTTGTTTCTCTAAAGAAGTCTAATACACAGATATACAGTGTGTACTCTCCCATATAAAAGAACATATTTGCAAACACCGTGGCTATGAAATAGGGGGGCCCCCAAGCTATTTTGATTATTTAAAAAATAAGCACAGGCTTTATTTCTTCATTGTGTTCAATGTAACCATTAGTAAGTCAATATTAATGAGCATCCGACTAAATCAAATCTCAGTTTACTCTCCTGTCCCACCCCTGCAACATTCCTCTGAGGTGAGCACCTTCTTAAATGGCAAGTTTCCTTACTGGGTTAGGCCAATGGGAGGACGGGCACAGTGTGTAAAGCAAACATTCCCAGGTACAGACAGGAGAGATCAGTAAAAATTAATTAGGTCTCCAAACTTGGTTCTGTCAGCAAGTAGCTGTTTGACCTTGGCCAAAACATTTCACTTTACGGAGACTTTGTTTTCTCCTATATAAAATAAGGGGATTTAGTAAGATTATTCTTAAGGTTCTTTCAGATGCGAAATTTGACTATTGTCTGAGATAATTATCTCCCATATGTTTTAAATTTGCTTAAGGTTTATTTATCTTGGAGGATTAAGAGGATATCTGTTGTATTCTAAAGAAATTAAAACAGGCAGTTATTGAGAAAACAACTGTAATGGTAACAACAATAATGATTTCCAAGACTCCCAAGAAAACAAACCTAGGAAGTAGGGAGACATTTATTTTGTGAATAATAGGAGGACTATTAGAATTTTCTTAGGGGAGAAAGCATTAGATATAAAATGCGATACCACACTGTGCTGAATAATTTTTAAATATTAAGCTTACCCGGGCTCCCAAACACACTGAGGATTAAGATTCTTGAGTTTATACAGAAGAAGATTTCTCCCGGAAGTGTAAAGATGCTCCTCTACACTGTCATTTTTACAATAAGAGTGAATCCACATTTATAAGGTAGAATGCTGGAAATGAATAGAGGAGGCCCTTCATTGGTCTGTATTCTTTGACAAGTTCCTAGACAAACAAATGTGGTTCGGAAAATAAATTGCCCATCAGTGCTGGGGTATTGGCCAACCCCAATATATAAGTATACGTATATTTAAAGTTATAAGTATATGTAAAATTTAAAGTTCCTACCTTCTCTACCCTCACCAATACTATTCTTAAGGATTAACCACTACTGGCCAGGCGCAGTAGCTCATGCCTGTAATCCCACCACTTTGGGGGGCCAAGGTGGGCAAATCATGAGGTCAGGAGTTCAAGACCAGCCTTGCAAACATGATGAAATCCCGTCTCTACTAAAAACACAACAAATTAGCTGGGCATAGTGGTGGGCGCCTGTGATCCCAGCTACTCAGGAGGCTGAGGCAGGAGAATCGCTTGAACCCGGGAGGCAGAGGTTGCAGTGAGCTGAGATCAGCGCCACTGCACTCCAGCCCAGTGACAGAGTGAGACTCTGTCTGAAAAACAAGAAAAAAGGAAAGAAAGAAAAAAAAGGATTAACCACTACTAACAATTTACTGTGTATCCATTGAGATATCAAGCTATCAATATCTATCCATATATATATATATATATATATACACTTATACACACATATGTATATCCACAAATGGGTTTTTGGAAAGAAAATATTATCTTTATTCCAATTCTTGCCATATTTATTAAATTTGTTGACATTATTTATTTATTTATTTATTTATTTAAGATGGAATGTTGCTCTTGTTGCCCAGGCTGGAGTGCAATGGTGTGATCTCCACTCACCATAACCTCCACCTCCTGGGTTCAAGCAATTCTCCTGCCTCAACCTTCTAAGTAGCTGGGATTACAGGCGTGCACCACCACGCCCAGCTAATTTTGTATTTTTAGCAGAGATGGTGTTTCTCCATGTTGGTCACGCTGGTCTCTAACTCCCAACCTCAGGTGATCCACCCGCCTTGGCCTCCTAAAGTGCTGGGATTACAGGCGTGAGCCACCACACCCGGCCTGTTGACATTTAAAAACAAAGAAACAAGCAAAACAATAAATGTGTCTTCTCTTCCCATCAAAAAAATCTCCATCCTTAAACCCTCAGATTTAACTGTAAAACTTATCAGGAGGTTAAGAAAAACAAGTGCAACGATACATTACTAAGAGTCAAGATGCTCAGCAAAATGAGTACCTAATATATGTTTACTGATTTGAATGAATGGATGAATCACACCAATGACCCTAATCTCATTAATCTGGGAGAAACTGCTAGGAAATAACCACATGTGAATTGACTTCCCTCATATCCATTCCTCCTTTTATCAAGTATTCAATCATCGCTTTTTTGAATGTCTTTTAATCACTGTTTTTTCATCAGGATGACTATTTCTAATATGAATATTTCTAATATGAATATTATATTTTTCATCATCACTATTTGACCATTTGGCAATAAAAAGATCCTCATCCTTCATCATAAATTAGGCTCTATAGTGTCTCTGTCATCATTCCAATCAACATTTGTAGGGTCTATTAATCCCAGTATCTTTGTTGAATTTACCTTATCTGAGACTAAGAGATGTTAATATGTTTGATGTCAGTTTAATTTTTAGGTCCAGCAGGAGACCCTAAAAGGATAGAGGAGGAAGTTTTTCTCCCCTACACAGGTGATCTAATCTTTAGTTGTTTCTATCACTTTTTTTTTTTTTTCAGTTAGAGTCTCACTCTGTCACCCACGCTGGAGTGCAGTGGCACAATCTCGGCTCACTGCAATCTCTGCCTCCTGGGTTCAAGCAATTCTCCTGCCTCAACCTCCTGAGTAGCTGGGATTACAGGGGTGCGCCACCACGCCCGGCTAATTTTTGTATTTTTAGTAGAGACAGGTTTCATTATGTTGGTCGGCTGGCCTCAAACTCCTGACCTCGTAATCCGCCTGCCTCAGCCTTTCAAAGTGCTGGAATTACAGGCATGAGCCACCGCACCCGGCTATCATACTTGATTATTTTAGATTTGACAAGGCATTTTTCGGATTTTACTTTGCCTGCTCAACTCAGAAGAAGCATTCTTTTCCTGCTGTATTATCACTCTTTGAGCTCATAAACACTGATTTTATGGTTTCCTTAAGTCCTTATACAATTGGGTACTTGTGGATGACTTTAGATTTTCATTTTTTTAAATCCAATCTTCAGATTTTGGATAAAAAAAATCAAACTATATGTGCCATCCTGTTTTCATTTGCTCTCATCTTTCTTTTTAATTATTTTATTTTTATTGCTAACATTTTGCTATAACTTGTTTGCAAATTGTCATGCCAATTTATTTCTCTTTTCTCATGGTTAACACAGCAGCCGCCTCTAAACAGTCTATTTTTTTGAGACTGTAAGGGCAAGTCTCTTTGACACCTTTCCCACCTTGGTAAAACACTGTTTATGTTTCAGAATGCCTCAAGATTTTCAAGTTTAGAGCAATTCCTTTCCCCAACAGCCATTTCCAAAGGCCAAGCTATAAACAGAATTTAATAGTGTAAGCATTGTAGCATTATATATACAAACATGCACTCTATTCCCCAGTTCACACATCGGATCATTTGGCAGATAAAAACAAGGGTAACAGAGTTTAACTCTGACCAAGAATGTCATAGTTTGCTAAGAGCCTTTCTCGCTGCAATAATACATGACACCTGTTAACATCAGCTAGAAAATATTTTGTTCTACCATGACTAAAATATGCTACTGAAAATTTAAAACATTGTTTCTTTTCTCTTTAATCATTTTCCCCTTTGGGGTAATCTATATGCCAGAGAACAGGTATCATTTTTATTTTTCATCCCTCCTAGGTACTCAGTTTGCTTTTGTTGTTGTTGTTGGGATGCTCTGTTCAAGTTTCCAGTGTTTATGACTCATACAGACAACTCCTCTTCCTCTTCCACAGCAATTCCATAAAGCATGTTGTAATTTTAGGGTATATAATAAAGGTGATGAAGCATTCACATGTGAATGTGTGAGGTGTATGTATGTCTCTCTTGTGTGTATATATGTGTATGATGGTGACATAATACATTCATAACAAACTACACCTAAAAAGGACATATCTATATAAAAATGGTCAGTTGGCAGCAGTGCAATCTGGAGAGACATTTAAGTTTACTCATAATCAAAACATTAAAATATTATTACCTGAAGACTTCAGCTAGGAAGAATAAACACACATCATTTACAACTATGGTCATACACTGCTTAACAATGGGGATGCATTATGATAAATGCAATTAGGCAACTTTATGTTGTGTGAATGTTGCGGAGTATACTTACACAAACTTAGATAGTATTGCCTACTACACACCTGGGCTATGTGGTATAATCTATTACTTCCAGGCTACAAACCTGTATAGCACTGTGCTGAATACTGTAGGCAGTTGTAACACAATGGTAAATACTGTGTATCCAAACATATCTAAATATTGAAAAGACATAGTAAAAATATGGTATTATAATCTTATGGGAAGAGTATCATATATGCAGTTTGTTGTTAACCAAAACATTGTTATGCAGTGCATGACTGTATTTGTTAAACATTAAAATTGTGAGAGTGTTTGTTTGACTTTGAGAAGCCGTGAAAGGCAGGTAAACCCAGTGTAGTTTGTGGTTAAATGACCTTAGTGATTTATTCTCAAGTGGGAAGCACTTGGCATAAAAGGGGAATTTTGTATTTCCTCCTATTTATGCTTTCACCTCAGAAGATTTTTCATCTGTTTTTTTACATGCTGTTTCATTGTTCACTGTCTTTAGTCTCCAAGGAACAAGTGCATATTCTGCCAATAGATGCGGGGTCATATTAGTCTTTAACATGCATAGGAATCACCTGGGAATCTGCCTAAACATGCAGATTCTGATTCTGGCTCCAGGGTAGAGATCCAAGAATTTGAATTTTTAATAAGTTCCCAAGTGTTGCTGCTAGTGAATGGCAAAGATCTGGACACTAATAACCGAAAAAGAGTAGTTCAATTTTAAAAACCTAGAAGTGCTATGGCAGCTCAAGAGCAAGGAATTATTTTCATGTGTTAAGTTGCAAGACCTCTATATAAGTGCAGAAAATTCTCGACTCTTCTTTTAATATTGTTATGATTGTTTCCTTCTCTATGTTTTCTTTTTCTGTGTGTCAGTTTATTGATTGCCAGTCCCTGTACCCCATCTGTACTTCCTTTATTTATATATAGAAGAATGGTTCAATCACAATATTCAGGATTAGGAAATAGGGACAAGATTTTGATGACTTTTCCTCCCTGGGCTCTAAATATTTTGATTTTGTATCACCTTGTTGATGTTACTTTAGGCTGAAAAGAGATTGTGAAGTACAAGAAATCTGACTAATGATTAAGTGCAATGGATAAACAGTTTCAAAATTTGTACCCCATAATTCATAAGGGTGAAAATAAAATAAATTCCTGCTGGCAAAAAAAATTTACAAAAAATCTAACAAGACCCCAAAGCAACAAACAGCTATGCATTTGAGTGTAAATTTATTTTTGCTCTGCTGTCAGCTTTTATAACCAAAGAACTGTGCTGTATGTGAGATCTTGTGTTTTAAAAGAGAGCGGTTATCACTGATTTTTATCAATGTACTTTTCGTATGAAAAGCTGGTCTCTGTCTTTTAAACCTAGAATTAGAGAGTATATTTTCAATTTTCATGATAAACACTTATATCCATTCTTACTATTGCCATTACTTTCCATGCTTATTTTGTTACTTTTATCCCTCTGAAACTTCAAGTAAGTAGTAATTTTTTATCTAATTATATTATTTCTTAATATACCAGAAGCTTGTAAAGAGTAGTATATGCCGACAACTCTCTATTTAAATTACTATGATGCTTAGAGATGTAAGAAAATATATAAACCCTTTTCATGCCTAATTATTTTTCCATATTGTCCCCAAAATCTTTTTATTACATGGACCTTAGTGAATCTTTCAACTCATTTTTCTTAGTGCTTATTGGGTAAACATTAATTATTTATCTAGAATCCATAGATCACACCTACATGCTCTAAGCTTAGTCTATGAATCAGTTAAAACAAAAACATTTTAATGCCACTCGCAGGTGTGCTCTAATATTCTACTCATTACACAATCCAATTCCCACACCATAAAATTATTTTCAAGTCAGGCTCACCATACTAAGTTAAAACATACAGTTTTATGCAATAGCTACCTTTCACCAAACACAGCTTTTTTTCTAGCATGTATAGTGTATTCAGTTGAAGAGTTTACTTTCATTTAAACATTAGTTTCAGGAATTAAAATGTAAAGTGTGATTCTTATGCTAATCATTCACTTAAAAGCCCTAACAAATGTTCCTCTTCTATTGCGTGGAAGCAGATATAGACAAACCTCAAACTTAATCAGCCATTTGGGCCAAAATGTCTAGATAAGGTAAAAATCTTTAGATCTTCTCTATGATAACATATGCCTTTCAAGGGGCAAGGAACAAGCATTACTGGTTTGTTTAAACATAAACACAGGCAGAATTAGTACAAACTTTCTGAAGTGCAAATGCTAATAAGTAGTTGTATAATGAGAGATCTTTGAGAATTACAATAACAGAAGAGGAGATCTACTTATGCCATACCAAAAATATTAATATAGAATGCCTCTCTCCTTGTGAGCATTCAGAAAGTGATCCCTCACCCAAATAGCTTTTGTTCATAGAAACAAAAGTCAGAAAATGTCCTTGGTTTCTCCTCTGTATTCACTGCTGGTAAAAAAAAACCAATTACTCTGGGGCCTGAAGAAAAGGGGAGGAATGGACCTCCAGTTTCTGTAAACAGCTCAACCCTAACAAAATCTCAGATCTTGCTTCTCAATCAATACCAAGCTCAGTGGTTAAAAGAGCTACATCAAACCTGTGTTTCGTCTGGTTAATGATATCAGTAAAGGTTGTCTCTACGAAGAATGAAAAGGCCACTAATCAAATTGCAGTGACTCCATCACATCATTATTGCTTAGGAATGCGTTTTATTGATTGTTTAAGTATTTCTGTGTAGAATCCCCTTCCTTTTAATGCATTGATGAGAGCAGCGAAGAACAACAGTAAAATGTTGCCACAGAAGCGCCCTCACACTACAGTAGATAGATAAGCAGATCCCTTCAACATCTCTCTTTATGATAATAAATTTGAAATTGAGTAGGAAGAGGTAAAAATTAAAGAAAAATTGGAGAAAAGAAAATTTGGCTTAGAGATTTTTTGGCGGTAAAAAGAAACCATCAATAAATTCTTCAAGAAACTCTCAGTGTTGTCAGTAAACTCCTGGGTATTCAGCATGACATGTGATGCTAAATTATATACATATACATACATATATATTTGAAAATCTACTTCCTTACAGATCTTACATTTTTGGGGAGAGATGGAAAATTAACATTAAAAATGAAGTGTGATATGTACACTGATATTAAAAATATAGGATGTTGACTTTTGGATTTTATGTACAATGTTAATGTAAATATCAATTCTGTTTATTGCTGCTTTTGCATTTTGTAAAAGCCTTTAGTGTGAAGGACTCTAGCTCTTGTATGCCTGGTAAGAAAGCATGCATTTGTGATTGCTTAGATGGTATTTATTAGTACATCATATACTTCTGAAAACTCAAGACTGTTACTCCATCATTATTATTTTGGTAAGGTATTTGAAACATGTTCACTCTTCAAAATAAAGAAATACATGAATTATTAGTAATACTTTGGGAGAAGTATTTGAAAGATTTTCACCTTTCAAAATAAAGAAATAAATGAATAAAGAAACAAACAAACCAAAAAATAAATGAATAAGTAATTCTGGACACCTCCCTTTGCCTCTGAAGGCTCTGGGCCCCTCTACTTTCTTACTGGCTGGTAGTTTCATTCTGAACTTCCAATCCAGGTCTCATTCTCAATCTACCCTATCCCTTGCCTCTTGTTGTTGGTAGGTGTTCTCTCCCTAGGGAACCTCAATTATTCCAGTGGCACCAGGGTGGATCTAATGGCTTCCCTGCAAGATGGAAGATGCCATTAGATGCTAAACTAAGAGGTTTTATTACTTGGAAAATATAAGAAACAGCTGTTCATGTAAGTGCCCCTGGCATCCTGGTTAATCATTCTTGCAAATAACATTAAATGGGATACAATTCTGGATTGCTGCATTTGGTTTTTTGCCTAATATAAGAAAATAATGGCCTAGTCACCTTAGCAGAAAGTCAGTGATTTATCACAAATGATTGCTATATTTCACGCTTTTTCAGAGTTAAGTAACAACACCAAATTACTCCACTTGGAATATTAGCTTCCTGCAACTATAAAATATAAGAATCTGGCAGTAGGTATATATCCAAAATACTAATATAATGTATGGAAGATGCAAAAAATGGTAAAATGGTGCTTTTAGAAATGTTTTACGTTTTAAAAATGTAAGATCTGTAAGGAAGTAGATTTTCAAATATATATGTATGTATATATGTATAATTTAGCATCACATGTCACATTTCATAATAATAGGAAAATCAATAGTCCAAAAGAAGACTTAAGCTATTATGTCACGAAATTTAAAATGTGCATTTGAAAACAAAATCATAGATTCTTTGTTTTATATCCTGTCGTCTTGTTTTACTTTTGTTAAAAGAAAGAAAAAAGCATTTCTAAGCTTGTTGATCTTCACAGTTATTCTAGTTAAACCAACTGTATAGAGTAAATCTCTTCCTTTTAGGCACATGAGAGAATTCTTTACATAAGTGTAATAGAAAATTATTTCCTGGTGGGTCAGCCGTTGGAGGAGCTTCTGGCCAGAACTTGGGGTTTGGAGTCAGACAGACCTGGAAGAATCCCGGCTCATTCACTCATGGCCTGTGTGACCTTGGGCAAAGTTTTTAAACACTGTTTCCCCTCAATTTCCTATTTTTTCAGATAGAGATCACTTCCTCACACATTTGTTTTAAAGAATGATTCAGCGAAAATACACAAATTGCTAAGCACAGTCACCTGTAAAACAACACAGTTTTGTTAATTATAATAATTGTTAGCTTATGTTAACTAGGTTTGGTACAGAGTAGGTGGAGCAAATGGGAAGGCTAGCAGCAGGGATGTGTTTTCCCTCGCCTGGATTCTCCTTCAATCGCTGTCCTTTCTTTCCTTCTCATTCTCAAAGAAAAAGTATCCTATGGTTTTCTGTACATGAGCCAAATGTTCAGAGAGTTAAATATTAATGTGTAAATGATGTATCATGTTACAGGTTTTTAAAAATAAAAGCGAATGAAATTTCTTAATGATACTGGTGGTTGCTCCGTAATGTAGGTTAGTATTTGGACACTATTTTGAACAAATCATTCTTTCTTAAATAATGTTCTCTATTCACCCATAACCACATGACACTTCAAATGGAAAACTGAGTTTAAGTAGAATACTGAAGATGTATCCACTGTTGGGATGTATTTATACTTGCTGGTGGTGCAATTTTACCATGGCCACTGGCCAACTGGCTGAGTTCTTAAAAAGTCAATATAAAGGCTGTGAGACATAAACAGGAACTTTGGGGAAGAAACAAAATAGCACTGTTGATCATAATATAGCCGTTACTATGGACTCAGTCTTCCTTCTCTCTGCAAACACCTTAAAACCATTTGCTGGTTCACTGAAAGCTGTGCTTTTCTCAGGAAAAGAGCATCCAGCATCCAGAAGGTTAAAACCTTTGTAGTGCTGAGGTAAAAAGACATCACCTCAGCTGCCTGTACCTTGAGATATCCACTGCTTCTGAAATTCACCTTCATTACATCTCCCAGAGAACGTATAACATATATGTTAGGCATCTTTTTGATTAATCTGAGTCTCCAACCTGTTCTCATACTGCATTCATTCTTCATTCAACCCACACATCAGAATCACATTATTTTCTCTTAAAATAAAAAAGTCTTCACCAATCTAGTCAGATTTCCAAATGGATTTCTCATTGGTTTCCCTTTAACCACTTCCATTCAGTTTTATCTTTCCCCTTCTCTTGATCGCTCCTTCCAGCTTGGAGGAACCAACAGGAGAATTCACTCACATAAACCAAAGACCAGTAAAGATTCCCATGTACTCCAGTGGACTCTTTTAGGTGGATGCAAGTGAATGCTAAGAGATGAGACTGGGAGAAGAGAGCGTTCTTAGCCACTGAGTCCATAGTGAAACTAAAGAAAAGACATCACAAGGCCTGGAGAAATATCTCTAGAAATATCTTGGCTGCACTGATGAGATTTTGGGTGCATATTTCTTTAACTGTGATAAAACATGAAATAACAAGAGACAATCGAATTAGGAAGAACTCCAGCTATCTCCAAGCTGTTTGTGATCTGAAGCACTACTGGGGAGGTAATTGTGGCTGATACACCACCACAAAAGATTGAGAACATCTCCCTCCTGTAATAATCAGACTAATGTTTTCCTCATTATCATGTCTTCATTTTTCCTGCCCGACAATACAATGACTGCAGAGGTCTCATTACTGTTTTCCATATTTTTGTTTTAAATTATTGATAAGCTCTAGTAGGGCTGACATGTGACTGAAAACCAGCCGTGGCAGGTAGTTAAGAAATAGTTTTCAGAGAACCATTGGAACATAACACATATGCATCTGTCAAGATTGGAAAGCAGAAAACATACATGAGACACAGTTGGGCTGTTCAATTTGTTAACTACGTGGGGCAAGTCAAATGTCTCCTGAATGCAATATGTTAGAACGGGGCTAAAGTGATAGGACTTGAACTCTTCCAAGCTCCGGGCCTTTTGGCTCCAGGTCTTCTGTTTTTTGGCTTCAGGCCGTCTGTTCTTCCTGCATCTCATTATGATAGCAATTATAGTCCAAACAACATCATATGGCAATGATTTAATTGGCTCAAGTCCTGCTCCAAAGGTAAGTGTCATAGACTTTTTGGTCCTATTCCCCACTTTTCCTGTTTGGAAGCAGATTACTCAAATAGCAGAAATAAAATGTCATTTCTGTTGCCATATGGGAAACTTAATGCTACAGTTCAAGAAAGACTCATGTAGAAAATTCTGTTTCTTAAATGTGGCATGTAAAATTCCATTGCAGTAAAAAAGGATGACATTTCATATGGTTGAAACATTTACAATTAAGGAGTATAAAACCAAAAGTCATGACTTGGTCAGTCATAAAACTTTTTCAAAACCTTGATATGTAAATATTACTATAGATCTCAGGTTAATCAGCATAGAGTGAACACTGAATAATATTTTAGCAGTATTATGGAATATTAAAATAATGTAATCCTGAACCAGTTAAACTAGACTTCATTTCAGTTAGGCCAATGTTTAGGTTTTGTTTTTTACTATTTGGGATTAAAATCAGATGTCTCATTGAAATAACTTTGTGTTGTTTAAATTAAAGAATAAATGGAATTAAACATTTTAACATGTCATTTAGTAAAACTGATTTTTTTTTTCAGAAGAAATAAGGAAGAAAGTTTGTTTGATTTTTACCAAATGAAACCAAAACCCCACAGCTATCTGTAACATTTTGGAACTGTGAGTTAATGAGACACGTTTTCCTCTCATCTTTAAGTCTTCTTGTCTCTATCTCTGAGTCTTGAAAATGGAGATGAATTGTCTTTGTTCACATCCTAAGTGGTTGCAACACACAAGGTTTTTTGAAGAGAGAACTTCTGTTTCATTCCAAGAATTGATAAAGCTTGTTGATAGTTTCAAGCTAACAATCAACTTGTTCCCCCTTTCGTGTCTGTTTCATGTATCACCCTTCTTTCCATTCCCACTGCCACTGTCCTTTTACATAGCCTAATTTCCCCAGACCTGGACAATTTCGCCTCCTTTCTAACATACCCTTGCCTCCAATCTCAGCCTCAGTCCTATAGACAGAGAAACTATCCTTAAGTGCAACTCTGATCATGCGACTTGGTGTGGATACCTACCAAAGTGATTGCTGAGTAAATTTCAACCCCCCTAACACTCTCCATAAAGCCTTTTATAATCTGAGTTCAATCTCCTTGCCAGTATTACAGCCATCAGTCCTCCTTCTCTAGTCAAGGTAGTATTGATTAATTATTCCATTCCTTTTTGCTAACATATTTTCACAACTTTGTTGGTAAAAGTCCTATCTATATTTTGAGGTCTGGTTCAGGTGCCATTTTCTCCATTAAGTCTTTTCTGCTTCTTCTGGCAAAAAGTAATTTCTCCCTTCTTTATGTTCTTCTAACATTTGGTTATATCTTTCTCCTATGGTCGTTATTAAATTATTTCTCCTAAAGTTATTATTGTATGATTTCACTGTTTGTGATTCGAATGCAAGGGTCCCCAGATGATACACAGGGAAAAACTAAAATTGAGATTAATATTTTTCCAGCAGTATTGGGAATAAAAGCAAGATTCTACAATGGTATTTTATATTTGTCCTTATTGAACATCTGATAGTCAAATTTGGGAATTAAAGTGCAATTTTTTTTCTGTAAATTGCAAGCTAAATTGTACAGTTCATGCTGTCCTGTGAGATACATTCAAAGAAGTAAGGTAACAATAAAAAGGATAAAAATATAGTTTTCCTATTCAAACCTCATCAGCAAAACTATATCAACTTCTGAACGCTAAGCCTCTCTTTTCTTTGGAATGGTCCTGGGGTGACTCACACATAATTTTCCTTAACAGTTCTTAATGTTCTCCTCTTCCAAAGACTTTGGTCTCTATGCCTTTGATGCTCACTGTGTGGCACATGAATATTTGAACCACTCTTCCCTTTTGTCTTCATCTTGTCCTTGCCACCTTCCACCAAGTCGTTCCTCCTTGTGATGTCTTACAAAGTCCTTCCTCTTGTCCATCTTCCCACTTTCCTTCCTCCAATGTGCCATGTGCAATGAGGTGCCAGGCTCATCTCTCATAGCATAAAACCGCAAAGCAACATGCTCACAACCCCTTGCCCAAATTTCCTTAGGAGACAATATCAGAGGGTAATGAGAGTGACAGTCTTCCCTGCAAACATGCAATCTATAAGGAGCTGGGGGACTTCAACTCCTCATGAGCTGGAGTTGAGCACCTCCTTACCTGCCATCTATTGTCTACAAGTCACCCCTGCTTACTAGAGAGGTTGCATCACTATCCCTCATTTCTCACTGCTGGTCTTTAGGCCTTCTCTCTCAACATCCACTCACAGGTGGCTTGATTCCTCTCATGGGCACACACGATAGGCTCCCTTTGAGGACCCTTACACTTGTAGGTACATGGCTATCTCCAGGAAGATAACTGTTACATTCCTTAGCATTGACAGTCTCCTCTCATTGTACTAGTGAGGTTATATTTGTCTTTTATTCCAGTTTTGGTGAAACACACGTACTTACATGCATAGATCACTGATGCCATAGTATTTTTGACAGAAGTAGTAGGGAATACACTTTTAAAACCATTAGGCTTTTTTTTTTTCCTTTATCTTTCAAAGCACATAATATAGCACAGAAATTTCCTAAAGAATTGGTTGCATTAGCCAACAGACACATGAAAAAATGCTCATCATCACTGGCCATCAGAGACATGCAACTCAAAACCACAATGAGATACCATCTCATTCCAGTTAGAATGGTGATCATTAAAAAATTAGGAAACAACAGGTGCTGGAGAGGATGTGGAGAAATAGGAACACTTTTACACTGTTGGTGGGACTGTAAACTAGTTCAATCATTGTGGAAGACAGTGTGGCGATTCCTCAAGGATCTATAACTAGAAATACCATTTGACCCAGCCATCCCATTACTGGATATATACCCAAAGGATTATGAATCACGCTGCTATAAAGACACATGCACACGTATGTTTATTGTGGCACTATTCACAATAGCAAAGACTTGGAACCAACCCAAATGTCCATCAATGATAGACTGGATTAAGAAAATGTGGCACATATACACCATGGAATACTATGCAGACATAAAAAAGGATGAGTTCATGTCCTTTGTAGGGACATGGATGAATCTGGAAACCATCATTCTGAGCAAACTATCGCAAGGAGAGAAAACCAAACACCGCATGTTCTCACTTATAGGTGGGAATTGAACAATGAGAACACTTGGACACAGGGCGGGAAACATCACACACTGGGGCTTGTCGTGGGGTGGGGGGAGGGGGAGGGGGGAGGGATAGCATTAGGAAAAATACCTATTGTAAATGACAAGTTAATGGGTGCAGCAAACCAACATGGCACACATATACATATGTAACAAACCTGCACGTTGCGCACATGCACCCTAGAACTTGAAGTATAATTAAAAAAAAAAAAAAAGAATTGGTTGCACTGACCCCTTGCTGCCCTCTAGTGAGTGTCTGGTATATCCCTCAGTGTTCCAATCAGGATGAAAGTAGACTTTGGTAAAAACAAAGACAGAGATGACCTGGCCCAAATGTGCTACAATTGACTTACTCCAGCCTCAGAAAGATTATCTGGCCTCTAGAGAAACACTGGGCTTCAGAAACCAGAAACTGTGCTACTCTAGTCAGAAAACAAAAATAAAGATGAAAAAACAGCTTTGAAACACAGTTAAGATTACTCGGGTCTCCAATAATACCCAGAGATAAATTTGTTCTTTGACTATTGCTGTAGGATTAGAGCCAGTCCAGCCAAGGGCTTCCACTATCCTAGTCTTAATTCAAATTCCCTTGGTCAACAGGGGGCTTTGGAGTTATACTGCACATCAATAAACCAGCTCCTGAGCCCCAGGGGTCAGCAAAACACACCAAACTCCAGGAGCCAAAACACCTTGCCAGAGAGGCAAACAACACACAAATGATGGCAAAGGTTTGACACTGTCTTAGGTGTGACTTACGAGAATTTTTCTCTGAACAGTATCAAGACTCAAAGGCATTGAAGTCACTGAAATGTTTCAAGTCATTGGAAGAAAAAAGATACAGAGATGAACTTGCTTAGCATCCAGACTTATATTTTTAAAGCTTCTCATTTTTTACTATGAAACTCTGATTATTATACCTTTTGGAAATGAAGAACTAGATTCTGAAAGTCCTTTTGTAATAAATAGAAGAGAGTACTAGTTACTAATGCCCTAAAAGTATATTATGATCAAAAGTTTTGAGATCAGGAATTTCAGCATTTTGAAGTCAGGTGTCAAATGTTGAAGCTCTGATTTTTATAAGATAAGTCAGGCATAGATCATAACGTCCAGTTCCTAAAAATGTATTTTTCTTGATTAAATATATAGAACAGCTTACTTACTTGCAATTATTTTGTATGTGTGTGGAACATTTAGTTTAATCAGCTCCTCTATTAACTATTAAGAAACAATCAAATGGGTATGAATGTATTGTATCATCTGTTGTAATCTATTGTAATATATGTATCCTCAATGTATTGATATATCAATACATACATCGATACATCATTAATGATACATATATTACAATACATTGATAATCAATATATTGTATCATCTATTGTAATCTTAAACATTATTGCATTTCTTAGAAGCTTATCTTTTGCTAAAGGGGGACGTGAACAATGCTCAGCCTGATGTTACCAATCACAATTGGTATAAAAGAATAGAAACTTCCCAGACCGGGCACGGTGGCTCATGCCTGTAATCACAGCACTTTGAGAGGCCCAGGCAGGCTGATCACCTGAGGTCGGGAGTTCGAGACCAGCCTGACTAACATAGTGAAACCCCGTCTCTACTAAAAATACAAAAATTAGCCAGGCATAGTGGTGGACACCTGTAATCCCAGCTACTCGGGAGGCTCAGGCAGGAGAATCGCTTGAAGCTGGGAGGTAGAGGTTGCAGTGAGCCAAGATCGTGCCATTGCATTCCAGCACGGGCGACAGAGCAAGACTCTGTCTAAAAAAATCAATCAATAAAAAATAAAATAGAAGCTTCGCATAGAATAAGATTCCCCCCATCCTTAAGTCAGTAGCTGAAGCAGTGGTAACAGCTGAGGAAATTTTTTCACTTTCCAATAAAATTAAGGAAGAAAACTTGCTCTTCAGTCATTGAAGAATTCGGGGTTGTGAAATCAGTGTGTGACTGTTATTTGATGTGTTGTGACACTCATGTGCTGGAGATGAGCACCTCCTTACCTGCCATCTATTTTCTACAAGTGTAGGGGTGTCTAAATTCTGGTGTCTAACCTCATGCACACTTAGAAACACATTTCACTGAGATAAGGAATGGACTTCTCCTCTACAATAGACCTTCACCTAGAGCATGTAGGCAAATTAGTTAGCATGAAGGGAGAATTGTCCCCATAAGTACATTGGGATGGTAAATAAGGAAAAAGAGTTACATTTTATGATTCAAGAAAAAATGTCAAGTAACCTCACAGAAAATTGAAACGGAAGAATCACTTTCCAGTATTTTTCTGTCCAAATTTATGCAACAGGTTCCTTCACTTATTTCTTTCAGGGCCTAATACAGGATTTGTGACACAGACACACTCTTTATCCTCAGAAAGCTTGCAGAATTTGTAGAGGCAATCCATACCGAGGCCTTGCATCTGAATAGCACTTTAGAGCTACAGAGATCTTTCACATGCTTCCCCTAATCTGATTTTGTAACAACCTGGGGAGGTAGACAGTAAATAAATAATCATCCCTATTTTATAAACTTGTAAACAGAGGAACCAAAAAATTAAGGGACTTGCTCAGTGTCGCATGATAATGACAGTTTCAGCCAGGACTAAATTCAGTTCTTCTGATCTAAGTTCATGCCCTTTCCAGTATTTCTGACTGCTTGTAGTATTGGGCAGACGTTCAAACCTTTTACCAATTGCTCTTCCTGGTCCTTATAAATTGTCAAGAGTCAAACTTAGACATTCCTCACTCACTGGAATTTAAAATTCTGTGTCTACCCAAATAAGAAGTATTGAATTCTCCATGAATTCCCAGAATTGTAAGTAGGACCTTTAAAATTGTGTTGTCTGTCGTGTGTATCTTTATCTCTTCTCTGAGGACTGTTTCAATCTGTGCATTTCAAGAGAAGATTCTGAGAACTTAAACATCACTAAAGTTATTCTCGTAAGGACAACGCATGAGAAAAATCTGCTGTGTATTGTCAATGGGAGTTACTACTTGAAAGTTTGGTACTTTGAAAAAACATCTGCACTTCCATGTTTACTGCAGCACTATTCTCAATAGCCAAGATATGGAGTCACAGCAAATCAATGCATAAAGAAAATGTGATATCTGTACACAATGGAATATTATTCAGCCATAAAAAAGAATGAAATCCTGTCATTTACAGCAACATGGATGGAACTGGAGGTCATTATGTTAAGCCAAATGAGCCAGGCACAGAAAGACAAATATCACTTGCTTTCACTCATATGTGGAAGCCAAAGAAGTGGATCTCTACCAGGGATCAGGAGGTTCCCAGAGGCTGGGTGGTTACCAGAGGCCAGGAAGGAAAGTAGGGAGAGGCGGATGAAGAGAAGTTGGTTAAGGGGTACAAAAACAGAGTTAGATAGAAAAAATAAGTTCTAGTATTCAATAGTGGGCAACAGAAAAATTATAGCTAACAACAATTTATTGTATATTACAAAATAGCCAGAACAGAATAATTGTAATGTTTCTAATACAAAGAAAAGATAAATGTTGGAAATGATGGTTCTCCTGATTTCCCTGATTTGATCGTAACACATTATATATAGATATTGAAATATCCCATGTACCCCCAAAATATGCACAATTATGATATATCAATAAAAAATTCAATGAAAGCCACTGCTTAATAAGCACAGTTCTAGAAAAAAACTATTGCAAAACAGAAGAATGATTGCTGATCTGCAAAGAGGCCAGAAAAGGGAGCATTCCTCCTTTCAAAACCAATTTAACAGAAAAGGATTTGAGGAAGCCATTAGCCAGTGCAGAAAGACTCATGTGTGGGGCGCATAAATTGCTCTACTGAAATGTTGACTTCCAAATATTACTCTGTGAAACATGTGCTAGTTCAAAGGCTAGGATGATACCCTCACGTTAAGAGAGAGACTTTTTAGCAAACAACGTAAAGGCAGGTCTTATTATAGTTTGATGTGTACATGAGGCTTTGAAATGAAAGTCTTACAGAAGGACTACCTAACTGTCTGAAAATTATAAATATATGTATTTGAGTTTCCTCCTCTGTATAGGCTTAATTCCTAAGAAAGGAGTGCCATTTCTAATGGTACCAAGTCTACTATGCCCATAACCCAGAAAAAGAAGAAAAATAGAAGGAAGGAAAAAAATAAACTTACAAACTTCCTACCATTAGAACATCTCCATACAATTTAAATCTATAGTTTTCATTCTCAAATGGGCTTTCTAATCAGTATAACAATAGCTTCAAAAAGACACATTCTTTCTTTTCTTTTACACCAGTCACAAGAAGGTGTCAGAAGATACCTTATCTCTTCACTCTCACATCCTCTTATATCCATCGAAAAACTTCTCCCAAATTAAACATCAACCAGATAACTGAATAAAAGTTCAGTTCCTACTCCTGAAAATAATATTTTAATCAGTGCTGTGAAAAATATTCACTGCGTTATCCCTGGCAATACAAATCCTCTACAATAATGAAATTCTGGTAGTATTCAGAAGTAAGTATCTCTAGTGCCAGATCAATATAGAGAATCATAAATTAAAGTTAACGCTTATTTAGCACCTCCTTTGTGCCAAGCAAGGTGTTAGGCACATTACATCTATCTTCTCTTGTAACACACAAGAAATCCAACCCAGCATTTTTAATGAGTGTTATTAGCGCAATTTTACAGAGGAAATCTGATGGTCAGTGAAGTGAAGCAATTTGCTGACAGAAATGATGGTATTAAGTACCAATGTCAGGTTTTAAACTCAGGCCTGTCTCTTTCCAGCTCCTGTGGTGCTCCCTTCACTATTCCAAAACATGTAAGCACATTGTCGCTTTTCTCATTTGTAAAAAGAGTGCTGTGCCTTAATATTTAATACTGATTGATTAACATTTACTAAGACCCACATCAGAATATGGAACAGCATTTGAGTTTTTGTTTTTGTTTTTGTTTTTGTTTTTGTTTTAATTTAATGAGAAAATAACCACAAAGGCATTCCGCAAAGATAACTAACACTGAGGCAAGAATGTGTGCTTCATGGAGCTGGGGGATTCTCTCTGGTGACATGTTCTGAGTGAAGAGTTTGAAAAAGGGAAGTGATGCTTCCTAGTGGGCACAGAATGTTTTGCAAGTGGCAGACGGTAATACTGACACAAGCTGTTCTTATCCACTGGGCTCCCCAGTAACTGCACACACCAAATGGGCCTGAATTATGGCTTATCCAGATGCCAGACTTTGAGGACATTCTCCATACACTCACCTGTAAGGCAGAGTGAGCACCTGTTGGATGACTGAAACGGCTCAATGCTTATATCTTCAGGGCAGAAATGGGTTCCAGATGCATGTTAATGCTTGTATGGCTACACAAGCATGTGGCCAGGAGTGGCACACTCTTTCTTGCCACATCCCCATAGTTTGAATATTCAGAGCACAGCAGCAAGGGAGGAAGGGAGAGGGAGGGAAGTTTGATTTATTCAAGCTAGAATTCAGTGCTTAATACTGTGCTAGGCAGTGCCATAGGCATTGTCTCGTGTATTTTTTAAGGTAGTATCTGTATTCATTATTTGAATCAAACTGGAGAGATTAAATGACTTACCTAATGTCATTCTAGAGCCCACTGGGAGTCCAGGTCCATATTCTTCCTCTCCCCTATTCAACTACCTAATTCCTATAATGGTGCTTTCACCAAAACTTGAGGGATTGGGAAGGCAGTTTCCTGGGAATAATCCTGAAGGGAAATGTGGATTTAGTTAACAGGAAACTGTGCTTTTGTAGTGCTTACAATCCATACTGTTTTCTCATTTTATCCAGCAGAGCTTAGCATCCAAGATATTTACTTGTCTGTTTCAACAGCTGTTAGAAATTAAAAACAAACCAATAAACAAAATTGGGCTGAGAGCGTTGGAAAGGAATTTGGCAATGTATCTTAGGTTAAACCATATAACACTGCCAATTTTGAATGATTTTGGCCTATAAACCCCAGAATTTCTTATGGTCATCCTAATACATAAATTTAATATACACACTCATAATATTTGAGTCAGCTAGCATATCAACATACATTTATAAGATATTGCAGGGTTTTTTCTAATAACAAAGACTGCATAATGCCTAAATGCCTATTAAGAGCTGGATTAAAAAATCTAATTATTTTGCACCCATGAAATGGAATACTATGCAGCTATTAAAAAGAATAAGTAAATTATATTCGCCAACGTAAAAAGATATCTAAAATCAATTAAATGAAAAACAAGATGCATAACAAGAACAATATATTCTATAAATTGACAAGTGAATGCACATATATGAATCATATTGATTTATAAATAAGCAGATAAATAATTTGTACACACATATATGTCTATAAATCTGGGCAGAGAGATTGATTATTTGAAGGCAATAACTCAGGAAAAAGTCATTTTTATGTGTATTCTTTTGTGGCATTTAATTTTTTTTTTTTACTCTTTGTATAGTATTTTAAAAATTATTACGATAGGCAAAGAAAACACTCTGATAGCCACAACAAAACTATGTAGAAGAGAAGAGAGATCTCTGAGACTTCTGCCCTACAGTGAAACAGAGAAGAGGAACATTTCTTAGTGGAAAAACAATGACTACAGATAGAAAGGAATGAAAGGGGCTGGGCCTAGTGGCTCACATCTGTAATCCCAGCCCTTTGGGAGGCTGAGGTGGGTGGATCACCTGAGGTCAGGAGTTCAAGACCAGTCTGGGCAACATGGTGAAACCCTGTCTCTACTAAAAATACAAACATTAGCTGGGTGAGGTGGTGCGTGTCTGTAATCCCAGCTACTCGGGAGACTGAGGCAAGAGAATTGCTTGAGTATGGGAGGCGGAGGCTGCAGTGAGCCGAGATTGTGCCATTGCACTCCAGCCTGGGTCACAGAGAGAGACTCTGTCTCAAAAAAAAAAAAAAAAGAAATGAAAAGACCCATGTTAATTCCCTTGGCTCTAGAAAAAGGGTGAGATAAAGCCATTCTGGGATTAAGAAGTATCTGTCATGGGGCAAGATAATAAGTCATCTTGACCCTCCCAATCTCCCAGGTTCCTAATGCTCCCTGCTGGAGTCCCTTGTCCTGGCTATAGAACCATAGCTGCTGAACAGGCGTTTAGAAATCTCTGATCTCACTATCCAAATAGACTCCCAAATCACTCCGTATCACAATCCCCTGGTTTATTTTACTCAAAGAAAAACATAGCACTTATCACTAACTGACACTTACACATTAACTGACAGTTATTTATGTATTTGCTTATTTTAAAATTTTCTCCTACCAAAAAATAAATTCTAGAAGAGTTGACATTTCATCATGTTTAATAGTATTTCCCTAGAGTCTAGAACAGTGCCAGGTACAGTATGTGAGGGGCAGGTGGATGGATGTCTGTTTGCATGCAGTCATGGATGGATGCATGACTAAGAGAGAGGGTTGCTGCTGCTGCTGAGACCACAGAGAGGAAGTTCTGAACTCACTATTCTTTAAAACTAACACTACAACCTATGGTTAAAACTGTATTTGTGGAGGCTGGGCATGGTGGCTCACACCTGTAATCCCAGCACTTTGGGAGGCCGAGGTGGGTGAATCACCTGAGGTCAGGAGTTCAAGACCAGCCTGACCAACATGGGGAAACCCTGTCCCTACTAAAAATACAAAAAGCTAGCCAGGCAAAGTGGCAGATACCTGTAATCCCAGCTACTTGGGGGGCTGAGGGAGGAGAATCGCTTGAATCTGGGTGGTTGCAGTGAGCCAAGATTGCACCATTGCATTGCAGCCTGGGCAACAAGAGTGAAACTCCATCTCAAAAAACAAAACAAACAACAACAACAACAACAAAAACTGTATTTATGGGGGTTATAGTTTTCAAACAATAAAGAGGAGTGCCTAGTTTCACAATCTGACAAGATCGAGAATAGAGCAGTCTTGAAAAATCTTTGGTGGGTGGTTTACATGACTTCTATATCAACTGGTAATAATTTTTTAGACACATAGTAGTCTAGCTTTTTAATTTTTTTTTTTTGTTCGCAATGGAGTGAGACTCTCCTAAGGACATAACAATATGGAATAACATAGTTGGCACAGGAAATGTTTTCTGAATTCCAATCAACAACTAAGAAGCAACTATTTGAATGTAAAGCTTAGTAAACTGGAGACTGCTTGTAGAGCAGGAGTTGAAGGAACTCCTAGAATCTATCTTCAGCAAAGACAAAAAGACGACATATTAGATCTATGTGTCTTCTGCAAGTCCCTATCCTGATACCATAGCTGATTAGTCACAATAGAGCACTTCATGCTCAATTTCATGTTGGGCTGGATTCCTGTTCCCAGAAATTTGGCATAAGAGCTAAGAAGAAGCCATCCAGTATGTCTGTGTGACTAGAGGTATAACATCTTTAGAGCTGTTGGTGACCGTATTCTGCCACGTTGAAGGAGAGACAGGTGTGCCAGGAGAGACAATGATGCACATGTGCCAGGATACATGAGGACAAGAGCTGGAGGGAAACACTGTGTCACAGACTGTCAAGTAAAGTGTTCAGGCTGATCCTGAGGCTTTGTGGAAAGTTTTATTTGAGTACCTGCCACAGTTCCACAGTATGGAACAACAATGAGGCTTGAACCCATTCTGATTTTGCTCTTATGCACAGGAAATACTGTCTTTCTGAATCATACGTGGGAGAGAAAACATATTTTTTTTTTATCTTGGCGTTTTTATTTTCATGTAAATCTTTTTTCAAAGCTTGCATATATTACAGCATATATCAGGTTCTTACTGTCTCTCTCATACATCTACAATTCAAAAATATTCCCCTTTTACTTAAACTTCCAAATACTTGGCCATTAATTTTGTCTGGATCATATATTGTTTCTAAGTTTAAGTTTTTGTTAGCAGGAACAACTGAGTTTAATCTACAATTACTTTCTGTACTATAAATAAAAGATGTGACTATTAAGCAGTATCGCTGCTTTCAATCTTGAACAAATTCACCAGATTTTGTATATTTAACTATCTTTCTGGCCTATCAGAATATTTTCTTAACCCCAGCATGGCATATGTATGAGAAAGGGAGTTATGGATTTCTACTGGACCGCAGAGTAAAAATCTTTTAAGAGCCGTTAATACCATATGCTCGGAGAAACAAGGACGATTGTGTAATTTGTTTGGAGTAGGTGGTCACCATGCATAGAGGTAGGGGATGGCCCAGGTTGCTCACTGGTGTTTAAGACATCAAAGCCAAAAGCACTTGAAGTCTTTCCTCTTCTAGATTAGGGTTCATTTAAAACTAGCCATTTGCAAACTTGAAGACAAGTGCCTGTCTTACAGGGAACCTGTAGAGGGCAGTATTGCAGTGTATTTTGTATCTGTAGACTAAGAAACTATGTCCACACACCAAACAACCTAGGCATGAACAGATAGATAAAAGCTGCTAGATTAAAAGTCTAATTGGTTTTAAAGGATACCTGGTTTATCGCTCTTATTTTTAAAGTCACTCACAAAATTTTAAAACGTTGTCTCCTCCAAATCTTCTTTACTTATTCACAGCACCATTTTTATAGAACGTTCTGTCCTAATGATTTAGGTTCTGTCCTTAATGACTTTAAAATATATTTTAAAAATTACAAATTATTCTATTTCAGAATCTAAAGGTAAATAACAGATATTCAATTTTCAGCTATTTTAATGCCATATTGTAGGTGGTTCTATTTTGTTTTTATTTGTGTTTGGTGCTTTTTTTTGCTAAAGAAAATACAAAAGATATCTAACAAAATTACCTCTCTAAAACGGATTTTTTTTTTCAAAAGCTATACAAGATACTTTCTACTCTAAAGATATTTTAATATGATCACATTTTAAAACATAAGCGAAACATAAACTGATAATAGGAGACTTAAAAAGCAAAAAATGAAAGAGCTTATTTTAAAAGTGAGCTTTGCTCATGTTGCTCCAGGCATTTCCTTAAAAGTAGAAAAAAAATGTTTCTAGCGTTGTTTATAATGGTTTTAAAAGAAGGAAAGAAGCAGCTACTCTCATAAGCATTTGTACTAACTGGCAATGATGTCCCAGTCATGGTTTAGTTATATACAAATAAGGTCCCTGAAGTCCTATATAAAAGGTTTCCCATTAAAACAGGCCAATCAGGCTGGGTGCGGTGGCTCACTCCTGTAATCCCAGCGCTTTGGGAGGCCGAGACGGGCAGATCACGAGGTCAGGAGTACTAGCCCAGCCTAGTCAACATAGTGAAACCTCGTCTCTACTAAAAATAGAAAAATAATTAGCCAGGCATGGTGGCAGTCACCTGTAATCCCAGCTACTTGGGAGGCTGAGGCAAGGAGAATCACTCGAACCTGGGAGGTGAAGGTTGCAGTGAGCCGAGATTGCACCGCTGCACTACAGCCTGGGCGATAGTGCAAGATTCCATCTAAACAAAACAAAACAAAACAAAACAAAAAAACCAAGCCAATCAAACAACCTGAGTGCCTCTCCTGTTCAGGCATGTGGTTAAAAGACACATGGAGGCACAAAATATAGCCCCTGCCTCCAAGGAAATCACAATAGAGGTTAGGGTATGACATGAATGTAAACAAACAAACAAACAAAAAAAAAAAATTGAAATTATACAAAGGAAATATAACAAATACAAGAACTAGTATAAGAAAAATGCTTCTCTTGAAATTAAGTATTTTTGGCATTGGTTATTTTAAGGTTTGCTGGTAGAGGAGCTGGGCTTACAGGATGGATAAGTTTGTAGAAAAATAGAAAATGAGGAGCATGAGAACTCATGAAAAATCAGTCAGATACTCAGAAGAAAAAGGGCTGCATAGCACAGTTTTAATATTTGCAACACTAAATGATTCTTAACAAGGAGGCAGATTCCCAATCCTGCCTATCCATTCCTGGAAACTGGGTATCATGTCGCTGAGGAGGAATTTAGCCCTGATTCCCTAGCTTGCCCTTTCTTTCCCACTTGGGAAAAGTACACAGTGGAAAAAGCAGGTACCTCTATTACTGTGTTCACTACCTCCTCCTTCACCACTCCTAGGAAATCTACAGAATTATATGAGAACAAAACAAAACCAATAAAAACCTACCCCTGACTTGACTTTAATTTACATCAAATTGCCTTTAACAGTAAATGTGTTCAATTGCTGACATGCCTATTTTCTTAGCCAACTGGACTGTCAGGCTACAGGGGAAGGGACGGGGTTTTGGAATCATAGTACCTAGCCTCATACTGCAGAGCCAGGCTAGGCATTAGAATAAACTGCAGAACTTGGAAACATATAGATTCTTGCCACCTGATAGAAATTTTCCCTCCAACAAACTTCTCCAGGACTTTGTTTAGCATGAAGAACATTCTTCTATGTATTACACTTAGTTTGGTACTCTGTATTCAATTAGATTATTATGAGATTATTCACAAGTTCAAGGGCTATGTTTTATTCACTTTTTATGTCTTTCATACTGTGTAATAAGAAAGCAGGTACACGGGATGTACTTTTTTAGGTTTTTTTTTTTTTAGAGATAAGGTCTCACTCTGTCACCCAGGGTGGAGTACAGTTGTGTGAGCACAGCTCATTGCAGCCTTGAACTCCTGGACTGAAGGGATTCTCTTGCCTCAGCCTCCTGAGTAACTGGGAACCACAGGCACACGGCACCATGCCCAGCTTTTTTTTATATATATATATATATATATATATATAAATAAAATATGTATATATAGTAATATATATTATGTATCCACATATATGTATATATGTATATATAATACATATACTAATATATAATACATATACATATGTATATATACATATATGACTTTATATTATATATGTATATATACTACTATGTATTATATACACATAAATGTATATATACCACTATATATTATATATACATATATACATATTATATATGTGTATATATAAAACTAGTGTGTGTGTGTGTGTGTGTGTGTGTGTGTGTGTATAGTAGTTACTGGGGTCTCTCGTCATCTTGCCCAGGCTGGTCTCAAATTCCTGGTCTTAAGTTATTCTTCTGCCTCGGTCTCTTGAAGTACTGGGATTATAGGCATGAGTCATCATGCCCAGCCACTGGTTAAATTTATAAGCTTCTCTCCTTTTCACGTTTTCCTGGGCACAAATTTACTGATATCTGACAATGACAACCACTTTAAGGATGAAAGCACCTTTCTCTAACCTCACACTCGTATTTAAAAATTGTTTGGAATTAATAGTGGAGAGCATTGGGACTGGATTAAAGAAGGCTTCTGAAAATGGAGGGCACATTTAGACTTGTCTAGCTGTGTAATGGAGGCTGGCATATGATATTCTGTACCACCTGGCTAATTCCCTCTAATGACTGGAAAACCTATTAAGAATTATCTGAAATAAGGACTTAACAAACAAATGGCATGCATGAGGAAAGATGTATTTTTAAAAGACTAAAGAACCATTTGAAAAAGCAGCAATACATAATGAAAAATATCCCAAACCAATATGAAAGATGATTCAAGGCTCTTTTGTTACAAGTTGTTCTGGAGTCCTGTCAGTCAGGATTGTCATAGCTACAAGTAACTTGTTGGTTTGCCTCTAACATGTGGAGGGTGAAGGATAGAGGGGTTAGGGGTGGAGGATGGAGGGTTTAGGAGAGAGTTCAGTCATCTGCTTCCTAGCTCAACCTCTCTCTCTCTCTGTGTGTGTGTGTGTATGTGTGTGCGCGCGCGCGTGTCTTTCCTCTCTCCTTAAATACTGGGGTAGCATTTAACAACCAATATCAATATGCTAAAGACCCATTCTCCTTGAATTTCTGCTCCAAGAGTACTAATTTTTTGCTCTCATTTAGGAAATTCTATTCACTTATTTTGTGACTTGGGTCTTATACCTTTCTCACACATGTAGAGTGAGTATGTGACTGAGATTAAAAACAGAATCCTAAAAATTCATAGATTCTGGGACTAGGGGATTCAAAATCAAGCAAATAACCATTCCAAGGAACATAAGCCAGACTCTTTGCCTCTCCAGGACTGAAGCTTAATGCCAAATATGTTTGAATTGTGGTATTACAAGTAAAGTACTCTGGGGTCTTACAAAATGAAAAGCACTTTTCAAGTAGAAAATGGCTTCCATGTTTTTCTACAAATATTTGGACAAAGCTGAATTCATATGTGATAATCAAAACAAACACACTGGAAACAGATGCATCTACAAATGGATGAATTCCTTAAAAAGAATGTGTGTGTGTGTGTTTTTTAATATGGAGGATGAAAATCACCTACCAAACAACAATTCCGTAGCTCTTAGTAGCAACCATAGGCAAATCTTGGGATTTGAGAACTTGAAAAGATGCTAGGAATTAAATAATCTGTTAGTTATCAGTCTTGATACCATACTGCTGTGTTATATGCTACAACTTAATAGTTGCTAATTAATGATAAAGTAGTGTCATTTGTAAGAGATTTGCTTATTTATAATTAAAGTTGATTTAAGTTTATTTTTACTTAAGTTTTGGCATGTTTCCTTGAATGAGGGAGCCAGGATGACATTAGAGTCATTGCATTCTTGTGCTAACTTGCAGTCAGTCTTATTTGGTCTGTGTGTCTTATCGCAAAAGAAAAAAAAAAAAAGATTTCAGAACTGTTCCTCCGGTACAACAGTTCTGCTTCTCTTCTCTGTGGGTTTTGTTTCATCGACTCTTTCTTTTCTGTTTGTTTTCTTTTGTTTTGTTTTTGAGACAGGATCTCACTCTGTCACCTAGGCTAGAGTACAGTGGTACAATCATGGCTCACTGCTGGTTCAGCCTTCTGGGTTCAAGTGATCCTCCTGCCTTGTCCTCCCAAGCATCTGGGACTAACATGCTCAGCCATTTTTTTTTTTTTTTTTTTTTGAGATGGGATCTCGCCTTGGCTCCCCAAAGTGCTGGGATTACAGGAGTGAGTCACCACATCTGGTCCCCTCACTGCTTCTTTCAAATGCTTGATCTGAAGTCCCTTTGTCTTTCTCTCAGTTTCACCTCCAAGGTCCCAGACCTCTTTTATTCCCCTAAATATCTTCTTAAAGGCAGTGCATGATGGTTTTTTTTTAGCTGAATTATATGATAATTTGACAACACTGTCTTCCCTTTGCTTTCAATTTCTTTCAGGTGAATCTGAATTTCAAAAACATTTATCATTGCCTAGAGATTCAGATTCTCTAATTTTAACTGAGATCTGGAATCCCTGATAATGCACTAATTCTGTATAAAGGCAACAATGTTTCAGAACTTCCATCTCCAGGCCCCCTATAAACCATGAGGTTTATACAATTTTACATAATTTAGGTGTCCTGTGTGAAATTTCAAAATATCTAAATTTTAACAAGTTAAATCGATATGCTAAAGATTACAGAAGTTATCTGTTGCTTATAACCTATGTGCAAAATGGCACTAAAATATAACAATTTAAGACAATTGTTTTCGCCTCCTAAGAAATGTACAGGCTAGCGAGTGATATTTAAAAAACTTGGAAATAATTCATAATAGAGAACACATAAACATTAAATAACAGCACATACTTTGGAGTCACAAAAATCAGGGATTGAAACATGTCACAAACCTCGGTTTCCACATCTGTTAATTTGATTTAATCAAATAACCTATTTTCATGGTATTATTATGAAAATTGACCTAACACCTTCTTATCTGATGCAGACATTCGATTAACCAATTCAATATATATCTATATCAGTCTATACATCTATACATATAGTGCACACACTTTTCACTTTTTTTTCTCAAACACTTAAACAGTAATTTGCTAATTTTGTTATTCAGAAATTCAGGTTGCATGTTCCATTCAAGTAGTGAGCAAAATCAAGCTCAAGCTTAGCTGGATAGACAGGCTGAATAAATTAGTATTCCTTTGCTTATTTTCCTCCTCCTTCTCCTCTCTTCTGTGCTCCCTCATTTTCTCCCGCTCTCCAGGTTGCATGATAAGAGCGAGACATCATCAATATCTCAGCCCAGTGACTGCCTATCTCTTCTGGGAGAAAGCAGACTTTTGGCCAGCTGCCAGCCTCTGCCTCCGAGGTTGAGGACAATTGCTCACTCTGTGCCCCGGTGGCCAAATCCTGCCAAACAGCAGCAGATGGTGTCTTCCCCACAGACCTTCTACAAGTCACATGGCAATTGGCCTGGGTGAATGTTCCAGCTCCTTTGTGGCTGGTCTATCCCAGTCTGCCCGCCTTTCCACTCCCTCCCCGACTCTGGCAAATAGAACATAGACTTTTAATCACTGTCACTTTTTCCATAATCTCCTCACTGGAAAAGAGAGTTTTTAAAGAGTAGATCTTTTTATTTGGTTTTGGTCTTTGAACTACATAATCATACCACATAGAATAGTGTCAGATGCTCTAGCAAGATGCAACTACAACATGAAACATGAAAAAAAAATTACCAGTGTCTGTAAAACAAATATTTGCCTAATAATCTTTTTCTCTCCTATATTCATGGAATGGAGCTGTGATTTTATAAAATTATGCACTAAAATTTCACTAGGCCCTGAAACAAATTCAGTTTCTCTCTCACCTTTCAGCCAGTTTCAACATGGTTGCCCTCCCTCCAACTCCAGGGAAAGAAAATGGCCCACATTCAGGTAACTGAGGCAGTGAGTTCTGCTCATCACAGTTGCCATCATCTACCAGCTTTTTGGCATTCCTGCCTGTCCCCAAGCCATACACATGCCCAAGTGAACAAAACTGAATCTAAAAATAAAAATAAAAATGCAGAAGTCATACTCAGAGCTGGAAGTTTAACACATATAATGATATTGCTGTAAAATGATTTGTATTCAGAGATATTTCTGAAAATGAAAACAAAAACCCTGTTTATTTATTTATTTTTTTAAAAACCCTCCCTTTTCTTTACTTCTGGGTAATTTAATAAGATAGCACCATCTATAGGATGTTCCCATCCTTTTCCTAACAGCAAAAGCCATTCTAGCCCCATCTCTAGGATGATCTTAATATTGTTTTCTGTTATCTTTTTCTTCTCTCTTGTGCCTAATGGGAAACAACCACCTCTCTGGTGCTGAAGGGAGGAAAATCTCCTCTAAGTGTCGAGCTTTTTTAGATTTTTCTGAAAGAACAGCTAAATGGTTATGTGAAAGGGACCCTGTGTTTGCTATTTCACTGGCCGGTGACCTAGGGCAAGTTACTTTAACTTGAAGCTTCAATTTCTTTGTAAAATGAAGAGAATAATGTCCTTAACTCATAGCATTGTTAAATCAAATTAAATAATACGAGCACTGTTAAATTAAAGAATATAATAATGAACAGAATGAATACTCAAAAAAGTTAGCTTTCATTACTACTCTTTTAAGCACAGGGAATCTGTGTTTCTGGGATAGTGTAGGACTATTGAGATGCATCTATAAGACAACAATATATTGTTAAATATTCTCTGAAGCGAGGATGATGGCAAGGAGGAGCTTCTAGGAGCTTGTTTCATGGTAAAATAAGCCATGTGTTACAAAAATATGCAAAGAAGGACATCATCTTCCACTCACATGAAGGAAAGAAGGACAAGAAGAGAAATGATGATAAGAAATATAATAGTCCTCATATTTTATTCATTTTTATTGAGTGCCAACCACAAGCAAGCACACAGTAAATAAATGGTAAATAAAACAGGTAAAAGGCAGCTAAACAAACTATTAAATTCAGAATAGAAAGCTCTGTAATAGATATGAAAAAGATGACTAATAAAGAACATCGGCTGGGTGAGGTGACTCACCCCCTATAATCCCAGCACTTTGGGAGGTGGAAGCAGGCAGATCACTTGAGGTCAGGAGTTCGAGAGCAGCCTGGCCAACATGGTGAAACCCCATCTCTACCAAAAATACAAAAATTAGCAAAGCATGGTGGTGGGCACCTATAATCCAGGCTACTCAGGAGGCTAAGGCAGGAGAATTGCCTGAACCCAGGATGGGGAGGTTGCAATGAGCCGAGATCACTGGACTCCAGCACTCCAGTCTGGGTGACAGAGGAAGACTCTGTCTCAAAAATAAACAAACAGACAAACAACCCCCACTCCCCAAAAAAGAAAAAAACACAACAACAACAACAACAAAAAGAATATCCCAGATCGGGGGTAGGTACTTTCAATAGAAGTTCGCCTCTGCGAAGAAAGCATTTAAATAGAGGTTTGAATGATAATAGCCAAACAAACGAACAAAACAAAACCCAAAGGCATGTAGTCTATAAGGAGGGGGTCCAGCATGCATGAAAGGCCTTCGATCTGAAAAATCTTCAGACATTCGTGAACTGTGTGGCAAGTCTGTGTGGCTGGAGCATGGGAGCAAAGGGCGATGGGGGATGGGATCCTGTAGGCTATAAGACTGAACTTGGAGTTTTCACTATATGGAGAGTGTGATGGGAAGCTTTTGAAGGCTTTACACAACCAGTTAGCATATTTTAAAATGATCTTTCTGGAATTTGGAAGAAAATGGGCTCTAGAAGGATTAAGTGCAGAAATCTGACGGAAAGATGATTTGGTATACATGAGAATGAAGAAACAGGAGATAGAAGAAAACTGAGCAGAGATATATTTTGGAAGCAGAATCAGCACAACTGGTTGATGACTGGATGTCAAGTGTGAGAAACAGAGAGGATGCAAGGATAATGCCCTGACTTATGGCAAGTCCGAAGCTTTTCGGTCAGTTAAATGCATGTTGACAACCTGAAGATGGAAATGCATAGAAGAGTTCTGACTAGACTCAAATTACAAAGCCTACTGCACCAGGGAGGCAGGGGAGAGGGAGGCAAGCAAGAAGAGAGCTGGGTGGGGGAGCCCAAGCAGTCCTGGCCTGAAGCTAGGAAAGGGGCAAGGCCATGGCAAGAAAATCAGTCAACAGAGGAGTCAGGTGTGGCATGGTCTCTAAATGCTTCTTTTATTTTCAAGGTTTTAATAACATCAAAAGGCAATCCATGATGTTCTCAGGCTAGAACTTGGGGATCCTCCCTCCGGCTTAAATAGACAGCAGGCGGCAGACAAGAGAATTATTGAAAATTAAAGAATGAGACTTTTTAAGAAACATGTCTGGTCTCATGCCATCTGCAGCTGACTCAACCAGAGAGAGAAAAACTCATAATTTTAAAAATGAAAATGATACCAAGACAATCCAATGGGGGAAAAAAAATACTGTGTTCAACACATGGTGCTGGAAAAACTAGACAATCTACATGCAAAAAATGAAGTTAGATTCCTTTCTTATACCATACACAAAAAATTAATTCAAAGTGAATAATAGACATAAGTGTAAGAGCTAAATTATAAAACTCTTAAAAGAAAACATGGGGATAACCCTTCAGGACCTTGATGTAGGCAAAGCCTGCTTAGACATGACAGAAGGTGATCAAAGACAAAAGAGATACATTGGATTTTATCAAAATTAAAAAATTCCGTGGTTCAAGGACACCATCAGTAAAGTAAAAGAACAACTCATGGGATAGGAGAAAATATTCATAGGTCTTATATCCGACAAGAGGTTTGTACCCAGAATATATAAAGAACTCTTACAACCTAACAATAATAATAATAGAAAAAAAAAAACCCAAATGAAAACTAGGTTTTGAAAAGACATTTCTCCAAAGCAGATATATGCAAATGGTCAAAGGCACATGAAAAGATAGTCAATATTAATTAGCATTAAGGAAATGCAAATAAACCACAATGAGATACCACTTCCTATCCACTAGGGTGGCCATAATAAAAAAGATAGATGCACTCTGGGAGGCCGAGGTGGGTGGATCACCTGAGGTCAGGAGTTCGAGACCAGCCTGGCCAACATGGTGAAACTCTGTCTCTACTAGAAATACAAAAATTAGCCAGGCATGGTGGCAGGCACCTTTAATCTCAGCTACTCGGGAGGCTGAGGCATGAGAATCTCTTGAACCTGGGAGGTGGAGGTTGCAGTGAGCCGAGATCATACCACTGTACTCCAGCCTACATAAACCAAGCACACTAGAAATGACAGTGGTATTCCTACTTATACTGACAAAATCAAGAAAATTTAATACTAATATAATCAAAGAGAATATGGAAGAGTGGAAAGACAGCTAAGTAGAATGTTGCTAAGTATGAGCCAGCTTCCTTCCTTTCACTATAATCCCTTTACATTGACCCTTTCAATACAATTTATTTACATTATGGGTTGGTGTTAGGATTCTATCCTTTTCGTATTTTCCAATAAGTGACCTGAAAGAAAGAGCAAATTTGCAAATGCCATGAAAGTGAGTACATGTAACAGCTCCAGTGTTCAAATAGTTGAAAAAGTGCAATATTATCATCTCCTTGTTGCTCCCAATTATTTTGAGCAGCAAGAACATGACAATATTGCACTTTGCATGGAGATGATATTTTCAGCCACAATTAACATACTGAGCCATTGTGCTTGGCTCCTTCTGTGTAATTAAGTCATTGACCATTAGACTGAGCCCACAACCAGTTTGCTGCCTAGAGTTCCCCATGCACAATTAGTTCCATTAAGAGTCATCACATCAGTAGTATAGTAATGGCTTTGAGGCTTTGTGTTTCAGGCTGCTAATGAAATGGCACTGCTGGCTTCAAGGAAGTACAGAAGATATTCATGTCAAAGGAAGCAGAAATGAAATCCACTAGAGTCTACAGGTTAGCAAAGGGCTGAACACAATAAGTGAATTTTTCATTTGGGCACCAGTTCATATGCACTGGGGAAAGGGGTCACTTATGACTCAGGTCTGGACTTCCAGCATTTAAAGAAGGAAGGTTATACCATCATGCAAAAAACAAACAAACAAACAAACAAAACCATATTTTTGCACCAGCACACAGATCATCTCATTCTTTTTCCATTGAGTACCTTCACATCAATTGAATTTCACACATCAAGTAGGGGAAAGATGACAGAGAAGATGTTACTAAACATATCATTGAATTTGAACACTTTAGAAATAATGAGGTTTCATTAAAGAAAGGTGAGTTTAGGACAAGTTAGACACATATGATGGTAGACTAGTGGGATAGTTTATAGTAATTTACACAGATCACCATTCTCATTTGGGTGACACTAGTTTACAGACATTCACATACATTGTCCCATCTGTTAGTTCCACAGTGTAACATTCACTTAACTGTTGAGGAAGTGGATGCCACAAGAATTAGAGAAATTGCCCAAGAGATACAGCAGAAACAAAAATCTCTTCTCCTCTACCTACTTACTAGTTTTGTAAGTGCTCGATTGCTTCTAAAATGGACTTGATCAGCGTTTCCTAGAGTGTTCAATGGAATTCCACCTCTACGGGATGTTTATTGGAATGATAAACAATAGTTTCTTGATGATGAAAATTTGGCACATAGTATCTTGCTCATTGCTGATTCTTACTAAATGTTTGATTAACTTAACCAAACTTTGAGTCCGAATTGAATCACAGAATCAGTGTAGCACTCAAGGATTTCCGATTAGTAACCCCAGAAGCTACCCATTTCTACATTACACTAACTTCCTGTGTCTGCCTGCCTTCCTTCCTTCCTTCCTTCCTTCCTTCCTTCCTTCCTTCCTTCCTTCCTTCCTTCTTTTGTTCAACAAATATTTATAAATGGTTATGACATGTCAGGCAATTTGCTGTACACTAGACATAAGATGATGAGCAAAACAAAGTTCTAGCTCTCATGGAACTTACCTTCTTGAGTGAGAGACAGACATTATTTATATAAGAAAAATGGCAAGAAGTACAGATCATGGGCCTTCAAAGTGGGTTAAGACATCCTTTGAATATAAGGGAGGATCAAGTTTCTTTTCTAAAGAAGCAGCAATTGACGTACCATTTGAGAGATGAGTAGTAGTTATCTTATGAATCTTGGAATGATGAGGCGGAGCCATTCTAAAAACAGGGAACAGCATATATAAAGGTTCTGTGGCTAGTGTGATGCACTGCACATTTGAGAAACTCAAAGAAAGTCAACATGGTACAGTTCAGAGAGCAAGAGAGAAAAATAAAATACATCAGGGGTAGTTACAGGATATAGCCCTGTAGACTGTGATAGATTTTTTTTTTTAAAATAGGAGGTGACTTGATCAGACTTGAATATTAAAAAACATCACTGTATATGGGAGCTCTATGTACTTTTTAATGTAATGCTTTATAAACCTAAAACTTCTCTAAAAATTAAGTCTATTAAAAATATCACTCTGGCTACAGTGAATGGGAGAGAATAGAGTGGGGGAAGACTAGAGTCTGAAGACAAGCTAATAGAATATGGCAATGCTCCAGGACAAAGAGGACCAAGACTGAGTCCAAGGGCCCTCTGCCATGATGAGGTAAGGGAGAAGAAGAGAAACAAGTAATGGTGACTAAGACACAGGGATAATAGAGTAGGATGGAAAGTAGGAAAGTTAGTGTCCTAAAAGCCAAATGAAGAATGTGTACCCAGAAAAAAGGAGTAATCAACTGGGTCAAATGATTCTGATTGGGCAATTATTATGAGGATTAAAATGAAATCAATGGATAAAGAAAAATCAGCTGTCATCAATATCATTAGTAAGAAAAAATCTGGTGGAATGAGGGGACAAAAGTTGATTTGAACAAAGATAGAAATTGGAATGAGTGTGGTATAGTTTTGTTGCAAAAAGAAGCAAAACACATGAGGTGCTGGGTGATGGGAGAAGTGTGGTTAAGAGATTATTATTATTTTTTTAATGCAGAGAACTAATAGCATGATTGTATGTTCATATTTTTAAAACTTTAGTATGCATGAGACTAATTTGCTTTTTAAATAAAAATATCAATGTACTCACATCTGTAATCCTATGAGAATACACTATAGGAGCCAAAGTTATATAACAAGATAAAAAACAGTACAATCAATAGATTATGGTTCCTGAAAAGGTGGGAGTGGAAGGAATTCAAAGACAGATGAAAAACTGGATTTAGGAAGGAAA
Organism: Macaca thibetana thibetana; assembly: GCF_024542745.1. NCBI lineage: Eukaryota > Metazoa > Chordata > Mammalia > Primates > Cercopithecidae > Macaca > Macaca thibetana. Next base: position 103,211,138 of record NC_065582.1, read on the forward strand.
GGGGGCAGTTACTCTGTAGTAATTTTGTATACTTGGTATTAGGAAATTAGGGGAATATCCATTAAATTAAGTTGGCGGTAAGGAAGGCTATATGTGGGAGACAGGATGATCAAAAATAAAATGCAAAACAAACCAACTACTTAAATAATAACTGATTTGCATCAATTATATCTGAAGTGGAATGAGTTACTTGTCTTTCAATCAAAGAACCCATTATGACAAATCACAGCCCAGAGATTAGAGCCAAATAGCCCCTAAGCACAGTTCTGTCATTATCTCCACTGTGATTCCGGTAAGCAAGTGACACATCAGAAATAATGAGTCATGAGAAGGACAATGTGATTGTTGAAAAAAAAAAAAATCCCTGAATTATGTCATGCCCCTGCACTAATCGTTTTCCAGAAGCCTTAATTGCCTGTCTTGACACCCCTTGCTCCTGTGTGTCCTAAATGACAAGTTGGTAATTCACTACAGAAAGCTTGGACAACTGGGTAAGATGTATCAAGTGCTGCCTTTGGCTTTCTGCCTCTGTCTAGACGCATGACAGTAGTATTTAAAGCATTAGTGTACCACTTTTAGAGAGAAGTTTGTCCTCAAATAAAATTAGCCTTCACTTAAAAAAAAATAGACAAATAAAGACAATAACAACAGCACTAAGGCTAGATGTCTAATCTATATCCTTTGGGCAAAGTGATAAAAGCAAAACAACAAAACGCTAAGAGTAAAATTAAGGAGAGTTTTAAATCCAAGGTCAATTTTCAGGAAAATAGCTAGATATACAATATTTGTTCTTTCCCTGGACAGCCTTCATTTTTATTTCCTGTGTTTTTAGTTAATGCTTTGCTTGCTAAATCACTCAGCTTTTTAAATATTTGTGGAAGGAATAAGTAGAGTTCTGGATTATAGTGTGGTGAACATATAGCAAGGTCTGGATTTCTGCTTCTTTGAGGAGTAGGGTGGAGCTCCAGCAGTCAGTCAGAAACATGAGGGCAAGTTTGTCCCCTAAAATAGAGAAGCCTTTAGAAGAACAGTAAAGTCTCATGTCCTTTTTTATTCTGATATGGGCTTACTTGTGTTTCCTCAAAATACAGACAAGGAGCTCTGAACCCCCAATACCTCAGAATGTGACCCCATTTGGAGACAGGGTCTTTAAAGAGGTAATTACTTTAAAATGAGCTGATGAGGGTGGCCCTAATCCTATATAACTGATGTCCTTACAAGAAGAAGAAATTAGGACACAGAAGGGCACTGAGGGAAGACCGTGTGAAGACACAGGGAGAAAGAGATGATCCAAGGAGAGAGGCCTCAGAAGAAACCAACCCAGCTGACACCTTGAGCTTGAACTTCTAGCCTCTAGAATTCTGAGAAAATACATTGCTGTTGCTTATGTCACCCAGCTGTAGTACTTGTTGTGGAAACCCTAGACAGCCAATAAACACACTAAAGATTCTTTCTACTCACTCCCCTTTCTTGTGAAAGGCACAGAAAATTTTATTTTAAAATCAGTGCTGATGAAGCAGAAGTTCATAGAGAAACTTTCCATATGGGACCAGAGAGTCCTTAAACCATTGCCCCTTCATATTAACAGTGTAGGGACTGTCCTACAAAGTTGGTGAGGCTTAGGCTGGGCACGGTGGCTCACTCCTGTAATCACAGTTGGGAGGCCGAGGTGATCATGAGGCGGGCGGATCCTAACAGAGATCGGGACACCCTGGCTAACATGGTGTGACCCTGGCTGCTAGAACATAAAAAATTAGCCGGGTGTCGGGCGCGGTGGCTCACGCCTGTAATCCACAGCACTTTGGGAGGGGAGGATCCGAGGTCAGGAGATCGAGACCATCCGGGTGGATCAAGAAAATGAGCCGGGCGGCGGGCGCCTGTATCCCACTACTCCCGGAGGTCAGGAGAATGGCGTGAACCCGGGAGGCGGACTTGCACCCGAGATCGCGCTAACATCCAGCCTGGGGCACAGACCCTCCGTCTCTGCTAACAAACAAACAAACAAAAAATTAGCCGGGTGTCGTGGCGGGCGCCTGTAGTCCCAGCTACTTGGGAGGCTGAGGCAGGAGAATGGCATGAACCCGGGAGACGGAGCTTAAAGTGAGCAGTGATCGTGCCACTGCACTCCAGCCTGGGCGACAGAGCAAGACTCTGTCTCAGAAAACCAACCAAACAAAAAAAAAAAACCAAACAAAAAAAGTTGGTGAGGCCTATAAGATCATAGCTGGTTGATGCAATTTGAATGTAATATAAAAGTTTGAGGTTAGGCACGGTGGCTCATGCCTGTAATTCCAGCACTTTGGGCAGCCAAGGCGGGTGCATCATCTGAGGTTGGGAGTTCGAGACCAGCCTGACCAACATGGAGAAAAATAAATACTCTACTAAAAAAAAAAAAAAAAATACAAAATTAGCCAGGCATGGTGGCACATGCCTGTAATCCCAGCTACTCGGGAGGTTGAGGTAGGAGAATCACTTGAACCCGGGAGGCAGAGGTTGTGGTGAGCCAAGATCACGCCATTGCACTCCAGTCTGGGCAACAAGAGTGAAACTCCGTCTCAAAAAAAAAAAAAGTTTGAATTTTTGCTTATTAATCCTATGTTTGAAATATAAGTATTTGATTAGCATGGCCAAAATGAACCCACAAATGAATAGGCAAATAAAGATAAGGTCCATTTTAAAGCCAGGAAGCCTGACAGTCTCAGGGATGCATTATTGGCCTGCAGATGGTCCTTGAGGTTTTATCTTTTGAAACATTCAGGACTACTTCATCTCAGTTTTCTATTAAAAAAGAAAAGAAAAAACCTTCCTTGGTTCCCTGAGAGTTGGCACAGGTCTCAGTGATATGCCATTGCTCTGCTGGCTACAAGCTTATCTCTCACTCTTAATTATCAGCAGCTGTTCTGCTGCACACTCATTTTCCTTTTCCTCATCTATTTCTTTTCCTATGAAGTATGATTCCCCTTTCTCATTCTGACATCATTCCTAACCTATTGGTTGTTCTCTCCAGTGGCCATCGAGTCACCCAAACACACTCGTTCTGTGGCTCAAAGAAGTCCTACCACAGACCTGCCTGGACAAACTCTTTGTAATAACAGCAGCTAACATTTGTTTAGTACTTTGCTATTTTCATAGCATGATCAGATTGCAAAGCCCTTTTCAATTATTGGATAAAAGAAGCAGGTGAACACAAATGGCCTGAGAATGCATAATTAAAGCCATGTCACAAAGAACAATGGGAAAGATCACATTTATTTCAGCAACAACTTCTTTATAAATGTTTCTGTTTTCAGAGTAATGAAAGACACTATTGGTGTATTAATGAAGGACTCAAGGATGAGGAGAGTACTACTCTCTTTTATTTAAAAAATTGACACATAATAATTGTACATATTTATGGGGTAGTTACTGATGTTGTAAAATATATATAATGTATAGCGGTTAATCAGGATAATTTGCATATCCACCATCTCAAATATTTATCATTACTTTGTGTTTGGAACATCCAATATCCTCCATCTGGCTATTTGACACTATAATACATTATTGCAAACTATGGTCACCCTACAGTAGTATAGAACACTAGAATTTTTTCCTACTATCTAGCTATAATGTTGTCTACTTTTAAAATAGTGTAGAATCTGAGAAGTTAATGAACTTCTCTAAGATCTAGTCTCAGGAGGCACTGGGTAAAAGGTCAATAATCAAGTTAAATAACTCAGACCTAGACAACTCTAATTTTGACTAATCCAATGTGATCAATCCATAGATGATAAAACTGCAGTCTCATTTATTCATTAATTCAACAAACATGCATTAAGCATATACTACATGACAGCACTCTGCTAGGCAGTAGGGATAGATGGTGTCTCTTCTCAAGAGCTTCCAATCTAATAGGGAAGGAAGAGAACACAGACGATGCAAGGACTGTGAGTATGGAGGAGAGAGGAATGAAGTGCCGAGTATACTGACTCTTAAACCCATAACCCCATTTCTTCTTGTCATCCTTATTTCTCTTAATTCTTAGATATTTGGCATCAGTGTGGGGTAGATAATAAACCTATCCATATTCTTATTGGTATAAGAAAGTTGTAACATGTGGTGGTTTTGTGGGCTCAGATGGGTGTGAAGCCTGGCTTTAGCACTTGTCAAAAATGTGAATTTGTACGACTGTTTTACATTTATTTATATATATATATATTTTTTCTCATAATCCCATTTGTGGTAGGTATATCTTTACCTATATATACCTATATATATTCACATTCATATATATATTCACATTCATATATATATATATATGCCCAGCCCCTCTCTCTCTCTCTCTCTGTGTGTGTGTGTGTGTGTGTGTGTGTGTGCAGTTATATTACATGAGTTATTGTATATAATGCCTGACATATATCAGTACAGGGCCTGACACATATTTCAGTAAACATTAAATATGAGTATTATGGGAGCATTTCTTATACTGATGGTAAAAGAAAACCGGTGAGTTTGGGGCCGGGAGATGTTAATAAATGGGTGGTAAGGAAATAAACTACCCCTCTAAGAAGATAAGCTTAAGTTTGTTTTACTCACAAATAATGTATTGTTATTTTCTGTGAGATACTTAGAGGGTTAAGATACTAATGCAAGCTGGGTGGGGTGGCTCACGCCTATAATCCCAGCACTTTGGGAGGCTGAGGCAGGAGGACTGCTTGTACTCAGGAGTTTGAGACCAGCCTGGGCAACATAGTAAGATCTCATCTCTACAAAAACAAAAAAATTAGCCGAGCATGGTGATGTGAACTTGTGGTCCCAGCTACTACTCGGGAGGCTGAGGCAGGAGGATCACTTGAGCCCAGGAGAGGTTGAGGCTGCAGTGAGCCGTGATTGCACCACTGCACTCCAGCCTGGGTGACAGAGTAAGACCCTGTCTCAAAAAACAAAACAAAACAAAACAAAACAGCTAATGTACATCAATATAAAGGAAAACTTAGAAGACACTTCAAGCTTTTTTGATCTTGCCAGAATTGCTTCCATCTCAGAATATTTGTAAATAGTTCCCTGAATTTGTGTGGACTGAACAAAATACGGGAAATGTTTTTCATGCTAGGCAAATCCCATCTCCTATTAATGGTATTTGTAAAGTCACATAAGAGATTTCAGTTCTGGTCAGAATCTAGAATCCCAAATGAACTGAGACAGTGTTTAAAAGAGAATATTTCAGTTTGGTCACTAACACTTTTAAAGTTCAACGTGATTTAAAGAATAGATATTATTCAGAGATGGAACTTCGACATAAAAATATTGGCAAATAGTTCCTGAATCATGATTTTGAGGCAATGGGTAATGCCATGGCCTGGGGAGACAGGCTGTCTCAGAGTTCTAATTCTGGCTCCGGTGGCACCAGTGGGGATTAGTGATTTATATCAGTATTTCAGCTTCCTTTTCATAGGTTTGCTTTTTTTATCTAGTCCAGGGGTCAGCAAACTATGCCCACGGGCCAAATCTGGTTCACTGTTTATTTTTAACATTTTTAAGTGGTTGGAAAAAAAAAAGAATAATATTTCTGATATTTGTGAAGTATATACAATTCACATTTCAGTGTCCATAAATAACCTTTATTGACATACAGCCACATCCATTTGGTCATGTTACCATGGCAGAGTTGAACAATTGTAGTGGAAACCTTATGGTCACAAAAGCCTAAAATATTTACTCTCTGGATCTTTCCAGAAAAGGCTTGCTGGCCCCTGGTCTAGCAAATAGTGATGGTGACTGGATCAACACATCTAACAACACTGTGAGAGAACACTCCTCATAGGGACACTTCACAGGAGAGGATCATATGATCACGCTGTCCATCAGTTCCTAAATGCCCCAAATGTCTGTTGGTCGAAATGACATTCGCCAGAATTTCAAAGGATTAAAAACATTTAAATCATTTTTTAACATGGTTCTTTGTACCATGTTAATAGTTTCTTTCAAGTGTATATTCTAATGTATTTTAAGTAGGAAGGGAATTTTGAAACAAAAATCTCAAAAACTTTTTTTTAAGTAAAAGAACACATAGTAGTTAGTTAATACATGCTGTTTTCACCAATGCCTTTAGTTAGTTCATGTAGAGTTACTTGTGTATATAGAATTATGTTTTCATACCATAAGCAACTCCTACTCACATTCTCTAAATGATTTGCACATATTAAAACTAAGCCAAAAAAAAATATACAAGCTTCAGGGCTGCCTACAGACTTAGGCAGACAAAAAAAGAGATTGTCACAACTGCTTTAGGGTAACAAATGTAATTGCATGGATTTTAACTTACAGAACACAAAAAGGAAAAAAAGTTAAGATAAGCGAGTGTTGTAACATTAAATGCCTAAGCAGCATATTTAACTGGTGAACAAGAAAATGACTAAACTTTAAGCTACAACACCATTAAAATATTCCTACATTTTCATATAAAGTATATGTCAAATATTGGCTTACATTTTCAAATGACAGCAACTTAATGTAGCCAATGACATTATTTATTCAACCCAGAAGGAGTCACAAATGCAGACATGTATGGTAAACTTTTATTGCTGTTGTTACATTATTATCCCAAAAACTCAAAAATTGGCCAAACTTTTTCTTTCAAAGAGACATCCATAAATCTATCTCATAACTATTTATTTCTCAGCTGGCCTATTATGTAACACAGCTGCAGTAACCATCTAAGTAGGTTGAAGTTTTACTAAATTAAAAATTTTACAGCCTCCAGACCTATGAAATGTTCCATCCAGGAAAAGTTATTTTGCAAATGTGCAAAATAGGTCTGTGGAGTTACACAATCATAGAAACAGGAGAAAGAACAACTGAATCAGAGAGGTAAAAGTCTAAAACTGATTGGTATACTAGATAATTATAAATAATGGTTTATGCATACATATACATAGATAAATGCATAGGAACATAGACACATTAGTTAAAATAGAGATAGATAAAGAGTGAGAGAGATAGAGATAATAAAGTATTTGGTCCCCAGTATAAACGATTATTCTTAACCTACAGTCAATGATTGCATTTTAGGGAATCTCTGAAGCCCTCAAAAGTGTGTGCAGTTTTGGTAGGTATGTGCCTTTTTTTTTTTTTTTTTTTTTTTTTTTTTTTTTTTGCAAAAGGATCAATGCATTTATTAGATTCTTTAGGCACCCATGTCCTCTAACTTTTCACCTATCTCCTAAGAAATCCTTCTGGAAAAATAATTAGAATGGAAAGTTTTTAAAAATTGAAATGTACAAAAGTAACATGTAATTGTCTGAGGGTATTGGAAATAATTAGTACAGTTGTGGCTACTTTTGTGTTCACCTCTTCTTTTCTTTACCTGGAGGAAGGCAGAGGAAAGTATACCTCCTAGTTTTAGTTATTATTGATTTTAGGCTCTGGGTCAGATGGGCCTTTTAGGGTCCGGAATATTGACAATTGCCCTTGAAAGACATGATGAATCTTTGCTTGGTCGGTGGACTGAGTCCCAGCATATGATTAATATCAGGTGTCTTGGTTGGTTGTTAGACAGTGAGTGATAACTTGGCCAGTATATGAGGGGAGTTTTTGCAGAAGCTGAACAATTTCAGCAATGTGTGCTCGGTAATGAAAGAGAATTGGATCCTAGAGCGTAACAGTTGTCTATAAGAGAGCACTCCATCCGTAGAATCCACCTTTGTTACCTTTATTCATAATAAGGAAGATCACTGCAGGAAAATGTCTGTTTCTCCCCACTTTTTCATGGTGGGATTGTTGTGGCCTTAGAACATGCTTTCAAAAGAACTGTAAGTGGGCATCTCTGTCTAGTGCCTATTTGTATTATATATTGTATTATAAATAGCTGCTAAAAAACCAAAATGCCTACCTTATCAAGTGCCAAAATTCTCATTCTTAATGAATGAGTCTAGAAAGATACCAGTGTATCCATTCCAGTTCAAAAAATAACTTCACATGCTCATATTTTAGAAAATAGACTCCAGACCTTTTTTATTTTATTTTATTTATTGAGATGGAGTCTTACTCTGTCACCCAGGCTGGAGTGCAATGGCAAGATCTCTGCTCACAACAACCTCCGCCTGCCAGGTTCAAGCGATTCTCCTGCCTCAGCCTCCTGAGTAGCTGGGATTACAGGCACACACCACCACGCCCGGCTAATTTTGTATTTTTAGTAGAGACGGGGTTTCTCCATGTTGGTCAGGCTGGTGTCCAAGTCTCGAGCTCAGGTGATCCACCCGCCTCAGCCTCCCAAAATTCTGGGATTATAGACATGAGCCACCGCACCCAGCCTAGTGTTAGCTTTCTAACCTGGATCAAATTACTTCTCTGTGCCTCACATCTGTCATTTGTAGAATAAAGATAATGATATTACCTGCCTTATTGAGTTGTAGTAAGGATTAAATAAAGCGATATATGCGAACAGCCTGGAACATTCCCTGGAATTCAGACGTCTAGATACTGACAAGGCTACAGACATTATAATGGATACTGTAGTATTCTGTCTAGATCCCAAAGACTGGTATATTGGTTGCTGAAGGCACAAAGAGATTCTCATGGGAATTGTTCTACAATGGAGCAGGAAACAGCTTCACCCAAGTTTATCTGTCTCCCTGCTCCCAATCAATGACTAGCTGGCACCAGGAAACAAAGCCCCAGCCCCTCAGTTTGAAGAAATCTTGAGAGGGATCACAGTCTCAGGGGACCCCACTGGATCAGCTAAGACCTCAGTTGCTATGGCATTGCAGGGCAGGTGCTCCTGTCACATCCTGCTTTCCTCACTTCCTCGCAGAAAAAGTATCTTCACAGAACCTTTCCCATGACAATCTAATGTCATTCTCCATCAGCGTGTGTTTCCTGGAATCCAATCTAAGATTATAGATAGACGTAAATAAAACATTTTATCCCCATTATCCTGGAATTGCAGCTAAGTCCCACCCCCTGCTCCCCAAAAGAGGCTAAAACCCCACATTCTAAGTTGAAAAGACCAATGGAAATTGCGCCTAGCCACTTCTCTGCCAGGTTTACTGAGAGAAAGCATTGCATTTCTGAGAACCCAAATGGCCCTGACTGCTTTGAAGGAGAAACTAGAAATGAGGAAGTGCTACTTGGAGAAAGCAGTTTTCAAAATCAACACTGTTTTTTGAGGGGGAGGACTAGGAATTCTCCCAACTATCGGAACAAGAGTATTGCTGGTAAATTTTGATGTGTGTTAGAACAGTGACCCACTCCTTCTCTAAGTCAAGGACTCATGATGGCCTCTGAAGCTTGGCAAGTCACTGACCTTGCTGGGCACTGAAGCTGATAACCCGTGGAGAAAATGACAAGACAAAGGAGGCAGCAACAGTGGAACAGCCTGCATTTCCCTTACATTGCAGGCCACGGTACATGAGTTTCCTAGTTGCTGAATAAACACAAAGCAAGCAGCTGGCCTTTGAGCCCTTTTGCTGTATCCCATCCAACAGGACAATCCCAATGCCGGGAGAATACTAGCATGTGAAGTGGATTTCTAATTCCAGAGACCCTGAAAAATCCACACATGCACCTGTGAAAGATTCAGCCTTTAGAGAGGAATGTCTGTAATGATCAGTCAATGATCAGTCAGCAATATCAACTGTGTAGGAAGATCTCTACCTTCTTCCATCCATCTCTAGGTCTCATCATCAGAAAGGAAGGCAGAAAAGTAGGAAAGGAAGTATGTAAGGAGTTTCTCTCCACTTTAGCCACTAGAGTGACAAAGAGGTCTTTGCTGCAACAGGGGAGAAAAGGTCTTATGCAACAGGAAATAGTTCAGCATAGCAGAGTGGGGGCAGTTTCATATGATTGAGATTTCTCCATAAGCCTGGTAAATATATGCACTTCAATAAATATTTGTTTAGCACCATGTGTTATATTATGCTATTCCCAGGTGTTCGGTATACAGTAATAAGCAAGAAAGATGTGGTTTCTAAATATATGGAGGTACATATAGTCCTCCTTTGTCTTATTTTGCCAATTTCTTGTCTGTTTCTTTGTCATTTTATTTTTTTCTCTGAGAAACTTCTCTCCTAAGAAAGCTATTACATCATTATTCCAATAATTACTCTTTATTTTTTAAAACATTTCAAGGAAAACTCAACTAGAACACATTTAGAGAAGCAGAAACCAACTGCAAGTTCTTTCTTCAAGAACCGTTCGTTAAAGATTTGCCAATCTTTCCTTCTCAACCACATTTCCCAAAAGTTTGGACTTTGGCCATAGAAGTTCACTTCAGTCTAAAATTTGGCATGTCTGACAGAGAAGACTTCAAATTTGCCAATTTGGCTGATATCCCTTTGAATAACAAGTAGAGAAATAGGACAAATTTGGAGCGAAAAATCTGTAACTCATGGCATTATTCAGAGAGATAATTCATTTCATAGGATAATGAATCTATAGGAAATCAACCCTAAAACACAGTGGATTTATTTTCAGATAGGGTTTTACAAAAGCCTAAAATATGCATACAAATATAGTTTGTAAGCAAATATAAGTAAGTAATACACAAAGACCTGAGACACTCAATTTTATTGAAAATTCTTGTGTTTTATTATTTTTATATGATTTTGCTTGGTTTCATAGGATATTTCAGTGTACAGCAAAAGCAAAAATAAAACAAAATAAAAATTTCTACATATATATAGATACGTATGGAAAAATTATCAAGACATACAGTGCACATATGGATAAACTATATTCATAACACACACACAAATGTGTATGTATGCATGTAGTGCTAGAATAATGGCAAAGAGCTTGCTAGAGACTTTTGTGAGTTCTGTTGGAAATCATTACGGGCAGATGAGATTAAAATATGTTAAAACATGTAATCTCCTCCTACTCACTGATAAACTCAGAATAGTTAGACTTGAGTTAGCTATCCATAAAGACAGACACTTGTTGGGTTTGTAAGCATCATCTTTATAACAGATTTTCAGAAGTGGCAATTGAAATAATTTTATAGAGAAAGCCAATCTAGAATAAATATGCTTTATGAGGATCTTCTGCCAGGTAGGCCCACAGCCTGCCGAGGGTTCTATACATGTTACCAACCACATTTCTGCAATCCTTGCTGCCTCCTATGCATTCCGACAAATAAAAACACTCTGTTGTAACATCCCAAATTCTCATGTTAAACAATTACACAACTGAAAAACTGAAAAATATTATCTTCTCATTCCCATTTGCAAAGATAAATTAATTGTTATGCTATCCCTGAATAACCCCAATAATGCAAATATTGATGAAAGTAATCTGATACAGATCCCATGTTATCACAGAAGTACAGAAGCGTTTGCCTGGAAACGCCATCCTGATGTCAAAGGCACACCAATAAAGCCCCGGTGACCAGGATGAATGGCACAGACACTGGATTCTCAATGTAGTGCTTTGTGTTTCCAGCTCTGTCTTCAAAGACACATTTGGAACACTTCTCTTCACACTCCATAAGATGATTTAGAATTATAAAACCTAATTTAGCAGCTATTACATACTGTATTAATAATTCAGGAAGCATCTTTTCAAATGATCTAGTTGCATACTATATTTATCTCCATAATTACAGGAGCAAGCTTGAATTTCCTATAATTTTTTTGAAAGGACAACCTTCAGATTCCATATTACACAGTCTTAAACTTCTTAGGCTTTGTTCTTCAAAAGCCATTATGTCATACGCACTGCATGTGAAACGGATGATTTAGAATAGCAATGTTGGAGAAGAGGTTTTATCCATTACTTCCTGGTCTTGAAGACATGGCTCTCTCTAAAACAGTATTGAAAATATCCATCTATATTACTTGAGAAGTTCTTCACCAAAAGATGAAACCTCCTTGCAGCTAGCAGACTGAATGGAAAAGTAGACCTCTAGCATTACTGGAGATAAAGAGTCAACCATCAGTTCAATACCATGCTGATTTAAAAGCCAACATGAGCTATTGTCTGAGAATAAATCGGAAAAGAAATTTCCTCTACTGATACTTCAAAGACTTTGTAACATCTGGAATCTGGTTCTATACAGGGTATTCCACTAAGAAGTAAGAATAAAAGGATTTTAATAAGGCAAATAAGATTCAGGTTTCTTACAATATGTTCTCCCTGGAGGGAAACAAATAACACATTGCATCTGACTAACCTTTCTGCACTTCAGCGGCATTAATTAACATTTAGTCATGGATTCCATCATGAGCCAGATGAACTTAGTGCTACAGCTGTTTTCATCGAGGGGAAAATACGCCTTTCCATTTTAGATTCCCAGCATTTATAAATATGGGAAAAAGACATTTTATTGACTGCTTTGTGGTAGCATTAGTGATAAGAACTCCATATTACTTACCCAAATAAATTCCCACCAACCCTAGACCGTGATCAAATCAATATCAATATTACATAAACTGGGTCAGCTGGAGCCAATACTATAAAAACCAGATTCCTACCTCCCTTTTTCTTACATTGAGGGACAAGGAAAGGTTGAAGAACTGATCAAAAAGGTAGGTATCACGGCCTTGGAGGAATTGCTGCTGGGTGAGTCAAAGATTTTAGTGAAGATCAGATACACTAAGAGAAATGAATACAGATGACTAGGAAAAACGAACGGATGTTTCAAAAGTTTAACTGCAGGATTTGATGTCTTGGCAGAGCTGTCTTCAGCTTTACCAGCGAAACACGTGGAAGTGGCTGGTTGGGAGCAAAGCTGAGGTACAGAACTGTAATACTTGGTCAGTATTACAAGTATTAAGGAGTAAGAGTTTTTGTTTTGTTTTATTTTGCTTTGCTTTTAGCAAAATCTCCTTTAAGATGCAATTTTGTGAGGAAATATGTCAGTGACTCTGCTGGGCAAAGCATTCAACCTCTAACACCTTGTCAAAATTCATATCACAAGAGCACTATAAAATCAAATTCACTTCAAGAGTCCTGAACAAATACTGTGTCATGACTTGTGGTCAACTATGGAGTCTCATGGACAAAGGAAAATCCAGTAGTTACATGGTCAGAGTATGTGTGTGTGAGTGCATTCATTTGTACTAGTATATAAACCTGCAGTTATTATCTGTGTCAACACTAACCAAACCTCAAATTAAGGTTCTCAGTCATGATTCAAAAAAGAAAGAAACCTGTCTGACCTATCTTCACGTTTACCAACACAGGATGACAATAATTTAATCAGACTAGGAAAATATCTTACCTGGAACTACTTCAAAAAGGAACTTCCCTGGGTTCTCTTCATTGCAGGGATGCTCAAAAACTTTATTTCCAGACAGAAAAATAGCACCCTGTGAACACAAATACTCAACACATCAACATCATCGGATAGCAAACATTGTATATCATCATTATAATCAGTGAATATCCAAGGTGTATCTATAACCCAGTAATACCGTAAGATGCATCAGACTCTTATATTTCAAATAATCAAAAATTATGTGCCAGAATAATATTCACTCCAGATTTAACGAACACTTGTTGAGCATCTAATATGTATAAGACTAATATATCTGTTAGCTGCTAGATTCATCTTAAGTACCAATTTATTAAACACATTCTGTGTGCCAGAAATTTTGCCAAGCATTCTACCCACACCATATTATTTAATTGTTAGTATAATCTTACGATGTAGTTATTCTTTTCCCCATTTTATAGCTGTGAAAACAAGGGAGACTTAGACAAAGTTGTGATAAGCCTTCTCTTATCTCTTCACTCTTCTCTTTTCTCTCTCTCTCTCTTTTTTTTTTTGTTTGTTTGTTTTTTGAAATGGAGTTTTGCTCTTGTCACCCAGGTGGGAGTGTAATGGCGCAATCTCAGCTCACTGCAACCTCCGCCCCCTGGGTTCAAGCAATTCCACTGCCTCAGCCTCCTAAGTAGCTGGGATTACAGGCACCCACCACCACACCCAGCTAAATTTTGTATTTTTAGTAGAGACGGGGTTTCAACATGTTGGCCAGGCTAGTCTTGAACTCCTGACCTCAGGTGATCCACCCGCCTTGGCTTCCCAAAGTGCTGAGATTACAGGCATGAGCCACCACGCCCAGCTATCCTTTCTCTATCTTTATATTTCTCTCTTTAGTGGATCATTTCATTCAGTGCTGAGATATATTTAAAATTCCGTGCCATTTAAAAAAATTACTTTTGACTTCCTGCTATCATTCTATTTCTTTTTCTTTGCCTATTGTCTATACTGAATCTATTTCCTCACTGTATCCACTGCAGCCTGGTTGATGCACCCAGCATTCCACTTACATGACTCTCACAACCTACATGTTTGATAATGTTCACTTTTCAGTGACTTGACTTTCCGGTAGTGTTCATCACTATTGACCACTTTTTCCCTGAAGCACCTTCTTTCCTCGTTTCTTGGTTTTCTCTAGGTTTTTCCCTAATTTCTCTGTTGTCTGAATCTCTTTTGCTGACTCTAATTGACCTTTAAATATTAGAGTTTTTAAAAAGATTTATCCAATAATTTCTTCTCTTCTGACTCTAGTACTCTCTTTCTCCAGGCTATCTCATCCATGCCTATGACTTCAATAACCAACTGTAAGCCAATGAATATCAGAGTAATATTTCTAACCTAGGACACTTTGAGCTTCAGATACATTCAAAAGCGTATTTGACATTTCCACTTGGGTATTTCAAAGTCATCTCAAACTTAACTTAGTCAAATTAAAATGCAAGTAAATCTGGCTCTCATTATGTATCCCCCAGCTCAGTGACTGACACCCTCTTCTATTCAGTTGCAAAAGCCAGAAATGTATAAATCATTATCTCTACTATGTATCTCTACTACTACCACTCTCTAATTTCAGGCAACTATTATCTCTCGTCTTGAACTTTTCAAATGCCCCTTCACTGAATTCTCCACAATATTCTAACATATTTCAATCCATTTTTATTTTTCTTATTGCACCTGGAGTGTTTTTAGAAATAAAACTTTGGCCAGGCACGGTGGCTCACGCCTGTAATCCCAGCACTTTGGGAGGCCGAGACCATCCTGGCTAACACGGTGAAACCCCGTCTCTACTAAAAAATACAAAAAATTAGCCTGGCGTAGTGGCTGGCAGGCGCGTGTAGCCCCAGCTACTTTGGAGGCTGAGGCAGGAGAATGGCGTGAAGCCGGGAGGTGGAGATTGCAGTGAGCCGAGATCTCGCCACTGCCCTCCAGCCTGGGCGACAGAGCGACAGAGCGACAGAGCGAGATTCCGTCTCAGGCAAAAAACAAACAAACAAAAAAAAACAAACAAAAAAACACTTTTATGTTGCTACTTTCCTGCTTAAAAATCTTCCACGGCTTTCATTTGCTTTAGGAAAAAGGTCGAGGTGGTCTGGCTCCACCCACATCTCTGAGTTAATGTTTCTGCTCTTAAACTTTTTTGCTTTCTATGGCTTTCTATCATCCAGAAACTACCCTTCTATAAATGGCAGCATGCTCCCATCTACCCTAGGACAACATTCTCTCCCTGGTAATTTTATACTATTTTTAAGATTGCCGGCCGGGCGCGGTGGCTCAAGCCTGTAATCCCAGCACTTTGGGAGGCCGAGACGGGCGGATCACAAGGTCAGGAGATTGAGACCATCCTGGCTAACATGGTGAAACCCCGTCTCTACTAAAAAAATACAAAAAACTAGCCGGGCGAGGTGGCGGGCGTCTGTAGTCCCAGCTACTCGGGAGGCTGAGGCAGGAGAATGGCGTGAACCCGGGAGGTGGAGCTTGCAGTGAGCTGAGATCCAGCCACTGCACTCCAGCTTGGGTGACAGAGCGAGACTGCGTCTCGGAAAAAAAAAAAAAAAAAAAAAAAAAAAAAAAAAAAAAAAGATTGCCTACATTTAAAATATACTTGCATGGATTCTTGAATTTTTCCTGGACTGATTTACCATTGTATGTAGTTATGTTATTTGTAAGATGAATTGATTAAAGTCCATCTCCCTCATTAAACTGTAAGGGAAAAATAATATGTGTTTTGCTCCCTAATTTACTACCAATGCTAAGCATTTTACCTGGCATATAGTTAATGTCTAAAAATGTGTATTGTTGAGTGAATGGAAACTGTTAACATAATGAAGCCAGTGTTAAAAACTAAGTGTGCTGAACTCAAAAGCCCATGCTCTTGTCCACTGTATCATATTGTCCATTTTTCCCAGCTCAAAAAATAGTACTATTTAGCTAAAGTAGTATTTTACTCAATTTTCAACCTACTTGGTTTGGCACAGAAAATTATAGTCCTCAGCCATTTCTCTCTTTCTGGGCTTAGACTGATAAAGCATAGCACTCTCCAACCAAAACCCAAGAAATTGTACGTTAAAGGATCCCTCTCCCTCCATGCCTTACAAGGTGAGGTGTTGGAGGAATTGCCTTTGTTCTTCTCTAGGAAGTACATTTTCCTACTTTTTTTTAAATCATGTCTAGTTTTCTCTGGCCTATAGATCCCATTTCCCATTTTGTTTCCCTATCTTTGACGCAATTTTTAAAAATTGCTAAATACTTTGAAGATACTCATTTAATAAAGACCTTTTATTACATAAATTTAATCTATATGGTTTCTACATAATGTGTAAAAATAATTGTTTCAATTAAGAATTTATTCTACTTACTGAAATGACTTTGCAAAGTAATTCATTTTGTGATTTATCTCAGTTTTAGAACATAGCATCTAATATTCATTTTATCCACGTGTGTTTGTGTGTGTATGTATAGCTCCTGTTTAATTCTATATCTTCAAGCTCTACTTAAGATCTTGAATTGTACTTGTGCCATATAAGTTGAATTCAAGCAACACTCTGGCATAAATGCTACCTCCATGAAATCTTAAGCTATCACATTTGGTAATTTAAAAACTCCAAGTGATGCTATACTTTGTTGTCTTTTTTGTACATGTGAAACAGCTACTTCTGGCTGAAATTTTTATTAACATTTTCTTATTTGACATTATATAAATTTTATATTTTGACAAGTTTTTCAAACAAATTATAACATAAAAATAGTAGTTTAAATATCAACAGACAAGGTTTAGGGCAAGATATGCTGTAACTGACAAACATTTACTGTGGTTAATTTACTAAGTCATTCAGTAAATAAAATAAAGTCCTTTAACTGCAATTGTTAACTTGATCACATTGTATAGAGTCCATTCTGTAAAGTCCATAACTAAGGGAAATGTCTTAATTGTGATAGTTATTTTCAAAGCGTTTAGCAATGTTTACAGTGTTGAAAATACAGGTAAACAAACAAAAATGTCTAATTTACCCACTACAGATAAACAATGTTAACACCATATACATTCTCCCATACTTTTATTTATTTGTGCATGTGTGTATAAACATACAGAGCAATTTTCACAAAACAGTAATCAAAATAAAAAGATATTTATTATCCGCTTCAAAACTTAAAAGTCATGTATTGTTATTATGCCAAATGTAGTCATCTACAGCATTTTAAAAAGCTGAATTCTATAGTACTTGCTTGAGTATACATACTTTTATGTCCTCTACTGCTGTAATATGTTTATAATTTTTGTCTTATAAGGAACATTTTATGTTATAAAGAACACGAAGAACATCCATGAAGCTAAGTCTTTGAGCTTTTCCCTAATGTATTCCTTTAGGGCAAATACCTAAGAGAGAAATTAGCCATTAAAAAGTATGTACCGCTTGTTTGTGTGAGTTGGTCAATTCTTCCATAGCTGCTCTAAATTAACCAAAGAAGCAACGAACTAATAAACAAGTACAACTCAGGTGCCCAATCTAACTCAAAAAGTAATATGTTGACAGACTACCATGTCTCAGATATTATTTCTTTAAATATCTCAGGTGCTGTGAAGTGTGTGAAAGAAATACAAGTACTCTCAGTACAAGAATAACACAGTACATAATTTTAAAACAAATGAGTGTGACACTATTTAGAAAATCAAGTAAATATAATAAAAGTTTAAGAAGAGAGTGTCATAAGGGCAGGCTGATTAGTTAGGAAACAGTATATAAAGGAAATGGTTTCAAGAGGAAGATAGGGTTTTAAGATTTAGTGGCCAAGGGGTAATCTTTCAAAGTAGAGGAAATAACATCAACCAAAGCAGAAATTAGAACCATATGTGCAGAGTACATTAGAATAAGCAAAAGACCCATGTGGAGGAATAATTAGGAAGTGAAGATTGTTGGTTACATGTGCTGAGGATGTGTTGTAGAAATTCTAAGCCTAGGCAGAGGATGTTACACTTGATATCTGTAGCAGCTGAGAGCCAGGGTAGGTTCTTGAGCAAAGCAGATGGAGATTTAATGATACCACACTCTTAAAAGTTTGTTATCATAAAGCAACTAATTTGACATAAGGGGGTAAGGTCAGGAAAGGTGTTGGCAGTAGAAATGGCATACATTTGCATTACAGATGCATTATTATATATTGTTAAGAAACATGTATAGAAACTAGCCATAGCTTAAGCAGGAAACAAAGAAGGAAGAGTAAAAGATGACTTCAATTTTTCTCTGTATCTAGAAGAATATTTCCCATGTTAGAAATGGGAATTAGGAATATTTAAGCTCCATACAGCCCATGCACTTGAGTCAAAACCATGTGATATTTTAAAATTCTCTCTTAGTAGATATGATGGATATTCTCTGTTTGTTCCACCAGATATTCTCTCCACTCCTCACTCTATTCCATGCTCTAAGAGATTAATCTCCGTAAATTCTATAAACCAAGCTCTCCTGATCTCTGGCTTCAGGTTGCGTTAGAGAGGCTACATCGGGATGTCAGAAGAGCACAAAAGAGACAGGTCAAGATATTTATTCACCTGTTTCCTTCCATGCTAGTTGCAACATGGTCCTACTTGTATTGGGGTAAATCTTAAAGTCACAGGCTTCCCCAAATTCCAGTAGAGCTAAGAGTGGTCAGAGGTTCCTCTCTGTTTTTCACCTCAGGGTGTTTTACCCATCCATTGGTTTTCATTAACCTTTCCAACACTTGGTAAAAAAATTTTTTTTAATCACACGCTCTTCAATTATCCCTTTTGGGACAAAGCTATCAATTACTTGCTGGAATACTGAGTGACAAAAGTACCAGGGTGCAAGTGTCTTGAGTTTTCTAAGTAAGGGCATGTCATCGCTGATGTTCAATATGCCTCATGGCAAACTTTGGATGATCAGAGAGAAGAGGCTCAAGTACAACAAGGAAATGTAACCTTTTTGATAAGAGTTCAGCACATATGGCAATAATTTCATGACAATAATTAACCGGCACATTCAAAATGGAATTATACATATTTTTATTCCTGATAAGAAATATTCCTTTTATAACGAAACTTTACAACTTTAAAATGAAATATGATAAACAAAATCTTTTATAGTTTGACAGCTAAGAGTTGGCAAAAGCGACATAATTCATAACCATACTAGTAGTTTGCTGTCAGCTAAAATTACTATTAAAAAGAAAGCTCACATCTAGTTAATACCAGATCACTAAGCCAGAACCACATAAGATTGGGGTAAGGCTAGATGCTGTTGAAAATAGACACAGGGATCTTATTCTTTGGAATTTGGATTGGAAAAAAACACGCATGTGCAATAGCTCTGTTAGTTTAATAAGCACAATCTTGAGATTTTTTTCCAGCATAAACAATGACTATGAGCATCACAATGAACTAGAAAAATCTCAGCTTGAAAATATATGTCTATTTTTAATAAGATTAGACAGAGGTTTGAAAGTGAGATCAAGATGAAATAAATATTATTCAACAGGTTTTATTAAAACAATATGTTGGTTCAATTTTTTTCTTTATAGCAAGTAATTTCATTCACTTATTAAATAAATATTAACATTAATTAAACAACATGTAGCAAGTCCCAGGCCCTGTCCCTGGCACAGAGAACATAAAGGCGAGAAAGGCCAATAAAGTCTTTGCACTCCTATATCCAAAAATTACTCAGGGAAGGCAGAAAATTGAAAAAAAGGTATTACATATTAAGGCCCTGTTATGAAAAGAAAACAGGATACTGTACACTTATGAAAAATATTAAATTATAACCATAACTGTTCTGACTATATAATAATTTCCTGATAACAATAAATTTTGTGATTAAGTAAATCTATTCTAGAGTCAAACTACCTAGGTTCAGGTTCCCATAATACCTTTTAGTCACACGACTTCAGGCATAACATTTCTCGCCCTTCCTCAGGTTCTTCATCCGTAAAACGGGATAAAAATAGATCCTACTTCATGGCATCATTGTTAGCTAATACATGCGAAGTTTGTAGAAAAATGCTTGGTACACAGTATTTATTATTTTAATATTTAAAAATCTAATATACCAGACCTTTAAGCTATTTGGGGCCCATATTTTGCTAATCCCCAAATAATGAAATGATTGTAGTAAAGTTTCAATATATATCTGCTGGTATTATTACCTAGGTGAGTAAACAGAGAGATAAACTAACTAGAAACTTTGAAGTCAGTTTTTACTATCATGTTTGCAAGGCTAGACTGGTTAGTAAAACAAACCTCTAATTAGCAATCTAATAATAAATACTATAGCATTTGATGTTGACAAGGATGATTAGTGATATTTCTTGACTATTACTTTGCTAAACACTTTGCAGGTAATTTATGTCATTGATTCACCAAATTACTCTGTAACATAGGTATTTCTCTTTTTATAAATGAGAAAAATAAAGCTCAGGGAACAACAGGCAGACTCTGGCATGATAAATTCTTAACACATATTTGTGTGAATAAAAAGTAATGGAATAAATGCAAACTGCTTTAAGGATTTACCTTTAGCTGTTAAACCAATTTATGTTCCTCTTTCTAATCAATGACTGCTATTAAAGCAGTTTGGGGAAGTTTTATAAATAGTTCTCAAGTTTTTTCTTAGCCTCTGAAATTAGTTACATAGATTCCTGGGGTACTGCCAAGGGAAGAAAAGAGATGGGAAGACTTGCAAATTGGTAACCATTTTGGAATCTACCCTAGTAATTCTGATGCATAATTTGTTGGGGGGAACACTGACCTAAGCATTGTTATAAATTTCCTTATAGAAAACTATAGCATACTACCAATAAAGGTGTACACACTGTAGAATGTACAATATTCTCAGTTAATAAAAACACAAAAGCAAGGAAAACGTGTAATATTTCCAAATCATTATTTAAATTAAAAATGACACACAAAATTGTATGAGACTATTTTATAATTAGCAAATAAATAGAAACCAATTATTTATACAGATGTCTCATCTTGCTGTTTTATATTGTAAACTGCAGATCTACACTTGAGAAGCATTATCATTCTGGGCTCATTTAATTTTAAAGCATTTTCATTATATTATTTAATATTACAGGTATTCAGATCCTAGGAGACTAACAGGAGTGCATTAATTTTGATAGAGAAAAATATATGTAGTATTTTGAGTGTTCCTGATATAACTCATTTTAAAACATTTAACCCTTTCTTTTTTAGGCAAGGATCCTTTACCCCATGTAAATTTCCACACTGGACAGAACACAGGAACATGAATTTCTTCTCAGATAGAGTTTTCCTGCATGACCATTCTTCTTGGGAGCATAGCCATCACCAGTCTAGCTACCCTGGGGTCACTTCTGTTTTTTAACATGTTTTGATTCATTGGAAATTAGAGACATTCTCTGGAACATCCCACTACCTTTCTTGAGGTGCTCTTTGTTATTTTCAAAAAATTTTAATTGAGACAAAAACTAATGCAAATGTTGACACAAAACTACCCGCCAACAATTTCCATTCCAAGTTCCTCCACTTGGAGTGCCTTTTCCCACCCTGAATTGTAATAAGTAACATCTACAGAGGTTTACTGTGTGCCAGAACTATTGTCATCTTACAGAAGGAATGGTAAAGCACCAGTAAGTTGAGGAGCATGCAGCTGATAAAGTCAGAGACACAATTGATCTTGAGGAGTCCAAGCTCCACTTCCTTAACCAGATCATCTGTGAAGGGAGACGTCCTGTGATTTAATGACTCCTTCACTTATTCATTTATTCATCAAACATAGATGTAGGACATTGAAAATGCCAACATGCTTAGAAAAAAATGAAACTGTTAATATAGGTTATTTTTGGATAGTCAGGTTATAGATGATTTTTATTTTGCTAAATTTTTCTATTTAAATTTTGTTTTTAAATAATGAGTACATATTACTTGTGCACTAAGAAAAACATAGAAATATGTTTTTATTAATTAATGAACTTATTTGTTTGAGGTAGGGTCTGACTCTGTCATCCAGGCTGGAGTACAGTGGTGAAATCACAGCTCACTGCAACTTCAGACTCCCAGGCTCAAGCCACTTCCCATCTTAGCCTCCTGAGGAGCTGGGACTCCCGGGACTCCAGGTGCATGCTACCATGCCTGGCTAATTTTTTTATTTTTTGTGGAGATGGGGTTTTGCCATGATGTCCAGGCTGGTCTCGAACTCCTAAGCTCAAAGATCTGCCCATCTCAGACTCTTCAAGTGCTGGGATTACAGGTGCAAGCCACCATGCCCAGCCTAGAAATATATTTTAAAAGCAAATAAAAATGACAGGAGATGGCAGGGTTGCACAAGGGCATTTGGGAACCTTAAACCTAGGTTTCTGCCTTGCAGTAAGGACTGTGGAAGGCAGTCCTAGAAATTGTGTAAATATATATCACTTACTGAATAATGGCCACCCAAAGATGTCAGGTCCTAATCCCTGAAACCTGGAAATGTTACTTTATTAGAAAAGAGGGCCTTTGCACATGTGATTAAAGAGCATGACAGAGAGATTATCCAGGATTGTCTGGGTGGGCCCTAAATCTAGTAGAAAGTGTCCCTATAAGAGAAACAGGGAGATTTGGTTCACACACAGAGGAGAGGCTACATGAACATGGAGGCAGAGATGGGTATGACACAGCCACAATCCAAGGATTGCTGACAGTCACCAGAAGCTGGAAATGAAAAGGAACAGATTTCCCCCCAAACCCTCAGAAGACAGTCCATAAATGTCTTTTGTTTAAATCCACCAAATTTGTGACAATCTGCTACAACAGCCAAGGGAAACTAATACAAACGAGGTGGCGACAACACTTCCAATGACCTAGAAAGGAGCCTGTAAACAGCTGGGGTTTTTAAATGAGTCTACCCTAAATCCTTAAATACTGGCAAGTAGTCCTAACTTTTAATTAACCAATCAGTTTTGGGGAGAATTCAGAGTGTGCAAGGCATTCAGAGAGGTGGTAACCAAAGAAAATCCTTTCTCACGCCACCCTCTCCTCTGTTTAATAGGAGGAAACTGTTAAACCAATGGCACGTTAATGTCCTTGGAACCCCAAGGCAGAATATCTGTGGTAAGAAACTGAATTCAGTTACTAAATGTCATTTTACAACTCTTATTATTTCTCAACTAGGAAAAGAAATATGAACTGTTCAGGGGGTGGTAAATGACACATGTCTGAAGCAAAGTCTACGGCAATAGACAAAAAGAAAAAGAATAGGTAGGGTTTCGAAGTTTGTGTCTCATTACGAAACAGAAATGTGAAGAGCGAAAACTAGTCATAGCTGTACCATATTTACTATGGGAAACTCTAGGACTCTAAAGAGAAGGGCCCAATACGTCATTATCTGTGGACCAGAAAATTGATGATAAAATAGCCTCATTTGAGATCTTGTTTTAATTAACTAATAAACCATCTGTGTGTTTAAAAAATGAAGTGGAAAGGACTTAGGATTAGCTTTGGGAAGAAACTATGCAATCTTTAAGTCTGGAGTACCAGAATAACCTGATATGCTGCGTACAATGACCTTGCTAATTTTTTAACCACCAAGTAAAATTGTTTTATAGCCAGGTTAATAATTTTCCACATATTTGAATCTTAAATTTAGAAAGTTTCATAGGGAGAACAATATCTCAGCAGGAAGAAAGCAATTTAGAACTTAATCACACAGATGCTTTTGACATTCTGAATTTGATTTTTAAAAAATCAATTTGATGTAAACTTTTAATACAGTTTTCATTTTTAAACCAAGATAATATTTTATCTATTCATGGATTAAAATAAAAAATAAAAGTAATATGCAGAGAAAAAATGTATTTCACAAAAACGTTAATACTTTTTCTATATGGTTGATTTTTTTTTTTTTAAGTTTTAAGTTCAGGGGTACATGTCTGGGTTTGTCATGGGGGTTTGTTATATAGATTATCTTGTCACCCAGGTACTAAGCCTAGTACCCAATAGTTATTTTTCCCACTCCTCTCCCTCCTTCCACCCTCTACCCTCCAATAGGCCTCAGTGTCTGTTGTTCCCCTCTATGTGTCCATGTGTTCTCATCATTTAGCTCCCACTTATAAGTGAGAACATCTGATATTTGGTTTTCTGTTCCTGCATTAGTTTTCTAAGGATAATGATCTCCAGCTCCATCCATGTACTGCTAAAGGACATGATCTTGTTCCTCTTTTATAGCTGCATAGCATTCCATGGTATATGTGTACCACATGTTCTTTATTTAATCTACATGAGTATTTAGGTCTTTGCTATTGTGAATAGTGTTTCAATGAACATACATGTATATTGTCTTTATGACAGAATGATTAATCTTCCTTTGGGTACATACACAGTAATGGGATTGCTGGGTCAAATGGTAGTTCTGTCCCACCAAGAGAGTATAAGCATTCCTTTTTCTCAGCAACCTCGTCAGCAACTGTTATTTTTTGATGTTTTAATAACAGCAATTCTGACTGGTATGAGACGGTGTCCCACTGTGATTTTGATTTGCATTTCTCTAATGATCAGTGATGTTGAACTCTTTTTTCATATGCTTTTTTGCTGCATGTGTGTCTTCCTTTGAAAAGTGGTCATGCCCTTTGTCCACATTCGAATGGGGCTTGTTTTTTGTTGTAAATTTTTTGAAGTTCCTTATAGATGCTAGATGTTGGACCTTTGTCAGATGCATAGTTTGCAAATTTTTCTCCCATTCTGTAAATCTTCTCTTTACTCTGTTGATAGTTTCTTTCGCTGTGCAGAAACTGTTTAGTTTAATTAGATCCCATTTGTCAATTTTTGCTTTTGTTGGTTTTGGTGTCTTTGTCATGAAACATTTGCCTGTTCTTATGTCCAGAATGATATTGCCTAGGTTGTCTTCCAGGGTTTTTACAGTTTGGGGTTTTACATTTGATCCATTTTGAGTTGATTTTTGTATATGTTATAAGGAAAGGGTCCAGTTTCAATCTCCTGCATATGGCTAGCCAGTTATCCCACTACCATTTATTGAATGAGTCCTTTCCCCACTGCCTGTTTTTGTCAGCTTTGTTGAAAATCAGATGGTTGTACGTGTGCAACCTTATTTCTGGGTTCTATTCTGTCCCATTGGTCTATGTGTCTGTTTTTGTACCAGTACTGTGCTATTTTGGTAGTATAATTTGAAGTTGGATAGTGTGACGCCTCCAGCTTTGTTCTTTTTGCTTAGGACTGCCTTGGCTATTTGGGCTGTTTTTTGTAGTTCCATATAAATGTTTAAATATTTTTTTCTAGTTCGGAGAAGAACGCCATTGGTAACTTGATAGAAAAAGCTTTGAATCTATAAATTGATTTGGGAAGTATGGCCATTTTAATGATATTAGTTCTTCCTATCAATGAGCATGGAATGTTTTTCCATTTTGTTTGTATCATCTCTGATTTTTCTGAGCAGTGGTTTGTAGTTCTCCTTGTAGAGATCTTTCACTTCCCTGGCTAGCTGTATTCCTAGGTACTTTATTCTTTTAGGGGCAATTGTGAAAGGGACTGTGTTCCTGATTTGGTTTGTGGCTTGATTGTTGGTATACAGGAATTGTAGTGATTTTTGTACATTTTGTATCCTGAAACTTTGCTGAAGTTGTATATCAGGTGAAGGAGATTTCTTTATTTGTGTGCTGACAAGGGGTCATTAATAAAATGTTAAACTGAAGTGATAATAGTAAATGTTCTTAACTTAGCCCTAGTATTAAAATGGATGCTTTTAATATGTCATCACTGGTTACAATGATGACTGGAAGTTTTTTTTACAAGATACTGTGCTCTTTAACATTTTCAAGGGGTTCCTCTCTATTCCTAATTTACTAAGAATTGTTTTGTTTTCATTTTAATATCAGGAATGGGTGTTACGTTTTATTATTATTATTTTTATCTGTGGAGATAATAATATGATATTGTATCTTGTAACCTGTTATAATATTCATAATTATTAAATTTTAAGTGAAGCAGAGGAGATACTATATGCATATAACCATTTCATTTCTCTCCTGGGCAACCAGCAAAATTTTACTTCCCAGGCACCTTTGCATTAGGTGAGATCATGTGACTGAGTTCTGACAACTACTAAGAAAGGTAGAAGGATAGTGCTAATGGTATGTAGCCCTAAAATGCCATGCTTTATAAAGACCTCAAGAATAGACCTACATTATATGTATTTATCTATCCTCAATAGTTTAAAGGGTACTGGGAATATAGAAGGCACAGAAAAAAGTTTACTGAATGGCTGATTAAATGAAGCCACCTAATTTTTTGGAGAGTTTCAGTATGTGTAAAATAGGGATAATTTTAACAATGCATACTTAAATGAACATAGAGGATAACTTGGAGATTAAATAAGGCATGTGAAATTTGTAAACTGTAAGACTCAAGAGAAAATATAGTTTTATTTTGTTCTTTTATTCTCCCAGGAGAATCTGTCAAATGATAATAGATATGAAGGTAAAATTGCTTTCTTAGGTGATTTGAGCTCTGTTTTATCAGGAGAATTTAAATATGATCTAAAAAACCCCTTGGTGGGGTTGTCAGGAAGGGGATGCCAACAGAATGCGCCCTCTGACTTGACATCAGCTGTCCTTTCCAACTGAATTGCACAGTGATGGAATAGAGCAGGAAGGTGAGTAAGATATGCATTCATCAGGGTTATTTTTTAGTAGGGGAAGACAGTAAAGTGGATAAGAGGATAGGCTTGAGATTCTGACAAATTCATTTTAAATTCCAACTTCCATGTCCTAAATATATGACTTTGGGAAAATTGTTATAAATATCTGTACCTCTGTTTTCTCATTAGTAAATGGACCTTTTAAAAAAAACAGTCTAACACAGAGGGCTGTTTTGAGGTTTAAATAAAGTAATAGATGTGAAGTGCATAGCATAGTGCTGATACATGGTTAGGGATTAGTAAATAACAGCCATTATATTAACATCATTTTTCTTTTAAGTCGTGTTTGGTAACTAATTTGGTAATTACTAGAACAGAGTTTTCATACTCCATAAACATCTGTTATTATTATTTATATTTATGGTCTAATATTACCATACATATTGAAAAGTGATCACAAATATACATATATTACTCACAGTAATATATGCTGAAGAATAAACAAGGCCTGAACAAGAAAGTATTTGATGTGTCTGTGAGTTTTCAGGTTCATTTTGCAGGGAGATTTTCTTTGGCAAATTAGGAAATGAAGACCAGCAATCCTCTGACCTAGAACTAGTCCAAGTTCTGAACAGCAATTTCCTCAGCTCTCTCAGATCATTATGCCACCTACCAATGACAGGCAGGTGGAGATTGGAAAATAAGAAGCCTATTATTTCCTTTCTTTTCTAAAAAAGAAATATACAATTAACAAGTAATTTATGACCTAAACCAGCTGCTTTGTGAATACTCAGAACTCAAGATGCAATAGTCATGCTGGTCTCCTTTTCATTCCAGGTTGAGGTAATCAACTTTCATTCTTGTGCCAGAGACATCAGTGACCTAATTTTTGCCTAGGACAATAAACGGTCCAACGTCAATAATGTTCATTAGTGGTCCATTCCTTTTTTCAAGAAAATAGCACATATTGGGTCCTGCACATATGTCCAAAGGGCAGAAACTCTTTTCAACTATTTCTATTTCTAACAAAAAATAAAAAAATCTATAAGGGATCCCTACTTGTTATTACCTATGTGTTTATCCAGAAGTTTCTGAGGATCTAAAGTCTGAATTTAAAATCAGCTTGTATTTTATGATTATTATAACCACCAAAGTATCAATGGTGCATATTATTGGAAATATTTTGCTAGATGTGGTGAAAATAAAAGTTAATGGTTCTTATCTCCATCAAAACAAAATACTAATTCAAGAAGCACAAGGAAGAGTTCAAACATTTCTCTGGTGAGGGGGAAAAAAAGCACAAACAGATCATCTATATATCAGCATTCTCTTTACCCACAAAATCTGGTAAAAATATTTCCTTGCATGAGTGTATAGCAGTGATATTAGCAAAGAAATCTGAATTTAAAATACTATAAAGGCTGGGTATGGTGGCTGATGCCTGTAATCCTATCAATCAGTTTGGGAGGGCAAGGTGGGAGGATTTTTTGGCCCCAGGAGGTAACAGCAAGGGCAATATAGCAAGACTCTGTCTCTACGAAAAATTTTTTTAAATTAACCAGGCTTGGTAATATGCTCCTATAGCTCTAGTTACTCAGGAGGCTGAGGCAGGAGGATAACTTTAACCCAGGAGTTCAAGGCTACAGTGAGCTATGATCACACCACTGCACTTTAGCTGGGTGACAGAGCAAGACCCTGTCTCAAAACAACAGCAAAAACCCCTATAAATAAAATAAGGTGTTCATTTAATATATCTCAAAAATACATCTTTTTGGCTGGGTGCAGTGGCTCACGCCTGTAATCCCAGCACTTTGGGAGGCCGAGGCGGGCGGATCACGAGGTCAGGAGTGTGAGACCAGTCTGACCAGCATGGTGAAATCCCAACTCTGCTAAAAATACAAAAATTAGACAGGCGTGGTGGTCGCTGCGTATAACCCCAGCTACTCAGGAGGCTGAGGCAGGAGAACCGCTTGAACCCAGGAGGCGGAGCTTGTAGTGAGTTGAGATCACACCACTGCACTCCAGTCTGGATGACAGAGTGAGACTCCATCTCAAAACAAAAACAAAAACAAAAAGAACATCTTTTTGAAAAGCATGTGTTTCAGGGAAATGTGTTTTGTGTCTAGTGGAAATCTGTTTCACTAGATTTTTTAAACTATATTAATGATGGTTAGTTATAGAAAAATGTTGATATAAAAGTGGACTCTATATTAAAATTTCTTATTACAACAGATGAGTTTTAGTAAGCAAGTTGAAATTTTATGTTATCAGTTCTTCTTAACTAGTAGTTTTCACAGTATGTTAAGCATTTTTATTTAATAATCAAGCAAAATATATTTTTATTAAATTACTTTAAAATATGGCATATCCAGTGATCGAATGGATGTAGTATTTAACAGATTGGAAGTCCATCCAAAAAAAAAAAAAAAAAAGAATTTCAAAAAGAATTTCTCTAACAATTTTACATCTACACATCACATAAAGTAGTTTAGTTACTCAGTTCATCCTCCTACCAATGCCTGAATTCTGTCTTCAACTAGCTGGAGGAAGATCTCTTCATAGTGGTCACCTCGATCTTTTTGAATTTCTACTTCATACACAGCTGAAATCTGGCTCTTGTGAATATCTGTGCCCTCTCCCCTGCAACCATTGGCTGAGAATATCCTCTGGTTCTTGACATCTTTAAAGACACCTGCCATGCCTACATTGTCTTCCTTTCCCCTCTTGATATTTTATTCATCTGTTAAGAAAAATTAACCTCCAGACCCCTCATGACCCAGATATTCCATCTAAATCCATGCTTATTTGTCACTGTAACTGTTACAGCATGGTGCTCTGAAACAGTGCCCAACATGAGAAGCCACAGAAGAGAGAATAAAAACATGAATTCTGGAGTCAAACTGTCTTTTTTCACATAGAAACTTTCTTCCTTGTTAGGTAAAACTTTGAGCAAGTTCCTGACCCTCTCTGTGCCTCATTCTCTTCATCTATAAAATATAAATAATACTAGCAATTAACTCATGACCGTTGATAGCTGAACACGATGCCTGCATGTGGTGAGCACACGAAAAAATGCTCATTTCTAAAAATGTTGGACTATAACCTTCCCTATCTACACAATGGAATTCAATCAAAAGGTTCTGAAATTTTGCTAACTCTACAGGTGTTCTGATGACATTGTTGTTGCTCACGGTCAGTGTCTAGTCACTTTCCACAGGAATATTTACACACATGGAAGTGATACTATATTCATTCAAGTAATTATTGAACTTAAATATGTATGTGTCTTATTTTTATATGTATATTTGTACATCTTGTTTAAATTTTCTTGTTGGTTTGAGTCAAAAAATTAAATTTTAAAGTTTAGTATCTGTCATTTGTGTAAATTTTAATACTTTACAAAGAATTTTTAAATATATCTTAAACTTAGTAAAAATCTCATATTTCATTAATTTTTAATTTGTATTTTCTCATTTTATATTTTTAAATTTGGGATACATCTTATAGACAATAGTAGATCATAATTCAAATTATAGTGTGTTATTATTCTTAGTAACACCTAAAATGATGGTATGTCTTACATTTGATTTGGTCTGACATTAACTGAACTATGGTTTAAATGTGAAGAATAGGTATATTAATCACAAAAAGCAACAAAATCTAAAGGAAACTCTTATCTTTTCTACTTTCCTAAGTGATTCCATTCTACTTAGATTTATCCACTCCAAACTTTTAAAACTTATTGACCCTTGGTCAATCAAAGTACCTTATGATGTTTTCTCACTTTTCATTTAAAAAAAAATTCTATCTGGTTGCTAATACATTCAAAAATCTTTAATAAGCCCTACTATCTGCTGATAAGTTTTTGAGGATATAGTACTTAAAAACAAAGAACAAAATATAAGTTAACAAAAACAAAATGTAGATCTTGTCCTCGGGGTTTCCTTTGTAATGAACAAAGAGAAATATATGCCATATGATGCCACATATTACTTAAAGTTGTTCAAAATATTTTTAAATAAATGAAGACCAAGAACTGGGTGTCATAGTTTTTAATCCCTCTACAGGTCACAGCACATTGGCTTATATACTGTAAATGGACAATACATTCAGTACTTCGTGAAGGTCCTTTGGCAAAAGCTACATTTAGATACTGCCCAACTTCTCCTATCACTACCATATTTTCTTTTATTTTTCGATGGCCTCCATTCCAAAACCATCTTATAAAATAATTTTCTCATCATGGTCAATAAATTTTAACTCATAAATAAGGGGTTTGAAGCTAACACTTCAACACATTCTCCTAAGCATTTTTAGAAACCTGAAGTTGAAGAAGAAATGGTTTCTTTGACTAAAAGGCTGGAAGCTACAACGGTAGAAAGAAGATATACTGAAGTGCAGCATTAAAAACGTGTATGCAAATGTCCATAGTGGATCTACTAATAAATCTGACAAATGGGGTACAACCTAAATATTTTTCGGCAGGTGACTGGACAAAAAAACTGTGATATATCCATACAATTGAATTGACTACTACTCTGTATTGAAAAGTAACTACTGGTAACGCACAATAGCATGAAAGAATTTCAGGTGCATTATGTTCAATGAAAGATGACAGGCTCAAAGGTTACATGTTATAGATTACATAATATAAACGTTCTGGCAAAGATAAAACTGCAGGGACAGAAAATATACCAGTCATTACCAGGGGCTGAGGGTGGGGGAGGGGTTGACTATGAAGGGGCATAGGGGATTTTTTTGGGGGGTAGCAAAACAGTTCTATAGCATGATTGTGGTAGTGATTACATAACTGTATGTAAATTATACCTCAATAAACCTGACTTTTAAAATGCAGTGTTGTTGATGCTCTGGGGTGTCGGAAAGTGCCTTAGTCTGTTTGGGTTGCTATAACAACATACCACAGACTGAATGACTTGTAAAAAAGATAAATGTCTTTCTCACAGTTCTGGAGGTTGAGAAGTCCAATATCAAGGTGCCAGCAGATTTGGTGTCTAGTCAGGGTCAGCTTTCTAGATGGCAGTCTTTTTGCTGTTACCTCACATGGGAGAAAGGGCAAGGATCTCTCTGGGGGCTCTTTCATAAGGACACAAATCTCATTTTTGAGGGCACTACCCTCATGATGTCATCAACTCCCCCAAGTTCCCACCTTCTCATATCATTATCTTGGGGGTATTTCGATGTGTGAATGTAGTAGGGGACGCTAACTACAAACATTCAGAACATACAAGAGGGTTGCCCACTGCTGCCAGCCAAGTCAACGCAAAACAGTACTTCATCCTTACTGGGTGTCTAGGACCATCTGTCATCTCATCTCACCTACCCTGAACATCTACCACACTCAATGCAGAGAAAACAGTAGTGTCTCTCACATGACACATACTAAAAATATGTGTAGAATGAGAAGTTTAATAAATGAATAAAACCATGTGAATGAATTTCTTATATGTCTATGGTCTTGGTGACCAGGCAACTTTTAATTATTCTATTTCCACTGACTTAAAGGATAAAATTTACTTCTTTCATAGTCTCATTTTTATCAACAATGACCCACTTGTTTCAGTCATAATCTTGGTAGGCTCCTTAGTTTCTTTTATATTCATTTTTCCCCTTCACCCTCCCAATAAGTGGGCTTCTCTTCTCTATTCTTTCCCCTAAGTAAATTCTCCTTTCACATGCTTCTCGGTGGTGGTCTCACTTCTGACCTCCACCTCTGCCCACCTCTGTCCATCATAGCTGGCCACAAAGAGCCTTCCCTGTCACTGTTCTGAGTATATTTTGTATTTCTCAGACCTCTTCATGGGTCACTTATAACAAGTTAAAATTTCTGTTTATGCTTACTTGCAGGTTGTTAATGAAGCTGGGGGACTGTAGATACTAGAGCTTCAATATACACATACAACAACCAAAGTCATGTAAAACTAAGCATCATCTACATTTTCACAATAATGAAAGCTGAAGTGAAATATTCAAAACTGAGTACAAATGATGCTGTAAATTAAATATGCATTTAAATCTTGACAATCTAGTCATATATTCTGCAGACAACCTCATCACAGGACATCAAAACTCACAAACCCCAGGGTGAACAAATGCGAAACAGAAGACAACATTTATATTTTTGTTTCTTGTATTTCATTGAATAACTTATTGACAATTTGTGTAAAAAAGTTTATCAAATTGGAGACTAATTTTTTATTGTTTCAAGTGTGTATTTTATAATACTTTAGAGACTACAAAATATGAATATATGTTAATGTATATGAAAAGATTTCAAAAATACATTTAAGAAATAAATTTTATAAAATAGCTGTCAAAAATGTTAATTATTAATTAAATTGATATGTTTGCTATGCTGCTAATAACCTAAAACAATCATTTCAAGGTATGCATTATTCTAATTTTAAGAACGTTGCATCTGTATAAATACAATGTACATCTGTTTCTCTAGGCAGAAGAGGAAAAGTAGATATTTTTTGAAAACTTGTTTCACTTCTCTGTTTTGTTCTGCCTTTTCACCAAAACATAATAGAATGTACTTCCCCTTTTAAGTTATTTCTCTTCCTTTGTCTATATATTTACATATGCTAGAGTCATAAAGAGAGAAGCTTTATTACATGTGTCGGTGTATATATTATATACATACATCTTATAACTAGAGAGAAAGGAAAAAGAGAGACACACATTCACAGGCTGACTGGAATGCAGGGGAGATGAAACAACCTTTCAGAAGAAAAATATGTACCACGGGTTGATGGACTTTTGGACAGTCTTCCTTAGACTCAGGAACTGAGTCCAAATCTCTGGTTATTTTGTTCTCTCAAACAAGACATGAAGGAAGTATGATCTGACCACATTGCAGATGGTTTGGATAATCAGCATTCAAAAAAGAATTTTTATTAAATCCATTTACCATATGTTTCCATTAAGCTGGAGCCTCTATTGTATTATACAAACACACATAGTACACACATATCTATATATGAATCTTCATGTCACTAACTCTATACTTTGTGCTAATGTAAGAGCTTACTGTGTTCCTGAACATCTGTCAGGACCACCCAAGAAATTCTGAATTGTAAAAAGAAAAAATTTCAATCAACCAAAATCTGACCAGATAAGACATGAAATATCAGGACAGGCTTTTGTATTTGTGACAGCTGTCCCAAATTCTTCATTGATTGATGTATTTATTTTACAGTAGGATGCAATCACTGTGAAACAATTGCCATCTTAAGATGCATAAGGTATAGTTTTTTTTTGAAAAGATGCAAACAACAAAACTGACAACGAAAACAAAACAAGATGACATTGGGGACTCAGGGTGGGAAAAGATGGGAGAGGGGTGAGGGAAAAAAGACTACATATTGGGCACAGTGTACAGTGTTCAGGTGATGGGTGCACTAAAATCACAGAAGTCACCACTAAAGAACTTACCCATGTAACCAAAACCCTCCTGTATGCAAAAATTATTGAAATAAAAAACTAAAACAAAACAAAAGGCTATGAGGCAAGGAATATAATAAACAGATAGTGCAATTAAGAAGATAAAATGTGTTTTAATCTAGTGTGGCCATACGCAAGAAGAAATACAAGTAGTTGATGGAGGGAGAGATAATAGCAAGTGGTCACTATCGCATCTCCTTTTCTATAAAACTTTTCTTTAAAAATCATGTAATTATTATGACAGAGAAACTAATGAAATACCCAAAAGTTATTCATTTTATTTCTTATAATGAAATATTTGTTCCAATTCAAGATCATCTTAATTCATGAATTTCCAAGTAGAAAAATTTCTCAAGGAATAAATATTGCAAATTATGTCTACCTAAAAAATACAACAGCATGAAACAAACAAAGGGAAATATTTTATTTTTGTTTTGCCTGCTGGAAGATATTATAAAAAGGAAAGTATACCAGATACATTTAAAAAATAGAGTGATTTTCCATTTTTTTCTCTAGTGATATCTTACATTCACCATGTCTACTTTACATCAAACTCTTAAAAATAAAAGGGTCTTTTTAGTGGACTCAGTATAAGTTTACGTTTCAAGCTCAGACTTCTAACCTTGATTTGTTATTTATATATACTGCTCTTTCTCTACTTGGATATCTAACACACAACATTAAGTGGACACAAACAGAACTAAGCTCTTTAACCACCACCTTCCCAACCACCATTACCACCATCAGCCTGCTCCCCCTGTAATCCTTCCCATCTCCATTGATGGCAAAAAAAAATATCTTTCAGGGTATGCAGCCAAAAATCTTGAAGTTGCCTTTGACCTTCCTCTTTTACACCATGTCAGGTGCATTAGCAACTCCTTTTGGCTTCTTCTTCCTTCTTCCTTCCTCTCTCTTCCTTCCTCCTTTCTCCTTCTCCTTCTCCTTCTCCTTTTCCTTCTCCTTCTCCTTCTTTTTTTTTTGAGACAGAATCTCACTCTTTTCCCCAGGGAGGAGTGCAGTGGCATGATCTTGGTTCACTGCAACTTACGCCTCCCGGGTTCAAGCAATTCTCCCTGCCTCAGCCTCCCCGGTAGCTGGAATTACAGGCACCTATCCTTACACCCAGCTAATTTTTATATTTTTAGGTTGGCCAGGCTAGTCTCAAACTCCTGACCTCAGGTGATCTACCCACCTCTGCCTCCCAAACTGCTGGGATTACAGGTGTGAGGCACCACGCCCGGCCTGGCTCTATCTTCAAAACAGATGTATTGGTTACTTATTACCTCTACTGTGTGATCTCCTCAGGAAAGTAAAAATCACTGCGAAGTATGAGCTTTAAAATCTCAATTTAGTTTGTTTAACATAGTGTTTCCTTAATATTATTAATTTTTAATGGATAAATGTAACATTTTCCTATAGATAACTTTGTAGCTGTGCTTTTATTCACTCAATAATACATATTAAATGCCTACTATGGACCAGGCACTATTCTAGGTACTTTGGATATATCAGTGAACGAAATAAAGATATCAGTCCTAGTGGATCGTATACTTAATGGGAGACAGACAATAAACAATACACAAAATGAATACATTATATACTATCTTAGAAGATGATAATGACTATTGGGAAAAGAAAAAACAGTAGAGGAAGTGAAGTCAGGAGTTATAGCAGGGCGGGGAGGGTGTTGGTTAACAGTATTAAATAGGGTGGTCAGGATATCTTTCTGAAAAGTAAATAAAAAAAAAAATTAGTGAGACAGGGTCTTGCTCTGTTGCCTAGGCTGGAGTGCAGTGGCATGATCATAGCTTACTGCAGCCTCGACCTCCCAGGTTCAAGTGATGCTCCCACATCAGCCTCCCAACTAGCTGAGACTACAGGCATGCACCACCACATCTGGCTAACTTTTTTGAAAAATTATTTTTTGTAGAGACAGGATATCATTACATTGACCAGGCTGGTCTCAAACGCCTGGGCTCAAGTGATCCTTCCACCTCAGCCTCCCATAGTGTTGGGATTACAGGCGTGAGCCACTGCCCAGTTTGAAAAATGAAAATTTTTAATGGACACTTGTCAGTTTGATTTCCTTCTGCATATCTAGGAAGAAGATTAACAAGGAGGTGCCAATAATAAAATAACATATACTGCTGTAGTCTCTGATTCAAATCTTTCTCTATATTCATCAAAGGATCATGTTTGAAAGGGAAAAAGCAAATAATAGATGGGACAAGGATACAACCAAAAATATCCACTTATAGGCTGAATATTTGTGTCTCCCCAGAATTCATATGTTGAAGTCGTAATCCCCAAAGTAATGGTAATTGGAGATGGAGTCTTTAGGAGGTACTTTTAGATAAGGTCATACGGGTGTGACCTTCATGATGGGATTACAGCCCTTATTCTTGCAGTGCTATAAAGAAATACTTGAGACTGGGTAATTTTTAAGAAAATAGGTTCAATTGGCTCATGGTTCTGCAGGCTATACAGGGAGCATAATGCCAGCATCTGCTTCTGTGGAGGCCTCAGGAAGCTTACAATCATGGCAGAAGGCAAAAGGGGAACAGGCATGTCACATGGTAAAAGGAGGAGCAAGTCGGGGGTGGTGGTACCACACACATTTCAATGACCAGATCACAGGAGAACTCGCTATCACAAAGACAGCACCAGCCATGAGGAACCTACCCTCATGACCCAAACACTTCCCGCCCAGCCCCACCTCCAGCATTGGGGATTACAACTTAACATGAGATTTGGGTGAGGACAAATATCCAAACTGTATCAAAGAGTGTCCTTGCTATGTCTCTATTTGTCATGGGAGGACAAACTATGAACGTGCTGTGTGGAAGCCAGGAAGAAGCCCTCACCAGAACCCAACCATGTTGGCACCCTGGTTTCAGACTTTTAGCTTCCAGAACTGTGAGAAAATAAAAGTCTGTTGTTTGAGTCACCTGGACTATGATTTTTTGCTAAGGCAGCAGGAACACACTCAGAGACCATTACAATGTTAAGTGTTGAAACATTACAAATGTGAGCGTACAAAGCCAGGAAGGGTGTTATATAGAGAACTGCCATGTTCAAATATAATTTATAGCACCTCCCAAATGTTGATGCATTTAAAATTCAATGAATCCCACAAAATCATGTTAATGATCCCTCTGAAGAATTTCTGGGTCTGTCCACTTTCTATATTCTATAGATACATTTGTACAGTTTACTTACACTTAGTCCCCCAGCTCCCACTCTTTCCTCCCCAGGCAGACAGTCACAGAAACCCTCCCAATCTTCCATGGGTCCAGCAGTCCATCAAATGACTAAAAATGAAGCTGCTCTGGTAAGAAGCCAAGCTCCAAACTGATAACAATGGTGAAATATCTGTATACCTGAACTAATTTAATTTTGTCATAAATTGTCACAACGGGCAAAGCCTTAACAAAGTTTTAGTGAGTGCTTGTGTAAGTAGATACTGCTGGCTAGTCTTCCTTCCCACTTCTCCCTTCCTCACTCACACTCCCTTCAAACACACACTTATTGCTTAATCTTGCTTTACAAATAATAGTATATGTTTGACTAAGAAAATATTTCAAGATTAAACAATGAACATAAAATGAAAATGGACTCAGTATTTCTATCAAGTTTTTGTACCTTTTTCGAATTGGGTTTCCCTAACTTTAATTTTAATGGTTCTCTGACACCTCCCTTCACCTCTGGTCAAGGCAGCCTTCCTTTTCCTGCTTGTCTCCCCTCCTCCACCTCACACAGAGACATTCATTTCCATTTCCTGTGCTTTTCTTATTCCCAGTGTGTTCTATTTTCTAAAAGTTCAGCCTCTACCTTCTTCACTCTTGTTCTCAGAAACAGCCCACTTGACTTCCATTTCATTTAGTATGTTAACCTCTCTTCTAGAACACATTAATAGAACTATACTATCCTATCCACTATCTGCTACACAGCTGAGCTTACTGCCAGCAGTATGTTATGTTATTCTAAGTATGTTCACTGGTTTTATGCATACATATTTTCTGTGCACAACTAGATAAGCTCCTTGTGTATCAAAACAGCATTACATTATTCTTTATAACTTCTTTAGAATGTAGTCCAGTGCTAAGGACAAAGTAATTCTCTCTATATATAATAACATAAATAATTTTGTTGACAGCATAAATGCATGCCAGTTGACTAAATGCATTGGAAAACAACACAAAACTATGAGACCCTTTCCTCACTAGCTGATCATTGGTCCAACAATTTTCTACAACTAAAAGGGGATTTTTCTTATAGTTTCAACTGTGGCACATTCATTATCCTCCGATGTTATTGCTCTCGATTAGATCCCACTATCACTCCATATGCATCCTACTAGGAAAAAAGCTTCTGTCATTATTCATCCCTTTCAATGCCTCTTTTTCCACTGAAAAGATGGGGCCATCCTCAACCAGTTGATCAATGTTCCATTTATCTCACCGTTTCTGCATGGTGTCCTTTCATATAAGAGTGCAAGCAACTCTGGCATCTTCTCCCTCTACTCAGTTGAAAGTGCCGCCCCAGATTTAGCTATGAACATGATTAGTTGGGTACTTTTATTCACAATAAGCACAATCCCGTTGTGAGTTAAGTAGAAAGAATGTTATGTCAGTGAGACATCTTCAGCAAACTAAATTGCCATTTGATGTAAAACTTAAAATGTATAACAGGGCATTCAACTTATATTAAAATAATACAAAAGCATTACAGGCATTAAAAATGAAAATGGAAATACACTAACAAAAGGAAGGAAACAATCCACGAAGCTGAAATGACTCAGGTAAATCATTCTGCTTATTGAATTCTAGATAGGATTGTATATTTCCCAAATAAATATCTACCTTTTCCTTATTCTGATGGTAAAATATTGTGTAAATATCTTTTCTTCCCATTATTCAAGTTACCAATCTGAATGTTAGACACTAATAAAAGCTGATGGTGAAGCAGGAAGAAATAAATATATTCAATATGTATTTACTTTTAGGAATTTAAAAATAGGGCATTTTACAACTCACTTTTAATAAAAATAAAAGCTGTTGGATCCTAATAAAACACTAGTAAAAGCTGATGATGAAGCAGGAAGAAATAAATACATTCAATATGTATTTAATTTTAGGAATTTAAAAATAGGACATTTTAGAATTCACTTTTAATAAAAATAAAAGCTGTTGGATCCTAAATGAGACCCAGCACTCCCAACCTAGTTCATATATTCTGAAAGATTAAAATCATGGAAAAGTTAGTCTATCTACGAAATACGATATTCTCATTTATCTGTGTATGGCTAAACATAGATGAAAGGAATCTGCTCATACCTCTGGCTGCCTTAAATTATTTGCAACATTGTCAATATATTTCCTTTAGGAAAATAAATTATGGAATTGTATTTGCTGTTGGGTACCATACGTACTGAGGATGGGAGATAGGAAGTAGCAAACACTGCATAGTATATTACACTAATTAATTTGCTTTTATTCAAATTCAACTGATTAAGAGGAAATTAAATGAATTTACTCTAATGAATATTAACTCATAGTAGTTAATTTGAAAACATTCATCTCTAATTTATTTGACTTCCTGCTGTTATAATTCAGCAAGTGATGTAGGTGTGATTTATTTAGCTTCA
Organism: Macaca thibetana thibetana; assembly: GCF_024542745.1. NCBI lineage: Eukaryota > Metazoa > Chordata > Mammalia > Primates > Cercopithecidae > Macaca > Macaca thibetana. Next base: position 103,251,111 of record NC_065582.1, read on the forward strand.
GACTTTTAACATATTAATCTCAATATTTCAGGGTCAGTGACAATCAAATTGAGTACAAATCCTTCATTGATAATCACATTTGCTATGACAATGGGGTTGTCAGCTCAAAATAGAAGGTTGCTAGTTTACAAAGAGACCCCACACAAGAATTTTTTTTCCATCTATGATATGATGGAGCATTCTTATTATGATGGAATATATTTTTATTTTTAACCTCTTTCACTGAGCTAAGTGAACCAGGAGTTAGCTAAACCTTCCCCACACCCGTGTAATAGACAAACATGTTAGGTGAAGGCAAACCCTGTCTTTATTGGGCACATGCCATGATCTATGCGAATATGAACCATGGTTTTTAGAAAGTAGCAGAGAACTTACATACCTGTAAGTTAAGCTATCTAAAATTAAGTCAGCATCACTTAATTTTTTATGTAGAGATGGCTAAATGCAGGAACCAAACCATTATTTTGCTTTACTTTTCACAGAAATAATTCAGAATAGATAAGCTAAAATATGCATATACCATATTAAGATCTTCCAGTTGAGATGAAGTCTGGGGATTTTAATTCTTCTACTAAAATCCCAAATAAAAACCTGAAGATTTTGCCTAAAATATGCCTTGGAGTGCTATGCATATCATTTTACCTCCACTTTAATTGTTGTTGTCCTAACTGAGCTAACAGTTGCACTTACATTTAGTTATTACCATTAATATCTTGTATGAAACTGATAACTCAGGTATGACATGTGGGGCTGACTTGTTATTTGAGGAGTTTTATTTAAGACAAGAGTCATAACTAAAAAACAATATCAAGATGAAGATCCATTTATATGATTAGGAAAGGAAACTCTTTAATATACTTGCCCAACACACTCTTTCTTTGTAGCCAAAACTTAACCTGAAAAAACACAGTTATGTATAAATATATGTATGCATGTATACATTTGTTATGTAAAACACACACGCACACACACACACACACACACACACACAGAGAGGCTGAGGGAAAGTCAGGGACAGTGTCTTCAAGGATGAGAAGCCTTTTTTCCACCATGTTTGCAAACAATAGAAACATTTTCTAGTCGTTTAGAGATTATAAAAATTAATGCTACTAGTACTATTAATAATTGTTAATAACAATACTAAAGCTTTGATCCATTCATTCAAAAAGTGATTGTGCTGCTCTAGATGCCTGGCATACCATGGTGAATAAGACAGATAAAGGTCCTACTCCACTGGAGCTTATGTTTGGTTGATGAATAAGTTTTTGATATATGCCACTGGCAGACTGATTCCTAATCCCGTGTTCTTCCAGCACCACCTGGTTGATTTACAAGTTTCTCCTGCCTTAACACACAGTGGTTCTTTCCCACTTGAACAATCCTGTAGTTTCTCTGAAATTAAAGAAGAGTCGAAGAGGAGGGACAAGATGGTGGACTAGATGTACAAAAAAGTGCTGCTCCCACCAGAAAGACCAAAATTTTGAGTAAACCAACATAATTTGAATAGATTTTCATAGAGAAAATGCTAGGAGTAGATGGAGATGCAATGCAGACACTGAAGCTGAAGAGGCAGGAAGCTGTGAACCATCCGTGGGGTGCTCAAATGCTAGGGCTAGTTCCTGGGCCTGAAAGGCACCTGGGGAAGGAGTGGGTGAAGGAACTGTATGACTCTCACCATGGTCCTCTGGGATTCTAGCCACAGGGCACCCCAAGCACCCCATATACATTTGAGTTGGGAGGCAAATCTGCCTGGAGAGTAGGCAGAGACAGGGCTTCAGCAGGCATGGAGCCAGGGGCCTTGATGCACCTGGCAGCCATAGGCATCCATGGCCCCTGGGCTTTCCATCTCTCTCTAAGAATCTCTAGCCCCAGTTAGATGCCAGGCCAGGAGAAAGTGGGGCCAGCTTCCCTGTGGGACTAGGGCATATCTGTTCTGCAGTCCTTCCTGCTCGCTAGCCTATCCCAGGGCCCTTGCCTGGCTACTCAACAGGAGTGTGTTCATGGAGCATCTGTTGTTGCCCAGGCTGGTGTTTTGCTCCACCTGAATATGTTTCTGGTGGCCTGGGAGCAGGATGGCCCAGCACACCAGCACTCCTGGGAGCCCTATGGCCCAGCACACCTGATGCCCAACCCAGGGTATACAGGATGGAGCCACCAGCAGGTCCCTGTGCCCCAAGGCTGTAGCATGAAGCTTGAGACTGCCCAGCTGAGATGTGTGGCTGACACTTGAGCAGGGGAGGAGCCCACGGTCTCAGAGACTGAGGCGGTGAGGCATGGGGGCCTGTGGGATGGCAGGAGAGTGAGGCATGACTCCTTCACCAGGCCAGTTGGGAAAGGATGTGGCCTATTTCTTCCCTCTGCCCAGGGAAGCCCTGCAGCCCAGAACACCTAACAAAAGAAATGTTGATGCAGTGCTAGTGATTGAAGGGTGCTCCCCCAAGGCCCAGGCGTGGACATGGAAATGGGGGTCACTTCTCTACCCCCGGCACTGAAAAGCAGAGCTATAAATGTGAGGAAGTAAAAAGGAGCAGCCCAGCTGCCAAGTTTGAGCCTATTTACTGGCCATTACTCTTAATTACCATCTACTGGATCACAGCCCAAGCTACAACACCAAAAATACTTTGCCGATATACTCCCCTGTGAAACAATGGGCAAGAATTCAGCCACAAATAAAGACCCTGTGCAGAGGGGTTGGCCACCTGAAAATATCCAGAAATGAATACAATTGACTACATTCAATCTTGCCACAGTTAAAGAAACACTAACCCTCCCAGGTGAGAAAGAATCAGCACCAGAACTCTGACAATTCAAAAAGCAAGAGTGTCCCCTCACTTCCAAATGATTCCACTAGCTCTCTGGCAATAGTTCTTAACCATTCTGAAAGAGTAAAATGACTGAAATGACAGACACAGAGTTTAGAATCTGGATGGTAAGGAAGATACTGACATTCAGAAGAAAGTTGAAAACCAATCCAAAAAATCCAGTAAAATAATCCAAGAGTTGCAAGATGAAATAGCTGTTTTAAGAAAGACCCACACTAAACTTTTGGAGCTGAAAATTCACAAGAATTTCATAACACAATCAAAATATTATCAGCAGAATAGATCAACCTGTAGAAAGAATCTCAGAGCCCGAAGACTGGTTCTTTGAATCAACTCAGACGAAAATAAAGAAAAAAAAAATTTTAAATGAACAAAACTTCTGAGAAATATGGAGTTATATACAAGGAGGAAATCTATGGCTCATTGGCATTCCTGAGAGAGAAGGACAGAGAATAAGCAATTTGGAAAATATATTTGAGGATATAGTGCACAAAAATTTCCCTAATCTTGTTAGAGTGGTTGCAAATTCAAGAAATTCAGAAAACACAGGCTAGATACTATACAAGATGACCATTCCCAAGGCACACAGTCATCAGATTCCCTAAGCTCAATGTCAAATAAAAAAATCTTAAAGGCAGTAGAAAGAAGGGTCAGATCAGATATAGAGGGAACCCTATCAGGCTAGCCATGGACTCTTCATCAAAAACTTTACAAGCCAAAAGAGATTGGGGGTCCATTTTCAGCATCCTTAAAGAAAAGAAATTTCAACCAAGAATTTATATCCCACCAAACTAAGCTTCATAAGGGAAGCAGAACTAAATCCTTTTCAGACAAGCAAATCCTGAGGGAATTCATTTCAACTAGACTAGCCTTACAAGAAGTCCTTAAGAGAATGATAAATGTGGAATCAATAGAACAGCACCTGCTACCACACAAACACACTTAAGTACATAGCCCGCAGACAGTATAATGCAACAACTGTACAATCAACCAGCTAAGAACATGATGACAGGATCAAAACTTTACATATAAATACTAACCCTGAAAGTAAATGGCCAAAACGCCCCACTTAAAAGGCACAAAGTGGCAAACTGGATAAAAAAGATAGCACCCAACCATTTTCTGTCTTCAAAAGATTCACCCTATATGTAATGACACCCACACACTTAAAGTAAAGGGATGGAGAAAGATGTATCATGCCAATGGAAAACAAAAAAAGCAAGGGTCACTATTCTTATATCAGATGAAACAGACTATAAACCCATAACAATTAAGAAGGACAAAGAAGGGCATCGCATAATGATAAAGGGTATAATCCAATAAGATTTAACTATCTTAAATATATCTGCACCCAACATTGGAGCACCAAGATTAATAAAACAAATCCTTCTTGACCTATGAAAAGACATAGACAGTCACACAATAATAGTGGGAGACTTCGACACCCTACTGATATCATTAGATAGATCATTGTGGCAGCAACCTAACAAAGACATTTTAGACTTAAACTTGGCACTTTACCAATTGGACTTAATAAGAAATCTACAGAACACTACACTCAACAACCATAGAATATACATTCTTCTCATCTGCATATGGAAGATATTCTACGACTGATCAAATGCTTGGTCATAAAGAAAGTCTCAACACAATTTTTAAAAAATCAAAATCATAACAAGCATACTCTCAGGCTACAGTACAACAAATATAGAAATCAAAATCAAGAAGATATCTCAAAACTACACAATTACATGGAAAGTAAACAACTTGCTCCTGAATAACTCCTGGGTGAACATCAAAATTAAGGCATAAACCAAAAAATTATTTGAAGCTAATGAAAATAGAGATGCAACTTACCAAAATCTCTGGGATGCAATGAAAACTGCATTAAGAGGACAATTTATGGCACCAAACACCTTCACCAGCAAGGTAGAAAGATCTCAAATTAGCAACCTTACCTTGCACCTAAAAGAACCAGAATAACAACAACAAAAGAACATCCAATCCCAAAGCTATTAGAAGAAAAGAAATAACTAAAATTAGAGAAGAACTGAGCAAAACTGAGATGCAAAAGTCCATACAAAAGATCAATGAAACCAAGAGTTGGTTCTGTGAAAGAAAAAAACAAGATTGATAGACCACTAGCTAGATTAAGAGAGAGAAAAAAAAAAGAGTAGGGGGGAGAACATCCAAACAAAATTAGAAATGACAAAGATGACATTACAACTAACTCTATAGAAATAAAACGGATCCTCAGAGACTACTATGGGCCAATCTATGCACACTTTAGAATATCTAAATGAAAGGGATAAATTCCTGGAAACACACAATCTTCCAAAGTTGAATGAGGAAGAAATGGAAACCCAAATAGACCAACATCAAGTTCTGAAATTGAATCTGTAATAAAAAATATACCAACACATACACAAAAAGCCCTGGACCCTGAAGTCACAGCTGAATTCTACCAGGCATACAAGAAAGAACTAGTACCAATCCTACTGAAACTATTCACAAATATCAAGGAGGAGGGATTCCTCCCTAACTCATTCTATGAGCTGGAATCAGCCCAATACCAAAACCTGGCAGACACAATAAAAAAAGAAAATTTCAGGCCATATCTCTGATGAATATCAATGCACAAATCCTCAACAAAGACTGGTTCAACATAAACAAATCAATAAATGTGATTTACCACATAAACAGAATTTTTAAAACCATATAATCATCTAAATAAACAGAGAAAACTTCCAAAAAAAAAAAAAAAAAAAACAACAACATCCCTTCATGATAAAAACTCTCTACAAACTAGGCACTGAAGGAACACCTCAAAATAGTAAAAGTTATTTATGACAAACTCATGGTCAACATTGTACTGAATGGACAAAAGCTGGAACCATTCCCCCTGAGAACTGGAACAAGACAGAGATGACCATTCTCACCATTCCTATTCAACATAGTACTATAAGTCCTAAACAGACTACTCAGGCAAAAGAAAGAAATAAAAGGTATCCAGATAGGAAAAGATGAAGTCAAACTATCTCTCTTTGTGGACTGTGTGATTCTATACCTATAAACCTTAAAGACTCTGACAAAAGCCTCCTAGAACTAATAAATGACTTTAGTAAAGTTTCAGGATACATCATCAATGTACTAAAATCAGTAGCAGCTGGGCACGGTGGCTCACGTCTGTAATCCTGGCACTTTCGGAGGCTGAGAAGTGCAAATCACTTGAGCTCAGAAGTTTGAGACTAGCCTGGGCAACATGGCAAAACCTCGTTTTTGCTAAAAAAATACAAAAATGTAGCCAGATGTGGTGGTGTGCACCTGTAGTCCCAGATACTTGGGAGGCTAAGGCCCAATAATCACTTGAACCCAGGAAGTGGAGATTGTAGTGAGCTGAGATTGCACCACTGCACTGCAGCCTGGTGACAGAGCAAGACTCTGTTTCAAAAAAAATAAAAAATAAAAACAAAAAAAACATCACTAGCATTTCTATCCAGCAATAACATCCAGGCTGATCGTCAAATCAAGAATGCAATCCCATTTACATAGCCACAAATAAAATGAAATGCCTAGTAATATAGCTAACCAAGGAGGTGAAAGATCTCTACAAAGAGAACTACAAAACACTGCTAAATGAAATCACATATGACATGAATAAATGAAAAAATAAACCATGGTGATGGATTGGAAGCATCATTATCATTCAAATGGCCATACTGACCAAAGCGATCTACAGATTCAGTGCATTTCGCATCAAACTACCAATGTTATTTTTCACAGAATTAGAAAAAATCTATTCTAAAATTTATATGGAACCAAAAAAGAGTCCAAATAGCCAAAGCAATCCTAAGTAAAAGTAACAAAGCCAAAGGCATCACACTACCCAACTTCAAACTGTACTGTAAAGCTACAGTAACCAAAAAAGCATGGTTCTGGTACAAAAACAGACACATAGACCAATGGAACAGCATAGAACACTCAGAAATAAAGCTGCACACCTACAATAACATGATCTTCAACAAGGTCACAAAAACAATCAATGGAGAAAGGACACACTATTCAGTAACTGACTAACCATATGTAGAAGACTGAAACTGGACCCCTTCCTCTCACCTAAAAAATATTAACTCAAAATAGATTAAAGATTTAAATGTAAGATCTCAATCTATAAAAATCCTAAAAGAAAACCTAGAAAATACTCTTCTTGACATTAGCCTTGGCCTTAGCAAATAATTTTTGGCTAAGTCCTCAAAAGCAATGACAACAGAAACAAAAATTGACAAGTAGGATCTAATTAAATGAAAGACCCTCTGCACACCAAAAGAAACTATCAACAGAGTAAACAGACACTTTACTGAATGGGAGAAAATAGTCACAAAGTATGCATCTGACAAAGGAGTAATATCCAGAATCTGTAAGGAACTCAAACAAATCAACACACAGAAAACAAATAATCCCATTTAAAAAAATGGGCAAAGAATGTGAAAAGCAGCTTCTAAAAGAAGACATATAAGTGGCCAACAAACATGAAAAAATGCTCATTATCACTAATCATCAGAGAAATGCAAATCAAAACCACAAGATGTTATCTCACACCAGTCAGAATGGCTATTACTAAAAAGTAAAAAAATAACAGACGCTCACGAGGCTGTGGAGAGAAGGGAACACTTACACATTGTTGGTGCAAAGGTAAATTACTTCAACTACTGTCGAAAGGAGTTTGGAGATCTCTCAAAGAACTTAAAATAGAACTATTGGCCAGGTACAGTGGCTCATGCCTGTAATTCCAGCACTTTGGGAGGCGGAGGCAGGCGGATCATCTGAAGTCAGGAGTTCAAGACCAACCTGGCCAACATGGTGAAACCCCATCTCTACTAAAAATACAAAAAATTAGCTGGGCATGGTGTCAGGCACCTGTAATCCCAACTACTTGGGAGGCTGAAGCAGGAGAATTGCTGGAACCTGGGAGGTTGAGGTTGCAGTTAGCCGGTATCGTATCACTGCACTCCAGCCTGGGCAATAAGAGCAAAACTCTGTCTTAAAAAAAAAAAAGATAGAACTACCATTTGACCCAGGAGTTCCATTACTGGGTATATACCTAAAGGAAAAGAAATAACTCTACTGAAAAAAGAAAGAAAAAAAAAAACAACACTCACATGCAATTGCATGTTCATCGCCGTTCACAATACAAAGACATGGAATAAATCTAGGTGTCCATTAATGATGAATTGGATAAAGAATATATGGTACATATACACCACAGAATACAACATAGCCAGAAAGAACAAAATCATTTCCTTTGCAGCAATATGAATGTAGCTGGTGTCCAAAATCCCGAGTGAATTAATACAGGAAGAGAAAAAATAAATACCACATATTCCCACTTATAAATATTGAGCACAGGTGGACAAATACATGGGAACAATGACAATGTGAACTACTAAAGCGGGGAAAGAGTAGGGGCTGTGGATTTAACAACTACCTATTGTGTACTATGGTTATTACCTGGGTGATGGGATCCATGCCTGAAACCCCAGCATCATGTAATATACCCGTGGAGCAAACCTGCACATGTACCCCCTGTATCTAAACTAAAAGCTGAAATTGTAAAAAAGACAATTCAACGCTATGTATAAACAGATAAATAAACCAAGTACCACCTCAGTCTTATCTGTTTCCCAAACTAAGCATCTTCACAACTTCTAATTTCTCCCTCAACAAAAATTTTAATTAAAATTATCTGTCTATCCATCCATCCATCATCATCATCATCATCATCATCATCATCATCACCATTATCTAATTAGAGGTTGGGCAATTTTTCTTGAAGTTGATACAGGTACGTTTTCTTCCCCCCTCCATCCCATGTCAATATTGACAAGGGGCGACACCTGGTAGGGATGCGAAGCAGTTAATGGTAACATTACCACATTGGGCAAGGGCTCCTTTACTCAGTTTCTAATGAAAGCCTTTCTGAAAATATTTGTAATGACCATAGTTATTGATCAAACTTAAAAGCAGAGAAGACTAATTTACTAATACAATGTAATAATTGTGGCTAAAGATCTTACAATTTTTAAAAAGTACTTTTTTTCCTCTAATGAAGGCTTTTGATTAATAATGCTAAGGAATAAATGTGTTCATGTTTCACAGGTGTATTTGTATTTCACAAGTTATACTTTTCTTTTTCAATGAGCATTTGAACTTAGGGACTTGTTTAATATATGCAGGGCCTTCTTCACAAAGAGAGAGCATCTCTACTACACACACAGCCCTGTAGGACATAAATATTATCGCAAGCATTTTGAAACAACCTATTCAATACTATATATACCTCTCCAGAATTTAATTTGGAATATTTCATTAAAAGTCTCATTAATACAAGTCACCTGAGACTTAGTTTTCCTGTTAAATACCTCTTTGTCATGATTTACCCTGGAAAGAATACAAATAAAGTTCTTGAGAATGTTTTGTAATACAGGATACTCACTTCACACACTACGTATATAAAGGAAATAAGCTTTTACATTCTAAACTCTAGGTGCCATTTTCTCTAGTAAATACTTGCTCCATTTCCTTTATTTTCATATTGGCTTATTTTTCCTTATAGTATCATGTGACATATTAAATATGTGTGCCAATTCTCTGACACTCTTTCCATTAAGAGTTGGGTACTTGACTTTACCTTTAAAAATAAGTAGGCTTTGTGATTGCTTTGAATCTGTGACAATTTCTGTGCCCAGGCCAGTCTTTTGGGACCTTCTCTGAGAGAGCTGATCCTCCAGGGAAAACTACCAACTATCCTGAGACAGTCATGCTAGAGAACCCTTATGTAGGTACTCCAAACAGCAAT